>NC_137128.1:26700395-27413729 GCF_949319135.1 Squalius cephalus
GTCTTCACCTTCAGTTGAGTCGGTCATTTGCTAATCTCACTTTTAAGCTTCAATTTAAAAATGTCATTGATTATATAATGACCTTGGTTGAACTCTGCTAAAGTGCACATGTTGTCACATATCATTTTTGCTGTGTTGATAACATTTTGAAATAACTGCAGAATGAGATTTGCTCTTTGTGTGAACATGGTGTTTTTCCAGTGCTGCAGCCCTGACAGGTTTTTCTTGTGTAAGAAAGTCTTGAAGCAAACCAGTGCTCCCATCTCCACTGGATTTCTGACACCACTAACATCAACTCTGAAATGACGAGTGCACTGTCCAGTGGAGAGAGCTGCTCTGGAGTTACTTAGATTTCCCTGTTTTTCTGCAAGCGCTGTTATAGTATGACAGTGTTAAAGCAGGCAGAGAGCAGCGCTGGCTGTTATGTGATGTGTTGTGTTGCTGCTGTATCTGTGGCCTGGACAGCCTGAGGCCAGTAGAGGTAGAGAATCGATGGCTCAGCCACTGTCTGTTGATGTTCGCCTGTGGCAGCCGGGCAGAGTCACGATGGGCAGACACTTCGCAACCTTACGCACACAGTAACCTCTGTGCTATCACAGCATGCCTGGCATTATCTAATGTAAATGATGAATTATGCTCTTGTACTCTATATGTGGCCTTTGTGTTGTTTCAAATAATCAAATTCAAACACGCATACATTTTGATGAATGTTGAGACATTTTCTGTTCTTTGGAGAATACTATGACAGAGGTATTGATACTGAACTGGACTTAATTTGATCATTTGAAATCAGTTAGGGATGCAACGATTTGGAAATTGAGCGTTACCAGCAACTTTTTATGTTCTGAAGCGGATAACAGATATGTTGGCCAGTAGTAGATATCAATCTATATTGATTAAGCGCTCTTCAAACAAACTAAAGAAAGTTACATTACCATTCAAAAGTATGGGGTCAGTAAGATTTTATTTTTGAAAGAAAGAAATTAATGCTTATATTTATGCATTCAATTGATCAAAAGTGTCAGTAAAGACTTTTACATTACTTTCATGAATCATGAAAAAAAAAAAAAAATTATCACATTTTTACCACAAAAATATTAAGCAGCACAACTGTTTTCAACATTGATAATAAGAAATGTTTTTGAGCTCCAAATCTGTATATTAGAATCATTTCTGGAGGATCATGTGACACTGAAATAAAATTTTAAAATATCGTATCGTTATAATTTATCAGCCTAAATATATTGGCCTATTTTACTAATCAGCTATAACATTAAAAAGTCACGTTTAATGTCGATTTGAGATATTGTTCATCCCTAGATAAAGATTACAATCAAGACACCAGTGATCACAGCCGCTATATATTTGCAGTGATTTTATTGGGAAGTCTGAGCTGTATTTATCTAAAGCAGATTCATTTGTGCCTCTTTGAAACACTGCCACTCTTCAATCTATGGCTATCTAAAGGACCTGACACAACTCCGCACAGCATATCACAACGTTTCACTGTTCACAAGAGGCTTTTCACTCAGAGACAACACTCTTACTCTCCATGTGACTCAGACAAAGCTGCGATTTGTTTCCTAGATGTGTCTCACCACAATAACCATTTAAAGCAGGGCAAGCAGTGTTGTAGAGCGTCAACATCAAAACAGAGCATTTACCTGATCATTTCTTAGTTTTGTACTACATGTAGCCTAGACCATCAACTCAGAGCTAGACACATCCATCTGGTGAAAGCAAGTGGTGGGCTATACTATAATGAAAGAATCTTATTTTGCTTTTGTTAAACAAAACACTTGAATATGCGGCTGTTGAAAACACTTCAATGATTAAATTATTTAACTTTACTTGTACAACAATTACTTCAGGTCCTCAAATATGATTGGCTGTAGTTTGTAGTTTGACTCTTTGTGCAGATTACATCAGTTACTTTGATATACCAGTAGTTCGGAGGCAGGTGGCTGTCTTTAAATCATTGAGTCATTGAATCATTATTTCAACCGATTCATTCAAAACACTTAGGACTGAGTGCGATGACTGAGTGCTTCTTGACGAGAGACACTCTGCTGTGGTTTCATTTGGAGCCATTTGTGTTGGCGGTGCAAAAACAGAAAATTGAGTAAGGTACTAAATATGAACTTTGTTTACTGAGCTTTTGTATGAAAGCAAAATCAGATTGTGACTAAGTGTGAAAAGATATGTTCACGGCATTTTCTTTTCACTTAGTTTAAAGGGATAGTTCACACAGAAATGAAAATTCTGTCATTAATTACTCACCCCCTCATGTCGTTCCAAACCCGTAAGACTTTCGTTCATCTTCAGAACACAAATGAAGATCTTTGTGGTGAAATCTGAGAGTTTTCTGTCCCTCCATTGACAGCTACGCAACTGACACTTTTTAATGCTTCAAAACATTCAAGAGATTGTAAAACTAATCCATATAAATTGATCAGTTTAGTCCAATTTTTTCTGAGGAGACATGCTTGCTTTATGTGATGACCAGATGGAATTTAGGCTTTCACAAAATGCGAGACGCTACAGAATGGAACAACATCAAAGGCTATAGCGACGTGTTTTTTAATAATCAAACTTCCTTTAACTTGAGCGCAGCAAAGACGGGAGGTGCGAGTCAGTGTTCAAACATGTCCGCATGCACATGTTTACATAGGGGTGGAAAACTATAGTTGTCCCAAATGACACACTATACACTATCCACTATGCACTGTGTGTAGTGGATGAATTTTATGTGATTATTTTGTCATTCAATCTGATATTTCCTTCCCCTCTGCTACATAATTACAGCTGTGACAGTTGAGTGCATGAAGTGTCCAACATTCCACACTTAATTTTTTTCGGTGCATCATCCGGGTATTTAAAGTGCACTTTTTCTTTTTGGAATACTCACACTATTTAAACTACAAAACTGCATTGAATAGTGCACAAGTGCATGAATTTCTACAGGGAATGCACAAAACACATTTTTTTGTGAACGGCCCCTAAGAAGAATGTGACTGCCTGATAATGCTAAACTGAGCTAAAATAATATTGAGTTTGCATTACATTTTATGTAAGACTTTTTCTAGTAGTAGTGGTGGTTGCAGCTTCTTAATTTCACTGGTTCGGCAAATAACTTAGACATCCCATCACATATTAGAGTAGAAACTTGTTGAGGGGTTCCGAACAGATGTCGAAAGAGAAAGTCAAGTAAGGTGAACCAATCACAGGACAACAGTGTCAGTAACCAGCAGTCCCAAAAATAAAACCTCAGAGCTCAGAATAGTCAATAGGCGCTGATGCTGTGACTGGAGTCGCTGTGCGTCACTGCTCTGCTCCATATTTTCAGCATGGCTGCTTTCCCCAATGACTCCCACCGCTCATTGATCTGTCAGCCTTTCTCACTAATGCCGGAAACCCTGCCAACCCGTCTGCCCTTTCTCCATTAAAAACCAGCAATCTAATAGAAGCTGTCAGGCCAGTTTTTTATACCTTGCTGTTTTCGGTTAGTGTTACAGTGCTCTTAGATTATAGGCTGGTGACATCTACTGGTAAATTTATGTTACTGCAAAAATCACATATTAGATTATTTGAAGAAATACTTTGCTTGTTGATATATCAGCATCGCAGTTTATAGATTCAAAGGTGATCTGTTCTATCTTAAACTAGCCTAAGCTGGTTTGGTGTTCTTAGCTGGTCTTCAAGCCTGGTGCTCAACTGGTTTTACTGGTTAGCCGACTTACCAGACCAGAGAAAAGTGTCTAACACATCTCTAAAACCAGATAGAAGGCTTAAGATGTTTAGATGTTATTTCCCTAGTTTTGTTTTGTTTTGTTTTTGATATGAGACTATGGTAATTCTATGTTTTTGGACATGTACCATATTAATACCATAAGATTATTTGAAGTACCTTGGAGTACCAAATATATGCCATGGTAGGCCTACATGAATAAATAAGTAATATGTTAAATATCAATATCAATATATATATTATTAATTCCATTTGACTATAGACCACTATCTTGGTATATTTGCAGTACTGTAACTCATTTAAGAGATGGGGAGGGTGAGCTCATGATTGAGTGGTCTGGGATCAGTTTAAACCACTGTTTCTCAACTGGTAGGTCGCGGAGTGTGCACTGCAGTCAAAGAAGCATCAACAACCGTAATTCTACATTTTTCTGATGTGAGACTTTTGTGCGTGAAAGCTGTTGACACTTCTGTCAGACTCAGAGTGCCTTGGAAAAAACGCGTTGCCTGAGATTTTGATAGGCTGTATGTCAGTGTCGTTATTCTAATGTTGTTTTCTGAACTTATGAAATAAAAAATCTCTCACCTCAGGACAAACAAACTTTCTGGTCCTGTCACTCTTCAATTGCACATGCAAATGCAGCAGCACGGGCTATATTTCACTTCATTAAATAAAACGCAAAAGAAATTATGAGCATGCAACTCTGTAGTTATATTGTCAATTAGTAAGTCATGAAATTACCAAGAATTACCAATAAATTACGTATTGCGTCTGTTTTCTGGGAAGGATTTGCATGCAGGTATGAGCAGTTTCCCTATTTCATTAACAGGTCATGTTAGTATTGTGTATTATGATACTTATTATGCCAAATTCCTAAAACTATGGAATTTTGCCAAATTCCTAAAACTTTACTCCTCTGGCTTAATGACCATGGGGGTCACATGCCAAACCAGTTGAGAGCCACTGGTTTAAACTAAATGTGGTCTTCCGGATTGCTACGTCATGTCTCACCAGCAGGGGATGCAGTGATCTAATGTAAATGCATCACATAATGAATGAATGAAGGTCCATTTGTACATTTACAAAGTCAAATTAAAGTTCAAATTAAAGTTTCAGTACTGATAACAAATCCACACTGCAATTTATACATTTCTTAGCACAAGACCAGTTGAAATACTTGCATATTAGACTATAGTTTTTGTTTCAGAAGGCATCCTCACCGGAGAATTATAAGCAGAGCTAAAATCACACTATCATTTCACAGACCTCTTTCGTATTATTATGTTCCATTTTGTGGAGAATTCACTTTTTTTTGCAATGCTTTTCTGATACTTAGCACAATGTTATCACAGGAATTTAGTCTCGAGTCTCGGCGCTTTTAGCCAAACATTACAGTGTGACAAGCCTGTGACGTCAACACAGTGATGCTTCACGCCTGCTGTGACGTCTGACTGGAGATTCATGCATCCTCTGAGTCTCAGTCCTGGCAAAAACCATTTTGTTTTCCCACGGATAATGCTGTTAAAAGGATAGTTCACCCAAAAATGAAAATTCTGTCATAATTTACTCAGCCTCATGTTGTTCCAAACCTGTATGAGTATCTTTCTTCTTTTGAACTCTAAAGAAGATATTCTGAAGAATGTCGGTAACCAGACAGTTGATGGTAGCCATTGATTTCCATAGTATTTTTTTCCCCTACTATGCAAGTCAATGGCTACCGTCAACAGTTTGATTACCAACATTCTTTAAAATATCTTCTTTAGAGTTAAACAGAAGAAAGAAACTCATACAGGTTTGGAACAACATGAGGCTGAGTAAATTATGACAGAATTTTCGTTTTTGGGTGAACTATCCCTTTAAACTGGCAATAAGAGCTTAGTTGTTTGGTTAATTCAGGTGTGCAGAGAATGTAGAGGTGAATTTAATGAATATCATTTGGTTTTGCTTTGGTTTATAGTCAGTGCAAAAGCAGGGTGAAGCTTGTCTGACTAGTTAATACATTTATTTGATCAAAAATACATTAAAAATAGTAATATTGTGAAATATTATTACAATTTAAAATAATCGTTTTTTTAAATAGGTTTTAAAATGTAATTATTCCTGTGGCAAAGCCATTACTCCAGTCTTCAGCGTCACACAATCCTTCAGAAATCATTCTAATATGCTGATTTGCTGCTCAAGAAACATTTCTTCTTCTTATTATTATTATTATCAATGTTGAAAATAGTTGTGCTGCTTATATTTTTGTGGAAATCATGTGTTTTTCAGGATTCTTTGGTGATTAGAAAGTTCAAAAGAACAGCATTTATTTGAAATAATTAAATCTTTTTAAAGTTAGTATTTAAAACAAAACAAAAATTGAAAGGTAATGCATGTATTTTTTCTGTGCATAGATTAGGAGATAAAGACTGGAAAAAGATTCTGCACCAGTACCAGCACTTCAAAGACATTTGCCAGGTATAAATACTGAGGTCTGTTTGCTATCTGGAGCTGATAGGTTTCCAGGACTCTGACTTAGTCTGAACACTCACATTATAACCCTGAGTAATAAAAAAAAATGAGCAATGAAGTGAGCACCGGAGAATTTTTCACTACGCTGCAGAGCCAAGAATAATACTTTTCTTTAGACATATCATCTTGACCTCGGGACTTTCATTCCTCGTACAGTAATTCATTAATCCGTCACAGTAATTGGTAATTCATTGCACTGTGGAAAAATATTTCATTAATTCTTAGAAAATCCTGATACTGATGTTATCAACGCATAGCACCTGATCATTCAGTTTTGTTTAGTTTAATTTAAAGAGCCAAAGCATCAATATCATGAATCTCTTTGCTGGGTTTATTAAACTTGATAGTATTGAGTTTTCTCCTTGGATATCGTATTTTAAAAGCAGATTCCAAACAGTCAAAAACCTCATGAAATATGTATTTTCTAAAACTTTATCTTAAATCAACACAAAACCGGCCATCTGCTCTTTTTAACAAAATATCCCAGATTAACAGTTCTGTGGATGATCTACGGCCTTCTGTTATTTTCAATAATTGAGTGTTAAAACATGCATGCTCCAGTTTGCTTGAATATTAAATCTTTCCAAATTTTAGCTTATGCCCATCATCATTTTTTGAATCATGATTATGACATCCTAGCAAACTGTTCTCATGTTTAAGTCCCTTAAACATGTAGATAGTCCAAACAAGGCCGTTTGTTTTAGCCAGAGATCTTTATCAGCCCTCATGCTGTCCAAATCATTAGCATAGAGGAACAAATACATCCTAGCAGTGTTAAGTGGTTTGAGTGGATTCATTGTTTTATCAGACAATATAATTTGTTTGCAAATGATATTTAAATAATTAGAGCCAGAAACTACAATTAGCATGTTAAATAATAAATATGTTTAGAAAGTAAAAGATGCTCTAAATCAGTGGTTCTCAACTCTGTCCCCTGAAGTCCACTTTCCAAGTCCAGTTCAGCTCCAACCCTGAACAAACACAGTTAAACATGCTTATCAAGGTCTTCAGGATTACTAGACAGTTATAGGTTATAAAAACGTATTATAGCTCCTACTCTAAATAATTGCATGCTGTTTGAAAACTACCTTTCTGAGGTGATTCTGGGAGTGTTATCATTAGTGGAAAAAGAAAAAGGGCCATGAGAGACCATGGACGTGATTTCTATACCACTTGTTTATTTCGCGGTCACTGCAAAGAAGTGTTTTACAACAGAGAAACCAGTTAAACCACTTTGTTTGAGGTAGCAATAGTAACAACATTTCAGTACTCACATGCTGGTCTCAAGTAATTAGATGTCCCTTGAAGTCCCTTAAGATCTCAACTAAACTATAATCCATCAAGAATGAATATGAAGATTAAAGGTAGGGTAGGCAATATGTTTTCTAAACACTTTTTCTTATACTGGTTGAAACTTTCTTCACGTCCTGATAGCAATCAATAATAGAGGTGGTCTAAAACATGTACAAATGTTTTCTGTGAAAGTCACAGGAACCAAAAATGTTCGTCCAATAATCACATTCAGACGATACGTTGTCATACCTGCCTGTCAACCAATGTATTTCCATACCTCCATACGTGCACATGCTCGTGCAGACATTATCAGCGCGTTCTGTAAGGCTCTGCAGAGGTATATACAGTCAGCAAGCGCCACAAATGATCAGCAGCCACATTTTACAGTTCCTCCTGAACCAAAACAACAAGCTTATGCTGCGTTCACGCCATGTCGCAACCGTAATTACGAGATGGCAGTCCGTGATGTTCTACCCGGAGCTGTTTACGTCCTCAGACATGCATTTCTATGTCGATCAATGCCAAAATGAATCTGCAGCAGTCAGGTGGTACAAGTAGAGCTCTTTAAGTTGTTTACGTTCATTATTATTGTAATGTTATGTGCTTTGAGACATTAGATAATTTAACGCCGTGACGCTTTGCAGAATCTGCTGTGTGCGTTCATGCGTGGCTTTGGAGACGCTCTAGTCTAAAGGAAGGGTGGCTGGGATCTTATGCTTTCGAAGCTAACTTGCTACTACTAGCCTCTCTGAAATTGCCTACTCTAGCTTTAAGAAAGTAAATATCAGCTCAGGAAGTTATATGCATGTCTCTTTCAATTCTTGGCAGCAGTAGCAGTTTTTCTATTGTCATATTAGGCTCAGATCCTCTCTTGAGGGGAAGGAATAGACTTTTTTCTTGCCTTTAAAGTTTTTGATTCACATTTGTGTCTGGATGCAAGGTTCAACCTGATATTCAGACCAGATTAAAGTCGACATGAAACGGAAGTTGCGATAGTCTTTTCTTCCCTATTGTGACGTATATCTGAGTGAAACAGCTTCTCAATCATGAAAAAATGTTGGTCGGGACTTGATTTTGTCCATCAGAAATTGATTGGTTCACTGTGGTTTGCTGTTGCTGTGATGTCATGTGAGTGACAGGTTGTCCCGCCCTCACGCAAGTAAACACGCTGTCAGAGAAGAGGCGAGATGTCGCTGCAAGAGGGAGGGGAGGGGAAGTTATTTTCATTAAAGATTACGAGGGCACCTGAATAAAAAAATTAAAAAAAGATGAGCACAGACAAATCATTTATAATAAATACTTCAATATTCCATAAAGAAACAAAACAAGAATTGTCAATTTTGATTTCATGGTGACTTTTAACAGCTGTAGATGATCTATCTTTCTGGATTGTTTTTATTATCTTAGTGCATGAGCACCAGTGTTAAGATGTGAACCTTTTGTTGCTGCTTCTGCAACTAATGTAGGCAAGTTTCCGAGTATAATTCCCAAATAGAAGACTGTCTTTGCAATGAAAATGTATTCAATTTTTTTTATCTTTTTATTTAATTAAAATTTCTATATTTTTAGTTTCTTTTTCTTTTTATTACTACTTTTATATTACTCAGCAGCACCTTTAATCAGTTGCAGACAGACCAAGAAAGAGTTAACGTCTCAAGGAGGCAGGAACTATGCTTTCTTTGGTCCCACCCTCTTTCTTTAGCGTGATCTCAGAGTAAAGCGAGCTCCAGCCGTGGGACAGCAGTGGGCAAAGAGTCTAGCTAAAATATATGGCACAGACTCTCCTACATGAGTCCAGCTACCACACAGAAGCAGAATAGGACAGAAGCCTGAGATACCTTCTTTTAAAGGATCATCTTAGAGGTGTCTCCATGAGAAAATAGACTGGATCTGATCGAGCTGAAGATCCATGTGTAAATGCTGCCAGAGCATCTCTTAAAGTTGCAGAGTGAAGCATGGGTTTTGACAAGGCTTGTCACTTCATCTCACATCCCCGTTTACTCGCAGAGGTGTCACAGAGGAGGTGAGAGCTGATGGACTCTTAGAAGAGGACAGTGGATATCATGCTTTGCTCTTTCTTGTTTTCCTCCAGATTTTCAGTTGTGGTGTAATTATTAACCAGAGGCAATGAGGAGTCATTTTGATCCACGAACAATGTTTACCTAAAAAAAAAAAGAGTGAAAAGAAAGTATATTTGTGTGATTTGTGTAAAGGAATTACGTGAGAGACATCACTGGATGAGTGTGCCGGCAAGATGAGCGTACCGGCAAACTGTGGATTCTCTTTCTCAGCTGACCGGGCATTAAAGCCACGGAACTGGAATTTGTATGGATCCCCATGTGCCGTCAACAGACCCATCGACATTGTGCAGAAACGCAGGCGGTAATAAACTTTGATTTATATATGTGATTCTAGTCAACATTACTGTCAAATACAGTGGGGTCCAAAAGTAGTAGACCATTAATGAAAATGCTTATATTTTTGTCCTAGCAAATTCTTTATGGGCATTGATGGTTCCATGAAGAACCTTTAACATCCATGGAATTTTTCCATTGCACAAAAGGTTCTTTATAGTGGAAAATGTTTCTTTAGATTACTAAAATATGTATATATTTATATATTTTTTTAAATGGTTATTTTAATAACTGTTCACTAAAAGGTTCTTTGTGGAGCCCAAAAAGGTTCTTCTATGTCATCGCTATGAAAACCCTTTATTTTTAAGAGAGTTATGTTATCAGAATAACAATTTGAGTGAAAGATAGATTTAAAAATTAACATTCATTTTGGAATGTCTCAGTATTTGGTATGTCTCTCTTTTGCTTAAATGACAGCGTCAGTCGAGCTGCATGAACTCAAACCTGATGATCATTTTCTTCAGAATGATTTGAGATGATCCATAGAGCTTCTTGAGCTTCAATAGAAGCAAGAACACCTGACCGTCTGTACAAAGAGTCATGATCAATGACACAAATTTAATTAGTTGATTAGTGCTCAAGAAATAGTGCAGAATCCTAAATATTTCATATTTAAAAATATAATACTAAATATCTATTATAGTTCAAAATCATATTTGTTTTGTGTGTTTATTGTCAGGTTTAAATTAGATTTGAATCCCAGACCCCACTATATATATTTTAAAACACTTGAATCTAAGGAGGTTGAAAATCAAAATTAGATGCGGTTGTATTGTACCATTGTATTACATTGATAAATTACTTTTTTTTTTTTCTTTACACCTGGTGTAGAGACAGAGACAGATTGTCATGTGGTTTGGCTGAATAAATCTACTGTGTCCATGGAATAACCTGTTGATATGCTCTGGAAACTCTTTTCAGACTGCCTCAGACAAGATCTAGTAGTTCTCTTCAGTTTGATGGCAGTAAAGCACTATGACAAATGAGCAGTTATTCTGCCAGGGTTTTGCATTACTCTGTGTGCGCAATCAGTGATCGTTCGTGAGAGTTTTCTTCTTTCGCATTTATTGTATCACAGTCTGGAAATCAGTTCATCCATAACTGTTCCACCAAATACCAAAGAGCCCTGCTTATGTTTCACTGAGAACATCCAGCATATAACACCTCACCTGAAATCAATAGGACTACATGATAGATGTTTGTTTTTTTCATTACATATTTTAGTTATTATTTTCTCTATAAACCATTAACCAATAGCATTAAGAATATGCCATGAAAAAAAATAGTTAGTGGAAGAGGAAAAAGCTGAGGAATTCAGTTTTCTCTTCATCTGTAACGGTACTGTACGTTTGGATTGTTACAGAAGTTGAAGCTGAAATTAATTTTCTACTGCATTATTGCTACCAAAAGGAATTGCAAAAATAACAACGTGGTTTCAAACAGGTTTCCTGAACGCCTGAAGGTTTGACTAACAAAACGTCTCCAAACTCACACCACTGGGATGCTGAAGCAAACAGAGCAAAGTTTTGATAGTACAGAGTCACACTGTTGACGCTTCTCATGGAAATCAACACACAGATGGCTTATTTTATAGTTGCTTTTTCATAATGACCCAGCAAAAGAAATAAAATGTCACACTTTAACTTTAAGGCAGCGACAGTACATTTGTTCAGCTGCACACCAGTTATTATTCGGAGAAAAAATACTTTCAGAAAGAGCCCAAAGTGAAGAAATAAAGGTTTCTGTGAATGCAGGATTTTCTTGCAAATTGGATTTAGAAAAAGGCCACCATGTAATCGTAATTTTCTTCATGGCCATCTACAAAAAATCTTTTTCATTTGAATTTCTTACGAGACACAATGTTCCATGTCCTGATAGAATGGTAATTTTGTCAGGGAAGTATGGGATTTATGAAATAAAGAGGAAATCTGCTTTAGTCAGAGAGGTTTCGATTTAAAGTGGACCATGAATCCTCTGTCCTCCCACAGTATCAGCAAGTCTGAGACAGTACACTCCTTTTGGACACACACACATTCGTGTCCCACTTGCATAGCCATCAATGTCAGTGTTGACAGCAGGATTACAGATAAAAAAAACATGATTTTCCATTTATTTTCTTAGGCTGTGTCTTGATTTATCAGATAAAGTACAGGACATTTGGCAGTTAGTTTTTAAAGGAAACTTAAGAGAGCATATTACTGAGATGCTGTATATTGTACCAGCCATTAAATTACAAGATACTTTGGCTTTATATATCACAATTGTGACTTTATATAGCTCAATTTGACTGTAAATCTTGTAGTTTAAAATCGCTTTAAACTAAAACACTTAAAAAAATTAAATAATTTAAAATACTTTAAATTTCACAATATGACTTTTAATTTCACAATTGTTTTTCATAGTAGTGACACTTTCTCATAATTTCATTTTTACATCTGACAATTGTGACTTTATTTCCTCTTTTAAACTTAAACAGGCTTTCATCCTTAGGAGATTCACCCGGGACTAAACATTTGAAGCTTTATGAAGCATCAGTTTTGTAGGCTATTTTTATTACATTCCTGTTTGTAAAACTGATCATTAGAATCATTAAAATAGTTTAACTAAACGTGCGATGGTCAATACCAAAAACTAAAAGCCCCTAACGTCTAAATGTATCACTCATTAGGACTTTGTGTGTGCAGACATCTGCTTCTGTTCGTAAGCCCTTCTTGTGTAGATTGTCAGGACCTGTAAACGGTTGTAAACCATTTGTCAACTGTTCAACATATTTTCTAGAGCTTCATGTCAAGAAAAATGATTTATGGGACGCAGCGGATTATAATCGCTCGAGGCTGGGAGTGCCACGTCTTCTGCCGTTAAATGTTAGCGGTGAGGTTGAGGCAACACTACTAGACGCAACGGCCCGGTTGGAGCACATTAAGGTCATTATCTAAGCACTTGGCCTTGTGCTGCTGAATTGTGTTTCCTGACAGAATATTGGTCTGTAATGAATATGCTCAACTGTGTTAGTGTTTTCTTAATCTTTATTAGAGAGGTTTGCTGTATAACATTCTTTGAGTATATCCATTTGTCTCCCTCTTGGCCGGTGTCTTGGAGTTAGATTGCAATTGTCTGAACATCTGCAGCTCATTCTTCTTGCTTTTTTTTTTTTTTTTTTTTTGTGAAATGTGTCACATGGGATTACTTTCACCCCCAAGAGATGCATCTATTTTCAGTTTAAGTCGACCTATTACAAAACGATGCTAGTGTTGTCTAAAACACATGAGGTTACATAGCTCTTAGTGTTTGTACGTACACAGTTCACAGTATTACCTGTAGCTATCTCTGAAATCGTCGTGAATTAAATGTGTATTTTTTTTTATTTTATTTTAGTGTGTCTCTAAGGCTATATCAGACTATTTTTGATTAGCTTTCCCATCACTTTAGATTGCTTTCATAATATATGTTTTGCTCTGGGCATTTTGCACTGCTGTTCTGTTGTTTTCTTATGGTCACAAAATGATCCTAGGATAACAGACTGAGCCCCGTCCGTGCCCTCTGAGAGACCCTCTGCTGTGTTCACAGAAGTGCCCCGTCACAGACCCTGCATGGAAAATCTGATGCACTTCGTTAACTCTGTTTGTAATGATGGTCTGGCATGATGCATTGGCCGGCATGTATTTTCCTCTACATTTTTTTTTATTTTAAGGATATTACTCATATAAAAATCCCTCTTCTTATTATATATTTTCTTCTTGTTGTTAGTATAATTTAATTATTTTATTGCTAAAAATAAAAAATAATAATTTGAAAGCTTTATTTAAAAAAAAAAAATCTTAATTTGTGAAATTAGACTTTTGTTAAGACACATTTTGGTAAGATTGAGTGTTATTTTAATAGTATTGATTTTACAGATTTAGTGTTTTTATGTAGGATCGTATACGCTGCAAACAGTGTGCTTCATGTGATGGGATGCAAATGAAATATTTGATATTAGTTCGAAATAAAATACAATTCACATTTTTGGTAGCACTTTATTTTAAGGTGACATAGTTACACATTACTACATGTACTTAATATAGTAAAAACAGTAAATTATGCAAAATTACAAGTAACTAACCTAAACCAAACCCTAACCGTAACTCTATAGTAAGTACATACTCAGTACTTATTTGAGTAAGTACAATGTAACTTTGTCACTTTGAAATAAAGTAAAAAAAGATTATTGAAAGAAATTAATATTTGTATTCAGCACGGAATCATTTTACTTCTAATTCAACATTGATAATAATAAGAATGTTTCTTGAACGCCAAATTATACAGCATATTAGAATGGTTTCTGAAGGATCATGTGACACTGAAGACTGGAGTAATGATGCTGAAAATACAGCTTTGCCATCACAGGAATAAATCACATTTTAAAATATATCAATAAAAAATAGACAACAGTTGTTTTAAAGTGTAATATCTCACAATATTACTGTTTTTACTGTATTTTTGATCAAATAAATGCAGTCTTGGTGGGCAAAAAACGACTGACTTTTTATGCTGAACTAAATGAGTAAACACAGATGAAAGTAAATGTTAAACTTTTAATCAAGTAGAAAAACAGTAACAATTGCATATTTTTACAGTGGAGACAGCTGATGTTATTGCACTAACAGGTAATTAATAAGGCTGAATTATATAATCAACACAGTAAACGCATTAAATGTGTTTATAACAAGGGTAGTTTTTTGTTATCAGAAGCACTCTTTTCTGTAATATGAACGTATATTAAAGTCACCACCAGTTTGCTTTTGAGCAGGAAAATGTATGTGGAAATATCTGTGTAATGCGCCTTCAAATGTCTATGACTTAATTCTGGCTAACCCCCATGCATGTTTTAAAATGTCAGTCTAAATCAGAGACAAACCAAGCTTATTTTTAATCTTGACCATAAATGTTCAGTGGAAAGCTGAGATCACAGCACTGCCTCCCTCTCTCTCTCTCTCTGTGCACCCTATTGTGCCTCAGAAATCTTTATACAATCTCTGCGGCTCTTACCGGTATGGATGTGCTCCACATTTGATGTGCACAATTAGGAAAAGGCAGCATGTACAGAAACGGTGATTAAACAATCGAGGACACATCCTCTGCCCGCAGTGTCTACGCACGAGTATGTGACCTGCTGGATGACCCTGTAATTAACCGCCTCACCAGATCGGTAACGTCTCCCGTTGTGCTTCTGTGAGACTCCAATCTCAAAGTGAAGCACCAAGAAGGGTCTTTTTTTTTTCTTTTTTTTTAACTCAAATGCATGTTCACTTGTGGTTAACTGTGCTTTTAATCTCGCTGCAGCTCTCAAATGTTCAACTTTTAGTGCTAACCATTTTATTTGTATGGCAACAGCTGCTGTCCTCCAAATCTCCTGCGGCATGTTCATGTATGTCTGGGCCCCTGGGTGTTCATTGACGTCATGTGACGTTGCGGCTCTCTTAAATGTCTTTTTTTCTTTCTTGTTGATTAGAAACAATGGAGAGAGGAACAGGATGAACAGCCTTCTGGCTGCGTCCCGGTGGACTGGTTATTCAACTATGAGACTAAACGACTTCATGAGATTCATATGAACTCGTTGCTCTGCCTCTGTTCTTCTTTCTTTACATTAAATGCGGCATTAAATCATATAAACAAACATGCCTCTATGTTGAGCCGGCGTTTCTTGCTTTTCGTAAGATGTTTTGACTATAGATTAGTGATTGTGCTGCATTGGGCTAGTGTGTGGACCCGGGTGGGACATGCAGGCTGGGCTGGTAATGTGCCCAGATTAGGACTGACGTAGCACTACTGTCCCGTGACGCATGCTGGGTGTCAAGTGTTTAGATTCTGACAGTCAACATGCACCGTGTCATACGACTGTAGAGGATTTAGTAACGGCTCTTTTACTCCTCTGACTGGAGGTGCTCTTCAAAGATTCTGCTCGAAGACTTTGTAGCGAGTTGGTATCCACTTAGAATCAATTTCAACCGGTTCCTGAAGGCAATAAGTTGAAGCCAGGGGTGTAAAATGATACCGTGTCAGACTTTTACTCAAGCCAAAAACATACTTCAGTAAAAATTGGAAAGTTCCCACATTGTACCAAGTATCGAAAGTAAAAATGTTTTCTTAGATTTTGATATTGACTGATTACAGTAGCACTAATGCTTTGTTTATGTAACGCTCTAGAACACAAAATATGCTAAATTTAACACCCTGACGCCTTTACAGAAATTATTAAAGGGACAGTTCAACCAAAAATGAAAAATCTGTCATTTAACTTGATGTCGTTCCAAACCCATAAGACTTACGTCCATCTTCAGAACACAAATTAAGATCTTCTTGATGAAATCTGAGAGCTTTCTGTCCCTCCATGGACCGCTACACAACACTTTGATGCTTCGAAAAGTTCATAAAGAGATTGTAAAATGAATCCATACGAATTGAGCGGTTTAGTCCAAATTTAACGATATCTTAATGAACTTTTTGAGGCGTCAAAGTGGTAGTTGCGTAGCTGTCAATGGAGGGACAGAAAGCTCTCAGATTTCATCCAAAAGATCTTCATTTGTGTTCTGAAGATGAACAAAAGTTTGGAACGACATGAGGGTCAGTGATTAATGACAGAATTTAAACTTTTGGGTGAACGAACCCTTTAAACTTTAAATTCAACTATAATGGAGTTTATAGTGACAGCTGTTTATGTTTACTGACTGAACAATGATATACAGTTCGTCATAGTTTTTTATCTCTATAGCTTTTTACTTACATTTTTTCTTTATTAATAATAATAATATTAATAAATATTATTATTATTATTATATACCATAAGAACAGAGTGTAAGTATATGCTCATTAAGACAAATGGTGACTATAACCAACTCAACTTATTATTATTATTATTATTATCATCATCTTCAAGTTGAGTTGGTTTATGGTCACGATGTGCCTTAAGGCTCATACGCTTGTACTCTGTACTTGCTATGTACTGTCATCATGTCTTGACTGAAAAGGGCAGCTTCATACATGCTTATTCTTTCTTGAGCCACAGGAGGCATCCTATTCCCAGAAAAACAGCCAGGAAAATTGTGCATTTTCCACAGCACTGCAAACACAAAGACTGGTCACAAGGACCAGTTCATCTTTAACCATCTGATGATGCGGGCAATTGTCATAACAGTGCACTGAACACTGTTAAAGGGATGGTTCACTCAAAAATTAAAATGATTGTTCAGAAAAGTATCTGTACTTTTCACAACAGGTTCACAATATTGTGGCCAACAGAACTCGAAACAATGCGAATTGCCAGTGAACTTGATTTTTATTTTTGCACAATTATCTGAATTTTGGAATAAACAAAACTGTGATACTAAACATATCTTATGCACTTAAATTTAGATAACTACATTTAAATATAGCTATTTAAAGCTAACAGAGAACTTGGCAAACTGAGGATCAGTGTTTCCCTTCATTTTCACTGAGAGGGGGCATCTCTCATGCTCACCTGTGAGATAAATTCAGATTTTCCATCAGTATGTGGAAATGTTTATTTTAATTCAAGTTCAATGCACTGGTATAATATTGCATCAATAATAATAATCAATTTAAATTTGAATTTTGATGGTGTTTTACCACAAACTGTGATTAATGTACTGAATTAATAGGCTGATATGCCTATGCACAATGCACTGATGCAATTCCCACATGCAGTATAAAAACAGCATTAATAACAGACTGCTTCACTGAATGATGAAATTCCCACATTCCCTTTGATGGAGGATGTCTTAAAATGGCAACATGGAAATGTGTGGGTGGATAGATGTGTGGGCCAAAAATAGCACAGTAGAAATCTCTATAAATATTCATGAATGGGGGGAAGAATCTGAGGCTACCTGCAGCTCTAAATATAGCGCTTCTGCTCGGATCCCTCGCACAGGGATGGGCTATTTATAGTAGCACTGCCGAACAGAAGTGCCTCGCTCTGAGTGTGCACAGGGACCCATAGGAAAACAGCAGTAAAGATGAGGGACGGAAGCAGAAACGAAGTGGAAGCGACAGCCTCTGCCCCGAGCACAGGTATTTCTAGAGCTGGATGCGGTGTCCCCTCACGCCAGAGCGTACAGTAGAGTGACTTAAAGAGATGTGCTATTGTGTATGTGTGTTTTGGTCCATGACGAAGAGTGCTGCTCTCCCTCTCTCTCTCTCTGTCTATATGTTTCTCGCTCCTGAATGTGGGCACATGAATAGGGTGTACCGGGTTGATTATATAATATGTAAGAGACATCCGTCTTGTCCTCATGCAACATCTGTGAAAGAGGTCGATTTGGAGGTCTTTGAAAACCCCTGTTGTACTAGATGACCACATAAACGTTACATAACTTTGAAAGCGCCATCACTATCAGATATATTTAATTCGCTCACATGTTAAAGATACAGATTGCACGTATTAAAAAAAGCTGAATATACTGTATGGTGCATTTGGTCATAATTGAACTTAATCAACATAAATTGCAGTATTATGTGTTGGAACTAGAACAACAGAGACTATAAATAGATCTCCAAAGTGGTGTTGTCTCCTTTATCGTATTATTAAGAAAATGCCTTTCCTTCTCTCTCAAATATAGAAAAAAATGTGGCCATTGACTTGCGATGTTGGTTCTCTCCTTCACACTAACTTAACACACTGTAGAAGAATACCTTCATTAGCAACGGATCGTTAGTAAACAGACAATGCATCAGAGGCAAGGACCATTGATTAATGAAATGACCTTATATGGTTCATGTCAATTTTGTGCTAGTTTGATTGGGAATTGGCTTCACCTGAGGAGGTTATTTTTAGGCCTCTCATGCTTCCACGTCAATGAGCCGAGGCTATTTTTAGCTTCGCATTCCTGCATCACACTGACCTTGAAGAACACAGCCCATTCAGAGCTTTGCTGCCTCTTGTGTTTCAGGAGGTCTTACCCAATCCACAAAACCTGAATCTGTCTGAGACGGACAGATTTACTGCACTCAGACTGTGGCTTAGAGGAGGAAGAAATCTCAAATGCATTTCTCTCATTCACTGTCACCATAACCGACGTACTAGATTTCTGTCTGTGGAATGGGGTCGAATGCTGTAGCTGACGTTCTTCCAGTGTTGCTGTATACAGCGGTGTTTAAGAATTATAAAGCGGAGTTCACATTGAAAATATTGGATTAAAAACCTAGATTTTTTAAAAAATGCTTATATGACATTGATCATGTGATTCTTTACACAATTGGTCAGATGTTTTTGCTTCCATTGAAGCACAAGATGTTCTTTGGATTGTCTCAATTCATATTATTGAGACTGAATTGAGTAATACAATTTGTAAATAATATTTTGTAGTATATATACTACAAAAGTAATATATTTTGAAAATATCTACCATTTATCAGTTATCGGCCATAACAAACATATTACTTTTAGCTTATCTATAGTAGCCAAAATTTCAATATTGGTGTAGGCCTACTCCTATTGGATAACATGATTGGTAAGTTTTACACAAACTTGTGATATATTACAATTATGTAATGTATAAAACTGTATTCACTAGTGGTCTCAGACTTTCTTGAGTGATGTAGTGTCAGAGCTGCTGGCTTGATATTAGTGAGGTATTGAAAAGTATCCTTGTGTTTGTCATGGAGTCATGGAGATCACAGAGACTGTGATATCATTTTTATCATTGTCATATTAACCCGCAAGGCTAGCTTACATCTGGATTGATGCAGGAAGTGTCTCACTTCACATTTGTGTGTAACCATTTTTATCAATGTCTCAGTGACCGTCTATACTATTTTGCCATTGGCACAGGGTGTGTGTTGAGCGTATGGTGTCATTGGGTACGATTTATCTGAAAGGAGTGTAAAAATGGCAAATTAAAAGTTAATACATCATCCCAGGTAAATTGTTCATCTTTCTTTCTGTTTCTCTTTCCTCAGTTTTGATGTTGAGAATGGGTTGTCGGTGGGCCGCAGTCCTCTGGAGTCCCAGGCCAGTCCAGGCTCCAGCCGTGTGCTGCCGGCCAATTTCCCTCACAGTCAGCGGCGGGAGTCATTCCTGTATCGCTCGGATTCCGACTTCGACCTTTCACCCAAGGCCATGTCCCGAAACTCATCCACGGCCAGTGAGCTGTGAGTATCATTCGTCTCATTCATGATCCCCTAATATACTGAAGCTCAAGAAATGTCTGGACCCTCCGATGCATCAAGAAATCTCATACTAAATGCATTTACGATGGCTTCTCTGAGTAAAAAAAGTCACATAATTTTTTTTATAATTTTTTTTTTTTTAATAACCGTTTTTTTTATTGTTTTTTTAAAGAAATTAATATTTTAAATTGATCAAAAGATTTCTATTTCAAATTAATGGTGTTCTTTTGAACTTTCTATTCATCAAAGAGTCTTGACAAAAAATTTCACAATTTCAAAACATTAGGCAGCACAACACTGATAATAATGAGAAATGCTTCTTGAGCAGCATTTCTGAAGGATCATGTGATACTGACGACTGGAGTAATAATGCTGAATATTCAGCTTTGCCATCACAGGAATAAATTATATTTTAAAATATTTTAAAACAGAAAACACTTACTTGAAATTGTATTAATATTTCACAAATTTAACTGTTCTTACTGTATTTTTGATCAAATAAAAGCAGCCTCGCTGAGCACAAGAGACTGCTTTCAAAAACACAAATCTTACCGACCCCAAACTTTTTAAGTTTCCAATCTCAGTTTTCATGTACATTTTGTCTGATTCACTGCAAGCTTCACGTGTTACAAACTGCACAAGTGTGTACTTCAGCTACAGTGTTTTGTGGCTGGAAGAGTTCTGTTAATTAGGACTGTAAACGTTGCCTCATAACAGATGTGGCTTACTCCAGCTGGTTGATTATGTCTGAAACACAGTTCTCCCAAGACACACCATTTTAATAGTGTATTACATCAAATCATATTGCTCAGCCATTTTGGAAAATCCAAGGCACTGGTTAAAAACTCCTTATTTTTACCACTTCCAGCTGTTCTTTCCATCTGAGCACGCTTGCATGTCAGCTCTGGTTTGCTGGGATTTCACAAAGTCGGAAAAAGGGCGCCACATTCTTGTTTTTTTTCTGCAGTTTATTTTTCCACTTTGCGTCAAAGCCAGTCGCCCAAATCGAAACACCTTAAGACTGGTTCACACCGCCCCAACAAAACACCAACAGGGTGAACACAACCCGCTCCAACTGCCGGTGTTTGTTAGGGCGATGTGAACTAGTGTGCTTGCTTAATCCCAGGTCACCAACTCTTGTTGTCTTTTCAAAGGGAAGAGAGTTTGAAGCACTGGGAAGTCAACTGGCTCAATCGGTGAGGAGAGAAAAATATTAACTTGAAAGGGCTGTCCCGCATTTCTCCATTACAGGATCCAGGCCGGTTCTCTCCCCTAGTGTCTAAGACCAGTCAAACCTCAGAGCTTCCCCTCTGTCCTCTTTACCACCATGAGCGATCGGCATGCCACCATAGAAGCTTTGGAATATGTGAATAAAGGCGCAACTCCCAGTGTGTTCCCTAGTTCGGCTTCTCTCCTGCTGCTCCTCAAATACACATGCATGACACACCCTGTCCGACCATGCTGAACCCATCTATGTTCTTATTACGTATTTCCATAAGCTTTTAATGTAGGATTTCTAATATCCCATTGGAGAGTCTGAGGCACCCTCCTTATGCTGAGCTGTTTTACCACCCTCTTGCTCTTCTGAATGATGGTGTGCTGTAACCTGAAGCCGACCACATCCTTAATTCTCCACAGTTAAACTCTTAGTCATTCTTTTTCACTGATCCTTAAGTAATTTTATGTGCCTCCTTTTATTATTGGGAGATTAAAGAGCTGTCTTTTCCAGTATGTCATTTTTTGAGTTTGATTTGTGATTTGTGAATGTATTTTTCTCTTACAGACATGGAGAAGACATGATAGTTACACCATTTGCACAGGTTAGTAGTAGAGTGGGTCATGAAAATGAAAAGCTTGCATAGTCTGACATTAATAGGCAATTAGAGGCTTTGCGTCATGTGGTTTCAGATGACCACTGTTTTAAGGAACATGGCAGTTTGACTCTACACCCCCTATATTTTAAAGACAGATTAATCTCCTAATATTCAGCAGTGACTTTTTTGTGTAAGTGGAGTGTGCTGCCTTTGGCATTGGCGGGAACAGCCCTTCCGCTCTTATGCAGCTTGTTTTGGGGATTTGCGTCACCACTGTACTCAGTTTACAAAACAGGCAAGGAATCCAATACCGCATTTGTCGATATGGATGCTGACAGATGAGAAATCTGCATGGCTTTGGAAATCAGATACCCTTCATGTCCTTTTGAAACTCCAAAAGAGCTGCAGAATTTAGGACAAACCAGGCTTTTTAAGCAAATCTTTTTCATTTACTAGGTCACCCCTCTATGTAACATTTATTCTCTCACTCACTCCAAAAATAATTTTATTAATCAGCGTTAATCTTGTTTGCAAGTAATAATATCTAAACATTGGTAAAACAAGATTAATGTACTTGTGAAGCAAAACTTCATAAGATATTAAGACTTCCAAATTGTCATTTCCTGTTAAAGCATAAAATATACATTTTATAATAAAAATTATATTTATTAATAAACTGTATGTTTTTATATTAATATTTTTTTTTAATATATATAATAACATATAAAATGGTTATATATATGTTATATATATATATAGATTAGGGCTGTCAAATGATTAATCGCGATTAATCGCATCCAAAATAAAAGTTTGTGTTTACATAATATATGTGTGTGTATGGAGTATAATTATTTTCTATATATAAATACACACACATGCATATATATATTTAAGAAAAATGTGTTATTTATATATAATATAAATTATATATAATATAAATATATATACACAGTATATACATGCAAATATTTCTTAAATATATACATGCATGTGTGTGTATTTATATATAGAAAATAATTATACACCGTACACACACATATATTATGTAAAAACAAACTTTTATTTTGGATGCGATTAATCGCGATTAATCATTTGACAGCCCTAATATATATATATATATATATATATATATATATATATATATATAAAACAAAACATTCTTTAAAAAGTGTTGAAAGTATCTTGTGCCGTTTTGCTTATCGATTTTGGTGGACAATAATAATTCAATTATAAATACTGATAACTGATTTATTTTTTTATTTTTGCAATGCTAAAATATGAAGCTGTAAGTAAGTTGGAGTAATTAAAAAAAGAAAGAGAGTACTAAGGAAGGATGTGTTTTTGACATGGACCCACATTATTGTTCTTCTCATAGGTCCTTGCCAGCTTGAGGACAGTGCGGAGCAACTTTGCCGTTTTGACCCATCAGCAAGACCGTGTCCCGAGCAAGTAAGCCCTAATACAGTCCTAGTAAACTGTGTAATCCTTGTTCAAATTCTTAAGTCATACTTGATCTTATAAATCTATATAGGAGGTCCTCTGGAAACTACCCACCATCCATGTGCAAGACAAGCTTACCAGGTTAGACAACAAACTCTTGTAGAACAACAAAACAGTGCATTTCTTTGTATTGCATATGATGATGAACTTATTTCAGTAGCCATGAATATATGAACTGTATTTTGCAGAGGAGCCGTTTCAGAAGCTGGCAGTGGAGACTCTGGATGAGCTGGACTGGTGTCTCGAACAGCTTGAGACTCTCAAGACACGCCACTCAGTCAGTGAGATGGCATCCAACAAGGTAGATCTACTAAAATAAAAGAGGATTCATTTCTGACAGGCCCATCCCCACTGTCACCCAGGGACACCCCACTAATAACAGTCGAACACAATTCATCAGCACTTGCTGAAAACAGCAGCCGAATACTTAACATGCCTCCGTATGAATTACACATTGGAACGGGATTCATGCATGTCCTGAATCTCTCCCCTCCCCCGACCACATCGTGTGCTGAAAAATGAGAATGAGAGTGAAGTCACGAATGAATCTGATCCCCCCCACCCTCTCTATCTCCCCCATTCCTGCTGGGGATTTCATAGCCTGTGTGACGCGTGATTGGCCCACCCACGTGCACGCGGATACATACTCTCACACACATGTGCACGTATGAACACATGTTTGTGTTTTCACTCTCACTAACATCACTAACGTTTCTAATACCCGTTCAGCAGTCACCCTGCTGTGGCTGTGGTGTAAAATATACTGTATATATATAACTGAGCGTGCAAAAACCATTAAAAGTATTTAGATTTAAATTAGGGCTGTCAAAAGATTAATCGCGATTAATCGCATCCAAAATAAAAGTTTGTTTTTAATAATATATGTGTGTGTACTGTGTATAATTATTTTGTATATATAAATACACACACATGCATGTATATATTTAAGAAATATTTGCATACATATACTGTATATATATTTATATAGTTTATATTATATATAAATATAATTTTTTATATATATATATATATAAATAACACATTTTTCTTAAATATATACATGCATGTGTGTGTATTTATATATACAAATTTAATTATACACAGTACACACACATATATTATTAAAAACAAACTTTTATTTTGGATGCGATTAATCGCGATTAATCTTTTGACAGCCCTAATTTAAATAAAAGTACTGAATTTTAGAGATAGTTAATATAATACTTTTTGTCATCAAAATTGGCAGTGCCATATTTTCATATTAGATCGGGTAAGAATGGCAAGTCATGGGGCGAGCTAAACTACGACATATTTAGAGATATATATTTTTAAATTATTTATTTTTTGGATAAAGTTTTCACTCATGTAAACTAAATACTCTATTAATAATCAAATATTCCGTGTACACTTATGCACTTTGTTTTGATGAGTTAATGTTATCATAAATAATGAAGATGAATGAAATTACTGAATTGTACATTAACATTTAAAGGTTTTGGTTCAGTAAGATTTTTTATTTTTATTTTTGGAAAGTCTCTTATGCTCACCATGTCTGCATTTATCTGATCAAAAAATATATATTGTGAAATATTATTACAATTTAAAATAGCTGTTTTTTATTTTAAGATCTTTTCAAATTTCCTTTAAAATTGTATTCCTGTGATGCAAAGCTGAATTTTCAGCATCATTACTCCAGTCTTTAGTGTCACATGATCCTTCAGAAATCATTCTAACATGCTGATTTATTGCCCAAGAAACCTTAAGTATTACTAATATAATCAATGTTGAAATCAGATGTGCTGCTTAATATTTTTGTGGAAACCTTTTTTGCAGGATTTTTGATGGATAGAAAGTAAAAATGTCACTTTTGAACAATTTAATGCATAAATCTTAATGACCCCAAACATTCGAACATCTAAATCAATATACAATATAAATAATAACTGCATGAGTTATAAGTATTAATAAAACACCAGCAACAACATGACAATATATGCAAAGCATGAAGAGGCTCCTAAAGCTTTTCGACTTCAAACCAAGTGCACATGGTGCAGCCCCAGCCCCCTGTATCCACCCCATCCAGCCCCTGCATGTGCTGTGGAGCCGAGAGCCAATCAGAAGCCTCCCCCTGACCCAGTCTCTGTTGCCAAACTCATCTGATTGGCTGGCGAGTGACAGCGAGTAGGGAGAGAGGGGGCTGCTGGGAGGAGCCTGATCTCTGTGTTTACACATGAATCAGGCAGAGTAGGAGAGCAGAGCATGCGGCAGCGATGCAAACTTGCTCCAGTCAGCGGCACACGCTCTCAGCCCGCCACAGGTGCAGCCCATGGCAGCTGGAGCTCCCGGTGCTGGGCTGAGCTCTGTGGTGCCGCCACATCATGAGCTGTGGACCGTTAGACTGCTGTGGAACCGGGGAGCTCGGGCAATCTGGACCGGAGCTCAGAGCGTGTCTGCAGCATGTGCACCGGCCGCAGGGAGCTTCTGTTTTGTTCAAGCTTCATTTGGTGCTGAAATGCCAGACGTCAGTTACTTGCTCTCTTTGTCGTGGATGTATGTTCAGGTAAGGCTCGTGTTGTGATTCTGCACATTCAGCTGTGCACTTTCATTTGGCAGCATCATGCTGGGAACAAGCTCTGAAGTTGAGAGGGATGCTCTTGTTGACACTCTATAAATTACAGATGGTGCAGAGTGTTGGTGTGAGGATGTCAGTCTGGGTGTGTTTCTGATGTCACAGTGTGTGTGTAGCTCCTACAGTACTACTGTACATTTGCTGCCTCAGTCGGAAGTGTTTCATTCTGAAACCCTGTGTATGATTACATAATAGCACTACACAGATGAAAGGCACTCCTCCTGCTTGGTCCAGCCCCTAATCTTGGATGCCTGTTGCAGCTGAATGAAGGGCTGTTACCACTCTGAATGCAGCTATATTTAGATCTGAGCATCTAAGTCATGTGATGTTTCACCCCTTAACATTTCTTAATTAAACATGTTGCTCATATTTGTAGCTTTGATCTCAAAAGATTCGGTTGGGCTTTGTATGGAAATATGAAAATGAATTGTATGGATTTATTAAAATGAAATACAAGCTGGAGATGCTGATTCTCAAAGTGTATGTGTTTTCTTGTTCTACAGTTCAAAAGGATGCTGAATCGAGAGCTTACCCAGTTGTCAGAGACTAGCAAGTCAGGAAACCAGGTCTCAGAGTTCATCTCAAGCACCTTCTTAGGTAAAATCGACTAGTGAAAATCCTTTTTCTAATTTAATACAAATGTTTTCATTTTAGATTATACCATTGGCAAAGCACAAAAATATTATGAATTGTGGAAAAAAATCTTAAAAGTATATGATTTTTTTTTTCCACAATTCATATTATTTGTGTTTGCTATATATATATATATGAAGAGTTCAGATGCAAAAGCCTCTAAGTGCCATCTGAAATTTTCTTCTAGAATGATCATTTTTATAGAGGCTTTTGCATCTGAACTCTTCATATATATATATATTTATATATATACACTATATATACTGTATATACTGTATATATATATACTATATATACTGTATATATATATATATATATATATATATATATATATACTGTGTATATATATACTGTATATAAAATATATATATATATATACTGTGTGTATATATATATATACTGTATATAAAATATATATATATATATACTGTACATAAAATATATATATATTTATATTTACATATAACTTTTTAGCTTTCATTTATTTTTTTATTTTTAGTAATTTTTGTATAATTTTCTAGTTTTTTGTTTTGTTTAACTTTTCTATGTAATATTTATCTTATTTTATTTCAGCTTTATTACAATTAACAAAGACATTTTAATAGTTTTAGTTAACAGTAACAACACTGCTTTAAAAACAACATTCACTCAAGCTGAGATGGTCTCCTCAAATCCATGTTATCCAGCATGATTTAAGAATTTGAGCATGAAGAGCGTTTTGTGCATCAATGGAAGCAGAAAATGCTGACCTAAAATGGCCAATGTCACAAATTTGCTTCAGATTTGGTTAGTGACTCAAAATCGTTTTACATCATAACGTTTCTTTGTTTTAAATCTTCAAACTTTCCATTTATTTCCTGGTTTAAATCCTATTTTTTCACAGGTTTTCAGTGCTCATTTAATGAGCTGTGTCATTGTGTGTAGTTATATATAAAATGAATCTGTGTTGCAGAGAAGCAACATGATATGGAGATTATGTCCCCATCAACCAAGGAGAAGGAGAAGAAAAAGCGGCTCATGTCTCAGATCAGTGGATTCAAGAAACCCACACACAGCTCCAGTGTCGCAGCTTCCAGCATCCCACGCTTTGGCATCAGCACTGACCAGGAAGATCTGCTGGCCAAGGTGAGCTCTCACGGCCAGTAAAACACCCTATCAGCAACTAATATCACCACAGTTAACATGGAGTTTATCTGGAGTAATTATAACAAAGTCCAATACTGTTTTAATTGTATCCAACTCCCTTTTGCAGGAGTTAGAGGACTTTGACAAATGGGGTGTGGATATTTTCAAGATATCCAAGTATTCTGGCAACCGACCGCTAACAGTAGCGATGTACACAACATTTCAGGTACAAAATGCGGAACTGAAAACTTCTCATGTAGTTTTGTTCAAACCATGACAATAACAATTGTCCTGAACCTGTAATCCACAGGAAAGAGACCTGTTGAAATCCTTTAAAATTCCTGTAGACACATTCATTACCTACATGATGGCATTGGAGGAGAACTATCACTCAGATGTTGCATACCATAACAGCATCCATGCAGCTGACGTGGTCCAGTCCACCAATGTCCTGCTGTCCACCCCTGCCCTGGAGGTTTGTCTCAATCAACTCCCTTTTCATCATCTGCTCATTAGTCTCTGAAGCCAGGCTTTTCATTCGTGGAATTCTGTTTTGCTAGGCTGTATTCACCGACCTTGAGATCTTGGCCGCAATGTTTGCTAGTGCAATACATGACGTGGACCACCCTGGAGTGTCCAACCAGTTCCTCATCAACACAAGTGAGTGGCCACGGCAGAGCAACAGCATCTTGTCATTGTGGTTGCACACTGTGTTGTTTACTAAGAGCCTAATACTTTTCTTCAGACTCAGAGTTGGCTCTTATGTACAACGATTCCTCTGTTCTGGAGAACCACCACCTGGCTGTTGGCTTCAAACTGCTGCAGGAAGAAAACTGTGACATTTTCCAGAACCTGACCAAGAAACAGAGGCAGTCTCTACGCAAAATGGTCATTGACATGGTGAGGAAATGGAGGCAATGACAAATCTGTGAGGCTATGATGGGGAGGTCCATGCCTGAGAACTACAATCAACACGTGGTTTTATTTATTTATCGTGTATTTAACTCCTTACAGGTACTAGCCACTGATATGTCAAAGCATATGAACCTGTTAGCGGATCTCAAGACCATGGTAGAGACCAAGAAGGTGACAAGTCTGGGTGTGCTATTGTTAGACAACTATTCTGATCGCATACAGGTATACTTTCAGCTTTCGTGGCACAAAGCCATTTCATACTGATACAAATTAAAAGTCCATAATTAAAAATGTATGGTTAATCAAATGCTTAGGTTCTTCAGAACATGGTGCATTGCGCTGACCTGAGCAACCCAACGAAGCCCCTGGAGCTGTACCGTCAGTGGACCGATCGCATCATGGTGGAGTTTTTTACTCAGGGGGACCGAGAGAGAGACAAGGGCATGGAGATCAGCCCCATGTGTGATAAACACAATGCTTCCATTGAGAAATCACAGGTGAGTGAGGGGAAAATGATAGGCCACAAACAGTCTTTGAAGACTTCGGGCCTCATTATGTTATTTAGATTAATCTATAGCTTTATAATAGTTTTTTTAAATTATAATATAATATAATAATATAAAATATAAATATATTGTAATAATAAAATATATGTAGTTATAGTAATAGATGTGTGTTGTTAAAAATCATTTATGTTAATTGAAATAAAGCTGAAATAAAATAAAATATAAGATGAAAAACCTAACATTAAAAAACTAAAACGACAATTACAAATGTTGCTTTGGCAACTAATTAAAATAAAATAAATTGTTATTTATCTAAACTGATGTAAAATTAATTAAAGCTAAACAGAAATCTAAAACAAAACAAAATATAAAACAAATGTACATTTAAAAAAAAACTCAAATGAAACTTAAAAATATAAAATGTAAATAAAAAAAATAAAAAGTGCATACTATAATAATACATAAATAATACTAAAATAACACTGATTCCTGATCAGCACTCTGGAGGACCATAATAAAAATAGTATATAAAGTGTGTATATGTATACTGTATATGTATATGTGTGTGTGTGTGTGTGTACACACAGATAGATTAATATTATATAAAGCTAAAAATAGATATTATGATATATCCATATATGTTATATATGTATATGTGTATATATATATATATATATATATATATATATATATATATATATATATATATATATATACATATATATATATATACATATATATATACAGCTCTGGAAAAAATTAAGAGAACACTGCAAAATTATCAGTTTCTCTGGTTTTACTATTTATAGGTATGTGTTTGGGTAAAATTAACATTTTTGTTTTATTCTATAAACTATAACTACATTACTAACTAAATTAACATTTTTGTTTTATTCTATAAACTACTGACAACACTGACAAAATTCCAAATAGAAATATTGTCCTTTAGAGCATTTATTTGCAGAAACCGACAACTGGTCAAAATAACAAAAAAGATGCAATGTTGTCAGATACTGTAATTTTACCACAGGACGTCTGTAATATTAATGGCCAATTCGCACAGGGAATAAGATATCTCAGTAAAACTAGCAGAAGTGGGAGGGGTAACTCGATTTTTGCATTGCCGCCACCTTCCTGGTGTCGTTTTCTGCAAATAAATGCTCTAAATGACAATATTTTTGTTTGGAATTTGGGAGAAATGTTGTCAGTAATTTATAGAATAAAACAAAAATGTTAATTTTACCCAAACACATACCTATAAATAGTAAAACCAGAGAAACTGATAATTTTGCAGAGCTGTACATTAGGGATACTATATCTTTAAGTAACATGAGTACCAACACTTGTATACAATTATTAGTGAAAATCCACTTTTTGTAGAATCATATTGACTGTGTATGCTTCATCCATCAGGTGGGCTTTATTGACTACATCGTGCACCCACTGTGGGAGACCTGGGCGGATCTGGTTCACCCTGACGCCCAGGAGATTCTCGACACGCTGGAGGACAATCGTGAATGGTACCAGAGCATGATCCCTCACAGTCCCACTTCCACTCCTGAGGAAAAGGGCGGTGTGGTTGGGATGGGAGCGATGGGTGGAGGCATCGCCTCAGCGGGGGAGAAATTCCAATTCGAACTGACCTTAGAAGAGGAAGGGGAGTCTGACGTTGAAAGTCCGGTGGACGAAGAATTCCCCACCATTGCACAGGATTCCTCCTGGACAGATCCAGAAAGCAAACATCCGTCTTCGGCTCCCCGCACACATCACACCAACCTGACCGCCCGCTCCCCTGGCTGCAGGACAATGTCTTTTAAGATTGGTGAGCCACTAGACAGTGAAGATGAAGATAGAGAACTTGACCAAGAAGGGAAAAGCGTATCGTGCCTGCGCCTGGGAACATAACACTAGTGCACTTTTTCATTTAGTTTTCGTTTTCTTTCGTACCTCTTCTTCACCACCTCCCTATCCCTCTCCATCCCGTTCTTAGCTTGCTCGGGCAGAGGCGACGCAGTGCAGGAGAGCAAAGGATAGGTAGGAAAGCTTCCATGGGACGTTTTTTTACACAGTAGTCACCTTGCACTGGAGAGAGCTCCTACTCTACAGACTGTCAAACCATGAAGCTTTCTTAAAACGTGCTCAACAGTTTCATGACTTCGGGATGCTGGAAACTGCCTGTGTTATATGGACAGAGGAAATGTACTCAAATGTCTTCCTGTGACATCCCAGGTTTAAAGTTAACAAACAAGTGGACCTTTGAGAGCCGTCCGAACATATTGATTGATAAACAGGACGCTTTTTATGTGAGACGTATGTGCACTAAAATGTTTTTTAAAAGATACACTGTTGACTTAAAGCTGGTCTATTATTAGCTGAACAAAAACAACCTAACCTTAACACAACAGAACATCTCAGGATTCAAAGAAACGATTGCTTTCATGTAGCAAACAGCTTGAGGGTACCCACATAGTGACCGCCGTCTTCCTTGGATCGCTAAAAAAAATCTGTAGACTGAAGTCGAGCCATGATTGTGATCTTTTGTATTTGTATGTGACGCCACCTAGTGCTTAATAGTGGAACTGGAGCCACATTTATAGGATTTACCACTCCAGCTGAACACCATGGCTTTGTATTGTTGTTCCTTTGCACAGATGATACTCATTTGACTATTATAATTTTAACTTAAAACCCTTCTCACATTTATTTGTAGTATTGCTGCTTTAATTTATGACATTCACATGGTTTACATATGCTTCTCGTTTATTTTTCTATTCTGCTTCATCCAAAGCATGAGCGTAAGCATTAATACGTTGTATGTCACTGTTTTAAATCGGCTTGCTTAGGTAGCACTTTAGAGATATCTTTGTCATTACCAAACGTTGCTCCATCATTAAGGGCTGGAGTCATTCTTAGCGTACAGAAGACTGTGATTGGCTGTGGTCAGCAGGGTAACCAGCATGTGTACGTACCCTGTAAGGTGGTCTCTTGAAGGCTGAGCTAGAACGGAAACCCACGTTAGCTGTGTAGGAAGTGATCGGTGTCCTTAAACCACATGTGTACTTTCTCTCTGTTTCTGTGCTGGTCACACTGAAAAATATGAGGTATATTACCATCTGTACAAATGTATGTCTAAACAGAAGTGAGCACTTTGTTCTAAAACGAGAGCTGAGCGCTGCAAGAGAAATTCAGTTGTCTAACACTAAAGCCAAAGTTTGTTTTCTGTGCCAGACCTTTTATGTTCTTTGGTTTTTGGCGATTGATCAGTGCTCTGCTCTTCACAGGGACATAGCCAATGACAGTACAAGTGCCAAGCAAGCATGATCCATGCTGTACTGTAATTTCCATTGTGCCACTGGCTAATTTCCATCAATGACATCTACTACTGTCAGTAACATACTGATTGGATAATTTAGTTGTCTTTCTTCTTTATTCAAAACTGTTGTTTTGTCAAGCTGAAATTTTATTTAAGATTATTCATGATAAATAACAGGTTTCATAAGTCTTTCTGAAAGACTTTTTTTGTGTGTCCTTTTTATACCATGGTATGAATTTTAATATTGGAGACAGTGAATCTTTGTATGTAAACGGGGCTTTTAATTATTGGCTATATGTTCATCTTAATGTCAGTCTGTGCTTTTAACAGCAACGTTTCGTGTGGTGAAAGAAATGCTGAGTGGCCATGCAAAGTTTCGCCTGACTATACAACGCACACCTGTGTTTGGTCTCATTCTGTCGCAGATCTGACAATCCCAACAGTACTGTTTACCACTACAATGCTGTTACTAATGTTGCTGTGATTGTTTTCCTGTTCCCAATGCCAATAAACAAAGACATATTAGTTAGCCGGACTCTTTGTGTTATATGGAAGGCAGCCCATTTTTGCCACTGCTTTGGTAAATAATAATTATGACATAAAAAGTCACAATTAGGCAAAAACTCAATTGTAACATAAGAAGTTGAAATTATGGAATCATAACCATAATTATGACATCAAAAAGTCAAATAATTAAGATAATTGAGAAATAATAGTCGGAATTATGACATAAAAGGTCAAAACTGTTTCTCGCATAATTTCGAACTTTTGTCATAACTTCATTATTTCAACTTTGATGTATTCAACTTATATGAATTAAGACTTTTCCTTGAAATTATGAACTGTACAAAAATAACCCCTGGTTTCACAGACAAGGTTTAAGCTAGTCCCAGACTAAAATGCATGTTTGAGCTGTTTTAACTGAAAGCAACTTGCACTGACATATCTTAAAATATGTCAGTGCTTTTCTAAGGCACGTTTATACAAGCTACTTAAATGTCCTAATTGAACTATGGCATAATCCTGGCTTAATCTAAAGTTAAACCCTGTCTGTGAAACCGGGCCTACAAATCTGAAAAGTCTTGTTGCTTCATGCATCCAGAAGACAGCTAGTTTAGTCGCTAAGGTGACCGAGCGAGCGTGTGATTAGCTCATCCACATGTCAATCATTGTTTAGCCCCGCCCCCAGCTGACTCCCGACGAGTGACGAAAGCACGAGCGCAGGTGCATAGGCTGGGAACTGCATCCAAACCACACCAAATAAACCTCCTCTTACGGTAAGCTGGGCTTTCTCTACCAACACCATGACGCTTAATCTTGCTTTTATTTCGAAATGATCCAAGAAGTCGCATAGAAACGTTAGGAAATCAGTGGTTTTCATTTAAAAACGACGTAACCTACATTTGACATCGCTAAGTGGGGTGGCTCATAAACAGCCTCTGCTGTATAATAATCCATCGCTGCATGCTAAAACGTTTCAACTGGCTTTTGACACTCAGCACACTGTCGCTCGCTAGCAGTTATGATGGATGCCATCTGTTTGTTTGTTTGATCGATGCGGTGTTAGTCACTCACTGACCCGAATGAAAATGGAAATCAGTCCGTGTGTTAAGCGGATATATGCTAACCAGAGCTCTATGGACTTAACCATTATCAGCCACACAGCAGCCAGCAGACTCGCTCACACAGGCTGCCGTTTATTGTGAACGTAGCAGCACTTCTCAAACGCAACGGTTTCCTGCTCCTATCTTGTACGCCAAGCCTGAACCATATGTTTGAATTTAGCCTTGATGTGTCTGCTCAGGTGGCCTGATTAATTACAGACTGAATAAACCTGAAATGAACATTCAGAGGTTGGTTTTTCCCTATATGGGAAGGAAACCCCTTGGTCTTCCTCTAGAAAATGGAAATATATTTTCATAATCTTCCCCTGACATCGTCGTGTGCTCAGTTCCTGACAGCCAGCTAAGCACAGGGTTTAGCCGGCACAAAACCTTTAAAATCCCTGGCTACACTGACTGCCTAGCTCAATCTAGAAGGATACAGGGATAGTGCCAGTTACACCCTATATTCGCTTTGAATTTGAATTGTGATTCAGCAAACAGACTGAATAGGAAAACATATTTGTTTTCAACACATACACATTGCCAGGAACCGTTTCTGATGCCATTGTGCAGTATTGAATCGTACAGTATATGAATAATCAACTTTGTATTTATGTCAGTTGTCCTATTGCTTCCATGGTAAATATTTGGATAATACACGAGAAGGACTTCAGTTTAGTTTATTGGGAAAGACACAATATCCTGCAGTTATTTGTTTCTACTTTTCAGTTGTTCAAATCAATGTCTTTCTGTGTTCAATAAAATAACCTGCTCTCATAAATTGTGTGGCTTTGTTAATCTGCAATACCATATTGTTTATTATTCAGAGAGAATATGAAATGGGTCAGTCCATCTCAAGTTGTCCAAAAAATAATGCAGTTGAAATAATACAATTTCAAATGTATTTTTTTTGTGTGTTTTTTATTGATTGATTACCTCTATGAATTAGTATTGCAAAACCAACTGTTTTTTATTTATATTACTTTAACCATAGCAACTGTCTAAAATGCTGCATTTTTATTATGTTTATACATCTGTTCATTTATCAATACACATGAGTATTTTTTTTCCCCCCAGATTTCTAATAGCCCTAGTTCCCAGTGAAATCTCAAATTCACATTTATTTAACATTTACATTTATTCATTTAGCAGACGATAAAAATATCATAAAGGACTTATATCTGTGAAAAATTCAGGTTCCTTTCTGGTCCACCACCAGAGACAGTTAACCTAAAAAAAATTCTTAATTGCACTTTTCTTAATTGCACTCATCCCCATAAAAAAAAAAAAAAAAAAAATTAAAAGAAGAATGCACATTATACTTAACAAGGTACCCCTTAAGAAGGATTTAGGACTGAGACTCAAAGGCTGTTTCATGTTGATTTGAATAGAATACTATTATTATGTACGGTATGACAATAAAATAGCGATTTTAAGAATGACCTTCTTTTGTTGTTGCAGATGGCCTCAGCAAATGATGCTCGATATGGACAAAAAGAGTCTACGGATCAGAACTTTGATTACATGTTTAAGATCCTGATCATTGGTAACAGCAGTGTTGGAAAAACCAGTTTCCTGTTCCGCTATGCTGATGACTCCTTCACACCCGCTTTTGTCAGCACTGTCGGCATAGACTTCAAAGTGAAGACCATCTATCGGAATGACAAGAGGATAAAGCTCCAAATATGGGTGAGGAGTTTATCCAAAGCATCCTTTAATTTTAATTTTTCTTTCTGCTTGAGTCTTAAGTTTTGATTTGAGATACATATCATTGATTTTGGTTAAGGGTTGTTTTATTAATAGAAACCACAAGACATTTTCATTCCAACTATTGTATATTTCAGGACACTGCTGGGCAGGAAAGGTACAGGACCATCACCACTGCATACTATCGTGGCGCTATGGGTTTCATTCTTATGTATGACATCACCAATGAGGATTCCTTTAATGCCGTTCAGGACTGGTACGATAGTGCTTGTTTTGTCTGTATTTCATCAAATTTACACATTTGCAAAGATATGACTTAGTTTCTGTCAAAATGCAGCCTGTCCTGAGAGCAGAGCATACACAATATATTTGCATCAACCTGGTGTGATGTGATATGGTTCAAGCCACTAGTAATTTATCCACAGATTCCACACTGAACACAAAATTGCTACACATGACACGATCACAGCGAGTCCAAACATCTGTGATGTTTAAAGTTGGCATGAAATGAAAATTCACCCTGCCTATTTTCTTAATGAATGTTAATAATCTTATTGTGAACGATTCTCCCTTGTGTATATGTTTCTTTTTTCTTTTTCTTTTTTCAATTTGACCTCACCTAATGTTTTTTATCAAAATTTTACAAATCAGTCTTTCGGTGGAACGAAACAACTTCTATCTGGTGACGTACTGTATGGTGGGGTTCTCCAGTCATAGTATTTAGTCCGCTTAAACCCCGTCACTCCACAATCGACTGCAAGCTTGCATTTATCTACCTTTACATCTCAAAATCCAATGAAAAACAATGGATAGAACCATGTCCCTGTCCTACTTTTTTATTTTACTTGAATTAATTATACTTGGATGTACCTCACAATACAGAAGAAAAGATCTGGCGCTACATCCATTTCGTCGGGAATTGAATATGTGGAGCGGGATTTTGGAAAGTAAATTTCACGTCTGTACAGTAGAGGGCGCAGCTCAAACCTTTCAGCTGTTTTGCCATTCTGGATCGCAGAAGAATAGGATGCAAGGAAAAGAAAGTTCAGTTACTTCAGTAATTAATAAAGTGAGATTAAATACATAAAGAATGTTTAATTTAACATATTAATCATTGCAGGTGTTTGTAATATAATAATGAATCTGTTTTTGTACACATTTAGTCTAGAACTACAATAACCATCATGTTCACACAACTCTTCTGCGCCTTACTCATGATTTCTCTCAACATGGGGACAGAAGAGCTGTCAGTCAATAAATGGGAAAACAAAGTAACTTGCATGACTTTTTTGAAAAAGTAACTGATATTTTGTTGTAAATTTGAAAGTAATTTGTTCCGTTACTAATTACTTGAAAAAAGTAATCTGATTACGTAACTTGCGTGCGTTAATGAGTTATAACCGATAATGCATAGAACCAAACAACGATAAAATATCATGGGCTTTTCGTGGTTGCAGCTGGTTAGGATAAGAACTCAGATTTACATGAGAGTTTTTATCACTTATTGCTTTACCACGTCATGACTGGTACACAAGGACACAATGTCAAAAGCACTTAGTTTATGCGCCTTTTTAAATGGAATTTTTCTGTTTTTTTATTATTATTATTATAATTTTTTTTATTGTTATTTATTATTTAATTACAGTAGTAATTAGGTGGTTAAAATACTTTTTCCTAATGACTTCTCATTGTTCTTAGGTCCACCCAGATTAAGACATATTCATGGGACAACGCTCAAGTGCTGCTGGTGGGAAATAAGTGTGACATGGAAGACGAGAGAGTGGTTGCTTCAGAGAGGGGAAGACAGCTGTCCGAACAGTTAGGTGAGTTTTCCTGAGCAGAGTGTTTTTTACACTTTTGCGTCTAACAAGACTTTTTCATATGCAGGATGTTTTCCTATAGCTCTTATTTTAATTTGAGGCTTTTGACTGTCACAGGCTTTGAGTATTTTGAGGCCAGTGCCAAGGACAACATCAACGTGAAGCAGGCATTTGAGCGTCTGGTGGACATAATCTGTGACAGGATGTCAGAGAACGTGGATTCGGCGGATCCCTCCGTCATCGGAAACAAGCAGGGCCCTCAGCTAAATGAGCAGCCGCAACGCTCCAACAAGGACTGTGCTTGCTAAGGGTCGCTTTCAACCTCTCAACCATTCCCCTGCAGACTGAACAATGGACCGCTCTACGAAGGAAGGCTTTGGTAAGAGAAGAGCTGATGGGATGTCACTTCTCTCTGTCCCTTTTGCGAGGTTGCGCATTTGTGTTTTTCTGATTATGTTGGTATCGGTAGCCAATGCTCCTCTCATCTCTTAATAATTTAACTGAATCTTTATAGTACTTTTTGACTATATTTCTGAATAATTAGATGTATATTTTGTGTCAAATGAATTCCAACATGAAATGTTCGAGCATTTTTATGTTTGTTTTGGGTTTCATCAAAGTCAAATTTACACAAATATCCCGAATACATTGCCAAGAGATATTTTATTCTTTTCTAAACCGACCAATATATAGTTGGGACTGTTGTGTGGAAACCATCAGCATAAAGGCTCATCCCAAGATACAAAGTTTGAATGAATCCTACGCTTGAATGTTTCGTAAAGTACTGTTTCGCTCTTTTATTTATTTTTTTAAATTAAAGAGTGAAAACTGAATGAAAACACTCATTTACTCCCTATTACTTTTAAATAACAGCAGATGTATTTTGTAAAACATATTATATAAGTAAAAATGGTATATGTGTAATAATAGATGTAATTAGGAGGAAATAACTATGATGTGCTTAATTGCTTCTTGTTTTTGTAATATGAAGGAATTAATGAGTCTTTTTTCAGTTACATGTTCTGCTTTTACTCCGGTTCCTACACATAGTCTACTCAAACTCCCCATTTTACCATGAAGTAAAAAGTGAGTGTTTGTGTGCATGTTAGTATGTCATCCTAGTGTAGATATTTAGTTTCTACAGGCTGAAAACACAATGATACTTTAATAAGAGAAACTTCATCAAATAATAGCAGCTAATGTGTTTCCGGACAATATTATATTTTGAAAAGACCGGCATCGGAAAAACTACAAATACTGCAAATATATTAATTAGTTACCAGGTTGAATATGCACCAGTTATTGATCATGCGTGTCAGTTAAATCACTAGTTTGTTATTAAATGTTAATTTACTGCTTTATTTATTGCTTATTTATTTAAATGCGTTTTATTGGTGTACGTGTTCTGCGTTAGATCAAGAGGACTACTGCTATTCTTAGAAAACAGGCCTGAAACGCTGAAATGTCTCACTTTTATAAATCAGTTTTAAACACAAAAGAGGATGAATGATTGAAAACCTCATGTGCTGATTTTTCCCTATGCAATTCAGAAGCTTTGTTATACCAAATAGTCACTGGATATGTGGTGTTTATAAGGTGCGTAATTTATACCTTTCGTTTATATCCTGTTTACAGTCCGTCCTAAACAAATAGCAAACCATTGGGATTTACGTGTTTTTTTTTATACAGAGAAGTTTGACACTAGTACGCTTTATAGGGAGAGTAATCACTGTTAAAGTACAAGTCATAAAACTTAGTTTGAAAGGCAGAAGTTTTGGTTTTGATACTCGTTTTGTTGTTGGGCAGTTTGAGTTTTGTTCGTTTGTTTTGTAAATTGTACAATAGTTCTCCCATTCCCACACTATGACACAAGAAAAGAAAACTTCATGGATATACGTCATATAATGCTGTTTTTCACCCTGAGAGTGAATGGGTAGAATAAACCGCTGTATTAGCAACTGATATAAGCAGGACGAGTTTTATTTTGAATGAAATGGCCACTTGCATCTGTTTGAGTTAAATAAAAAGCTATGTTTGAATCCTATTGTGACTTACTGTCATTGGTATTGACCTGTGACCTCCTTTGAGATGTAATTGGGGCTGCTGCTGGACAAATGGATGCCCAAAGGTGCGATGACGTTTTTTTTATAATGATCACTTTGCTTTGTTTATATTGAATGTGTATTATGTTGTATGAAACAACCAAGAGTTTGAGACACACTCTTGTGTCTTCAGATTATTTAATTATTTTTTGATGAATGACAAGTACACAGATGCTAAACGAAGAGAGTCTTGGGAATTGAAATCACCCACGTGCTGAACGTACTGTATAAATCACCTTCTTTCCGAGCCTCGTCACATAATCTAAACATTTTCTCAGAAAGATCAAATAGCCATTGAGATCCGCACAGATTCATGGATGAACGTTGCAGTGAACTTACAACTGGAGGCCTACAGAAACCTGTTACAACAAACGCTCTGCATTATATTACAACTTGTACAATATGGCTGCGTTCGGCTCTTGTTTTCAGATGTTCATGGATAATACCGCTGATGTCTATGGCATTTGTGATGGACAGATATCATCCACCGCGGATCTTTTGCAGTGTAACAGGAGTTTTTTGGAAGTTTCTTGGGGACAGCACGATTCTTTAATCTGTATGGACGGGTGTTCTTCTGTCGTGGAGGACGGTTATACACACTCGACTCCAACGGAAGAGCTTTACACCACACAGAAGGGACAGATACGAGGAGAGAGGCTCATGTTCGACGGCTCAAACGCAGATAGACCAGAGATCAATCTGAACACGAACATGTCGAGGTTCACCTGCCAGTGGCTGGAGCGACAGTGCTGTGAGAAAACCTACAGCACAATGAAGGAGCTCATCTCTCATCTGATCGCGGAGCATGTGTCAGCGCAGTCCAGTTACATATGTTTATGGGAAGATTGTTCCCGTCAAAGGAATCCATTCAAGGCCAAGTACAAACTGATCAATCACCTGAGAGTCCACACGGGTGAAAAGCCCTTTCAGTGCTCCTTCGGATGTGGGAGAGAGTTTGCACGGGCAGAAAACCTGAAAATTCATGAAAGGACACATACAGGTGACGCTTTATTTGTTATTGCCATATTTTCGTTGATGTTACATGAAAGGATTTAAATTTTCATGATATCATTTAATTTTTCAAATCTTTTGTTCCAGGTGAAAAACCTTTCAGATGCCCTTTTGAGGCTTGCGAAAGGCGTTTTGCAAACAGCAGTGATAAACAAAAGCACATACGTGTCCACTCACCTCACAAACAATACATTTGCATGTACTGCAGTAAATCATACTCTCATGCCAGCTCCCTCAGAAAACACACAAAGGTAAATTAGAACTTATAAGTTTATATAAGTGGTTTTACACAACCTATTTTTCTATCCAAATTGTGCTGACAGAAAATATAAAATGTACTTTGATTCTATAACGGTATGATATATTATTTTAATAAGTTAGAAATACTCTCACTTTAACTTTCTCTTTGCATTTCTATCTTTTCTATCTCTTTTTCATCACTGCAGGTCCATCTGCCAGTCATGGAATCCACTCAGAACTACAGCTATGTGACCAGCTATAGAGATCCAGCCTTTTTCAAATAATATTTAAGGTGTGCTCTAGTACAAAAAAGTACTTTTTTTTAAATATATATATATATCCATTTTTCCCCCAAAAAATAAGTGATAACGTGAAAATGGCGTTCCACACCTGATGAATAATTATATATTATAATAATTATATTATTTAATAATGTACACAGAGAAAAACGATTACTGTAATTTGATTATGCAGCAATGAAATTGAGCAAATCTGGTAGCTGTGGCTGAAAAAACACCCTGTAAATTTTACAACTTAAAACTAATTTGGGGGGGAAAAACATTTTAAATTTATTTAAATGTAAATCCAACAGCTCTTGTCTGCTGAATTAGTAAGTCTATGGTGCTACTAAAATCTATTTTGTACTTTTAACCTATACTGACATCCACCATAATAACACTGGTGGTAAAGAGGAAGGCACATGAAGAATCACAGGTAGCTGAGGTAAATATTACATTTATAGAAGACTAATATATGCACACAGTGTCATGCTCACAAATACTAAACACCATCATGGTAACGCAAATGACACTAAAATAATACAATAAACATTAATTTAACAAAAGATCTAACCTAACTGATACTGAAACATAATTATAAACACAATTATTTAAATGAACATCAAATGTGAGCTGTCACACGGTGAATTCTGGGAATGTCAGTTTACAGCTTTTTTCATTGTAAATTATTAGATCATTTGTTCTTTTTTACTTCCAAAAATGGAACATTTAACATTATTTTACTGTAAAATTACATGAAATGTTAGATCAGTTTTTCCCTGTGTATTGTAAGTGAAATAACATATTAAAGCATCATCTTTGACAACAGTTTGCATATTAGAATCTTATAAGTTGCACGTCACAGTTACAGCATGTGATAAATGTCATGAACTAAATGTGTGACCCGTCAGTGCTAAAACTCTAAACACAAGTGTCGAACATGTTTTAATGGTGAATCACCGCAACTTTGTTGTTGTCTTGTAAAGTGATCATGTTCTCTTCAAGTGTAATAAAACATGAAAAGGCACAATTCAGTTTCATTCAGAACATTTTTGATTAGGCACACAATTAAGAGCATTATAAATGACACAGTTAATAGCAAAAGGTTCATTGGATTGTTAATGTGCTGCTCACAACATTACTGAGGGTGATTCTGGAAAAGACGACGTGTTCTGTTCACCTAGACAGAATAAATCACCCGTAATTGTGTTGATTAGACCAAGCTAACCATCACAGCTAATCTCTCTGTGGATAAAAGCCTCTAATACATTAGTATCAGGCTACATTTAATTTAAACTGAACTTACATTTCAATTCCTGTGTGGTAGAATAATTATGTTTGAGATTGTGATTAGGTCCATAAGGTCCAGTAGTCTATGATTCTTAACTATTCGGTGTAACTGCTCACATGTAGTTAACATGCTGTATGAATGTGTATTATCAGTTCAAAAAGTACATATTAAGTGCAGTTGCTACATCCATCCATTCTCCAAACCGCTTTATCCTCTGCAGGGTCGCGGGACTATAACATGATAAAAAAAATATATATTTTTGAAAGTGATCCCCAGCGATTCTCATTTGAAAGGTTCTCCCACTGGACCGAATAGTTAAAGCTGCACCTGTCATTTCGATGTGCAGCTGTCAGAAATACCTGCATGCATTTCTCATTTCCAGCAGTATGACGGGCCTTCAGATGCTCTAATAATGTTCATATGCCATTTGCATACTTCATTGATTGGTGTTTTTCCCTTGAGTGTTTCCTGAGCACTATAGCTCTTAAAATCGCACTCTACATCATCAGTGCAGATGTTAATGTGTTTACTATATGGTTACTGTTAAGAAAAGTTTGTTAGAATTAAAAGTTTGTTCGAAACTTGTCTTGTCTTGACTTGTAAAACTGTTGACATACAGAGAGCCACATGGTGGCAGAAGTGAGACAGTTCTTGCTATGACAGGAAGGATCGAACATTATTTCAAACCTGGCTGAAATAGAGATGATCTCGGATGTAAAACTTGCACTACTGAGCTTATATATGACTGTTACATGTCAAAACAGGCATTTTACCTTTTTTTTATCCTAATATTATAATGAGACAAAGGACTGATCATGACCATTGATCATGTGTAGTGTAATTTTATTTATTTATTTGCAAAATCAGAATATTAGTTATCAGTAATTCTCAACTCAACTCAGCTCAATTCTACTTTATTTATAGAGCACTTTCAAAGCGCTGGACAGAAAAAGATACTTCTCACTGTATTATAAATAATATGAGAGTTTTGATAAAACCACTGTGATTTTACCAAGTGCAATATGTTCCTGGGTCAACATATTTTTGTTGATTCTGGAGCAACATTCCGGTCTGAAAATTTAGTCCAAACCCCATCTCTAAACCTAACCCTACCCATAACGTAACCCCAAAATCAAAGGGAAATGATTGGTGAGTAACACTGATGTAGAAGCACCTAACCCTGGTTTGTAAGCCTGAACTTGACATAAACTGTAAACCTGTCCCTCAAATATGATTGGTTGATTGGAATGTTGTTCCAGGATCAACATGTTGCACTTGGTGAAATCACCTATAGGCTAGACAGTATACACTGTAAAAAGTATGCCATGACGGCATATGTTTTTAACATTAACTCAAAATAAGTTAGGCAATTTTCAACTTTAAGTTATACAAGATGCAACTCATTTTTTTAAAGCCAGTTTAATATAATTCAAGTTGAAATTACTTATACAGCCAAGGTGATTGTACTTAAAAATGTAATGCAACTGTTTGGTGAAAAAACAAAACAAAAAAAGTCAGTGTGGCATAACCAAAATTAAGGAAGTCATTATTTCGCCATGTGACAAGAAAACTATAAAACATTAAAATAACACCTCTTTAGACCCACATGACTGTATATCAATGTCATAAAAAATGAAAGTCTTTGAATTTTATGAAAAGGCACTTTTTTATTAAAGGAGAACTCCGGTCAATTTTAACATTGAGCTCATTTTTTTGTACATTTGGAGTGCTGTCAATACAGAGAACAACGACAAAAAACGGTGTTGCCTACACCGAGTTATTCTATTTTTAAAATTTGCACCCTGTTGACTTCAATAGGGCAAGTAGTAAGCCTGCTTTTTAGCCTCTTAACATCCTTTAAGTGTCATTACAAGTGCACAGAAAATGTGAGAGATTTCTTCCGAGTGAACACGGGTGGATCTGACTGCAGTAGATGTTAGAGATATTAATAAAAACGAAGTTAATTCAGCCAGCGCTCATACCTTTGTTTACATCCTGTTTTCGGTGGAAGGCCATAGTAATCGATTGTCGAGTTCACGCGCGTGATCATTGGTAACTAAACCTATGCGCGTGAACTCGACAATCGATTACTATGGCCTTCCACCGAAAACAGGATGTAAACAAAGGTATGAGCGCTGGCTGAATTAACTTCGTTTTTATTAATATCTCTAACATCTACTGCAGTCAGATCCACCCGTGTTCACTCGGAAGCAATCACTCACATTTTCTGTGCACTTGTAATGACACTTAAAGGATGTTAAGAGGCTAAAAAGCAGGCTTACTACTTGCCCTATTGAAGTCAACAGGGTGCAAATTTTAAAAATAGAATAACTCGGTGTAGGCAACACCGATTTTTGTCGTTGTTCTCTGTATTGACAGAACTCCAAATGTACAAAAAAATGAGCTCAATGTTAAAATTGACCGGAGTTCTCCTTTAAGGTCAAACAGAGTAACCAAATTAATTAATTCTTGACTTGATATATATATATATATATATATATATATATATATATATATATATATATATATATATATATATATATATTAATTACTTTTAATCTTGATGGTTAGACCAGTCGTTAAATCTAATTGTTTTTTTTTTTTAACATGGTAAAATTTGAATTCAATTTCAAACAATTACATCCATATGTCATGTTTGCCTCATTGAGGTTAGCCTTTGGAAAAGCAACCCACATAATATAACATTGTAACAGTGTACATTGATGTAGTCTCCAGTCAAAGGTGCTTCTGTGTGGTGACAAACCTGACAGCTGTGATAACGATCAAAAGACATAAGTAACCAGTGGAGAAGTAATTGAAAGTCTGTTTGAAGCCTCAGGCAGGCCCTCTTCTCCATACGGTTTAGACATCCATTAGTGAGCTTGATTTGGTTACAGTAACAGCAGGGCATGCAGGGCTGCTGCACTTTCCTGATGGTGACCGATGAGTGTACGTGATAAAGAGCACTGGCAGGTGGAGGCTTCTCTGCTGAATGTAAATCATGACGTCAGATGAACATCATATTGTTTGTAGTACCGTACGTTATGGCTTGCTTGAAGTAAAAGCCAGCTGTTCTACAGTAGGTATTATAAACCTGACTTGACGACAAAAACAATACTACTCTTCTATCATGATCACGTAATAAATTACAGTATGACTTCTAGTGGCTGCTTCTGTTTTACAGCTGAACTGGACTAGAGGGAAAATAAATAAACATTCTGTTTGTCTTGTCGAGTCAAACACTGGTCAGCTTGTTGTGCTCTCAATCCCCTAAACAGTTATGTGTGGGCGACTCCTGCGGGCTTTGAGGCTTTTTTAATTTCCTCATATTTGTGGTAATTCATAATGACAATACAGACTGAGAAAATAAAACCATGTACTTGTTCTAAAATAAACCTTCCTGGTGATTCCATTCTTTGAATTTTCACATAGATTAGTCAGAGTTACTAGTTGGAGATCGTTTGAACAAGAAACCGCTAACCATATAATTTAATTACAAAAACTTTAATTACAATTTTTTTTGTAATGGGATGATGATAGGAATAAATTCAGAATGACTGGAAAGTGGTAAAAATAAACATGAAAGGATAATGTTACAAAGAATAATTAAAACAAATCATAACTGGGGTAAATCCAGCTCAGTCCATCTCATCTGCTTTTCAGGATGTTCTTTGAAGTCTGTAGGCTATATGTTCAGTCAGCGCAGCCTCCTCATTCCACATAACTAGTGTAGATGAATTTCAAATGAAAATTTAGTATGTTAAAGTTGGCATAAAACAGAAGATGCAATCGTCTTTTCTTCCCTATTGTGATGTATTTCTGAGTGAAACGGCTTCTCAAACAAGAAAAAAATGTAGGATGTGACTTGATTTTGTCCATCAGAAACCGACTGTATGGTTGTGCTTTGCTGTGATGTCATGTGAGTGACAGGTTGTCCCGCCCTCATGCCAATAAACAACACCAGAAAAGAGATGTCACTGCAAGAGTGAGGGGAAGTTATTTTGATTACGAGGACATGAAGTAAATTAAATGAATGATGTTGTGCATGGATAAACAATTTTTTAACAAATGCTGCAATATTCCATAAAAAAACAAGAATTGTCCATTATGATTTCATGGTGACTTTAACATAATTACAATAGGACAATAACAACGATGCCCTAATGTTAGTAACAATAACGTGTAGTCTGCTCCAGAGAGACTGAAACTTGATTAACTTCCCCAGAGAGGAGCATCTTTTTAATATATGTATTTTTTTTATTTTTTTTTGCAAGACGCCAAAGAGATAAATACACAGAAATGGAAACTTTTGCTTAAAGGGATAGTTCACACAAAAATGAAAATTTAGTCATTTACTCACCCTCATGTTGTTCCAAACCTGTATGAGTTTCTTTCTTCTGTTGAACTCAAAAGAAGATATTCTGAAGAATGTTGAGTTCATGCAGGGCCCCATTGACTTCCATAGTATTTTTTTCCCTACATGGTATTCAATGGCCATCAACTGTTTCATTACCAACATTCTTTAAAATATAATATTTTGTGTTCAGTCAGTAAGTAATAGCAGAATTAAAATTTTTGGGTGAACTATCCATTTAAGTCTTCTACTTCTCCTCCCAACAAGATACTTTTACTCAAACATGCATCTTCTATTTTTAGAATTTTTATTATATCTTGTGTAATGAAAAAATAAAAAAAAACATACTTGTGTATATGCTTAATGTATTTTTTTTTTTTTTATCTAATCTTTTATTTTATGTGGAATTGTTGGGGAAAAACTAATTGAAACAATGATCATTCACAAGGTCCCCTGAGCAACTTTTCAGCAATAATTTTTTTTCTCTGGGCAGTTAAAAGCCTGAGAAGGGCGAGTGATGTGTTTACAAGTATCGTCATGACTCAGCTTATATATTTGGCATTTTTTGTGTGTGTAATATTCTCTCATGACTTTACTGAGGAATAGGGTGATTGGCGGGGATATTCTGGGCAGTGAGGCTCTGCTCTTCATCAGGATCCCTCAGTTGGCGTTGACAGAAGATCCACAAGGCATATCAAAGGCTGCAGACTGCTTGAGGGGAATGCATGTGAGCAGTAGCCAAAACAATAGGCCTAAGTAGATAATGCAGTGCTTGCCAAGTCTGCATTAGACTTTATATTGTGTACCTCCATGAGAACCACTATGTCCTTGCTCCACAGTGGCAGTCTTTAAGTGGGACATAGCCTACTATGAGTCGGAAATGGTACATTATTGTCATCCAGGATGTTTTTCTCATGTATGTGACTCACATCAGCAGTGGCAGCAGAGGGCAAAGGTTAGGACTCCAAGACTGACTCATGTTGTTATGTCAAGGACATGTATGACAAATTAACATCCCGGCATTGAGATAAACAACGGCAAAATTTTTATATATTGGTTATTGTAAATAGTCTGAAAAATAATAATAAAAAAGCTAAATGTTCTCGTTTGCCTCTAGACTAGAGATTGGTTAGACTTTTACTTCTTTTCATACAGTATAGGCCTACTGCCTCACAGTAGTTTAAGTTGAGAAGAAAAAATCCAACACCTACATTCTATTTAAAATATTCCATATTTGTTTATTAGCACCGTCAGGAGGACAAATGTGTTTTTGGGAGACAACATGAAAATCTTAAATATCTATGCAAACAAACTTTAAGTCCCTGAGGGTTTGTTGGTGTGTTTGGTTTTTGCTTCGCCACGGGATGGCCATGTTGATTTAGGTGTGGACGAACTGTGGCACTCTCCAGGGTAAAGCTGCATGGGAATCAGAGCTGTGAGTTTTAGACTATTATATATCATTTAAAAAATCTCAAAACCACAGTGTTTTCATCTGAGATTGCATTTAATTAGTCGGAAGGTTATACGTATTGATGTTAAAAAAGATTGTTTAGCATTATTACGCGGCTCTTTGCACTACTTGATTCTGATTGGTCAATCACGGCATCTAGTTGTCTCGTCATCCATATAGTTAGACGCTTATCTCCCCAGAAACAGAATGACTGTAATATAGGCCTACTGAAGTTTTCCGAATTTAATTGTGTGTGCACTAGACTAGGCTATATTCTAGTTAGACACAACTTTCTGTTTTGTACATTGTAACAAACAATTTTTCCTTAAATATACAAGTAAGATTGAATATTTCATGCCCACCTATTTATTCATTTGGTGAGTAGTTGTTTAGTCAGCAAGATAAATGTATCGGATAAAACATTATCCCTTGTTTTATGATATAAAGACTACATTTACAATAGATCCAATATTTAATATCAGCATAATTCTGATTACTATATCAACAGAATTCTGATTACTAATAGAGATGTGCTCTTTAACATTTACCCAAACAAACAGGAGGAATAAATAGGTGGCAGGGGAACTGCAGACATCAGCATTCACATTGCTCCCTGAAGGCAACATTAACTTTTGAGCACATGAGTGTATTGAATTAGCCTTCTACTGATGCAGCAACAAGTAATCCACTTACCATGAGACTTATGCACCGCACTCTCTGTCTCTGGGCAGTCCTTTTGTGTCACTGTTAAACTGACCATATTTATTGTCACTTTTTTTCTTTCTTTTTTTTCAGAAACAAATTAACAAAATTCTATTATGTTCTCAATTATTTACTGTCTGCCATTTAGAGCCACCTCTAGTTACATCTAGTATTGTTATTTTTTGTCCAAACATTAGAGAGAAAGTCTCCCAAATGTTAAGTTTCCATTCTACAGCATTTCTGGTACAAAATAGCTGCATCATAACAGATTAGCATGATGTTTCTCATTACGTTGAGAAATCATAAAGCAACTCTCTCACAATTGAATTGCTTTTAGCCATGACATCACTAAGTTGTGTTTGTGCGCAAATGTTCAAGGGAAGAGATGAAAGGCCTGCAGCTGAATAGTGAAAACACCAATGATGAAGCCGTTTGAATTGCCCTTGGGAGTTCATAGTAAAATAGGCACCAGAGGCCAGAGTCCCCAGAGGCCTCAAAAAATGAGGGAAAGATTAATAGCAGACAGTCACTAAAAAAAAGTACGTAGTTTTAAACTCGTACTTAAAGGAAACTATTTGAAAAATGTCCATGGCTTCATGTGCTTTGGAAAATTTAGTGTGTTATAATGTGAAAAGCGCTATTCAAAAACATTGCAATTATATTTTATTCAGTACCTTATTTGAGTCTGTCTGCAACATGTAATATCACTGAATCACTCTTTTCCTGCTTGGCCTCTTTCACGATAGACATCAACATAATGTCCAAGTTGTTTTCCTCATGCTTTATGAAAGTGGCTGAATGCAATATTATTCAGCTATTGACTGTGAGCTTGCTTTAGTATTCACAGAAGGCCATTTATATATTAAGCTGTTCATTTCACAGGTTTAATACCTCGCCCTGATAAAATGCATTAATATAGAGCCGTCAGGATGAATTATGTAAATGCCCATGCTGTCGCTCTATACCAGTTTGTACCTTTTTTGTTATGTGCTTAAAGCTTGGATAATAATTTAATGTGTCATATGCTAATGTTGAGGCTTTTTGCCAAACAATCCATTGAAGAAATTTTGTTTACGAGTGTGTGGAAAGAGAACAGAACATTTCATGTTTAAGAGAAAAAGGTGTCCAAACAAATCATGGGAAAATCTGTCTCTGCCCTCAAGGGTCTCTCTCTGTCTCTCTCTCACCCCCACTTTTTGCTTCTATGACCATGGACGTATCCGGCCCCCACAGTGACGCCCCCGCTGTGGGTCCCTGGTGTAGTTGTAGGACTATGGGAGAGGTATAAGAGGGGCGTAGAGGAAATGCACCGGGCACTCTGTCATGACCGAGAGTCAGGACGGATCTCTTAAAGCCAAACGCTAAATTTTGGAACTGATGGAGCCGCTTGGATGTCACGTTCACTAAAGGTAAAAAATTGCAGTTTTTTGCTGTCTTTATCTACTTTTTTATGTTATTATATTTCTAATTATTACCTTCAATCACAATATTTAATCAGAACCCAAATAGATGAGTAAGCTTGTGAGGTAACAAAGAACATGCATTTCAGATTATGTTTTACACATAATCTCAGATAACACACAGTAAATGTTTCATAGCATTTTGTTTAACTATAAAGCAGTATCTAATGTGTGTGTGTGTGTGTGTGTGTGTGTGTGCTCTGTTGTCTGTCTGGTCATATACAGTGCCTTTCCAACTACAAACCCACCATTGATGTCAATGACAGTGTTTCATGTGTTCAGCTCAGCACATTAAAATTCTCTGTCAATGTAAGTATAGTACAATTTCAGTGGACTTTCAGTGTTATTGTTACTCCGTCACAGTTTGAATGCATAAACTTTCCTCCACTCATTTTGTTAACAGGGCTGATCATATCCATCATTGTAGGGAGGACAAAGATTTTCTTAGACAACCAAAACACAAAAAATTAAACAAAAACAAAAACAAAGATCTCTTATCAGTATAATTAATTACAGTATTCTATTAGCCATAACTTCCTGAGCAATAGCGGATGTCTGATAAGCATATTAAAATAGATTGAGTGATATTCAAAAGACATGAACCTTGGAATGCAATGTCTTCTGTTATTGGTTGTTGACTCCCTTGGGAGCACGCCTGCATCTGCTTACATAATATGTGGCTTGTCTTATTACGAAACCAGTGAATATGTGGCTTGTCTTATTACGAAACCAGTGAAGAAACAGCTTGAGCAGATCAATTTTAAATGCTAATCCTGAATAAATGCAGAATTAGAATTCAGTTATATTGGCAGAGTAAGTTACTTTTAACAAGAATTTGCCTTGATGGGTTATTCCAGAAAAAAAGGTTTTCTTTAAACCAGTTATTCATGATACAATTATTCATGATACATTGCATACAGCATATAATATAGACATACCGTATTCAATATATCAATATACTGTATATGAAGCCATTTTGAATGTCTAAGCATGCTTGCTGGAAGAAGAGATAAAATCTGAAAAAAAAAAAATGTTGCTCTTCCCTTTGTGATGGTGAGAATCTAGCGCTCGTAAGAGAAAACCAGCTAGAAACACATACTTGACCTTTCGGAGAGGTCAGAAGTTTCCCCAAAAGAAGCAGCCTGATGCCTTCCCATTATTTGTGGGAGCAGCTTTGAGAGGGTGACCAGACTTAACTCTATCTATCTATCTATCTATCTATCTATCTATCTATCTATCTATCTATCTATCTATCTATCTATCTATCTATCTATCTATCTGACATTAAATAATAGCCTAGTTCAAAAAATCGAATTAAGTTTTTGAACATTTAGACAAAATCTAAATAACAATCTAGAACAGAAAAAAGAAATGTTTGCATGTGTTTGATTTTGAATATCATATTTCATACATCAGGATTTATGGCTCATAGAGTATAATATAGGAGAATATGGAGCTCATATGGAGGAGGAAAAAACACCTCACTTTTACTCAGGGGCCTGTATTAAATAATATTAGCAGAGAGACATCTGGTGTTTGTTGTAAGTATGGCACCTTCCAAATGGATAAAAAAAAAAAAAAACCTGTTGAGAAAATGCATGGAACATTTTTGCCATATTAACCATCTTTATCCACTCTGTTCTTACAGGGCTCCTTTAGTGACGCAACTCTTTAGGCTGTGAAAATAAGTCTACAAAATGGACAACATTACTGCCAACCGTAATTTGGGACTCAATCTCGCGTGTAACATGACCGGGAACCACAAATTCATCTTCACGTTCATCCCCATAGTCTACAGCTGCAACTTTATTATCGGAATTGTAGGCAACAGCCTGGTAGTCGCTGTCATCTATTTCTGTTTGAAACTGAAGACTGTTGCCAACATATTTGTTTTGAACTTAGCCGTGTCAGACTTGACTTTCCTCCTAACCCTGCCCATTTGGGCCATATACACCGCGACAGGCTACAAGTGGCTTTTTGGAAGCTTCCTATGTAAAGCCATTGCTGGTATGGTTCTCTTTAATCTATATACTAGTATTTTTTTCCTCACCGCTCTCAGCATTGACCGGTATCTGGCGATCGTTCATCCCGTCCGGTCCCGGCGGTGCCGTACGGTGGTCTACGCCCGTGTGACGTGCATCTTAGTTTGGGTAGTTGCTTTTCTTTTAAGCCTACCCACAGCCCTTATCCGTAAAACCCACTTAATCCAGGATATCAATGTCACTGTATGTGGCATCCTAGACAAAGATCTTCACAATGTGCTGGCAACTCTCAGTCTGATGAAGAGTGTTCTTGGGTTCCTTCTGCCTATCACCATCATCCTCACGTGCTACTGCCTGATCGGTCGGGCTCTGCTCAAAGCACGGGACATTCAGAGGAATTCGAGATCGAACGGGGACGAGGTCTTGACCATGCTGGCCGCCGCTGTGCTGTCGTTTTTCCTTTGCTGGGCACCGCATCAGATCTTCAACTTCATGGACATGCTTCTTCTGCTGAAAGTGATCACCAACTGCGATGTCACTGAGATCATTGACACCGGAATGCCGTTCACCATTTGCATTGCCTTTTTCAACAGCTGTATGAACCCAATCCTGTACGGTTTTGTTGGGAAGAACTTTCGCAAGAACTTGCTGAAGCTGTTGAGGTGTTCCTCGACTTCTGTGGCCTCTCACCCCACCCTCAGTTCCAAGATGAGCTCTCTCTCGTATCGAACCACGGAGTCTTTCCACCTCTCCGTCATTAAAAGCTCCTCGCTACCTAAAGCCACATGAGAAAACCAGGGAAACAAGAAGGGAATGAATCTCCAATGAATCATCCTTTTAAACTCATCGATTCAATTCAGAAGATAACTCTTGTTTATTGTGTTCTGCCACTTCATACTGGAATGGGATCAAAATATAGTGATTAATCTTTCTGTCTTTTAGGATATAGTGTGTAAGTTCAGTGTAAATACACTGCAAACTGCCATTACTGACAACAACAACATTTTGACAAAGCAATTTTATGACCAACTTTTCACCTTGCCTGCCAAAGGGACCAAAACATGCTGAATCTATATATTTTCCCCCCATCAATCAAAGCTGAAAAAGTGTATTTTAAATACCTTTATGTTTCACCAATGTGATGAAATCATACACTCTGTTACCCTGGTTCCTGCGTCTCATAGATCTATTGATCAGTTCAGGGGTTTTCAAAGTTTTTTATGATCCTTCATAATTCATGTACAGTAGACCCATGTATAATGATAATTCATCTATTTAGAATTTACACATAAATAAAAATAAAAATATGTATAAAATCTGGACACTTTACTGTCTATTAACAGTACGTTTACGTTTCTATTAACTTTTCTACCCACAAGTATTTTATTCTGTAACACCAATAGTTTCTAATTTATTAATTCTCTATGAATCTATTCATTAGACTATGACATTAGACCAGTGTTTAGAAAAGAAAATGAAACCACAATAATGCCAAATTCTGTAATTTGATTTATTTATATGATTTTATTTATATTTTTTGCACTACTTTTCTAGTCTACACTTTTCCACAGTATCCCCTTATCACTCCCTTGTGGCCCCCTGGGGGTCTCTGAAAACCTCTGGATTAGACTGTGGGGTCCAACATGGTATAGTAATTTTCACATCTGCTGTGCTATCATGGTTACCATCACTGTCTTGATATAAATGATCATCTATGATAAAAGTTTTATTTTTCTTCCACCATAATGTAGCTACTCCAAAAAAAGCTCAAATGGTTTGTAAAATTGTTTATTCTTTTGATAAATGGCATTTTGCAATATTTTATTCTATTAAATGTACTTGAGTCTGACAATGTATAGGTTAAGTGGTTCAAAAATAAATATATGAAAGTATCCTCAATTTAATGACTAATTCAAGGCTTTGTAATCATTAGATGGCTTCAAATTATTTTATTTTTTAATGTTTGTGAAGTAAATTTGACGATACTGCTGAGACAAAAAAGAGCTGCATTTGAACATGAACTAAAACCTTTATCACTTTAAATTACAATTAAATTAAAAATGTGAGTTTTGAAGTGTATTTAACAGAAATGTTAAAAGCGAGTGGTAAGTGTGGGGGGCGTGTCTGTTGTCAGGGGTCATGTGACCATGTAAAGTCATGTCACTAGTATAAATCCTCTGTCAGACACGTAGTCTACTGCTTCTCTCCCAGCGTTTCTAACAGTGGACTTGCATCCGGTTCGGTCTAGCTGTTACATGAGTCATGGCAGGTAGGCAACATTATGGACGTCACATATCGTCAATGCCGGTAAAATGAAGTAAATTACAGTTGTGTTTGCGCAAGTTAAAAGCGGTTTGGGCATGCAGTCCTAACCACGCGCTGCTTCTGAGGTCGCAGGACTCGTTGGATATTAGAGCTTAACGTTACATTTCATTTCAGGATTGAGTAGACTGCGTTGTCCTGTAATATTTGCCGATGTAAACAGTTTAGTGTCTGCTATGTTGCGTAAATGGCCTAGTCGCCTCTCGTACGCAGTATGCGTGCAGCCGTTGGCCTGTCATGCAGGAAGAGCTGCCGTTAGTTTGTCACTTCTATCCCGGGTGAGTTCAGTATGACCGTACACAGAGTAGGCTATCGATCACACAGCGAATACGGTGCTAAAAGAGCGTTTTCCCTCGCTCGGATGTATTGGAATCAGTTTATATAACGTGCGCTAGTGCATAAATTGTCTTTAAATTAACGCTAACATTAACTTGTTGTTGTGCAATAGTCATTCATTGGCCATCTGTTCAAAATACAAAACGAGTGCAGCGACGCAACATAATAATTCCACCTCCGCTCAAAACGTCCTGTTATCTTCTAGCTCCACTCCGGGTTTTGTGGTTTCTAGTGATGGAAGTCATAAAAACATGTACGCTGTGACTTTCATCCTCACATAAGCTGGTCTGAAAAAATCGAGTTCTTTAAAAACAAAGTCCCAGTGCTATATCATCCCTCTTGGATCAATGACGCTTGGCCAATCAAAGGATTTTAACTAACTGTTGTATTCACCTTTTTCAGTGCAGGACTTCCGATTCATTAAGGTTGAAATTAAATCAAAATGGAAGTCTTTTTAAAAAAATTTTTTTATGGCGTACTGCGACATTTATACATAATTTATCAATGCACGTCATTATTTAATTCACATAAGTTACCCTTGTAATCTTTAATCAAAATAACTTTCCTCTCTCCTTTCCTCTCCTCTGGTGTTCACTGGCTCGAGGGCGGGACGACCTGTCATGAGAACACTGCATTAGCAAACTAACGTACAACGATCCAATCAATTGGATAAATTGAAGTCTCACTCTAAAAAAAAAATGTTCTTGTTCGAGAAACCGTTTCATTCGGACATATAAGCTTGTTTCTGCCACTGAATAAAAAAAAAATATTAAAAAGGTATTTTGCGACTTTCTGACTTTTCCCCCCATAAATGCGAAATATACACTTTTTTTTCCCCTCAGAATTTGAGTTTATATAACTTGCATTTGCGAGTTTATCTGACTCACAATTCTGAGAAAAGTCAGTAAAATGAGTGAGTGCAAAAAGTCAGAATCGCGAGCGGAAAAATGCTGAGAATTGTGAGATGAAAAAGTCTATATATATATATATATATATATATATATATAATTTTTTTTTTTTTTTTTTTTTTTATTAGTTTTATTCCGAGGCAGAAACTAGCTTCAGTACAGATATGTCACAATAATGAGGAAAAGAATCGCAAATTCCGTTTCATGTCGACTTTAAGTAACACAAAGAATAACAAAGCACAGTAAATGGTAAAACTATTTAGGCTACTATGATTATGATAATAAATAATATAACAAATACCAGTTTGCATTAAACAGCATAACAGACCGTTTTGTACAGTTAAGACAAATTAATTTGCCAGGCTTCCTTTGTCAGACACTTCCAAGTTAAAAATGGCTGCGCCCACTCTTTAGTTTTAAAATAAGGTTGATAATGGCTATTTTTTTATATGCAATATAAAGAAATTACATACGAGAATGCGTAAGTGATGGCAATGATTGTGTTTTTGTTTAATGCAGACCAGGCTTTTGTCACCCTTGCTACAACTGACAACTATGCCAAAGGAGCATTGGTACTTGGCAAGTCCTTGAGGAACCACAACACATCGAGGAAACTAGTGGCCATGATTGGCCCCCATGTCTCAGAACCCTCCAGGTAGAGTGTTTGCTGTGTTTTTTAGCACAGCACAAGTAAATGGGTTTTCAACTGCTTTGCTTTGTCCACAGTGCAGAGTGTTATCTATAGATCAGTCAACCTCACTTTGTGCTCTGTGTGCTACATTTCAGAGCAGTGCTTCGTAAAGTCTATGATGAGGTCAGGCTGGTGGATGTGCTGGACAGTGGGGACACTGCACACTTGGCCATGATGAAGAGGCCTGACCTGGGCGTCACCTTCACCAAGCTTCACTGCTGGACTCTTACAGAATACTCCAAATGCGTGTTTATGGATGCAGATACTCTAGTGAGTGCTGCCTCTCAGTGCTGGTAGTGATGTTTTCATGTCTTTGAGGGTTTTTTTAAACCGTGTTCCCTCTTGTCGCCAGGTTTTGTCTAACATAGATGAGTTATTTGAGAGAGAGGAGCTCTCTGCTGCACCTGATCCCGGCTGGCCTGATTGCTTCAACTCTGGCGTGTTCGTCTTCCGGCCCTCCAATGAGACGTATGGGAAGCTTCTCACCGCCTGCTCAGAGAGTGGCAGCTTTGATGGTGAGTGACGCTCTTTAGTCTTGTTATATTTATTGAAGAAGCTATGGGGGTGTTTTAATATTCCTGGACTTAAATTGAGGTTTGTAAAATAATCTTTACCATATATTTAGGAATTCATTTGAAAAAAATGGTCCCACTCCTCCAGCACAACTTGTAGGCTATACGATATTTAAACCTTGGTCTGTGAAAGTTGTGCAAACTTGAGCTCAACATGGCAATGACTGAGTTCTTTATCAGTCATGTAGGCTGAACACAAGGTGGCTCTGTGATTTTTCTTTTTTTGGGTGCACCACTCCATCCCACACCGAGTTTAGGAATAACTCCCTCAGGTGAAGTAAACAAAGGCCTCTTATATGAGAGACTCCTACTAGACCTTTGTGAAATCACTTTTGACTCTCAGGAACCCTCAGAGTTTATACCGGATTACATGATATATCATGATATACCTGATAAACCTCAATCCCAGTGCATTTATGTGGCAAACTATTGAAGATGCTGTATTTGTCACTTCGTTAATGTTTCTGTGCTTTGATGTCTAACCCAAATTAATGGTTTGCTCTTTATTTAGAGACCTAATCTTGAACAAAGAAATGAGCCTCAGAAGTTATCAGCAGGCCTCTGTTTTGAAGGTCTTGGAGGCTATCATATTTCTGTTTTATCTCAGTCACTCTGCTTTTAAAAACACAATTGCATCATGTTTTTATCTCTCTATGTATATATAGCACAACATACAGACTCAGAGGGTTCTTGTAGTGTGATTGATTAGTCCCAGTAACAGTGCCTAACAGCCTATGGCTCCTCATCAGAACTCATATTTTCAGAGATAAGTTCACCTAAAAAAAGAAATTTGTCATTTACTCACCCTAATGTTGTTCCAAACCCATATAACTTTCATTTGTCTTTGAAACACAAATGAGGATGGTTTTTAATGAACCATGAGAGAATTGTCTCGCCATTGAAAGTCCATGTAACTGAAACTTTTGATGCTTCAAAAAGTTCATGAAGAGATTGTAAAAGGGGAAAAAGGTATGAATCGAGCAGTTTAATCCAAGCAAGCATGCTTGAGCTTCTGTTTATCATATTTTATGTGCATTGATCAATTTTTACATGTAAATAAAAACCTTAGTTAAATCTGTTCATTATATAAAGTGGTCTTGTCAGTAGACTTGGATTAAACCACTCAATTCATATGGATTCTTTAAGGTTTCATTAAAAATGTAAAAGAAAATTGTGTTTTGCAGAGAAATGAAAGTTATAAGAGTTTGGAATGACATGTTCTCAGTCATAGTCATGTATAGGACATCATGTGCTTTTCATATGTAACATGAGTCTCATGTTCACTAATAATCTGAGGTCAGCAGGACTGAGGTCACTTTTCTTTGCTGACATGCCCGTTGAGAAACCAAGTAACAAGGTTAAGCAAACAGCAAAGCAAGTGTCTCTTGAAGCAATCTTCTAATTGCTTCATCTATTTGGGGAATATTACAACATTCTGTAAATATTTTTTCATATTTTTCACAGTGGAGCGCCTAAACCGTTGCGTAAACTTGAGGACTGTGCTATTCCTTATTCGTTTTGTTTGTCTTGTTTTCATCAGGTGGGGATCAGGGTGTTCTCAACAGCTTCTTCAGTGATTGGGCCACGGCAGACATTTCAAAACACCTTCCTTTCATCTACAACCTCAGCAGCATCGCCATCTACACCTATCTCCCAGCATTCAAGCAGTGAGTGAGATTTAACATGCTAGAATTCTCTAAGGGTTTTGGAAGTTGGTGTTCGAGCAGATGGGTTAAATTAGTTATTCGCATGTTGCCTTCATTTGTTCTCGATTTTTATTTTATGAATGTTAGGATTGCTTGCAGATGTTAAGTATTTGTAATTAGCCGGTGCCATGGTCAAATTAAAACCCAATCACACAGCAACATTGAAACACAGCACCAGAAATCCTTTCTGTTCCTGGCCTTGCACTTCAACTTCCTCCAAATACATTCTGCCCTCCAAAAATAGTGGGGCTATTTTAGGGTCTATACACAGAGCCGAAATGTCATTTTGAATAGTTTGTTACATGATCTTTTTTCCACTAGCAACACATTCTGTTATCTGGTTAGTCAGGCTCCCATTAGGATCAAATTTAAATGCACAGTTTGTACCTATATGCCACAAACCCATGACTAACATTTGGCTTTATTAAAATAAGTTTAGGAGGCAATTTTTAGGAACATTAAATTAGTGCGTTGAACAAATGTGTATTATAACTGGCAGGTCCCTCTTTAGCACTTCCGGTTGGCTGGAGTTTGGGATTTCCGAATCCTTGTCATTTTGCCGGTTGCGATCTGATCATTCCTTATTCCCTTAGATACGGCCGTGATGCCAAAGTTGTTCATTTCCTTGGCAAAGTCAAACCATGGGATTACAGTTATGACACCACAAGCAAAAAAATAAAGGGACAGTCCCAGGATGCTTCTGACATGCACCCCAACTACTTGATGCAATGGTGGGAGCTTTTCTGTTCTTCAGTATTGCCCCTCATGAAGGAGGAATATGGTGACCAGCTCTTCCTTTCCGGATGCACAGAGGTAAGCTCCACTGCTGAGACTGGCACAATGATCATTGTATAGACAGTTTTTGGCCAGTATTGTGATTTTTAAAATGTGAAAAAAAAGAAATGGAATTAATAATGGAATTAATTTATATCCATTTGGAATTGATTGGATTGTATACGTGAATGAATGCTGCTTATTACATTTTTATAAGATTATAAAGAGACTAACTTTATAGTTAGTCTCAGACAGTGAAGAACTTAGGAGTGATTTTTGATAGTTCTTTTAAATTCAACAAACAGATTGACAACGTTGTCAAGTTGAGCTTTTTTCAACTGCGCCTTTTAGCAAAGGTAAAATCCTTTTTAAACCGGCATGACCTTGAGAAGGCTATTCACGCTCTAATAAGCTCTAGACTGGACTACTGCAATGCACTGTATACTGGTGTCTCCCAGTCCTCTGTTGGCCGTCTTCAACTTGTCCAAAATGCAGCTGCCCGTTTGTTAACGAGCACTAAAAAACGAGAGCACATAACTCCGATTCTTTATTCCCTCCATTGGCTCCCGGTACATTTTAGAATTCACTATAAAATTGTATTGTTTGTTTTTAAAGCTCTTAACGGCCTCGCCCCATCTTACATATCAGACATGCTGACCATTCGGAATTGCGGAAGGACTTTGAGGTCGTCCAATCAACTCATGTTGGAAGTGCCCAGGTCAAAACTTAAACACTGGGGAGACCGTGCTTTTTCAGTTTCTGGACCTAAGCTCTGGAATAAGCTCCCCAGTGAGATGCGTATCGTTACTGACCTGGGCCTTTTTAAATCAAGACTTAAAACGTATCTTTTCAAAATGGCTTTTAGTACCCAGTAGTGTGGTGGCACTTTTATATTTTATATTTATCTTTATTCTATTTTTTCTTTACTTTTTATTTCTTCATTTATTACTGTACTGGTTTTTCGGTGTGTTGTTTTAAATTGTTGTTTAATCTGTTGTAAAGCACCTTGGTTCACCTATCGGCTGATGTAAGGTGCTATATAAATAAAGTACATTTACATTTACATTTATACACTGAGAGACAATTTCTTTTAAACGTTGCTTTCTGTTGGTCAACATCGTTAATTCACATGACCAACAGAAACGCGTTGCAAATTCTGAGTGGGGAAATCTCTTTTTCCTTGTGAGAAATTCCTGATTGCATGAATTCCTATCCAAATATTTGATTTTGCCTGTGAACATTTGACAAACAGTAAATGTGAATGCATCCTGAGACCAAGAATGCGCTTTTAAAAAATTATTTTTTTCTTTTTAGCTTTAAACTTCTAACTCTAAACACCTTATGTAGTTTCACTTCACTACATTTGCTTTCTCCTACTGTGCAGGAAAGAAATAATGAAGTAATCCATTTTTTATGCAGAATTGTTATGCTAATTATATTTTAACATCATCTGATTTGTTCTACTGAGTTTGTTGTTTGATCAGTAGTGCCACTGCCATATATTTCTAAGAAAGTTATTAAATCTGTTATAATGTTACTGATAAGGTTATTTTATAGCCTTTAGACATTTTTTAATTTATTTACTTTATTGTTTGTGATTTTTGCTTTCTTTTCCCCCCCTCAGGGTGATATTCACGATGATGTGGCTGAGATGCACATATCCCATCATCCCCCTCCACCTCAGATGTCGTCTCAGGAGCGGAAACAGAAGTGGGAACAGGGCCAAGCTGACTACATGGGACTGGACTCTTTTGACAACATAGAGAAAAGGCTAGATTCTTTCCTAAAGTGAAAGGCGCTTAGGAAGAGATCATCAGATCTAGTTTTGTACTTTGTACAGGACATGAAATAACATTAAAAAAAAAAACCTCCTATGATTTTTATACCTGTCCAGATCATCTATGCAGCTCAACTACTCAATCTCTTACACAGTATGATTGTGTCACATTCGAATGAGTCAGTATGTCACTTGCCTCATTTCCAGAGGAGACGTGACACAATTCAGGCATTGTTTCTGATCTCACTGACCAAGATCCAAAATCCTATAATATAAATAGTCTTACACCTTTCAGGTTTTACAGCTTTCTTTTGCCCTTCATGTGTTTGTGAAGATCAGAAACATTTGTTGGAAAAGAGAAACGAACAGCAAACAAAACGATACTAAACCTTGTCAGTGACTTCAGCATCCCAGATATGCTAAACACCACTCCAAATTCAATTTTAATCATCTAATGACCGCCTTTGCAATGATATTGTTTACAAGACACATTGTGTGCTGCCAACTCGCTTAAATCGTCATTACTGGCTCCGATACACTTCAACTCTTATTGTATGAACCAATGTCACTCCGCTCTTGTCTACTGTGCAGTCACTCCCTGTAGCAGGGAAAAGATACAAGAGTTTTGCTACACCTAGTTACTACTGTAAATGCTGTAGCTGTTGATAACTAGTTTGTAACTTTCCTGTAACTCTGCCCCCACCTGTAACACCTGAAATAAAGAACTAGTAACAATTCCCTATTTACTGTGGTTAAAACCAGTTTATGCACAAAAAGACTGCTAAGTGTTTATTGCAATAAATTGTTGGAACAACCATACAGACATTGTGTAGATAAAGTGAATTTGGGTAAAACAACCCTACCGAACAATTTGCAAAAGAGTAAAGAAAGTGCTGTTTTTAATAAAGTAAATAATCTGAAATGAACAGACATCAGTAAAGTTTAGGTAAAACTAAATCTCCATGAGGGTTCGGATCTCATCTATCCGTGCCTGTTTAAGGTTCTGTGTGTTTTTCCCTCCGAAAGCTTTCTCCACAAGCTCCTGCTTCTTCTTCTGAATCTTCACCATGTTCTCCTCCACGGAGTCTTTCACAATAAACTAAACACAACAGAAGACAACAAAAGTTGTTTCATTTATCAATTTTTTTTTTACTTTCTTGACCTTTCAAAGCACACTCAAACACTGATTACCTAATATAAACCTAATAGCTGGATAATCATTCTAGTTTATGTAAACTAGAAATTTATCAAGTTGTTTTTAGTATAAATTTGTTTTAAGTTGATGCTGTCAGTCTAATAGTCCTAATGTACCAAGTAAATGTCACACTTTATTAGTGTCTGATTGAAAGTGGAATGTAGATTATTTTCAAAATGTCACTCAGCTTTTGTCAATCCAAACTTACAATTTGGCCTCAGAATTCTAGACGATACTTGATTTTTTTATTTTATTACAACAGACCTCTGTTGTGAATGTGGATTTTACTTACTGTCATATTACACACCAATGAATATCAGTCAATTATTTAATGACAATTACACTAGTCTCACAAACTGGTTTATGGTTCTTGGTTCATTTTGAATCTTGTATAACTGAAAAATAACTGTTCAATGTCATTAACAAAATAATCAATTGAGAGAATGGTCTGATTCAAGCTACTAACTCACTTGAAAAAATTTTGGGAATCTTTTAGTAATTTAAGGAACCGGTTCATGAGTCTAATCAGGCTTGACCACTCACTGTGTCTATTAGTATGTGCAACAAAAAAAGAACATGCTTAAAGGGACCGTGGTTGCACTTTAGACTGTTCCACATGTACATACTATGTACTTATTATAGCAATTACAATAACTAGGTTCTAATCCTGAACCTAACCTTAACCTGTGTCGTTACCTTATATTACCAGTGCTTTCTTAGATAAGTCAACTGTAAGTACAAGTACTGTTAAAAAAAAAAAAAAAAAGGATAACCGGGATTGTTCACACCAAAATGTTTACTTGCCCTCATGTCATTACAAACCTGTATGACTTACGACTTATGACAAATGTCTCTGGTGTTCTTTCTTTTCTTTTTTCTTTCATCTATACAATGGAAGTCAATGGTCTGCAAAACTGTTTGGTTACCAACATTCTTCAAAATATCATCTTTTGTGTTCTGCAGAAGAAAGTCAGTCATACAGGTTTGGAGTGGGAGAGAAATGACAATATACATGTTTTACTCCAACTGTAAAACAATTTTTTTAATTCTTGATTGTTTTAGTTTTTTTATAAAGCAAAATTGTGACCATTGTAGTCAATCTGAAGCCCTCATTGTTAGCCTCAACGTTATGAACTAATAAGGATATTGTGTTCATCATGTTGTTGCATTTGTCGGCACTGTCTGTTACCACTGAGAAAAACGTCAGGCGTGCAATAATAGCAACTGGGATCAGTCGCTAACATTCCTCTGTGTGCTTGCCATGGCACAAACCATAGACTGTACCTTAGTGATCACCACATCTCTGCTCTGGCCCAATCTATGACATCTGTCAACACACTGGTCTTCTGCTGCAGGATTCCAGGCCTGAACAAACAGTACAATAAAGATAAACAAATGAGCTCTTTGAGTGTGTAAGCCTCTATTCATTCCCCATTATAGATCCATTGATGCGGAATCAAACCATGACATCACTGCCACCTAGTGGCTGACACTATCCTGGGGATTTCAACTCACAGGATCCATCAGAAAGACGTGGGAAGCAGCGGTTAGATTAAGCCCAACTCCTCCAGCTTTGAGTGACAGTAACATGATGGTGGGGCTTCCTGGAGAGGAGTCTTGAAAGTCCTGAATGGCCTTTGCTCGGTTCTTCTGATTCATCGAGCCATCCAGGCGAGTGAAAGAGAATCCATATTCTCTGCAGACAGCAGCAGCGTCAGCACACTAAACCACTAATGGCTACCTATTTTTTTCCAGTATGTAGTACAGTCTAGTTTTTAGTAGCCTCAGGAATGAAAACTGTACCTCAAGGGAAGCTCTAAAACATCCAGAAACCTGGTAAACTGAGAGACCACAAGACTCTTCACAGTGGGGTCTTCATTGCGAAGCTTCAACAGGTTGCTCATCAAAGCATCAACCTGCATAAGGAAAAGCACTTTATTCAAACATGGCTGCTCATACGACCAACACAAAAGACTCTTTAATCGCTGAAGAAACTTAAGTGTAAATGTTTGCTCAGGACAGTGATTTTGTGTGCCTTTCTGAAGCATTTTCCCTTCTTATTTATTTATATTTAACCAAAAAAGCTAAATGATGCCCATTGTTTGTCCACTGAATCTATATGAAATTATTACACTACTGTTCAAAAGTTTGGGATGGGTAAGATTTTTTTTTAAAAATAAGTCTTATGTTCACCAAAGCTGTTTATTAGATCAAAAATAAAATTAAGAGTAATATTGTGAACTGTTTTCTATTTGAATATGTAGTAAAATTTCATTTATTCCTGTGATGGCAAAGCTGAATTTCCCATCTTCAGTGTCACATGATCCTTCAGAAATCATTCTAATATGCTGATTTGGTACATTTATATGAATTATTTGAAAACAGTAGTGCGCGAGACTTTTAAAGTATATTCCTTTGGCCGTGAGCATTGAAAGATGCGTAGTGGACTTTGTTTTCAAGTGCTCAAGTCACTCACACATACACAAAAATTGGGATGTCCGCGGACGGCCGAAGTATACTTAGGGCTTTAGTAGCAAGTCAACTATATATCAACAAACACAATTGTAAAGTCCCCTTTGAGCTACATCCAATTTCAGATTGACCAAAACAGCCTAAGATGCATAAATGTTAAGGTTACTTTGGAACTTGATTGCCAATTCTCCCCAGTTGCTGATCGAGCCTCCACTTCCTCTCCAGGATACTCCACCAGTTCTTTAGTCTTGATCTGAGCACGACACAGGGGACATTTGGCCTGCTCCTGAGAGACAGGAACAATCAGTACGCAGAAATAACATCCAATAAAGGAGACTTCAGCAAACCTCTGAGATGCTGAAGTAATGCTAACCTTCTCCGAGCGGATGACCTCACAGATGCAGGGCCTGCAGTACACATGAGCGCAGTAGGTGATGACAGGCTGCCGCAGGGAGTCTAGACAGATGGCGCACTCTTCGTCTGAGCCAGAGTTCAGCACCAATGTGATCTTATTGATGAGGCGCTCCCGCAGCTCACCGGGGGTCCCAAGATCACCTAACACACATCCAAAACATTTGTTCCCCGAAAGACAACTGATTCTTCACAACACGAATGATTAGGGTGCTGCGGCATTGTAGTTAAAGCTTTAAATTAATTTTAATGTAAGGTATGTTTTATTTATTAAGTGTAATTTATTTTAATTTAATGATATTTAATTGAATGTAATCAGCGACTGTCTAAACTCTAATTTATACCTGCCACTGTGTATTTGCCCACAAGACTGGGGTGACAGCAGCACTGCCTCAGACGGACCAGGATGGCCAGCACGTCGGCATAGTTCGTCATGACCGTTCCTTCTTGGAAATACCTGTAAAGACAAATGGTTTCTGTTATCGGACTTTAAACCTATGTAATATTGATGCTCTTTAAATCTGTAGCAAAAGTGTGCCCACCTGCCGACGATGTTCCTGCCCTCCCTCTTGACCTGTTCATACTCCTCCCTCTCCTCCTCAGAGAGAGTCACATGCTGCACAAACACTCTCCGTTCGGGTAACTGCACCAGCGCGCGCCCAGCCACTTTACTGGTCTTGGTGCGCCTCAGTGTGATGCCCTTCACCAGCGCTTGCAAGTTCCTGATAACAGTTATACGATAGAGAAGTTCATTAAATTCAATGCACTGAAAGTGTGATTTGGGACACAGCTATTAACATACTTCAGTCCAAATCTGTCGCCCATGGTCACAGGTCTCTGAATGATTCTGTTCCACCACTCCTTCACATCAAAAGGCTTCAGCTTCAAAAAGGACAGCAGCATGTACAGATCCTTCAGGGAGTTCTGAATGGGAGTTCCTGAGGGTAAAAATACGCATGATTGACGTGGACTTCATAGGCATTAAGATTAATGATCTGTCCTTTTGATGATATTCACAGGTGATGAGGTAACCCAAATGAACGCACCAGACAGGATCCACCTGCGCTCTGACTGGAGCCCCAGCACAGCTTTGCTCTGAAGAGCACTAGGGTTTCTGATGACGTGACCTTCATCCAGCACCACCCTCAGCCAGTTCACTTTGTGCAGAGGACTACTGGCTTTATTCTGCAGGCAGGGTCAAAGTTCATTTTTTTTAGAGTGTCTACTTACACCAGTCCTGTTGACAGGGGCTATTTACACGAACTCCACCAACTAGTGTTTAGTTTAGCCACACAAAATTACAAAGGAAATGAAGCCAGTAACTGGGACAGTGTCGTGAAGAGTAACGGCCACTTCACACTAAATGCGGAGGCAGCACAGAAGCTGTGCATATGCAGAGCATTGTGCTTTCACACTGGCCGCTGCTTGTGTACTGCAAAAACAGACGAGTATCGTTCATTCTGTCACCTTTCAGGTGTTCTCTGACGACCACTGTCTGTCACGTGCTTTGATTTATGACGGGCAGCATACTCTGCTGCTATGCGGGAATAAATTCCAGTCCCAATCAGCACGTTTGTTTTAAATAAAACATATATAAAAATATTTAAAAAGTGGAAATAAAGTGCCTAATTTGTATTCAATAGTAGGAATAAAGTGTTTAACATGTATTTAATAGGCTTATAAATAAAATTGGATGTGGTGTCCTCATGTTGATCGGACAGACGGGTATATTTTGACCAGAGTGCAGCCCATATTGTTACCATGGCTCTCTTTCTAGAACTTCAAGGACACTTTTTCTGAAGAGCAGATCCAATATGGAAGGACATAATGATTTTAATAAATATACACTGAATATGTTATTACTGCATACCATTTTATAGTGTCCTACAATACAATACCGAGGTGTAAATAGCATCCGCCACTATTTGCACTAAGTAGCATCTAATTCTATTAAACTTAGCATCTAACTACTATTTCACACAATAAAAAATATTTTCTTTGCACTATTTACACAATGTAAATACCATCTAACTTAGTGACCTCCAGCATGGCTCAGCAGCGTCATGTAATGACAATGTCTAAGCAGCAAGAACAGCAGGACTGTGTTTTAAATCCACCCACCCCAAAATCAGATGAAAGCACACTGTATGTTGTGAGAACCACATCTTGCCCAGACAGAAGGCCAACAGATCGGCTGCGCTCAGGACCGTAGTACAGGTACACTTTTAATGTGACATCAGCTCGAATATGTTGCTCAAACTGGTCCTGCATGCATATGAAGCACAAATGAGAGCAAAGTGAGTTCAATATTTTAAATTTTTCATAAAAACAGATTTTCAACACTCACCAGCCAGTTGCTAAGGACAGACAGGGGACATAAAATCAAAGTGGCTCTGGCCCCTGACCCCCCACCAGCTCCAGATGGGCCCTTACCAGTGCCTACAACCCACACAAAGCAGATTGATTCCTGTAAAATTCTCTCATTCCATAATAAACAAACGGAAAAAATGGTCATTAATGTTACACCCACCAGAACTCTTCTTCGCACTCTTTTTTGCTGGCACAGCCTGTGAGGAAGTGCACTCCAGAGCGGCAGCAAAGTCCACATCATCCAGCAGAACTGCTCCTGTGTATTAGAGTGAGTGAGAACAAAGTTAATTGACACTGAAAATATATCTAACAAATCTGCCTTTCAGTTTCATGAAAAATAAAGGACAGGAAGCAAGCATACCTTTCTTGGTGTTGGCAGACTTTTTAGCAGCTTTCTTTGTGGTTTTTGCTATAAGAAACACAAATAAGTGTAATACAAAAAAAAAAATCAACCATTATTATTAACATTTACGTTTATGTATTTGGCAAACACTTTTATGCAAAGTGACACACTACTGTTTAACAATTTGGTGTCAGCAAGATTTCTTTTTTGGAAAGAATGAAGCAAAGATGCATTAAATTGACAAAGACTCTTACATTGTTTTAAAAAACAAAAAAACAAAAGCATATTAGAATGATTTCATTCATCATGTGACACTGAAGACTGGAGTGGACAGCTTTGCTATCACGGAAATAAATTACATTTTAAATTATATTTAATATTTGAAATTGTAGTAATATTTCACAATATTTCTGTTTTACTGTATTTCTAATCAAATAAATGGATGCTTGGTGAGCATAAGAGACTTCTTTCAAAAATATATCTGTCCAAGTATAAATATATAATCTCACCAACCACAGACATTTGTACATGCATCAGGACTTAAGAGAAACTAACCTTTCTTCTGAGGTGCATCTTCATCAATGGTGTCAGCAGTGGCACTGTTAGCATGCAGTCTTTTCAATGGAGACGACCCCACTGGTTCCCCTGACTCTTCAGGGTCTCCACTTTTCTCTGTAAATAAAAAATATATATAAAATGTGTGTATCTGTGTGTCAGTATTCTACAACAAATGTAACTTCTTCACTTCAGAATGGATTGCAGTTTTACAAATTTGTTTTAAAAACATGTGACTTTTTTTTTTTTACCTTTTAAGGCTGCTTTCTTTCTGGTAGCAGAAGGCATGGATGATCCTTCCTGAAAAGTTGCATTTTTGATATGTTCATAATTAAATTCTGGCTGCAAATACATGCAAGGTCACAGTAATCAGTTAAATTCATTATATCAACAAAACCTCATTTACACACACATGCTTTATTTGTTAAAGAAATTTTATCTGCGTCTTACACATTGTTCCAGTGGCAGGGGTTTCCCATTGTGGAAATTAGAGACTATCAAGGCAATGGTGGTGAGGGTTTTGCCCTGAAACACAGCATACAAGTTCTGAGCACTAGTAGGGCTTATATTGAGCACTAAAAGAACAAGTCTAAGATCATCTCACCAGCCCCATGTCATCAGCCAAAATCCCACCAAGCACTTTCTCAGGCCTCTCCTTCACTGCAAAGTTAGTGAGAACGTTAAAGTAAAGGCCATTCTTCTCCTCCCAGAACGGGGGCAGATCGTTGCTGTTTTCACGAGAGGTCATCCATGAGAGCGCCTGCTTTTGATGTGGGAGTAGAGGAGTGAACACTGCCTGTACGGACAGACATTAACAGAGACATCTGTAAGTGACTGATGGATGAGATTGACGGTAAAAAGAACAGCTGTGTTCTTTCAATCTGTGCTCACCTCTGCTGGCTCCATTTCTCTGGTTTTATCCTCCATCAAATCATCAAAGAGCTTGTCAAAGGCATTTTTCAGCTGATATGATGTAACAAAAATGTAATTATTAGCCATTTCATTGAAGTTAAACAAACTTGGTTTGGTTTATGGTGGTTCTCAGCACTGTTTGGTCATAAACGGCATGCTAAAATAATAATAAATAATGCTAAATGAATACTAAATGCAACTAACCATATAAATGGGTATGGCTAAAACAGAACAATAAACAGACTTATTGCCTATTAAAAGGAAAGACAAAAAGCTTCCCATATTGTGGCATTAACAGGTGTGCACCTGATAAAACTAAATTATGCATTGAAAAAAGTATGATACATACTACATTAAATAAACTTGTAATAAGAATAATTATGGTTATTTTTAATTTATTTATTTTTTTAAAAATGTAATATTTTTTTATGTTTGATTATACAGACATTTTTGTTAGTACTGTGTTTGCTGTAAAAAAAAAAAACAACAACAACAAAAAAAGTTAAGAACCACTGATCTAGATTTTAACATACTAAAGCATACTAGACAAATAATAATAATTTATTTTGACATCTTATAGCCAACATCTGTAAAACGGACACTTAATATTCAACATTATTATTCATCTGCCTGCATTGACACCACTGTATTATAACTGAACTGAGCTGGACAATGACATCACTGTTTTATCTAGAGTGGCTGTATAATGAGCTAAATTAATAACTAATGATATTTACAACAGAAATGAATCAACACTGAACTTACTTAAACTGGACAATGACACTATTTTCTTCTAGAGCTGCTGTACAACCGAAACAAACTTTGTTGCATAATTTTCCTGTTATCACTGTAAAGCTGTATTGTATCTTTTTACAAAACAAACTGTATTGTACAAAGCGCTATATAAATAAAGGTGACTTGACGAAATGTACCTCTTCTACAGTCAAAGGAATGGCAGATATTTTTGAGGACAACCCATGCAGATCTCTACGCAAAGATGTTTGGGTAGCACCTCCTAAGAGAATAAGAAAAATAATGTCAATCATATAAGCATTATGTATTCACCAAAGAACATTAAGTAGTGAATAAATAATGGCATCAATACACTGTCAGTAAAAAAAAAAAAACCTTTCAAGTCAGAGCCAAGTCTGAAACCATAGCGTGTCATCAGATTATGCACAGCTTCTCGCTTCTCCTCTTTGCCCCAGAACGTGAGGATCACAGGCATTGTGAATTTATTAGTATTCCCAAAGGGCACAACCCTATTAAGAGATCAAACACAAAAGAGATCTGTTGCAATCAATTTGCAATAAAAGAAATCAATTTGCAATAAAAGAAATCAATTTGCAATAAAATAAATCAGTTGCATATTTAATACAAATTACTTCAAAAATATTTTTTAGAAAAGAAGAAACTACAGTACCCTTCCACCCTTGCCAAGTTGTTGTCCATAATGTAGGCCATTGGAGCTGCCAGCTCTTTCTTGATGTGCCCCACCTGACTGCCATACACATTGGCAACCATCACTGCATTTCGGTCATAGGGATTCTGTGGCTCTCTCACCAAAGACACCATCTCTCCTTTATTGACCTACATCATACGTCACAATCACACAATATTCCTGTTATTAAACGAGATTGAATGAACCTAATAGAATTATTCTGTATTTTGAATAATAAAACCACTAGAGGGCAATACACACTGTGTGGTGGAACAGGTGTGAGATTACCTGTTCCTGTCAGGTGATAAGGGCGGCAGAGGAATTACGCGGGTACAGATGGCGGGAAAATACAGTTCATGGCGAAGATATACAACTATGTTGTACTGCAGTAAATAATACTGCATTCTTGTATATTATGTTAGTATTAAACAGCAACAGGAAAATGCTTTTTCTGATGAGTTAAATGTGGAATACAGTCCAGTAGCAATGCACTTAGAAACCCTATGTAGGCACACACACACACACACACAAATATGTGTGTGTGTATATATATATATATATATTAGGGCTGTGAAAAGATTAATCGCGATTAATCGCATCCAAAATAAAAGTTTGTGTTTACATAATAAATGTGTGTGTACGGAGTATAATTATTTTGTATATATAAATACACACACATGCATGTATTTATTTAAGAAATATTTGCATGTATATACTGTATATATTTAAATATAATTTATATTATATATAAATATTAATATTTGTATATATAAATAACACATTTTTCTTAAATATATACATGCAAGGTGTGTATATATATATACAAAATAATGATACACAGTACACACACATTTATTATGTAAACACAAACTGTTATTTTGGATGCGATTAATCGCGATTAATCTTTTCACAGCCCTAATATATATATATATATATATATATATATATATATATATATATATATATATATATATATATATATATATATATATATATATATATATAGGTCATTGACGAATAAGGTTTTTAAAAGTGTAAAAAAATAGAACGGAGATATAACTATATTTGAAATCATTTTTTTAGTTTACCTAGGTGTTAACAATTAGATTTTGTGGTTTGTACAATCAATTAACACTGTTTTTTTGTCATTTTTTACAAGATGGAAAAAATGTCACCAAAAAAGTCATTCGGTTTAACCACTGATTTGAAAGTTAAAAACTGATTTGACATTGATGTTGAGATAGTATATAGTGTGTACCACAGAAGAAATATTTTAAAAAAAATTATCACTGATCTCATAAATGTAATCATTTATTGGACTACTCTAAACACTCCAACATATTCAAGTAAAACATTGCACAGGGAAAGGAGAAAAGGGGAAATGTAAAAAAGAGAGCCTTATCTGCTTTATATTTGTATTATTGTAGTTCCTTTAGTTATTAAAAACAATATTATTCCATTTAAATATTTACTATATCGGTTTTACCGAATGACCTTTTGACACTTCAAAATCTTTAAAATACCTTTATATGTAGTAAAATATAATTAAAACCTTTTGGATTCAGTAAAAGAGATCAAGTTGTACTACCTTACATACTTTGGATGTTATATATTTGTTTTTTCAACACAGAAGCGCTACGCTTAAACACTACGTGAAAAGACCCGAGGCCCAGAGAGAAGGAAATGAAAAGTGGAATAAAGTCGTTATTTTTGTTTGTTTTTGCACACAAAAAGTATTCTCGTCGCTTTATAAACTTAAGATTGAGCCACTGGAGTCACTTGGACTATATTAACGATGTCTTTACTACATTTTCTGGGCCAGCAAGTTTCAGTCCCTTAGAAGCCTATGGAGGAGTGATTCAGCTCTCAGATTTAATCAAAAATATCTTAATTTGTGTTCCGAAGATGAACGAAGGTCTTACGGGGTTGGAACAACATGAGGGTGAGTAATTACTGACAGAATTTTCATTTTTGGGTTAACTATCCCTTTAAGGCCTTTGGACAAAAAAAAAGACCCTCGGTGCAGGGGCGATTCCAGGATTTTATAAATGGGGGGGCACAGGGGGGACCAAGAACCAGTGAGGGGGGGGCCCATGGGAAATCAGAAAATTCCACTGGAAAAACTTCTCCTAAAGTAGAACAGTCTTTTTTTTTTTCAATTAATGTTTAGGCAGTCTTTACTTACATACATCATTGTTTATTCTTTCAAGCAGATATATTTATTTGTATGAATTAAATATAATTAATCTTTATTAAAGCTATTATTAAAGAGCAGTGAATGCTTTTCTCTTTTTATTTTGTTGTTTGAACAATATTAAGTGTACAGAAGGCATTAGGTTTATTACGCACTGTCACTTTAAGACCGAGTGTGCAGATCCAATTGCACTGCTAATGCACATCCGATATTCTCACAACTGTACGTTCTGTAAAGACATAACCGACTGTGTTTACGTCGAAACTCTCAAATACTCTCAAAAACGGACATGTTGTGTGTATTTGTCCATTCAGACGCGAAAGAGAGCTCAATTCAGTCCTTTGCGCGCAGCGCGCTTAGCTGTCTATGTGCAGGGCTGCACTCTTCGGGTTGCGTGTGTGTGTGTTCGCACAGAAAAACATACCGAATAAAGCTCTCTTTCGCGTCGTCACTCTTATTCAGATCTGTCCATATGTCTGCCTTTCTCTTTCTCCCAGACGTTTACATTTTTGAACGATTTGTGAGACATGCAGCATCAAGCGCATTCCAACTCGTGTGCCGCTGGGTAGATCAGCACGTTATTCAAATGTGCGCAACTACCACAAACGCAAATCAGTTCTGACTGGCGAAAAAATAGACGAAAATGTTAGGGAGGGACGATTGGGGACATTTTCGTCTATTTTTTATTCGTTGACGAAAATGTCAATACATTTTCGTCATAGTTGTCGTCATTTAAAACTGTTTTTGATATAGTTATCGTCTCGTGTTCGTCTGTGAAAAAATGTCGTTGACGAAAATAATGGCGAACATTTTTCGTCAACGAAATTAACAATATAATATACTGTAATTGAGTGTGTATACCATAAACAGTGACATGTCGAGGTGTCTCTCTCCTGACTCCTGTTTGAAAAACGCGGACCAGAGATTCTGCTTTGCGAATCGCAAATCAAGCAGTGATTGACAGCGCTCTGATGGCGTTGGGCATTGTCATGTTGACAGTAAATCTAGCCCAATGATGTTGGGGGGGCACCAGGGGGGGCCAATCATATTCCAGGGGGGGCCGGTGCCACCCCGTGCCCCCCTTCTAGACACGCCCCTGCCTCGGCGTCACGTCATTGACCCATATATATACGTGAAGATCCCTACCATTCCAGTGTAGTAGCGCAGACCAACAACTGAGCCTTGAATTGATCCAATCTGAACACTCTCCTCTGCCTCCAGGTCCTGCCCTCCATCTTCTGTTAGATTTGCAATTTCTTGGGATATGGTCACTGTGCCACCAACATCCATGAAATCTATAAAAGCTGGTGTTGGATGACAGGCATTATAATTAATGTTGGGCGTGACAACAATTGATTCAACACATTCGGAGGAGATATACCAGGTTTTAGTTTAGACTATAGTTTGCTAGGGACCATTATTAATCATATTAATTTCACAAATGTATTTGACATCTGCTGTTTGTCACCGTATCGCGGCGAGGCGCTGGTCGAGGGGTTGTGAGGGTGAGCACTTGTTGATTTGTTTGATGACTGCATGTCTGCGATCACAACACAAACACGACACGTCACTGAGTCAGGTCCTAACCAGAAAAACAAAGCGCCATTCGAATGTGCAATAAAGCAAATGTAAAGACATTGAATTGCATATAATGACACTTGATAGTGATATAAAAAATAAACTAATTAATCCAACTAGAATTAATGGTTCATAACAAGCGAACACGCTCTCGTTCAGCTGCAGGCCACACTCACCTCCCGATCAAGACTCCAGTACGATAAAGGATTGCTGTATGTAAACTGATCCAAATTCTACATGAGCGATGAATATTTCAGTACTTATAGGGGTTTATTGTAGTTCACTCGTCATTTGTTGACAACAAGTTGAGGTTTCAGGTACGCCTGTCAGTGGCGCGAGTGTTTTGAAACTGTACGCTTATTTCCGGCGCCAGATTCAGACTTTCACGTCACTGTCACGTGAACCAACCAGCAAAGACTACCGAATGTCGTCACTACAAATCTTTTGAATATATTAATGCTTTAGGCGTTTTAATCAAACAAAATAAGATTTCATCATCATCATGTCTAAAAAATAAATAAAAAAATCTGATTAATAATAATAATAAAAAAACATGATTCTCGTAAAAGAGCCACAACATATTTTTGTTACTGTGGTTACTCTGGAAAAGTAACAGACTTTGTAGCTTGTATGTATTTTTGTGTACACCTCATAATTATATAGGCCTAACAGTTATATTGTAAGCACATTCTTTATGAAATCACTGAAGGCATTAAATAAAAAGGACGAAAGTTCTATGCTTTATTTTTTAAATGTTACACTTATCAAGTCAAGAAATGATAAGTAAAAGAAATCTAAAAGTTCACTGTGGAAGGAAGCATCATTCACAGTTTACAAGTTGTTACAAATTACAAATTAGTAGTAAAAAAAACTGAGGAGGGCGGGGGAGGAAATGAACATTCTTGACCTCTGTAAAAACCCAATGTAGATTGAAGAGAAAGTTTTGGCACGGGCAAAAGAAAAACATAGCATGAGAATTCATGAAATCAATGCTGCAAATACAAATGTATCAGGTAAAAATGCTATCACACATGTGGTTTAAAGTTACTGTATCCATTCTCTCACAGTCCTCTGATGGGGCTCGGTCTTGATATTAAATTAAACAAATAAAATGCAAAGGAAAAAACCTGACTTCAGTGACATTTCATTCATTCTCCACTTTTTAAGTGTCTTGAATAATCACAAGAAGCCTATGAAAGTACATACATAAATGAAGTGAAGTGATTTTTTGGACTGCTGCACTGGAACAACTGTACAATTACAAAGATAGCTTATCTGATATTAACTGGAGTTTGCATTTAAAATAGCTGAATATCCCAATTTGGAGCAATGCTAAAGCAAACACATAGTACTAACGCAATTGTAAATACACTAACATTTACATTTAACCAAAGAGGTTTTCACACTTTCCCAATGCACAGTCAATATAGTTTCATGTTGTTGCTGATGGATGACAGAGTTAGATGTTGCTATTGTATAGGCTCAGTTTAATGCTTTAATCAGGTACAGTTTATCTCCCTGCTCACTGGTAAAAATGGGGGCCTTTTTGTAATGTTCCACCAAATCCTCAATGGAGCTGAACTTGCGCTGACCAATGCAGTACACTCCATCTTTTAGCTGCACCTTGAAATGCTTGTTCTTGTACACTGCCTTCAGAGAGATGGAGAAGTCGTTTGGCTGGAAAGTAAAAAATGAAATGTTTGTTCATAAAGCACAAACTAAATAAAAAAGTACTTAAATAAATAAATAAACATGCAAAAAGGCAAAATTCAATTTCAACCACCAGAAGCTGGTAATATATAAATTATATTAATTCTAAAAACAACATAGATGTTTGGACACAGTTTCAATTGAATTCAATTACCGTAGACTCGCTGTCTCTGATGAGGAAGTCACCATCCGCACCCCTCTGGTTCAAGACCATCTCAGCCTGGTGCCGTGTCAGTTTCCCATAGTACCATTGTTTTCCTCCAAACTTTCCGTCCATAGAGGGCTTAATGTCATAGTTTGAAGTAGGTGGTCCTGAATTCCCCAGTTCTTTGTGTGTTTTCTGTACAACTGTAACATAGTTCTTGGGCACTAAACCCACTTGCCCATTTTCTTTTTTACACTTCCACCATTCAGGGTCGTTCTCAGGTTTCTCCAACACATCCATAAGTTCATCCTTGTTGAAATTCAGCTCCTCGACATTGCCGGAGCTGAAATGATAAAGTGCCTGTACAGTCTGCAGAACCTGAGAGCCATTGTTATTGTGCCCCATTGATGCCAGTTTATCTTTGAGAGAGCTAGTGGAATCGTCCCTCATTGTCCTGTCCGCATCCTCTGTGACATAATTGGAGGGAAACCACCCAGAAAGGCCATTATAGGTTCCTCGCCACCAACCGTCGCTGCACTTCTCCGTGACGATGACTCTTGTGCCCTTCACCAAAGAGAGCTCGTCCTCCCGCTCCGCGGTGTAGTTGAACTTCACCAGTGCGGGCAGGTTGAGGTCATACAGTCGCTCATCGCTGTCATATTTCTCTGAGCTGGAGGGCAAATCTCGCACACAGCCTTTCTGCTTCACCTTCCCAATCCCTGCAGTCAAAGAAACTGTTAATATGAGCATATGGACAATGCTTTTTTTACTGTTTTTTGAAAAATGTGCTATTATGAAACTTAACTAGAATATTAGTATCTTACAATTACAAACTGACATTATTTATCTTTCTAATGTGCCACATATGATCACGTTTAAACAAGACTTTTTTCTTGTTTCAACACCTTGAAATTAAACCCGAAGCTCATAAAAGCAATAAAAATGTTCTACCATTCAAAAGTTTGAAGTTGGTGTTTTTAAAAAATATATCTTATGCTTACCGAGGCTTCATTAATTTGATCAGAAATACAGTAATACTGTGAAATATTATTACAATTTAAAATAACCATTTTCTATTTGAATATATGTTAAAATATCATTTATTTATTATCCTTCAGAAATCATTCTAATATGCTGATTTTTGCTGCTCAATAAACATTTTTTTATTATCATCCATGTTGTAACAAATGTATTGGTTATTTATTTATTACTTTTTTCAGGATTCTTTGATGAATAGAATTTTTTTTAAACAGAATTTTTTTGTGATATTATAAACGTCTTTAATGTTTATAAATTTAATGCATACTTGCAGAATAAAAGTATTAATTTCTTTTTAAAAAAAAATCTTACTGAGCCCAACATTTTTAATGGTAATTTAGTACATCAGAGTGAATATAGGTGAAGTCTGACAGTTACGCTTAATCCCAATTATCCATGTTATCCATCCATGTTAAATGGTTAAAATCATTACTAAATTCAAAACAGTTAAGCATTTGGGTTTCAAGTTGATGATCTCACACTAAGGGCCGTGACATAGTCACTGGCGGGAAAAACCATAAGGAAAATTACACAGAGGTACATTTGTTCATATAAACACATAAAAGTTTATTTGCAGAAAATCCGAAAATTTGTCCCACTTTTGCTTCACTGGTACAATAACAGTGTTACTGTTGCACAATCACAGACCAGCTGACAGCCAAGTGTTCCAGACTTCATATCTGCACATAATTAGACTAATTATGCTAATAATGTAAATATTGACAAACTGACATGTTTTTGACATGTGGCAGGTTTACCATCTCGCATAATCTGTTTTACATGACTACTAAATCAAATCAGGAAAATACACCCTGATCCCAAAAGAGAGAAATTCCAATTCAGTGATTTGGCAATGAAACATCAGTTTAACATACTCATTTCTGGGCCTGAATCCATGGAGTCTGTGTGTCTACACAAATGCTAAAATACACACCCAGCACTATCAACATCTCCTTCTCCTTTCAGAAAAATGTGGATCATAATATAGATGGGAAATGACACAGAATGACACAGAAGTTTATGTTTTTCAAGGAAATGATACTTTTTCACCAAGGATGCATTAAATTAAATTAACATATTCAGCTGAAGTTTCATCTGCTTTCTGCAGCGCTTCCCAAATGTATTCCCATAGGCTTTTTATGGCATTTCTCACAGGCCTTGCAATCGAATTGTTCCCACAACAGCACACCTTATTTATTTATTAAGTTTCAGATTCCACTTTATCTGTGAAACTCTGCCTTAAGGCCAGCAGCTTCCCAGAGGCTTCTCTTCTTCACTGTTGCTGATGAAACTGATATTTGACATGTACTTTTCAATGAAGCTGCCAGCTGAGCACCAGTGAGGGGGGCTGTTTCTCAAACTAGAGACTCTGATGTACTTCTCATCTTGTTGTGCAGCAGGGCTGTCCACTTCTCTTTGTACTGGTTGGATCCAGTTTGCTCTCTTCTTTCAAGAGGAAAAGTCTTCAGAAGAACAAGAGGCTGATAAGTTTCTATAGAAATGTGTTTTCTTTTTTCCCATTGTTGAAACCAAAATTGGACTTCAAAAATGTGACTGTCCTTAAAGGGATAGTTCACCCCAAAATGAAAATTCTGTCATTTATTACTCACCCTTATCGCTCAAAACAAACCCATAAGACATGCGTGTTCAAACAACAAAGTCTGCTCCTGCGTTAACACAACACGCATGCGTCGTTGTGCTCTCGTGAACTAGCGTTGGAGGTTAATAGCCTACTTTGTAAATAATGTGGTAAATTATGTTTTGTTTTTTTGCCAAGACATAGCACTTCTTAAATTTGAGGTTAAACCACCGTACTTTTATGATGTCTTATACCTTTCTGGGGCTTGAAAGTGGTAGTTGCGTAGCTGTCAATGGAGGGACAGAAAGCTCTCAGATTCCATTAAAAAGATCTTCATTTGTGTTCCGAAGATGAACTAAAGTCTTATGTGTTTTGAACGACATGAGGGCGAGTAATTAATGACAGAATTGTCATTTTTGGGCGAACTAACCCTTTAATACTACAGCAACTAAAGACATTGTATTTTACACACATTGTAGCACAATCATTTTCAACTGTGCTAATAATAAGAAAGTTATCTTGAGTGCCAGTAAAATGATATATGAATACATTTTAAATTCTATTTAAAATAAAATAAAAAATACATTCAAATTTATAAATGTAGCTATAGGGTACATTTTAAATTCTATTTTACATGTTTTTTGAAAAACTTGAAAAAAAAAATACTACTGTTAATTCAAACAGTCAAAATAATTAGATAAATTAAATGGCACTTTGGATAACAGACGTATAATTTCTTTTTTTCTTTTTTACATTTAAAATTGTCATAATGATCCCAAACTTTTAAATAGGCTTTTAGCTGAAACATATTGGTGGTGTATGTAAATGGCATTTTTTTTTTTGTTTTTTTTTTAATGTAAATGGCATTTAATGTAAACAACACAAATTATCTTCAGATGCAATTCTTTACTATAGACTCAATCATCAGCTTTTAATAAAAGATCTATTATTCACTAAGAAGATCCGTTCATGGGAGTTATAAACTTATTGGAATGTCCAAAAAAAAATGGCTAAACAAAAATATGTCCCCTCCAAATGAAAAGGAAATCGAATTTTTGCCCATCCATGAACATCAACAGGAAGAAAAAAACGGAAGAGTGATAGAAGAGCTTCCTGTAAAATAAACACAAGAACAAAAAAAAGGGCAGAGTGTTGTAATGTAGGCTAAAACAGCCTTGTGATCCAGTTAACTCATTCATATGTGTGGAATTACAGAGCTCATCTGCTCCATCAAAATCAAACTTTCCAAACTCATCCGTAACAGTCGCTGTATTCCAAATAACCATGGAAACATAAAGTCACAGGCATAAAATTGGAGGGAAACAAGTTGTCAGTGATAAACCACTATCATGATCAATGTAATGCAACCATTTTGAGAAGTAAAACCATCATGCGGATGTGTGGAAAAGCCAATAAAGTTGAAATTTTATTTCAATGGAAATTCCAGGCAACAGCAATGAAAGCATTACTGTCTTTATGACGTGACTCAAGGATGGAGCTTGAGGCACTGTGTCCTGTCTGCTTTTGTTTCATTTCCTCTGACAGCCAGAATAACGGCAGCTCAGCTTTCCAGTCAATTTCCCAGTTTTCCACATGCGGGAAAACATTCAAAAGCAGAGATAAGGCAGAATTCTTCCTAAAGTAAAAACTTTGGCATCACAGTATATATTAAAACATAATTGAGACTGTCATAAAGTTCAATTCTTCAGAGTTCAACCCAAAAGCTGAACAGAGATTTAATGTATATAGGGTTTGTAACAATACGTCTGACAAAGTTTGCATGTGGCTTTTTTGTGCAATTTCATAATTTTCCCCATGAAACACAACTGAACATCTTGAATTGACCTAATTTTTCTGTCATCTGCCCTCAACATTGAATGAGATCTCTTTCTCAGCTCAGGTTTTTGATAAAGCTGAGTGTGATTATCAATGTAACGTGACCCGTGGCAAGCTGCTTTCTCATATCCACGACAAGAACCGAGCGAACGCAGCCAAATCACCCTGCCTTTGTTTCTGTTCGGGCTGAGCTCACTTCACTAATGACATCATAAGACAAATAGCCTCTTCACAAACAGATGTGGCGTCCAAGAACTGTCAGCAAAGGTAGCGCCGTTAATTCTCAGAGTGGCGCAATACACGCATCCATACTAATATAAACCCGTGATGAACTTTAGCATGTGTTTCTGTTCACTTTTGACCTCACAGCTGCTCTGTCCTTTTCGTTCTCATTTCAATCGACAATATATTTTGTTTTGTGGCTAATTTTCCGCAACAGATTTTTCAATGCAAAATTACACAAATAACACTTGAGACATTTTCTCTTTGTGCAGGAATCGGTCACGCCTCCGTTTGGTACAATAGGCTCTCTGAACTTCCACGGCATACTAATGCACAGAGAGAGAAAGAGAGGCAGACACAGAGAGCAAGAAAGAGAGCTGGCAGGAGGCCATCAGAGAAGCCTGACGTTTTTTCCCTCTTCTCCCGAACTTTCCCGAAAAGTCCGGCTATTCAAAAGTGAGCAAATAAAACAAGTGCAAAAAAAGAGAAAAGCAAATAAGGAGTCTCATTTGTTGAAGTGTTCTGTCCCGTCGCTACTGTTCTTTTGTCCCGCAAGATGCGCTTGCTTCACTCTGCCAAGTCACGACACCCCACTGTCTTGTCCACTGTAATGCGGGGAATAAAACACTGAAATGCTGAATGTGTTACAAAGGGGAAGAAGAACGTAATGAGAGAGAAAGAAACCCAGAGTCAAAGGCCTCAATTATTCATTGCCTCACATCCTTCTGTTTTCCTGCACTAGAAATCTGCGTTGAATTAGACAGCTTCCGGCCGCCTTCACAGAGCAGCTCAAGTTGACAGTAGAGGAGGTTGAGGGGGCCTGCATGGGTTTCTGCTTTGATTTTTGTTTTTTAAGACTGTCCAAGCTACCCTGAAGAGCCTGCTGCTATTTCCTCCCTCTCTTATGGCCAATTTTATAGAAAAAAGAAAGTATTTGAAGTACCTGGGTGTAGCCTAACTGCCCTTTAAAATGTATGTCAATGAGCTTGCAGTTGTGCGTATAACATTATATGAGTGAGTCATCTAGGTTTACAACCAAGAGCACAAACCAAAAACCAAAATGTCATTAAGCACTAAACTCCCAATAATTTTTTTAAATCTTAATAAAAAAAGAAGAGAAACACATTCAAAATAATCACAAACTGAACAATATTTCTGAAGAGTCTTTGAAACCCTTATCAGCCCACTTTCAGCTGATCTTTACCCACAAAGAAGGCAAGACAAACACAAGGACAGTTACACAGGGCTGACAACATAAGTATATAACTTAAAAATCACATCAAGTATGAAGAAACTCGCAGAAATTGTTCTTTCTTCTGAGATTAAGTTAATTTGTCAACAGTACATGCAGGACAATGGCAACAACTTTGTTAAGCAAAAGTGGAAAAGATTATAAATATGTACTCACGAAAGAAGTGTTTAAAAAGGTTAGCCATATCCATTCCCAGCTCTGTGAGCAGCCCCCCTTCCTCACACACTACCGCTCTCTCTTTCTCTCTCTCTGTAACAGAGCAGCAGCTATTCCATGAGAACTTCCTGAAAGTCCAGAGTTATTGACAGAGGACTCTCCACCCCACACACATGACTGTCCTTAACCAATGGCTGTCAAGAGGTCCTTTCTGTGGACTCTAGTGGCTGGATGGACCTCAAACACTTACAGGGTCTTCTGCGGAAACTAACATGACAACACTGTAAAACATTTCCACCTATTTCAACTTAAAAACTTAAGTCCAGTTGCTGCATTACTTTTTTAAGTATAATCAAATTGTCTGTATAATCATTTAATCTTAAATTATATTAAGATGGTTAAATTGCATTGAATCTCGTATAACTTGCAATTGCTTAAATTATTTTGATGAGTTAAAGTAATGTTGTCATGACTTTTTGATCATATCATTTTTTTATTTTTTTTTTACAGCGTATAATTAGTTTACGGACAGAGTGCATGCTCTGGTGAGCCACAAAACACGCAGCAATTATATTCTAATTTTTTGTATGCATGCATATAAACACACACACACACACACACACACACACACACACACACACACACACACACACACACACACACACACACACACACACACACACACACACAATTGCTTTTGCTTCTCTATTGTAAGGTGCTTTGGATAAAAGTGGCTACTAAATGCATAAATGTAACTGAAATAAAGATTGATACATATTCTATATTTACAGATTTAGCAGACTTATAGTGCATTCAAGGTATAACTCAGTACAGAAACTAATATTTACATGCATCTTTACACAGCTAAGTTAAGTTAAGTCAAGGCTGCTCTGTGGCTGCTTAAAATTCTGTGTAAAGATGCAATGCAGCATAAAAGCCAGACTAAATTATGCCTGCTCTGACCCACCTCAGTCCCTTGTATGACAGTTTGCTGTTAAAATTGTTGTGTAAATGCCTTTATGCCACATCTGAGCAGCATTAAACAGTCTGTGTAAAGACACCTAATTGCCACTTCAGAAGCGCTTCTTTGCCACCTTTGCAGTGTACATTTGGCATAATTAAAACTATTAAAACATTTTTGTTCATTGAAATGTGCACTCATCACCACCACTATATAGAACACACACACACACACACACACACACACACACACACACACACACACACACACACACACACACACACACACACACACACACACACACACACACACACACATTACACACACACACACACACACACACACACACACACACACACACACACACACACACACACACACACACACACACACACACACACACACACACAAAGTGGAAATAAAAGAAATACATAAAACTTAAATAGTAATATTAAAAAAAACAATAATGAGAAAAGCACACAAATGAATTATCAAATTAAATGTATATACATTTATACTATATTATATAGCCTATATTTATATATATATATGCTGACTGTTGTATACCTTTGTGTAACGCTTTTTACAATACACATTCCAAATCAGCCTTACAGAAAATAGAAAAGGGTTTTTTAATGTAGGCCTATTAATTTTGTTGACATTTTGTATGATAAACAGTTGTATTGTGATGATATTGTGTTAGGTGGTCAACACTGTTGTTCAAAATCTAGTTCATGAAGCAAAACCAGTTGAGTTCTACTGATCTATATAGATTGGTGAGTGAATCTAAGGCTTTACATGGGCTGTACTTCAGTTTATTGACCTAATGTGGGTTTTCATGGGTTATTCAGTCCCCTCAGTGGTTCAATAATGTGTGTACTGTGAGTAAACTACACTGAACATGAACAAGTTCTCACAACTCTCTCAACTCTTCGGCTGTACGAGAGCTGTCATCTGTTTACAAACCTGCAGAGCTATTGTGAAAGAGAGGCTGTCAAATGCACCTCTGGAGCACCTGGTCCAGTGGACAGAGCTGTAATTTAAGGGAATGAGGTCACAGTTATGGAGCCGAATTGCTTCCTGAGGGGTGTGAGAAGGTTCAGTGACTGAAAAAAGGAACAGGCACAGCATGCTATAAGCAGCATCCATAATATGAAAAACAGACATAAAGAGGTAGAGATCCAGATAGAGAGCGAGAGAGTAAATAAAGATTCAAGATAACTCTCGCCAAATATGGAAACCCATTTCTAACATTTAATAAAATAAATTTGGTAAATCATGATTATGACATAAAAATTATGAGATAAAGCCCATATTGTAGACTACATCTATTCAATAGTACCCTATGTAAAGTTCGTCATCAACCTATTTTTATCGTAATAACTTCTGGAGAAAATGGGTTCTATCAAATGGGTTCTACCTAATGGGTTCTTCCAAATGGGTTCTATCAAATAGATTCTGTAATGGGTTCTTTCAAATGGGTTCCATCAAATGTGTTATATCAAATGGGTTCCATCAAATGGGTTCCATCAAATGGGTTCCATCAAATGTGTTCCATCAGATGGGTTCCATCAAATGTGTTCTATCAAATGGGTTCCATCAAATGTGTTCTATCAAATGTGTTCTATCAAATGGGTTCTATCAAATGGGTTCCATCAAATGGGTTCCATCAAATGTGTTCTATCAAATGTGTTCTATCAAATGGGTTCCATCAAATGTGTTCTATCAAATGGGTTCTTTCAAATAGATTCTGTAATGGGTTCTATCAAATGGGTTCCATCAAATGGGTTCTGTAATGGGCTCTTTCAAATGTGTTCTATCAAATGTGTTCTATCAAATGGGTTCCATCAAATGGGTTCCATCAAATGTGTTCTATCAAATGGGTTCCATCAAATGGGTTCCATCAAATGTGTTCTATCAAATGGGTTCTATCAAATGGGTTCCATCAAATGGGTTCCATCAAATGGGTTCTATCAAATGGGTTCCATCAAATGGGTTCCATCAAATGTGTTATATCAAATGTGTTCTATCAAATGGGTTCTTTCAAATGGGTTCTATCAAATGGGTTCTATCAAATGTTTCTATCAAATGTGTTCTATCAAATGGGTTTTATAATGAGTTCTTTCGAATGTGTTTTATTAAATGTGTTCTATCCAATGGGTTCGATAATGGGTTCTATGGGTTCTTTAAAATGGATTCTATCAAATGGGTTCTTTCACATGGAGTATACTTTGAAAGGCTACACATCTTGAAATGCTAAGTATACTTTAAATTGAGATAAAAGTTGTAATTCTGAAATAAAAAATAAAAATAATTAGATAAAATTAATTCTGAGATAAATATGAGGTATATTATATATGCAACATTATTTTTTATGCAATAATTGTTGTAATTATGACAGTATAGTATCATAATTTTACTCACAAATTATTTATCTCATAATTTCAATTTTTTGTCTTAATTTTGACTATTTGTCATAATTGTGTCTGTCATAGTTTTGACTTATAATTATTACTTGTAAGTCGTAATTATGATTTCATGATTAGACAATGATGAGATGTGTTGAACATGCAGCATTGGAAAATAAACCTCACTTTCACTTTGTTTTTCATTGCAGCTTGAAAGGAAGGATAACAGAGCCCACATAAAAGCACAAACACTTCAGTGCTTGTGACTCATCCAAAACCTACAAATGCAGGCCAGCTGTTTACTACAGGATTCGCCTGCAGCTGCCCTGCACTGGAAACGAGAGCCAACATGCTGAGCTTCATTTCATGGATTTCATGCAACAGACAAATAAATAACGGAATAACAAATAAACAGCCAAGCATTCCAAAACATTTGTTAAATATACATCCTTTATTTTAAAACCAAAAACACAGGCTAAGTGACAAAATACAATACCTTTTAAGCTCTCTTGCCATGATGGTCCATAATAGCTCTTTTCTAATGTTAACCAAAAACATAACCTTTTAAGTGCACCTATTATGTTTTTTTGGAATATTACCTTTCTTGCAGTGTGTAATATAGCTGTCTGTGAATGTAAACAGTCTGCAAAAAAGTCGAAAGTGCACAATATAAATGTTGTCTTTTAAAAGAAAGAATCAACTCTAAACGAGTCGTCAGGAATTTGAATCCCACTGTGTTACGGCTACACGTTGTCTGCCCGCCCTCAAACACTGTAGATTTGTCGTATGATTAACATCATCTCAAGAAGACTGTCATATCCGCTGTGAAAGTACATTTGTTTTATTTTCACTTCTATTTTCACTTCCAAATGATGACGCTGCAAAGAATCAGTGGTTAAAATAATTTGCTCGTATTGATATGGTAAAATCGACACCATATTGTCTTTACAATGTGTACAATCGCTGAGGTTTAGGAAGCCTCCGGAGATGAAATTCAGTTATGGTAATGGGAGTTTTGTTTCCCACAGGCGCTGTAAGCAGTAGACCAATCATAACAGACTGGGCCGCCTGGCCAATCAGAGCAGAGTAGCTCACAGAAAATAGGGATTTAGAGAGACTGAATCTACGGACTAGTCTTTTGAGAATCATTGAAAAATGTGGTGATGTGCAATGTATATTATGAGAAAATGTAAGTTTTTTTTTTATTTATTTTTTACCTTTGATGCATGCAAACCTGTTGTAGGAGACCTCCAAAACAAAATTAGGAACCTTTAACCTCTCACGCAGACAGACATTTGATGATCGGCATAAAGCCTGGTCCAGTCTGCTGCTTATTTTATCCAGGAACTGCATAGAGAGGATGAGACTGCCGGACCAATATTAAAAGCAACCAATCACAGTTTGTTTGTGCCAGTTCGTAGCCGGTTCATCTGATAATGCTGATATAGCAATAAAAGAAAAAAAAAAGTTTTTTCTTTTTTCCTTTTTTGCAGAAAAAAAAGTGCAGAGTCAGTCTGTGATCAGAAAACATTGATAAAATTGTGTACAAATGATAAATAGACATAATTTACGAATTATGCACATGAAGTCAGGGCTGCTGCAATATATGTCTTAGGCTCCACCTCAGTAACAACAAATATTCTCATTTAAGGGCTGGGTCATTGCATCACTTCAACTTCTGACACCAGTGAGGGAGAGCAATCTTAAGAGTTAAAAGTTTCTATTACCAACTATCAGAAAAAACAGGAACATCTAATCAATGTGGTTGGCCAAGTATAAACCAAACAATGTGTGCACTTTCTCAAACACTGAGGCCTCCTTCCTCACAACACTGAACTTCCGTTTTCAGAAGCAGTGTTAGACACGTCTCACAGAGCGGGTGACATCCATAGAGACATGAGTTTATGGGACAAAACAGACCGAAATGAGTTCAGGAACGTGAGAGTTTGGGGATATCCAAAGCTATAAAGACAAAACTGCCTGTATGAGATATATGACATGTGAGACTTCACAGCAAAACCCTCTCACTTCAGGTTTACACATCCTGTTTTAGTTCTCCCTTCCTCTGCGGATCATAAAGTTGCATATTCAGATTATTTTCAGGAGACCCACAAATCATCTGGTACGTCTGGAGCCTGGAAAGACCTTGATTTGAGAAGATTTTTTTTGTATTTCTAGCAAAGCTATTTTACTTTATTCATTTAATTTAATTTTTTTTTTTTTTTTTTTTTTTTAGCTTTAATGTATACCATAAGATAGTACAGGTAGTGCTAATGATTATTGTTTTGCTAAGTTCAAACACATTATAGGCTCTTTTAGATAGCCTATGTTCTGATGAACATTTTTTCAAGCTCTGTGTTTTTTTTTTAGAATCGGGCAACTCTTAAGAATTAAAAATCCATCTGAGTGGTGTTGTGAGAAGAAGTCCACAGAGCAAGCGACCACATCTGCAACTTATGAGACCTCTGAGCAATCCCTTTGGACAATCAGAGAGCTCAACTCCAGCACACGCTCAGGTTTCATTGAGCCATTCTTTGAAGCAGCAGTGAGAACACCGATTGTCATAGATCCTTGATCCAGACTTGTTTATTTCTCAGGGGAGGCAATAAATGCTTGCACATGATGTTATGGGATAAAATTTAGCTCTGTGTTGAAGATAACAGTAAAGCTACAAATCTAAGCCTACAAATTTCAATGTGCTGACATTATTTTAATGTGTTTGCTATGACAATATGAGTGCACACTGAGATGATGTCATATGTCCACAGATAAAATGACATAATAAATGTGTTTGACATACTTTGTACTGCCATTATGTATTGGCTTCAATAAATGAAACCTTTTAAAATTGAAACTTCATCAATAAAATGTAATTAAATGAAAATACATTTTATTTATTACATTTTTTATGTATGCATTTTATCATTTTGGAATCTATTAAAATATAAATTCACCACTTTCATCCGGTTTTTAATGTAATTATTCCGTCCATTCCTCCCACCTTGTGGACACTGTGGAAAATAAAACGTTCAAAACATGGACAAACAGTTTTTGTGTTTTCTTTTTACAGCTTAGCGAAAAGTGTTAGATTATCATAAAAGGCACACTGAAATCAATACATGCTTTTATTAAAGAGAAAACAAATCATTGAAAATATTTTAGTTTGAAACAGTACAATGTTTGCTCTTATTTTTAAAGACACAATAAGGACATTCTCAGATTTGAGTGACGTACTCTTGTTTCTGGAAAAAAAAGTTGTAAATGACATGATTATTATATGAACAATGTTTGCATATATCATGCATTGGCTTTTTCATCCGCAGAAAATTTGTGTTTTCAACCCAGGCACGGTGCCTTTGTGATGTTACATGATCTGCTGCAGAGACAATGCAAACATTTGGCTTTAACCTCAAATATGAGAATTCTAACTCCTTGCCAAAACATATAGCCTAACAGTTTTTCCCAATGGTTTACACACCAAAATTGGAACTTAAAATGCATTCACCAAAACCTGAATGCACCAAATCCCTAAATCGTGTCTGCAAAATTGCAGAGTTGCAAAAGTTCAGAGGGGGGTGGACCAGAGCAGCCTAAGTATGTTGTGATCTGGGACAACATGCATTTCCACCAGACTGCTCTGGTCTTCAACTGGCCACCCACGGTTCTGTTATAACATATTCCTCATTCCTAAACCTAGAGTTGTTTTTTTAATTTATTTTTTATGGCATGATGATGGAAAATGTACGACTGCCTCATATGCATGCCTCCTCTCAAGAGAATGCATGTGGTGAGGTTGTTGCGAAGGCTTTTGGCAGCTGGATCCATCACTCCAGAATTTTCATTCCCAAGTTTAGCCAGAAACATCGCTTGAAGATAAGGTACTTTGACCAGACCAAAATGGGAGACAGGATGCAGCCTTATTTCTTTTTTCTTACATTTTTGCATGTTGTGTGTGTGTGTGTGTGTGTGTGTGTGTGTGTGTGTGTGTGTGTGTGTGTGTGTGTGTGTGTATGTGTGTGTGTGTGTGTTTAAAGTTTTGAAAAAATGAGCCACTTTCATTTTTAACTTTTGTACAGAAAACCCTTTATCTTACTGTTTTATACAGTTTTCTCCAGGGTATGAAAAGGGTTACAAAAAGTGTTCAAAAATACTTTAGAAATACTGTTAAAGTAAATTGTTTTGTACTGTATTGCATTTGTGTGTTTTTACGTATATTTGAGTAGGTATATTACTGTAACAATCCTTCCATTATGGGATTTCATAAGTGTTTTCTGTTGAGCACATCAGTGTGTTGTTGGTTGGTAGACAAATCTCTTATATGATGTGTGTGTGTGTGTGTGTCTGGTATTCCCATACATTATGGGGACCAACTGTCCTCACATATTAATACCAGTAAATTCTGACCTGATAGGGACATTTTTTTTGGTCCCCATGAGGAAAACAGCTTATAAATCGTATTTGTTTGGAAAATCTAAAAATGCAGAATGTTTTCTGTGATGGGTAGGTTTAGGGGACAGAATAGACTTGTACAGTATAATTATTATAATTTTTTAAAAACATTTTGGAAGGGGACAAAACTGTTGAATGCAGTTAGCTTTTGCTAGATATTTGTAGAGTTTTGCATTTTGTGTTTGTGGTTTTGTGTAGAGTTTTGGGAAAATGTGCCAAAGATTCAGGAAACATGTGTAAATAATTGGGAAAATTTGTATTAATACATTGGGGGAAACTTTTGAGATCTGAGTAGCACTCTAGAGTGAATAAGTGCATGACTCCAGCAGTGTTTCATTATTCCTCCTTAAACTGGAAATTATGACATCCTATGCCATGAGAAAAGCTCTGGCAGACACCAGCCTGAATCACTGTTGCCAAAACAGATTTGATTCACTCACTTTTAGGCTGTGCCAAAAAGTGTTGCTCCACTTCTCAGGGTCAAACGAGCACTATATACCAACAGGGGGCACTCTTGACCAAGTCAACATGGAAAATAGTGCATATGAAAGTATCCCATGTTCTCAATGCAGCTCCTTTGCACAGACATTTATTTGGATGCACATAACCAAATATGTTTGACATGATAATTACTTCATAATGGGCAATACAAATCAACAACCTCTTTGAGCTTCACATAATACAGCAGTCAAAGACAACTTCACAATGGCACTTTATCAATAGACATAAACTTCACATGGATTTTTTTTCTCAAACATTCACGATAACCTCAACCACAGGTGGGAAGCATGTGGCCTGAAAAATCAAACTCCACAAAAATATTTATAAAACAATAATTTTGTAATTGTTTCACTTTATCGGTGAATCAAGGATCTCTTCGTACTCCTGTCTTTTGCTCTTGCCCACCCAGTAAAGCTTTACGGCCGTCAGCACGACAACACTGATGATGATGATGACGCCCCCGATGATGTCATACACTGAAGGAACCATGTGGAGCACAATCAGCTGCAGAAGCATTGCCACAACAATTTCCATATGCTGCACGGTGCTAACCAGTGCGGGATGGAACTTGTTGAGGGCGTAATATACCCCCAGGAATGCCACGGTGGAGCAGACGCAGATGCCAATTAGATACCCCCACGTCTCTCCGTCCAGTGGAATGATGGGCTCCTGCAGGATGAACATAGTTGACACTCCCCACACCGTTCCGGTCCAGCCGAAAGTGAAAAGCGCTGTCCACATGCTCACCTTCTCTTTGATGGCACGATATATGATCATGGACAAGGCCGCCATTAAGCCTGCCATCACCGTCATGGTGTAGCCGAAAGCCTCCTTCCAGAAACCCAGAGATCTGTGCTCACCTAAGATGTTGGGAATCATGACCAAGCAGAGGCCGAAGACGCTACTGACAACCGTCACCACATCTGTCATGCCTAGTCGCTCATCGATGAGTAAAAACGCCAGCATGGCGCTGAAGACCGTCGTGGTGGCCCTCCACATGATGGTGCCGTTGCTGGGCGGCACGATGGCAAATGAGGTATACGCACACGTGATGGAGATGACATTGCACACACCATAGAAGAAAAGACGCAGTCTGTAACCTTCGGGCCCGAAGGGTGGCTCCTGGTAGTAAAACACCACCGCAATGGACAAAACCTGGATGACCGAGCGGATGAAGAGAAGCTCCAGCGACGGCACCCTAGAGCGGTCGGCAGCCAGGCGTGTGATGAGAGCCACACAGCCGTGGGCCAGAGCCGCCCCAAACAGAGCGGCCCATGTCATTCGTGAAGCGAACACGGAGGCCTCCCCGAAGCTCTGCAGCTGACCTCCGACGCCTTTGTCTTTTTGGTCTCCTGGCAGTTTGGACCGACTGTCAAGAGCACCGAAAAAAGTCCTGCCCGACTTGCTGTCAGTAAGGTTCTTTCTGTCTGAGGTCTCTTCGACAAATGAGCCAAAGTCTTCAAAAGATGGAGCGTCATCATAGCCCTCGTCTCCAGGCTGGGGGAAATGAGTGGCATATTTGACCGTCACTGTGTTCGGGTGGATTTTGACTCGCTTCTTCGAACCAAGCAGATGCTTTGTTGGTGAATCCTCCATTTTCTTACAATACCAGCTGTCGTGTAGCTCCTGAATGTAAAGAGAAAGAATTGTATGCAAACTAAAGACAAGATGTAGCTCAATATCTCAAGCAATGTATTATCTATAACTTTGCGACCGCATGAAACCTAAGGCAAACTCTTTCTTTACATAAACTGAGATTAGCATATGATATGCTTTTTAATTTTACATGCAGATAAAATATTATTGCATATAATTAAATATAAATAATATTGTGAGATATTAATACAATTTAAAACAACTTTTTTCTATTTTAATATATTTTAAAATATAATTTATTCCTGTGACGGCAAAGCTGTATTTTCAGCATCATTACTCCAGTCTTCAGTGTCCCATGATCATTCAAAAATCATTCTAATGTACCCATTTGGTGCCTATAAGAAACATTTCTTATTATTATCAGTGTTGAAAACAGTTATACTTTGATTTTGTACGGTAATTTTTGTACATTGCCGTTTTGCTTTTCATTTCTGCTGTTGCATAATTGTTTTAGACTTGTTACATTTTTGTTGTCAATTCTTTAAGGTATGCATCCAGAAATAAACCTGAGAAATATTCCCTAGAGTAAAAAGTGTGACAACAAGCCCCGTTACAACTTAAGCTATTTTGAGGACATGATCAATAATGACGCCTGCTTCAATGATGTCACATGACGCAGAAAGCAGCGGATGAAGCTGTCGAATGTGAGTGACATTTAGCAGAGAGGAATCGATTGAACTCCTGATACTGATTTTATGAATGGAGCTGAAGGGACGCTGTGTCTAGTAGGCTACTACACTGTATGTATTCACGCTTCTCATGTAATTCATTCGGTAGCCTACCTAACATACATGCTGACTTACCTTTAATACCTAAAATTCCTTTTATATAAATCAATGTGACCATTTATAAGCAGGTGTGTCGGATATCTCTATTTAAAACCACCTGCGCAATGTCAAAGAAAAACGGCGAAATCTTACCTGTCCTCTCAGATGCCTCTCGCAATTGAAGATCCGCGAATTAACGTATCAAATCCAGCGATCATTGTTGTGTTTTTGAGGCAATATGTTTATTTCCCCCCATGTCTTTTCGTATGGAAACGTTTATAGATTTGTCTAAATGAATAACAGCAGGGCACCCCGCCTCCAGTCAGCTCGCAGTAGGTCTCACAGTGGCTTGTTTCTGGATTCTGAGATCTCAGTCGAGCTGCATGCATGGAATATGATGAGGAGCATTTGCCCTAAGCGTGCGTCATCATTCAGGAGGAGCGTGTCATTGACGCAGTACAACTTCACCTAATAGCATTTGAATCACTCTATCACTCTTGATAAGCCTACGACACGAATATCATATAGGCTGCATTAACAGAAATGAATAAATGCAGAAAATGTATAAATTAACTTCAGCGCAAGGTGAGTAAAAGTGTGACTGGTCAAAATGTAAAACTGTGGCTGGTGCGTGCCGTGAGTCAATATCGGTTATATAGGCCTATCAACACGTTTTAAAACTGTATGGCTTTATAGCCTTCATTTTATATTGAAGGTTTTATATTTTAACCCGTTAAACAGGTCAATAGCCAAATTAGTGGATTTGTCCAAAAACTCATCTATTCCGTGAGCACTTAACCACATCATAAAAAAAATCTATATTTCACTTTCCTTTAATTCTTCCATATTCTTGCGTATAGCCTACTACTCTAAGCAATATCTGAAACTTCATATTTTGAGCTCTGTTTATTTGACTCTTTATGATGAATCGCTTGCTGTAGGCCTCAGTTGTAAGTCGCTTGGATAAAAGCGTCTGCGAAATGAATAAATGTAAATGTAAACCAGGGTTCGCAATCTCGGTCCTGGAGGGCCGCTGTCCTGCAGAGTTTAGCTCCAACCAGCTCCAACACACCTGTTTGAAAGTGTCTAGTATGCCTAGTGAGACCTTGATTAGCTGGTTCAGGTGTGTTTAATTGGGGTTGGAGCTAAACTCTGCAGGACAGCGGCCCTCCAGGACCGAGATTGGTGAACCCTGATGTAAACTCATCAAGCGTATAGTTTTCAATGTTTATTTCGGAAGAGTCCCATAGTGGGTTCATTTATTTGTGAATTATTAATTCAATTTACAAACCTGATTTTTTTAGAGGTAGCCTAAGCAAAGATCACACTGAGTACGATTGACCAAAACCTCCATCCAGAATAACTGAGATCAGCTGGCATATAGAAATAATAAATTATACACTCACTGTCCTATGACATAAAGCAAATAATTCTTATATGCATTGCTGGGATATAGTCAGAATGACAGCCATGGCCACCATTCACTTATATGGAAAAAAGATGCAGTGAATGGTGGCTGTGACTGCCATTATTTTTTGCCTAACTTGACCTTTTTTGTTCCATTGAAGAAAGAAAGACATAGAGGTTTGAAACAAAATGAAGATGACAGGATTACAGCTTTTACACTTCTGTAGTATAGAAAATGAGAACCATACTGCCCTTCTCATCCATTTAAAACCTATACTTTCCAAATGTGATCAGGAGCCAAGAACCGCATCATTCATATTTCATGATATGATATGACCCCTGTGACTTGTGTAACTATAATGAGGGGAGATCTCAGCATGTTTTGACCTCCCATCAGCTGGCTGATTATCTGACACAGCTTTGCAACCTTTATTTATTTATTTATTTATTTATTTATTTATTTATTTATTTTTTAAAAAGTTGTATAACCATTTATAACCAGGTTTATAACCATTCCAATAATTTTGTTATCACGTCCTGCTAGTGGAATTTTGCTTTTTCTCTTAAGCCTAACATTATTTCAAAGACCAATTTATATTTCTTTGCATTTTTTTTTATCTTAATGAAGCATTTAAAAAATATATTTTGACATTTTTGTCAGCAAGTTTGTATTGCTCCTCTGTTTCTAATTAGACTCAGGCAGCTTTAATATTTATAATATAACAAGGCTGTGTGAAAATAGCAAGGCCCTGTTTCCATAGTAACTACACCGGAGAGTTCACCAGAAAATGCAGAGGACCAACCATTTATCTTAAAGTGTGTTATTTTTCATGTTTAAATAGGCTGACTATGAAGCTCCCTGAATAAACAACACATGGGCAATTTTCTACATGCTGTCAACATAGTCATCGAGACTCTCCTTCTGCTGTCATGCTGGGTTAATGAGGTTTTCTTGAGTCAGACAAGAAGATACATCACATAGGCCTACACTACGCACCTACTCATCAGCATTCAATTCTTATCGATTTCACTGATCTTTGGAGTGGATCAGGAAAATATTGCCTTTAGAGTCTCATTTTACATATAATGAATTATAAATGCATAAAGAAGACTGTGATTTTATGTGAGCTGTCTGACAGATCTGTCTGTTAGCGACCGTTTTCCTGTCATTGTGACAGATCAGTGAGCGTATCTAAACTCTTTTCCTCTCTGTGCTGGTGTGGAGAATGATGGATAAAACTCATTCCACAGACACAGAGAACAAAGCCAAGGCAGGCATCAGGGCCATTTTCCCTGTAGCACAGTAAAGGTGCTGGTGTCCTTTAAAGACACATTACTGGGTTAGTATTACACCGTGTCCTAACCAGACGCGATGTGATAAGATTCCAGCAACAAATAATTTGTCTGTCCACACTAGACGCGACGGGACTGCGAGATGCGTCAAAATCAACAAAACCCCCAGCCAATCAGAACAGCATGTGGGCAGAGTCTCGCGGCAAGTGCACAGCACCAGAGAGTAATCTTGACGGCACTCGCAAGAAAATGGATAAGTAGGCTACATAATCAAATTAAAAAATATTACACCATTTAAACATTATTAAAAATACATAGGCTGAGTTACTAAAACAACCTTTGTCAAAGGATACACTTGTTTGTTCACAGTTTGAACGTTCTTATTTCCATTTGTTTAATTTCAAGGTCTGATGTGAATTATCCATTGTTGCTTTTACAGCTACAAAGCTGGGAGCACTAAATGATATTACATGCGACTTACAGTCCCATGGAAAGAGGGGTGTGAACAGATCTTTGAAAGGAAGAGACGCCAAATACCAAGACCTTCTGCACGACTGTAGGGGGAAAGGATGGCAGGCTTGGCTGTTCCCGGTCGAGGTCGGCTGTGGAGGATTCCCTGCTCAAGTCAGTGTGGAGAATGCTCACTGCCATTGGAATGACAGGGAAGGAGAGGAAGGCAGCAGCTCACAAGATGGGGTGGGCAGCGGAAAGAGCATCTTGCTGGTTATGGAGCAGGAGGGAGGAGTTGAGCTGGAAGCCAGGAGGGGAAGATGGGTGTAACGCAGTTCAGATGTTATGGGAAGAAGGAGGCGGGAACCGGAGAACATTCAAATATTTTAATAAATAAATAAACCAATACAAAAATGAAAGTATAAGCCAGCAGCCCCTCGCGGACGACTGCTGGCCACACAAAACAGGAACAAAACATCAAATAAAATTCAGGCCTGTCATCTCCCGCTCTTCACTGTCGGCGCTCCTCCTTTATGCTTCCGCTCCTCCGTGAGAGATACGAGACCGGTGCGTCGTGCAGGTGTCGCTCATCAGAGTAATCACGCCACCGGCCTCGTGCCACTCTCTCACGGCCCTCGGCCTCGTCCTGCTCGCCACAATGGGTAGTGACTTGGCCACCACTGCTGACCCACCATCGGGAGGGTGTTGCGGATGAGGGTCGAAACACCCAATGAACGATGGGTACTGCCTGATGACATCAACCCCTCCTGACCAAAGCTACATTCACTTAAAGTGAATGAAGGTGAGAAGCATTTTCGGATGTATTTGTAATTTAGAAACTCTGGGCAACCAATGACTTCCAGGAAAGTCTGGGTGGCAACCGAGGAAGTTCGGTGACGCTGGAAAGACAGCTGACCCCCAGGAAAGACTGGTGTGGGTGTATGAGGTTAGCAAACTCATCCACAGCACTCACAAGAGGGCACCAACTCAAGCTATGGAAAGTAATACAGAGCAATTACCCCCAGAGTCTCCCAAGAGGGGGGGAGGATGAGAGACTCGACAGGACAGGCACATCGGTAACGGCCAGGAATGAAATACGGACACAGAGACGGCTCACCCAAACAACATCAACCAGGGGGGCATTGGAAGTAAAGTGTCATTGCGGAAAGACCTGCAAGAACAAAAGAGGACTTAAGATACACCAAAGCTGAACCAACTGTGTAAAAGAGGGGTCACAGGAGCAGCGCACAGCGGTAACACCTGGTGAGACGCAGGAGAGCTCCAGACAGGAAGCACCGCAAAGTACTGGAGATCTCTCAGCACCTGTTTCACCTCAAGACCTCAGGAGGGACCCACCTGATGCCATCCCAGGGAGCCAACCTCACTCTGCGAGGGAATGAATTAAATAGCCCAAATTGAGCGATAACAAAGAGTGGTACCAACTAGACCAAGACCTCGACAAAGTGCTAGAAGCCACACTAGCAGAGACGGCTGAGCCATACTCTCACAATAATAACCTACAACATGGCAAGGGAGCGTTTTGGAATTAAGGAGAAGAAAATCAACATCAAGTCTGCATACCAGCCAAGCAGAAGAGAAAGGGAAATTCATCACCTGAGGGGAGAAATCAAGACTCTCACCAAGCAGTTCAAAAGAGCCCCTGCTGATGAAAGAGAAGGCATCAAGGACCTGACGAGTCAATTCCGGGAGCGCCTCTGCAGACTCCGAAAAGCAGAAAGCATTAGGAAGAAGAGGAAGGATAGGGAGAACAAAAGATCCCAGTTCACCAAATACCCCTTCCGATTCACCAGAACACTGCTGGGTGAAGCAAAATCTGGAAGGTTGACCAGCCCCAGAGGAAATGTGGAGATGTTCTTGAGGGAGACCCACAGTGACACCTCCAGAAACCAGGCCCTGGACGCCAACCCAAGCATCAACAGTATAAAGACCCCGGAAAAAGAGCTCAACATCAGTGAACTATCCTGAAATGAAGTTCAAGAGGTTGTGAAGAAGGCCAGAACAGGGTCTGCCCCCCGGCCCAAGCTGTATATAAGAAATTCCTAATGCTCCTCCGGAGGCTGTGGAAGCTGTTCCAGAAGATCTGGAGAAAGGGTACCATTCCATTAGGCTGGAAGAAGGCAGAGGGCTGTTTCGTGCCAAAGGAAGATAACTCCTCAACCATTGACCAATTCAGAACAATCTCACTGCTAAGTGTAGAAGGCAAGATCTTCTTTTCGGTACTAGCCAAGAGGATGACCTCGTACATGACAGAGAATGGATACATCAACACTGTTTTCCAGAAAGGTGGAATTCCAGGCTTCTCTGGATGCCAGGAACACACCAGAGTTCTCAGTCAGATGATCCGTGAGGCTAAAGCCAGCAAGGGCAACCTGACTGTTGTCTGGCTGAATCTGGCCAATGCCTATGGATCAATCCCTCATGTCCTCATACATGCAGCATTAGAACACCAACACATCCCGCAGCACATCAAGAGAATGATCACCAGCTACTTTGGTGGAATCCAGCTACAATTCAAGGCGGCCCATTTTACAACTCAGTGACAAAGCCTGGAAAAGGGTATCGTAACTGGCTGCACAATCTCCCCCATCCCCTTCGTCATGGGAATGAACCTCCTAATAACAGCTGCGGAGAAGGAAGCCCGGGGTCCAAAAATGGAGTCAGGCATCTGACAACCCCCAATAAGAGGTTACATGGACGACCTTACCGTGACGACCACAACCCATGTGGAGGCGAGGTGGGTGCTAACTGTTCTGGACCACATGGCAACGTGGGCCAGAATGAAGTTTAAGCCAAAGAAATCCAGGAGTTTGGTGATCAGGAACGGGAAGTTGACCAACAGATTCAAGCTATACATGTGCAAGGGGAAGTGATTCCATCGATAGAGGAGAATCCAGTCAAGTGCTTCAGAAAGTGGTTTGATAACTCACTTGATGTTTTATTAACAAAGTTCGGGAGGTGCACGTTCAGATAATTAACATGAGTGGAGAGCACTCAGCAAACAACGATAAGAGGTGTATATATATTCAGCAGTCTCACCTCAATTCATTGACAGTTTAGCAGCATCCCTCCACCACCCCTTCTACACACTTATAGTCCTAACCATTTACATACAGGGGTGGAGTACTCTGGGTTCGGGCCGAACTCTGAGCTCGGAGCCCTCCCCCCGGACAGCACGCCAAATACGCATTAAACTTTACTCCCTCTAATTGTATGTAAGTGTGAACTCGCGAACTGACAGGAACAACATAGCCAGTACAGAAAAGCAGATGGAGGAATGGCTGAGGAGGATTGAAAAATCAGGGCTCCCTGGGAAGTTTAAAGCTTGGCTCTATCAACACGGACTGTTGCCAAGACTCATGTGGCTGCTGACTGTGTATGAGGTCCCGATGACATGCGTTGAAGGAGTGGAGAGGAAGATCAATAAGTACCTCCGAAAGTGGTTGGGAATCCCTCCAAGCTTCACTGCAGTAGGCCTCTACATAAGATCAGGGCAGTTCCAACTTCCTCTGTCATCCGTGGTTGAGGAATTCAAACGTAATGACATACAAAGACTCACAGGATGAACAAGTCAGACATGTAGGCATCATCACAAGATCAGGTAGCAAGTGGGCAGCTGATCCGTCTGTTGCACAAGCTGAGAGCATGTTGAAGCTACATGATATCATTGGAGCACCATGCACAGGAAGACAGGGTCTTGGAACCTCCCATTTCCAACAGTGGAGGAAGGCAGGAACCAGTGAAAGAAGAGCCATGATTCAAGAGGAGGTACGGAACCTGGAAGAGGAAGGACGAAGGTCAAGGGCAGTGGACCATGCTTCCCAAGGAGCCTGGACCAAATGGGATCTTCCCAAGAGAAAGATTACCTGGGCGGACCTATGGAGACTGGAGTCGTTCCGCATCTCCTTCCTGCTGAGATCAATGTATGACACACTCCCAACCCCAACAAACTTGCACAAGTGGGGTATGAGAGAGGACCCATTGTGCAAGCTTTGTGGGGAGAGCGGCACCATGGCACACATCCTGTCCGGGTGTAAAAAAGCACTCACCCAGGGAAGGTACAGGTGCCGCCACGACAGGGTGCTCATGACAGTCACCAACACCTTAGAGCAGGAGAGGAAAAAGAAATGCCAACCACTTCAGAAAACAACATCAATCCAGTTTGTAAGGGAGGAGGAAAAGCCACCAACCGCAGCAACAAGAACCAGTCTGCTACAAAAGGTCCAATCATGGGAAATGAAGGTCGACCTGGGAGGAAGGCTGCAGTTCCCACAGTTTGTCAAGACAACCCTGAGGCCGGATGTGGTACTGTGGTCTGAAGAGGGAAAAAAAATCATCCTCATAGAACTTACAGTCCCATGGGAAGAGGGGTGTGAACAGGTCTTTGAAAGGAAGAGCGCCAAATACCAAGAGCTTCTGCACGACTGCAGGGCGAAAGAGGGGAAACAGATTGGCTCTTCCCGGTCGAGGTCGGCTGTAGAGGAATCCCTGCTCAGTCAGTGTGGAGAATGCTCACTGCCATTGGAATGACAGGGAAGGAGAGGAAGGCAGCAGCTCGCAGGATGCGGTGGGCAGCGGAAAGAGCCACTTGCTGGTTATGGAGCAGGAGGGAGGAGTTGAGCTGGAAGCCAGGAGGGGAAGATGGGCAGTGACTTGGCCACCACTGCCGACCCACCATAGGGAGGGTGTTGCGGATAAGGATCGAAACATCCAATGAACGATGGGTACCGCCTGTTGACATCAACCCCTCCTGGCCAAGGCTACGTTCACTGAAGGTGAATGAAGGTGAGAAGCATTTTCGTATGTATTTGTAATTTATATTCAAAGTCACATTACACGCTTTTAACATTAAATAAAGAACATAAACAGGCTACTTGAGATTATCATTGCCACACTTTGTGTTTGTTGTACCAGCTGCAACGTCGCAGAAAAATAGTAACTGTTTCTAAAATAGAATCGTCGCGTGTCGCCGTCGTGGCTGGTTAGGACAAAAACTCTGATTAACATGGAAAAGATACCTTTTATCGTGTGTCACGTCACGTGTAGTTAAAACAAGGTGTTAATTTACAAAACTTATACATATTATTTAAAATGTTCTTTCTTTAAACTGAATGTGTGTCAGGGTACTTTTTTCCCTGTGCTTGTCATTTAACCCAGTTTCCCAGTGTGTCTGAATATTGATTCTATTCACCTGTCCTGTTAATTATCTAATTAATTCCTGTGTATTTACTTCCTGTTTGGTTCTGTTCTTTGTCTGGTGTCGTACTTTATGTGTTATCCATATTATTTGTACCTGTATTCTGTGTATTATCTGATTAATGCCTGTTTCGTGTATTCTTTGTGCGATAACTACAACACCCATGCGTTACAATGTGTTACTCTTAATTAAAAGTGTTTTAATTTTTGCCAGCCCCATATTTCAAGTTGTAGTTTCTCTTTTATAGATTTAACAGGTTTTTCTAGGTCTTGAAGTTTCAAAGATGAAAATGAAGTAAATGAAAATCATTTACTCAACCTCAAGTTGTTCCAAACCCGTGTGAATTTCTTTCTTCTGCTGAACACAAAAGATGATATTTTAAAGAATGTCAGTAACCAAACAGTTGATGGGCCCCTTTAATTTCCATAGTATTTTTTTCTCATGTGGAAGTCAGTGGCCATCGACTGTTTGGTTAACGACATTCTTCAAAATATTTTTGGTTAAGAAAGAAATTCATTCAGGGTTGGAACAATTTGATGATGAGTAAATGACAGAATTAAAATTTTCGTGTGAACTATCCCTTTAAGTGCCCCATGGTATGTGTATCCGTGATGGGGAATTACTGTAGAATATTAATTTAGAGTTAGTCAAAATAAATGGGAATTATTACCTACTGTATACATACACTTAGGGCAGTTGCTATAGGGGAGTTAAAAAGCTGCTCATAATAAATAGACTAAATCTTCTCACTGTTATTATGAAAAAAATTAAATACATCAACTCATTCCACTCAAGAATGCACAGGCAAATATTGATAAACTTATACAGCTAAGTGAAGCAGGAGAAACAATATAAACTACCATTTGACGGAAGAGAATATAGCAATTTCTTATTTTATCCATTTCTATTCGGTCCTTTCAATATTTATAAACACTGATGCAAAAATCATTCTCTGGTTTATGCTTATTATCATAAGATATCATAAAATAAAACAAATTGAACATAAAGCTGATGTCATCAAGTCATATCATCAATCAGTATAATCAACAAACAACTGAAAACAAATTGCATATCTAAAAAACTTAAGAGTTTAGATAGGGATACAAATATATCCTTGTTATTGCCAGTATATTCAGAGAATATTTCATGATATACATACAGATTGGCATGCAAACAAAGAGGATGAAGGTCCATTCTTCATACACAAAAGGAGCAGGTGTCATTATAAATCCTGAAGCTGCAGGCAGGATCCATCTGTCTTGTTGAATGAGGATGCTGAAATGCAGCTGGCATTCTATGTCATTGCAATCATTTATAGTGCTATATCTTTTCAGTGATAAGTGATGTTATTCTTGAACATAAGTTGTCATCTTAGATTTTTGCAGATGTTTTTGAATAAAATCGTAGTTGTCACGGTTGAGTTCAAACTAAATAACACGATATTCATACACAGTTCAAATAGTGAAATATGAGCTCCTATCTGGTACTTGAATACAGCTGTTCTGTAGTGCGCCAGCATCAAGGCTTTTCAACAAGCCTGCTGTGCAACTCTTGAAAGAAACTGCCACATATCTCAGAGTTATCTTGTCAGTTACAGACTTTTCCCCAATGCTACAGGAGCCAAGAAAAACAAACTAAGACGAACTACTGTCGTTCAGGATGTTCTGTTATTGATATAAAGACAATTATTATGTCTAATGGGATGCATTTTATATACCTTGATGTGCGATTAAAACATTTTAATATGTTTTTCCAAACAATTCCAGTGGACAAAACAATCAGAAAAAAATTAGACATTGCAACCCATTGAACAGACTGCATGCAAGCCTCACAGCCTCGTTTTCATGAGTAATATCCTGAATGCGGTTTATTATCTTAACTGATAGACAGATGACAAAAGGTTTGTGTGATTTTACTGTAGAATTAGATGCCCTGGAAGCAGCTGCTGGACTGCTGTCTGAGACACAAAGGCAGTAAATTTGAGTTATTTTAATAATTACAAACATGAATAAGTTGAAAATCCATTTAACTGACAGTTGCCACAGTCATGTCCTTTTTAGTTTTATTGTCATGTTCTGTTGTTTTCAGTTCTCATTCGTTCATTAGTTGTCATGGTTCCTGATCATACATGTTCCTTCTTCCTTTATTGATCTTTCCTTGTGTATTTAAGTTCTCAGTTTTCCTCAGTTCATTCGTTGTCATTATATTGTGTCACGCATCTCGTCTATTGGATTTATTGTTAACAGTGTGAATTAAATTAATTAATTGTTTAGTTCACCAGGTGGGTCATAAGAACAGTTTTTAGGGGGATAAAGTTTAAAGGGGTGGTTGATTATGATTTCTCTTAATGTGTAATGTTGCTGTTTGAGTATAAACAACATCTTCAAAGTTACAACACTCAAAGTTTAAAGCAAAGGAAGATATTTGCTTTTAAAGAAATAATTTTTTAAGGACTACAACAAACGGCTAGTAGGGACTACATGAGATTCCTCCCGGGTTAGTGACATCACTTACCCTAAAATGTACATAAACCCCACCCCTGGGAACAGAGGAAGAGTTGTTATAGTACAGCACATTTGTGAGTCTGCTCAAGCTGTCGCATCCATCTTTTCACATGCAATACAGGACGTAACACAAATGCAATAGCATGTCACTCTGTGCATCTTACAACAGTTCCCACACAAGCGATTTTACATATTATCATGACAGAATATGCTAATCAAAGACTTGAAGATAATTAACTCCACATCAGCAACATAAATTCATCAACTAACCATTCGGAAACGTCCTGTTGCATTCTACATGTTGTCACTTCTTCTTGAGTCTCTCCATCATTGTCCGACTAGTTTAAACATAAAAAGCAGAACAGTTTCTGACATTTTAGCGTTTGTCTGCAAGGTAATCAGAGCTGCAAACACACACTCTTGAAGCTCCGCCCTCTGTACCGGGAGCAGAAGCTCATTTGCATTTAAAGGGACACACACAAAATGACACGTTTTTTGCTTACCCTCAAAAAGGGACAATTATAACATGCTGTAAAAAATAATCTGTGGGGTATTTTGAGCTAAACTTCACATACAAACTCTGGGGATATCAGAGACTTGTTTTACATCTTGTGAAAAGGGGCATTATACCACCCCTTTAAAACAAAATTTGGTAACACTTTATATTACGACCCGCAAACAACTGCGTAAGTAAACCGAAATTACGGTGTACGTTTCTGTAATTATAGTGTACTTCCGTGTAGGTATAAGGGAACAATATGTTACGTTTTGGGTAATAAAGGGGTACAACCAGATATATAAGCAAATTATTTATAATGTAATTATTTTAAAACTAACAGGTACCTATTCTGTATATATTCCAGGCAAAAATTGTACGTCTGTTGTATATAAAGGTTTTTATCACATTTCTGGCAAAATATGTTCTTGTGCAATGTAGTTACAGGGTAGTTTTGACATCTGTGGGTTGTAAATTAAAGTAACTTTTTGGCAATGCTATTTATTGGCTTTTCTTACTAAACTACTTAACGTTAAGCCAAAAAAAATAAATAGTTTTTGCTATGATTTTAATTTAAAACGTACCATGTAGTACTTATACTTACCTTATCACATTGTATTGCAATGACACTTAAATGTCAGGGCAAATATACTGTGTAATTAAAAGTTTTTTTGTTTTGTTTTTTTAATAAGAGTACCTTTCTCTGTAATTACTGTGCAAATACGTTGTTTCGTATTGTTACATAGAAAGTAGTGTTTGTTACCCGTTTCAACTGTGTATTTACAGGGTAAGTGTAACTCCTGCGGGCTGTAAATTAAAGTGGCGCTTGTTACCCCCTCGTTCTGTGTAGTTACAGGGTAAGTGTAACTCCTGCGGGCTGTAAATTAAAGTGGCGCTTGTTACCCCCTTGTTCTGTGTAGTTACAGGGTAAGTGTAACTCCTGCGGGCTGTAAATTAAAGTGGCGCTTGTTACCCCCTTGTTCTGTGTAGTTACAGGGTAAGTGTAACTCCTGCGGGCTGTAAATTAAAGTGGCGCTTGTTACCCCCTTGTTCTGTGTAGTTACAGGGTAAGTGTAACTCCTGCGGGCTGTAAATTAAAGTGGCGCTTGTTACCCCCTTGTTCTGTGTAGTTACAGGGTAAGTGCAGTAAATATACAATAAAGGATCCAATTTAATTTCTGACTTTTATTTTACAAAAAAATGTCAAAACACTTTATTATCTTAATAAAACATTATCTTTTCTACAGTATACTCAAACAACAAAGTAACACATTATACCCCCCCCCCCCCCCCCCTTTTATTTGCGTCCCTTGCTTTTCTTCTTCTTTCTTTTCTTGCTCTTCTTTTTCTTAACTTCCACTGGGGACTCTGAAGTTGAGGAGTTGATGGAGTCCCATTGGTCTTGCTGCACTGCAAAAATATGAATATACAGTATATACATGCTCTTAGCAAGCTACACCTTCGATTTTAAGTTGTCGAACAATCCTCCACTCTAAACATTTTGTGCCACCTGATATTACTGTAGTAACTGTAATTTTGAAGAAAACACATTTTGGTGAAGTTTGAGTCAGATCATGGGGGGTTGTGATATTTTATAGTGATAATGACTGTAGTGCAGCAGAAAATGTTTTTTAAAAAGGCATATTTGTTCTGACAGCAAAAAAAAAAAAAAAAAAAAAAGCATGAAACACAAACCTGAGGGCTGTGGCAATAGTTCAATAGTTTGGATTGAGCTGATCAACAAACGGACAGGGAACTACGTCATCACGTTGAAAGGTCACGCCTGCGCCGGCCGAAGTACCGCCCCACTGTTTACAATGCGACCGTACGTAGGAGGATAATTCAAATAGTATTGTTTGCGATTATATAGAAATAGTATTCAGAGAATATGAATATGAATAGTATATGAATAACATTCTGATGAATATGAATAGTAGTTCAAATAGTATTGCCGGCGCAGGCGTGACCTTTCAACGTGATGACGTAGTTCCCTGTTCGTTTGTTGATCAGCTCAATCCGAACTATTGAAGGTAAAAAGTCTATAAATTATATATTTCTTTTTTTTAAATGACCTATCGTTTCGCTAGATAACAACCTCTTCTTCAGCTGTGATCGCGTACAGCCCGTTTAAACACTTAAAAGACTTCTGAAACTGCATTGATTTGGACTTAACGATGGTGACCAATGAAGTCCTTTGTAAATTTTCATTTTGGGGTGAACTAGTTCAAGTTCAAGTTCAAGTTCATTTCATAAGATAAGATTATCACTCTTAAAGCAGAGATCACCTTGCTCAAAGATGAGTGTGATTTTTTGAAAAAGGAAATTGAAAAGATGAAGTCTGCTGTCCCATCTGCAATGACACAAAGATATGCTGTTCCTATAGTGCCACAGCCCTCATGTTTGTTTCATGCTTTTTTGTTTTTTTTTGTTGCTGTCAGAACAACTATGCCTTTTTTAAAAACATTTTCTGCTGCACTACAGTCATTATCACAATAAAATATCACAACCCCCCCATGATCTGCCTCAAACTTCACCAAAATGTGTTTTCTTCAAAATTACAGTTACTACAGTAATATCAGGTGGCACAAAATGTTTTAGAGTAGAGGATTGTTCGACAACTTAAAATTGAAGGTGTAGCTTGCTAAGAGCATGTATATATATTCATATTTTTGCAGTGCAGCAAGACCAATGGGACTCCATCAACTCCTCAACTTCAGAGTCCCCAGTGGAAGTTAAGAAAAAGAAGAGCAAGAAAAGAAAGAAGAAGAAAAGCAAGAGCAGCAAAAAAAGGGGGGAGGTGGGGGGGGGGGTATAATGTGTTACTTTGTTGTTTGAGTATACTGTAGAAAAGATAATGTTTTATTAAGATGAAAAAGTGTTTTGAAATGTCTTTGTAAAATAAAAGTCAGAAATTAAATTGGATCCTTTATTGTATATTTACTGCACTTAACCTGTAACTACACAGAACAAGGGGGTAACAAGCTCCACTTTAATTTACAGCCCGCAGGAGTTACACTTACCCTGTAACTACACAGAACAAGGGGGTAACAAGCGCCACTTTAATTTACAGCCCGCAAGAGTTACACTTACCCTGTAACTACACAGAACAAGGGGGTAACAAGCGCCACTTTAATTTACAGCCCGCAAGAGTTACACTTACCCTGTAACTACACAGAACAAGGGGGTAACAAGCGCCACTTTAATTTACAGCCCGCAGGAGTTACACTTACCCTGTAACTACACAGAACAAGGGGGTAACAAGCGGCACTTTAATTTACAGCCCGCAGGAGTTACACTTACCCTGTAACTACACAGAACGAGGGGGTAACAAGCGCCACTTTAATTTACAGCCCGCAGGAGTTACACTTACCCTGTAACTACACAGTTGAAACGGGTAACAAACACTACTTACTATGTAACAATACGAAACAACACTATTTGCACAGTAATTACAGAGAAAGGTAGGCTACTCTTATTAAAAAAATTAAAAAAACTTTTAATTACACAGTATATTTGCCCTGACATTTAAGTGTCATTGCAATACAATGTGATAAGGTAAGTATAAGTACTACATGGTACGTTCTAAATTAAAGTCATAGCAGAAAAAAAATTTTTTTTGGCTAAACGTTAAGTAGTTTAGTAAGAAAAGCCAATAAATAGCATTGCCAATGTTTTTCGAAATCAGCTGTTTATAAAATTGTTTCAGATTAAATTTTTATCATACTGTGCTTACATACAGCCATATATATATATATATATATATATATATATATATATATATATATATAATTTACAACCCACAGATGTCAAAATTACCCTGTAACTACATTGTACAAGAACATATTTTTCCAGAAATGTGATAAAAACTTTTATATACAACAGACGTACAATTTTTGCCTGGAATATATTAACAGAATAGGTACCTGTTAGTTTTAAAATAATTACATTATAAATAATTTGCTTGTATATCTGGTTGTACCCCTTTATTACCCAAAACTTAACATATTGTTCCCTTATACCTACACGGAGGTACACTATAATTACAGAAACGTACACCGTAGTTTCGGTTTACTTACGCAGTTGTTTGCGGGTCGTAATATAAAGTGTTACCCAAATTTTCATGCTAGGTTTATTTTGCATAAGATAATGGTTTATCTAATATCCAATAGTTCTTTTCAAAAAGTGTCATAATGCTTTTTAAAAACTGTTCTAATTCTTTGAGAATAGTATAACAATGATGAAGCAGAGGAGTGATCTCATTGGAATGACTTTTAGAAAGATTTTCTCTAGATGAAGAATGAAAAAAAAACAATCAATATCTATCCTACTTTAAAGAGCTTGAGCATTTCAAGCGGCAGAGGACATAACTGCAGTGCATGCTTATAATAAACAGAACATCATTGTGTGTTGGTTGGTGGGGGTGGGACATTGTGGGCCCCCCATAAGCCCCTGCGGAAGCTACTATATTATTATTGTTAATGATCTTGATGTGAACGGGGCTTTAGGGTCTATGAAAGTTTCCAAGGATCCTATTTTCGCCTGCCTCTTGAGAAAATACGTCATACATCAAGTCCCAAGCAATTAATGGGAAGTGCTCCTTGACGACATGCTTGTAAGGCTGGAGGATAAGGGATGGAGCTTTAGTGCTCGGTTTGACCAGCCAATGATTAGCCATCATGATCATGAGTGTATATGGAGTTCCTAACCTCATTCATTTTTTATTGATGCAAGAGAGCGCAGACACCAACGAACGGGGAGGAAAAGCAAAAGAGCTGCTACGGGAGCTCAGAGCAAGGTTACTGTGCTGTAAAAATAGAGATAAGCTGCTGGACATGGATGGTTGCTGTTAGCTGTCCTTGCTTCAAAGTCATTTGCTAGACATTGTGTGATTAGGGGGTGAAACTGTGTTGACATGCTGTATTGTTTTGCATGTGCCATCTTTTTTCTCATCGTGATGATGGCCCTGCAGAATTTTGAAACACAAAAACTGGAATCACAGATGAACATTTATGGACAGCTAAAGCAATAAATCCTTTGTAAAAATTCCTTTATAAGGCAGTGGCCTTTTCCCCTTGACATTAAATTGTACTTATAAGTGTTCTATGGACATATAATGACAATATAGCAAAAAAAGCACAATATTTTTAATCCATACAGCTGTGAAAGAGGTGGTCAGGATGAAAATCTGCTTCAGAGGCTGTTACTGCAACAACAGGTCTTCAGGTATTAGCTGTTCAGAGAAAATGCTTTAAAGATTTATCAGAGTAGAGACGTGTGCGACCTGTAGATGTTAAACTTATCAAACACTCAGACAGCCGTGCCTGTTAACTGCTTTCTGATCATTCTGCCTCAGTGCAAATGTCCTGCTCTGCTTGTTCGAGACGGCAGAAAGCATGCATGATTAACCATTAAAAAGCATTAAAATTGATTGAGCAATCAGGCAGTTACTCATGGCAATAGGCTGTGCTGAAAAACTGCTAGCACTTTATTTTACAGTCCTGTTCTCCATGTACATACTACATATTTATTATAGTAATGACAATAACCGGATAATAACTACTAAGCCTGAACCTATAGCCTAACCTTAACCCATGTAGTTACCTTATATTATCCAGTACTTCCTTAAGTACACTGTAATTACAGTACATGTTCAAGTGTACATACTGTAAAATAAAGTGCAACCGAAAAACTTGCCACATCACTTCCATGATATATATATATATCATATATATATATATATATGTGTGTGTGTGTGTGTGTGTGTGTGTAGACATTTCTATTCTAAACGTTAAATAGACGTGTGCTACATTCTGAATCGCAGTATAGAGAGTATGACTTACTTATGACAGCATGTAAAATATGATTTTAATAGCTCATCACTGACCCATGAGTCAGGTAAAATTGTTACTTTTCACTCCACCTACCATTGCTCCCTCCCACTGATTATGTCCCAGAGGAAAGGAAGCAGGGGATAAGCTATCTTCAAGGACTTTTGGCCAGGGTAATTACATCCCTTATGTCAAGTTGCTATGGAGACAAAGAGGAGAGCAGCAATCAGTGCAAACATAGACTGTGTCTGAATGGCTTTGTTTGAACTTTGGCATTTGATTATAACTGAGAAACAATTATTTAGTTGTGAAATATCTTGTGTGATGACATAGCATGGATATAACATTTACATACAGCAGTGAAATGTTCTTTAAGCTGCAAATAATTATGTACAATGAAAGAAAAATACAACGCTTTAAACAGTAATGGCCCTAATTTGTCTTTCCACTTGTAAACGTCCAGGTTTTTATGGCCTGCAAGTGGAGTCAGAAATATCGTATTTATGAGTTCCGACCACATGAATGACCAAGCGAGTTGTATTTACAAGTGGTTGTATTTGCATAGTTGTTACATCGGACGGGGAGTGTTGATGCGAAAAAATCCCCAAAGCATTTTTAATTAATGATTTAGAATTTTTTTTTTATTCAAATTATTAGAAATATTCAAATTTTCTGTGATTTATTTCAATAATAGAGTACTATATGTACAAAATACTTACAGCTTGTAGACAAAAAAGTAAAGTTAATCACCAACCTCATACGATTTACTTTTTGCAAAATATATTTTTACACACACACACACACACACACACGTTTATATATATATATATATATATATATATATATATATATATATATATATATATATTAGGGCTGTCAAAAGATTAATCGCGATTAATCGCATCCAAAATAAAAGTTTGTGTTTACATAATATATGTGTGTGTACTGTGTATAATTATTTTGTATGTATAAATACACACACATGCATGTATATATTTAAGAAATATTTGCATACATATACTGTATATATATTTATATAGTTTATATTATATATAAATAATTTTTTTATATATATATAAATAACACATTTTTCTTAAATATATGCATGTGTGTGTATTTATATATACAAATTAATTATACACAGTACACACACATATATTATTAAAAACAAACTTTTATTTTGGATGCGATTAATCGCGATTAATCTTTTGACAGCCCTAATATATATATATATATATATATATATATATATATATATATATATATATATAGCCTATATATGAGCAATAAAAATGAAAACGATATAAAATATAAATCGAATAATAAAAATAATAGAAACCTTTTATGAGATCATGCTGGCATGTATGATTCCCATTGGAAGGCACTTACTGCTACCAAGAGTCTCTTTATTCCTCTCTGTTTCTCAAAAGGAGGAAGGTGTCTGTGACATATTTATCTCCTTTGACCATGTAGGATGTCTGCAGGGTTAGTGCTCAGTGGAAAGACTGTGATAGTGAAGTACATTGATTGCTCTTTGAACTTTACACAGACATAGACGTTATGACAGAAGAGGGAGCAGAGCCCAATGAATCACAAAATAGCCTATCATCTTTGAAGATGGCATGATATAAAAATGATACAAAAATGTTTTTGCTTTTAGCCCATGTCTTGTCTATTAGGCAAACTATTGTTGTTAGCAAGATCTCAAATACACTCAAAACTACGAAGCATGAGATCTTTGGATATAAAGTGGTTGTTCGGGAGTGTGTGTTCAGCAACAGAAGCCATGTGTGTCACCAGCTCTGTTTTCATCACTGAGTCATTCTTTCCACCCCTGGTCTCATTTCCATTTCCATCATTCTTCTCTTGGGAGAAGAATGAGGCCTAGTGAATTCTCTTTTGTCCTGCTCATAAATCTAGAGTCAGCTAATTGGGTTAGAGCATCTCGAATCCATCAGCGTACTAACAAAAGCCACCGCTGGGGAGAGATGCTATAGTGTGCAGAAACAACACTGGGTCTAATTTGATGATAAAACCAGTTGGGGGAGGGAACAGGAGGCCTTGAACAGGAAATACAGCTGGAAAGAGTGTGCTTGTAGATGGGTAAAAAAGCGCTCTCTTTGGTCTGGGGTGTTTGTGAGGAGAGGCCTGATTTTCATCAGCCTCACAAATGAATGTCATATCCAGTATTGTTCTGTCTTGCAGGTATACTCTTAAGAAAAATGGTTCTAAACAGTACCAAATTAGAGTTCTTCGGCTTGTAACAATAGCAGAACCCCATTTTGGTGCTGAATAGAACCCTTTTTATAAGGTTCCATAAAGAACCATGCTTTGAAAGTGCTATATAGGGCCTTAATGGTGTTATAAATAACATTTTCAACAATATTTATTTTCATTAATATTAGTATCTTCATATTAATATTACTATGATTAATATTATTTTTTATAAATTATTTATTAATATTGTTTTTTTAGCCCTCTATTTGCCTGGTCTTATATCTTGTTGCCTCTATTTGGGTTTTACATTTTTTTTTAAAAAACAGCATGCATGTTGTGTCAATTAGGTACTTTTATTTTTTATTGACATGGCAGATTGTTGCAAAAATTACAGTGCTCTAACAACAGAGGTTAGCTGAATACATTAATAAATATCTATTGACATTGAACACGATTTAGATGTAATGAAGACTAAGTTCCAGTGAAATATATTCATAATCCCCTATTCATTATGTGTGTATTCTGAGTGGCAGTTTCTCTCTGCAGATGAGATTATGGTACGGGACAGCATCTGAAATACACAATTGAGTTTAGCGTTACATTCTGCCTCTTTCATTTATTCAAAATTAGGAAAATGGACAGAATGAGCCCTTTACCATGTTAAAAGAAAAAAAAGTGATATAAAGTCATGGTATAGCTTTAATGTTTTTTTGTGACTGGGTATGTTTAGGCATAATTAATCATAATTTAAAAAAAATCAAACAATATGGATCATAAATTCCATATCTCTGTTTCTTTCTTTGTGGAGAAGAGAAGATGAGTATCCTTTAACTGAACAGAGCTGCTCACACTTACATGTTCTGTAAAGTTAAAAAGAGAAAAATATATTATTGTTACAATTTTTAAAGTTATAATTTATAGACATATTAAGAAAGAAATCATTTACCTGTTGAGAGTACACTGAACAAAATTATAAACGCAACACTTTTGTTTTTGCCCCCATTTTTCATGAGCTGAACTCAAAAGATCTAAGACTTTTTCTATGTACACAAAAGGCCTATTTCTCTCAAATATTGTTCATTGTCTAAATCTGTGTTAGTGAGCACTTCTCCTTTGCCGAGATAATCCATCCACCTCACAGGTGTGGCATATCAAGATGCTGATTAGACAGCATGATTATTGCACAGGTGTGCCTTAGGCTGGCCACAGTAAAAGGCCACTCTAAAATGTGCCGTTTTATCACACAGCACAATGCCACAGATGTTGCAAGTTTTGTGGGAGCGTGCAATTGCCATTCTGACTGCAGGAATGTCCACCAGAGCTGTTGCCTGTGAATTGAATGTTCATATCTCTACCATAAGCTGTCTCCAAAGGCGTTTCAGAGAATTTGGCAGTACATCCAACCGGCCTCACAACCGCAGACCATGTGTAACCACACCAGCCCAGGACCTCCACATCCAGCATCTTCACCTCCAAGATCATCTGAGACCAGCCACCCGGACAGCTGCTGTTTGCATAACCAAAGAATTTCTGCACAAACTGTCAGAAACCGTCTCAGGGAAGCTCATCTGCACGCTCGTCGTCCTCATCGGGGTCTCGACCTGTCTGCAGTTCGTCGTCGTAACTGACTTGAGTGGGCAAATGTTCACATTCGATGGCGTCTGGCACTTTGGAGAGGTGTTCTCTTCACGGATGAATCCCGGTTTTCACTGTACAGGGCAGATGGCAGACAGCGTGTATGGTGTTGTGTGTGTTTTAGCGGTTTGCTGATGTCAGCGTTGTGGATAGAGTGGCCCATGGTGACGGTGGGGTTATGGTATGGGCAGGCATATGTTATGGACAACGAACACAGGTGCATTTTATTGATGGCATTTTGAAGATACCGTGATGAGATCCTGAGGCCCATTGTTGTGCCATTCATCCATGACCATCACCTCATGTTGCAGCATGATAAAGCATGGCCCCATGTTGCAAGGATCTGTACACAATTCCTGGAAGCTGAAAACATCCCAGTTCTTGCATGGCCAGCATACTCACCAGACATGTCACCCATTGAGCATGTTTGGGATGCTCTGGATAGGCGTATACGACAGCGTGTTCCAGGTCCTGCCAATATCCATCAACTTTGCACAGCCATTGAAGAGGAGTGGACCAACATTCCACAGGCCACAATCAACAACCTGATCAACTCTATGCGAAGGAGATGTGTTGCACTGCGTGAGGCAAATGGTGGTCACACCAGATACTGACTGGTTTTCGGACACCCCCCTCCCCCCCGGACCCCCCCGGACCCCCCCGGACCCCCCCGGACCCCCCCAGACCCCCCCAATACAGTAAAACTGCACATTTTAGAGTGGCCTTTTATTGTGTCCAGCCTAAGGCACACCTGTGCAATAATCATGCTGTCTAATCAGCATCTTGATATGCCACACCTGTGAGATGGATGGATTATCTCGGCAAAGGAGAAGTACTCACTAACACAGATTTAGACAATGAACAATATTTGAGAGAAATAGGCCTTTTGTGTACATAGAAAAAGTCTTAGATCTTTTGAGTTCAGCTCATGAAAAATGGGGGCAAAAACAAAAGTGTTGCGTTTATAATTTTGTTCAGTGTAACTGTAGTTGTATAGCTGAGCTCCAGAAAATCAGTAATGAGGAGGTTTTGGAAGTTACAGATTTGAAAAACAAAAAAGGCGGGAATAAATAACCCTAAACTCTATCACAAAGAACCATTTCAGCATACAAAGGGTTCTTCAGGATGGTACGGTATAAATAAAAGAGCAAATAGACAAACAGAGTGGGTTGGTTGTTTGCAGCTTTAGCCTGGTGTCGGATATCTCTGCAGTGTGAGGTCTGCATTGTGGGATTTATCTCTTCGATTAGAATCTGTCCCCACATAGCTTGTGACTCTGCTGCAGCCTATAATAGCTCCTAAGATAAAACTGATGCTTTCACCGGTGACCAGGCGAGGTGAAACACATTCCCTTTTAATGCCTGAGCAGGGGAGAGGCAGGGAGATGAGGCATGAAGGAGATATACACCGTACGCTCCTTAAACATGTTAGCACCGTTCCCAGGCGAGCTCTCACTGACTTTAAGTGATTCAGAGAAATCATTAACACAGTAGACACCATCTGGCATACTCTATCTATCTATCTGTCTGTCCATCCATCTGCAATATACCACTACTGAATTGGTTATTGTAATGATTCCACTGGAGGCGAGATTGACGAACCCAAGAGTAGTATTTATTTAACAAAAATGTGTACAAAATAAACAAAGACTTGACTAAGCATAACTTGACATGACATAAACTAACACTCACCAAACAGTGGTTACACAAACAATACTATACCAGAAACAATGGGAAAATGATATTTATACATCTTTATACACACAAGACGAATGACCAAACAAGAAACACCTGAACACAATGAAACAATGAACCAATCAAAACGTGACACATAAGACAAGGGAAGCACAAGACATGATCACATGAGGGCAAGGAAATCACATGACACAGCAACCATGACTGTGAGAAATTACAAAATAAAAGACATGAAACTATAAAAGTGAGCCAAAACCCAAACCCCAAACCCCAAACCAACGTGACATAACCCACCTCAAAAAGACGGCTCCAGACACCCTAATAGCGCTCCCACCCAAAACACAAACAAAGAGTCCAGGAGGGTGGAGGAGCAGAGGCAGACCAGAGGAGGGATGGAAGGCCAGGCCCATGAAGGGGAAGAGAATCTGGATTATGGCCTGGACTCTGAAGTGGAGGCGGGCATGGGCCGTGGAGCACTGACGGGCCAAGCTCCGCATCCGCTGGAGCTTGGTAGCTATAGCTCCCCCCAAAAAAATCTCCTGGGAAAACTGGGCAGTCATGATGAGAAGGGGCTCAGGTGAGCCGACCGCGACGGCTGGAGGCTCTGGCGTGGCGGCTGTGATGTTAACAGGCTCTGGCTTGGCAGGTATGACTTGAACAGGCTCTGGTGTTGAGGGTACTTTGGGATTGCAAAACCTACAGTAAATGAAGAGCAAGTCAGGATTAAAGCATAGTCTATTGATCCAAAGTCCCTGGGAAATTGCTCTCAGGCATAAGGTAACTTAGAAAGTCATTAAGTCCATGGCGAAAAATGTCCTTTATGGCAACCTCATTAAAGTCCACCACATGGCAAAGCTCACAAAACTCTTCAACATAATCCTCAATAGGACGGTTACCTTGACAGAGGCAAACTAGGGACTGCTGGGTTCATTTTGGGGGTCTTCTGTGGGGGTCATGATTCCACTGGAGGCGAGCTTGATGAACCCAAGTGCAGTATTTATTTAACATAAATGTGTACATAATAAACAAAGACTTGACTAAGCATGACTTGACTTGACTTGACATGACATAAACTTACACTCGCCAAACAGTGGTTACACAAACAATACTAGACCAGAGACAATGGCAAAATGAGGGCTTTTTATAAACAGGACTTTTTTGAGAAATTACTTAATAAAAGAGTGAGCCAAAACCCAAACCAACGTGACAGTTATCAGGCAATATATATATATATATATATATATATATATATATATATATATATATATATATATACATATATATATATATATATATATATATATATATATATATATATACATATATATATATATATATATACATATATATATATATATATATATATATATATATATAAATATATATATATATTTTTTTTTTATTTTTTTTTTATTGGTGTCAGTTAATATTGGATATGCTCATTTCAAATACTTACACATTAAAAAAAAAACATTTATTTTATTTCTGGTAAAAAAAAAAAAATTGGGTAACACTTGTGTCCTTGTTACATAATTTGCATGTACTTACCATAGTAATAACAGTAAATTATGCATAATTACATGCAACTAACCCTCAACCAAATCCTAATCCAACCCTAACCCTAAAGTAAGTACATGTAGTTGCTTAATATTACTCAGTACTTATAATTACACTGTAACAATGACACCTTAAAATAAAGTGTAACCAAAAAAATTATATAATTTTATTAATTATTTGTCTCTATCAAATGTACCCAGATCTGAGCTATACAGCATATTTAGATTTTATTTTATTTTTATTTATTGATTTATTTGAATAGGGACTGTAAAAAAATAAAACATGGTTCCGAGCTGAAAAATATGCATTGCATAAAGAGGATTATGCTAATTTGCATCTCAGGTCCAAAAATAAAAATAAAATAAAAAATTAAATAAATACCAGCCCTGCTTACCCTAGGTTAAAACGTGTAGATGTAGTAGGCTACATACATACAAATACAGTACATACCTAAATATCTCTAAAAAACATAAGGATACTTCCAACCCTGGAAACATGAATACATGATTTAAACAATAATTAAGTAAATTTACATAATGTTTTAATATTAATATTTTTATGACAAGTACTACAAACTATCTTAAAATGATTCAGAAGAACCACATTCAATTTTTTTAAAATGAGAACTTTTTAAAATGAGAGTATTGTGCCTATTGCATTACCAAACAAAATGTGAATACACTAGAAATGTTTTTATTTTATTTTATTGTTTCACACACATTATATTACATATTTGATGTCTCAATTTTGTGTAGGCAAATAGCACAGAAACAGCAAATCAAGAAAATAACGTCATCCCATTTGTTTGGCACAGCATCTGTGGTGGTCTGACAGGTTGTTTTCATTGTGATTCAGGTCTTTCTCTTAATTTTGAATGACTCATCAGCCCTGCAACAAGACGAGAGGCCAGTGTGGACCAGACCATATAGCTCTATAGGCCATCTCAGTGTGAAGACCACCAACATTACACTCCAATCCCCTGGTGCAATTACACAAAGATCAATACAGATTAGTCAATTACTGAAGACTGAGAGCTTTATTATTTTATGTTGTTTTTTTCGAATAAATGGAAATGCGTAGAAGAGCAAAGAAAAGCCAGCCGACGAGATTCAAATAAAGTGCCCCTATTATACTATTTTAAAGGTTCCTAATATAGTTTTGGAGGTCTCTTCTCATAATATACATTGCACATCACCACATTGTGCATTATGCAAATTTACCTTCTCGTAAAGGCGGTTCAGAGTCGATTCTTTCTTTTGGGAGACAATAACTTTATTTAGTTAATAGGGGCACTTTAATGCAATCAGAAATAAAGAGAGAAATAGGCCTTAAAAAGGAAGTAAGCTAAAACATGACCATACTTAATGATAAAACCACTGATCATTCACTGGGATATGCAATGCTATTGAACACAAATTTATTTTGAAAGTTAAAAGGAATACAAATCATTATAATACATATTAGAATAATTGTATTAAGTTCAAAAAAAGGATAGCAGGATTTTACAATTTACAGAGCTCCATACAGCACTTAGAAGAAAGAACAAAACAGAACCAAATTAAAGAAAATATATATATTTTTTTAATAATAATAGGAGGGGGAGAGGGTCTTAGTCTAATAGCCTAGCATAAACAAGTCCAAAGCGGAAAGAAGTTTCAGGGCATTTCTGTCATACATTCATTGAAGAGATTTTACAAATAGCTTCAAATCATTCTTCCATCCATTTATAGAGCTCCTGAAACATCAATCACACAATGAAATAGGCTATTATAGGCTACATCAATTAATCTTATAATGTTGACCAATTATGTTTTATCATTCTATAGTTTAAACGCCAATAGTCATGAATAACTCGTCTTTCATGAGAAGAAACACATTAGCACCAAAATTGTGCTAATTTAGCGTATAAACAGCAGACATGCTTGTCCTTGTTTATATGAGGGTCTCTCCTCCTCCCCCTGCCGCCCGCCGAGTCTCGGCTACTCTCGGCTGTGTCCGCCAGAGGGCGCTCGGGCTCCGGTGTCAACACGCGCCATTCGATTGTGGAAAATGCCACCAGATGGCGGTTTAGGATTGCTGCTCTTCTGAAAGGCGCGGTTCCTTCTCCTGGTCCAATTTTCAATTAAAAAATCCATATTTAGCAAAACTTTTATCGAATTCCGAATAGCGGGAACGCCGACCTTTACGACCATGAGCACCCCAGGTGAGTTGTATGCGTTTTTGTGCCGTTAGTGGCGTGTGAAGGGTAGCGGGTCTGGAGATTAAAGATGGAGGACAGCGAGGCTGGTGGGGGATGGGCGGCTTCTCCTCTGCTCTCACACTGACTGCATCTCCTCAGGCCAGATCCACACACCCGCAGCCGAGCTCTGGCTGCTCGTCTGCGGCTCTGTGAGCACACACGGCTCGGTCATGAAGACACGGGCTTATTTTCTTAAGTGTAATTGAGCTCTTGAGTGTCTGCAGAGCTGTGTCGGGTTTGTCGCCGACAGAGAGCTCATTATATAATGACCACTTTATGGCACTGATTGCTGCGGGCTTGAGTAGATACTGGTTTGTTTCTCAAGTTTTTTTCTTAGGGTATAACTTAATGAATGTCCCGTTATTTGACCTGTCAAAGCCAATAAATTATGACAGACTTGTCAACAGCAGCCTTAAAATGTAATCTGGTGTGCCTGAGTCATGATAATAAGATTAATCCCAGGGTAAGAGATGGTGTGAGGAGAGAAGGACAGGTGTAATACTGTTGCTATAATAGAGGAATATAACGTGAGAGACTTCAGTTGGTAAATATGTGTGAGGGGGGAGGGGTTGAGTTTTCACCTTTGTTTTTTTCGTCTGTACTTTCTCAGACTGAAGGAAGATCACACTAGTAGTGAAACTTCACAGTCAGCCCACACATCACCTGTGTTATTACAGTTATTTCTCTGTTTGACTCAGGCAAGTTTTCAGCATGTCAACTTGGCTAGTGAGGAAACTTACTTCTAAATGATTTTAAAGGCCCTTTGGTAAATGTGTTGTGGCTGAAATGTAATATTTGGGAGCAGTTATCCTCCTTAAAGTTCAGCTTCATCTCATAAACACAGAAACACTCCCAAATCTCCTGTTCAACATGTTTGTGTCCACTGGTTTATGTTATACATGCATAGCAATTCCAAGATTTATTTTTATTGTAGATTTTTTTTGCTGAGAAAGGTTTATTGGCTTTCCTGGGAGGTAGTGAAATGCAGTGTTTTATTGCTAACTAAAACTATTAAAATAGTTTCATTACTTCAAATAAATCCCAAATAATACATTTTAGATGAAAATATTACAATAAAAAACATAAATTATATATTAATTAGAAATGGTGCCTTGGGAACTAACTAAGTTGCAGTATTAAAGTTACTAAAAACTGAAATCAAATAAAATTGAACTAAATAGAAGCTAAATAAAAAAAGTCAACTTCTAAAAATAAAATAAAATGTAAGTTGAAAATATAAAAATTAAAGCTAATTAAAAATAATAATAAATGCTATAACAGTGTAAATATAATGCTAATATAACATTGGTTTAATGATGGAAAAAATATGGAAATTAGTAAAATCTTAAAAATCCACTGAAAATCCACAGAAGTTATACAGATTTAAATATGAACAGAAAAGTCATTGAATAAATAAAATAATAATAATAAAAATCATAAAACATGTCTTGGAAAATATTTTTTTCTACTTTTGTTTCTTATGTTTAGCTTTAAAATATGAGACTTTTTTTCACATATATGATATATATATATATATATATATATATATATATATATATATATATATATATATATATATATATATATATATATATATATAGAAAGGCTGAAATATTGTTGGTCAAAAGGTGTGGGAACCCTGAGTGTTATTCTGAAAGTACAAAGGATTGAAATGTAAGCCTATATTTAGCTTGAAAACCTCATTGTCTGGGAATTGTTGTCCAGTGATTAACAAAACAACAACTTCACATTCTTGCATTTTCAAGCCAGACTGCCCTGGAAAGATTTGTGTCAGTTACTTGGCTTTATTCTGGTTATTACTGATCATTCTTATTATACAGTCCTGTTTTACATTAAATCGTGAATTTTATGATTTCATGCAGTATTCACTGGACAGCAATGTTAAGACATTATGCTGTGGCCCCTTTACAGTCTTAAAGGTCCATATTGTAATATTGCTGTAATTTTGAAGTGTGTCCCGCAAAGCGTTGCACTTTGGGACACGCAGCGGTCAGGAAAACCACTCGCTGACTTTTTTTGTGATGTGCAAATAATGTAACCCTTTTTTTATGCAGAGTTACCCAAAGGAAATCAGCACGAGCACGTAGCACATCCTGTGGTTGAAAGTGTGGGCTTTAAAAAACCATCTGGAGAAAACTGACTCCAGTTCAGTTTGTGAAATGTGTAGCCAACCTGACTGACAAGAGACTTTTAAAACAAGCCAACCATGTACTTGCTTTTCCTAATGGATTGAATTTGAAAGTATAAAATCCTGCTAGGCAAAGCTGAAAGGTGTTGAGTACCGTTGCGTTCAGGCAGTGATCTCAGGGCGCATCAGTGAGAACAAGATCTGTGATGTAGGCTAGTTTAGAAACGTTTAACAGTGGCTCACCAAGTCCTTTAGCAGCCAAAACCTGTTCTGTGTCCAAATCTCCATTTGTTTACTACTCCTCACAACACAATCATTATGACATCTTCCTTTTTAAGAGTAAGTTAGAAGGCATGTGTGTACTTGTACATGTCTTTCTTATAATTGCAATTGTGCTTGTTCAGAATGATCTGTTTGACGTCAACAGGGTTTACTTTAGTGTCATGCCAGACATGCAGAAAAGGCCAACACTGTCTGTATGTTATCTATTCTATATAAACCAGATGAATCTGACATTAGTGCATGTATATAAATCATTTATAAATCATGCTTACTGTTACTGTTACACTTACTGTTATGATATAAGTTGACATTTTGTGTTGGATCCTATTTCTGATCTTTAACTCATTTATGCATACTAGTCTGATACAAAATTAATAATGACATAGGCTACCCTCTACTTTTGGAGGGTTTAAAGTTTCAGCTTCTTTGCATCAGTACATGACATTTTACCAGATCCATGATAATATTGCCTTATCTTTGCTGAAGGATTGCTGTACATCTGGGCTTTTATTCATGCAAAATGATAAAAATTTAGCTTTTACCCAAGTTTATTTTGAATGGCTTTTGAGTCATTCACTTGGCACGGTGCAGCAGATTGCTTGCTACAGTTAATCAAGTGTCTTTGTCAGGCCTGAGGCCAAAGACTGTCTAAATGAAAAGGGTGAATGAGTTGGAAGGTTCAGTCTGTTGATGCTAAAATTATATTAACATGCGAAAGAGGCTCTTTTACCATGAAGCACTATCTACTTTGATTTACTTGTATACCCCTTTCACACAGAGAGTTGATCCCAGAAAATTGCCATATAATTGCTAGAGTGCCTTCCGTGTGAATGCAAACATATCCTGGGATCAGTCCCGGAGCGCGCCCTGTGTGAACAAAAGGCAGGACCAATGCCGGAAGGGGTGTGTTTTAGTGAGATAGTTCGTCAGCTTAGTGGAACGGTACACAATGTGTTAGTTTATGATTGAATCAGAAAAAAATGGTTTCTTGAGAGAGAAATTGCAGATCATAAGCAAACTTAAACACTGTAGAGAAATTACTGGTCTGAACGCACCATAGACTGTATAAAAAGATGGACGACACCCCTTCAATCTCTCCCATTGGTTAAAAGTGAAGCCACCTAAGTCCTAACATGGCGCTGACATCTTGCGCAGATTTGGGACCTGATTCTGCGCAGTAGTGAATGTGGGACCTGAGTCTGTGCAGTAGTGAATGTGGGACCTGAGTCTGTGCAGTAGTGAGGGTGGAGTGCCTCACTCCCGCAGAAAGTTTACTGTGTGAAATAAAGTTATGAACATGTAGAAATTAAAGATGAAGCTCCAATCTCCTCCCGAAAATCCCCCAAAAAGTCCGTTGGTGCCTCAGTGACTACTTTGTTTAGAGAAGCTGTCAATCATGACGTCATATTCCCGTTTTTATAGCATTAAAAAAACTAACACTTAAAACTTACACCAGCGTGATAAAAATTACCTAATATGACAGAAATTTTTATTTGAAGTGTAGTTTGATTGTTTAGTTTCCATCGCGTCCCATTTGACTACATGAAGAGGGCGGGGTTTATGACCTATACTGGGACCAACCACCTGGGGGCGATCGAGACACTTTGGCTTCACTTTTCAGGAGTTGTGCGGCGCGCTTGGGAACGCACGCACAGATTCTGGAAAATCGCTGGCAGTGTGAATGAACCGAAATCCAAACGAACACATGATCAGTGTATTTTCCGGAATCTCTGTGTGAAAGGGGCTTTAGGATTTTCATCAGTTTTTGTCAGCTTGGGGCAAATTCAATCGTAGTTTGGTAGATTAGGCTACAAAACAAGGTGTTTAAACAGACATAGCGAAACTCAAATTAAGTCAATTGCTTGAAAACCTAATAATTCTGACATTAGTTTCCATCATTGAACTTACTTTATCAATCTCGAATTTTAACATCGGCTCAAAAAACTGATGGATAGTCATAAATGGTTTAAAAACTGGTATGAATTTTACTAAATAAATATTGAAAAGGATTATATTGAATAAATATTGAATTATTTAGATTATCATATGTTATTGTCATAATGGCTTTTATAATGAAGATAAAAAGTTGCCAGGGTAAAATGTTGACATAAAAGTAATTAAAAAAAGTTAAAATTATGATGAAGGCATGGTCAGATTTTCTACGATACTTTTAATAAGGACATCATATAACAAAAGAGGAAAACTGAATATTAGTTTTAATAAAGTTCAATACTGAGTCATAAAATTGGCCATAGTCGAAGAACCACCCTCGTTTTAGCAGTAACTGCTCCCCCCGTCAGCTGTGGGTCTGTAGCAGATCTGTGAGATTACCAATTATATCACCTGACATCTTCAGTTTGTCAGCACACTGCTCCGATACGTCTACAGTACAGATATGTGATTATCTTCTCTGCCGATGTTACCCTCCAAAACAGACGTGAATGGTCCTTTGTGTTCAGTGAAAGAATGTGATTGAAGCTTGTTAATGTGCAGCAGTTCTTGGAGTAAAGACGGCTCCATGCTGAGTCTCTCCTCCCTCTCCTTCAGTCTCCATTTTGAGAGCGCCTGGGCGGCCATGACTGCTGCTGCAGTGACACCAACACAAAAGCACTCTGCCTGTCCCATTCAACTGCATGTGACCAGTGCAAACTCACTACTGTGGGGATGAAAGTGCTTTTGGTGTTGTTTAGGTTGCTGTCTGTGAAGGATTTAATGGTATTGTCTTCTGGTGAAACACATTTGCCAGCCTCTAGTGAAGCTCCCAGTGGATCTGTCTCATCAGTTATTACTGCAGTTTCTCACACATTCAGCACCAGCTGCTGGTGTGTATGTGTGCGTGTAACCTTAGAGAATGCGAAATGTCTTTCTCAGTCTTCAGGACCTTCTCTTTTTCACAGTTAATGTGTGTTTGGTGTCTCTGCTGAACAAACCCTCCAGAATAAAAGCAGGAAGTCAGCACAATGTCACGTCTCAAACTAAGCCACAGCTGCATTCACACACCCCACATTGTAAAGTGATTTTACGCTAGAGTCAACAGTCTGCCTCTGTTTATCAGGTTTGATGTGCATTATTTTATTCATTGTATTAGTTGTACCAGGGTTTTGTATATGGATGGTATCAGCAAGGATATCTAGATCACTACATATCATATTATTATTTATAGGCTTAAATGGTAAAACCATGCTGGATAATCACTACCACGGTCTATTTATATTATGGTTAAGTAGCCTAAACACACGTAAAAACTATACACGCACACACCTTCATAAAGAAATTGCCATAATTTTATAACAAAAATGAATTACCCTCCTAATTAATTAAATACAATTTAAACAGGCCTAACTATATTCTTAGTACCAGTGGTTAGAAGATAACGGAAAAGTTTTGTGTAAGCCAGGGGTTTTCAAACTTTTTGGAGTCAGGGACCCCTTATATAAGGTAGATTTTTTTTTCCAAGGGCCCCCACATAATTATAAGTTAATGTGTGTGAGAGAGAGTAATTAACATAATATGCTTGATTTATTGGTGCAAACAGTCGCTATAATAAATGTACTTTTTAATAATAGGCTACAGCTCAATTTGATTATTTACCATGTTTTCCAGAATATAAGTTGAATCGGCGGAAGTCGCATTTTATTATTAGATTAAAAAATAATGTAAAATACTGGTAGGCCTAAATAAAACGAAACGTTAACAAACTCTAAACATTGTAAACATGTATTTTACCTCTCCTCACTCTAAATCCTTTCAATTTAATGGCTTTTGAATACCAAGACTAACAAACTTATTTAAGGTGAAACTGAAACATGCATTGCTTCAATGAATGAGTCGTTAGTTGCTATTTATTATGTATAGAAGGCTTTGTACTTCTCCCGTGTCCCAATATCCACTCAAAATGGCATCCGTCACATACTCAAAAAAAGTGTTTGTAATAATACCACGGCATGCTCACGCTGAGTGACAGCTTAGGCTACATGTACAACAGGCAAATTAAATAACTTTTCTATGTTTCTATGAAAATGTTCACCTGAGATTTGGAACCAAATCAAAAAATGATTTTATAATGATTTTACACTGAGATTGGTAGGTATATTAGTAAAATCTGTTGACTTTAGCAAATTAGCAATCTTTGTTATATTATTTGCAATTGGTGACAGTTTGCTGTAACTCAAAGAGTTTTAAATATATCTTTATATCCTTTTAAATTTTAATCTTTACAAACGTTTCTGTTGGTATCTTATTTTGAAAGGCTGTATATGGTTCATTTGCAGAGATAGAGGGATTTCAATGTGGCTCCATGAGTAAATTGTACACATTTTAAGGGGTCAAAACCAAATGTAGGTCACTTTGCAAACAGCTGATACTTTTTTATTTATTTATTTTTTTTAAAGAGGAATGTCTGAAGAACAAATTGTTGAAACTAGTAATGTAGCTGGTTTCCCTCTATGAAAATAATTGCATAGAACATACCTGTAACTCTAGGGCCTGGTTTCACAGACAAGGCTTAGATTAAGCCAGGATTAGACCTATAGTTCAATTAGGACATCTAAGTAGATTTTATAAATGTACCTTAGGAAAAAATAATAATACTGGTGTGTGTGCATCTTGAGACAAAAAACAATGGCACTGACATATTTTAAGATATGTCATGGCAAGTTGCTTTCAGTTAAAACAGCTCAAACCTGCATTTTAGTCTGAGACTATTCTTAAGCCTTGTCTGTAAAACTGTGGGGTGAAAGTATTAAAGATATCTTAATATTTATATTCTGGTTCCTAATGGTCCAAAATTTTCCGTATGCATTTTTTCTAGTGCTGGGCAATGCGATTAATCACATCCAAAATAAAAGTTTGTGTTTACATAATATAGCCTATGTGTGTGTATAATTATTTTGATACACACATGCATGTATACATTTAAGAAATATTTGCCTGTGTATACTGTATATATATTTATACTTCATTTATATGACATAAATATAAATATTTTATATGTAAATAACACATAGTTGCCCAGCACTAGTTTTTTCGTATTCGTCATTTGGTGGCTCTGAATTGTCAAAACACCACTCAAAATGCTTGCTACAGATGCGAAAAATGCAGAAAATCGATTATTTTTATGCCAGACGAAAGTTGCGGAGGCAGTGTGTAAATGTGATCAACGTGAGGTCGTATTTATTTTTTTAACGAGCGGAAATTTCGGACTCAATGTGCAGTGACCTTAAGAAATGTTTCATTTGGAATCGTCATTTTTAAGGCCCTATATCAATCTCAGGGATATTGGGATCCCAATGCAGCTCCACATCCAAATTGTTTATTTGACCCATTTTCAATGATTAAATGTTAACTGCGGGTAATGTATGAGCAGTGTAAAACATTAAATAAGATAACCCTGGATTCCCATTTAGCCGGGGTTTAGAATTACCCAGGGTGGAGCCCTTAAATGTTTAAAAGTTTGAGGTATTATCACTGATTCCACCAAATATGCCCCTTAGCAGTGGACACTACTCGATCTATGACTAATGCTTCACATGTAATAACAATAGGAAATAAACGGAGCAATTCCAATAGGGTCCTCACACCATCGGTGCTCAGACCCTAATTATAATACTTAAAGGGGGGGTACAATGGTGTTTCATGTATTCAGAGTTGTTTACAGTGTTAAAGAGATGGATTCTCATGCTTAACATGGCCAAAGTTTTTAAAAAATATTTTGGACGAATAACGGAGAATTTCTGTGCCGTAAATCATACTTCCGGGTTGGTACAAGTTTCGGCTGGTTTTTTTTCGACCGTGGATCTAATGACGTAGACCAGAGTGGAACTCCGTATATGAGCATTTCTCCCGGAAAAGCTCGCCCGCGCACACGTCGACCAGAGGAGAGCGAGACCGCGCACATGAACGCGCTTCAACAGGAAATCATCGGCAGCGCTGCATAGTGTCTCCAAAGTGTTTTTTTGGTTGTGAGGGAAAGCTTACCATGTTCAGCTTCCCAAAGAACCCAGCGTTAGGAACAGTGGATGCAGATTGTTTTTCCGGGGCAAAAACGAGTTGTGTAGACTGTTTGTTCCCTGCATTTCGACGATGAATGTTTTATAAACAAAGCCCAGATCGACGGATTCTCTCTATGGCTCTGGCTTCGCCCACACGGCCCGCCTCCAGACGCTCGGTTTTTCCCGGAAAGACTCGGTACAGCCTATCTTTCTTTTATAAATATAATAAAACTAAAGACTTTTTGGAGATATGAAGGATGCAATACTACTCTATAGGTACTCAAGATTAACAGGAGATTGAGTGAAAATGAGCATTTCACCCCCCCCCCCCCCCCCCTTTAAACAATCTTGGTTTATTGATGTGAATACAATGTGTGGTGAGATCAAACACACTTTCCTAGGAAGCTTGAAACTTGTTCTTAACGTAGTTAAGAGACTGCATATTTGAAATCTTGCTAGCTTTAGAAGCTGTTACAAAAGATATATTTTTATTCTTCCAAATATCTCTGAAATAGAATCAAATATAGAATCATATGAAAAGACTACTGCAAGTTAATGTGCCACAACTTCACCATTTCAGTGTATTTTTGGCACTCCGACAGATATGTTCTATCCAATTGTTTTGATGAAAGGAAGCAAGCTACATTTTTAGTTTCAACATTATTTATTCTTCAGACATTCCCCTTTAATTACAATAACAAGTATCAGCTGTATGCAGAGTGACCCACATTTGGTTTTTGACCATTGAAAATGGGTAATATACAACAATTTGGACATGGAGCCGCATTGAGATGCCCAGATCTCTGGGATTGAACTAGGACCCTACAAATTAACACCTCACAAGAAACATTAGCTAAGAACCAGAATGTAAAATCATATTGAGATATCTTTAATGCTTCTTGAGCTACAAGCATGCAAACATTGGAAAGTTATTATGTTACTCAGACAGGTATGCTTTATGCAGTTGTATAAAAAAAAAGAAAGAAAGAAAAATTTCAAGTTTCAACATTATTTGTTCTTTAAGTTTAGATTTTTCTACAAACTATCATATGCATGGAAAGTGACCCATATTTTGTTTTTGACCGTGGATAATTTGTACAATTTAACAATTTATTCTTTGAGCCCTATTGAGATTCTAATATCTCTGGGATTAAATCATAGAACCTTCATAATATAGATACCAAAAGGAAAGTTTTAGAACCAAAGTCTAAAAGGATATCTTTAATACTTCTTGAGTTACAGACATACAAACTTTAGGGGAAAGAAAACCATAAGAAGTCCTTTTGCCCATTTTTGAACTGTTACCATTAGCATATAATGCAACAAACATTGCTAAAGTCAACAGATTTTACAAGTAGACCTACCAATCACTGTGTAAAAATAAAATAATGATGCTGAGATCTTTCTAAAATAATTGTTACCCCCATTCATCCCCTTAAATGATATGGATGAATATTTGAGGAAACAATTTTTGTTTGTCTTTTTTTTTTTTTACATTTCCAAAATTTGAGCAGAAATTCTGGGAAGATCTCCGAAATTTGGTTGATTTGAATGACCCATGTTTGTACACTATTGTTTCTACTTTATCCTGCAGCAATTCAGATTTAGGAGAACCCATAGGACACACCGAGCAGTTTTTCTGCCTGTGAGCTTTTCCTCCTGCTGCTCTATATTGTTTAGCAGTGATGAAGGAAGATTATAGCGAGCCCAGCGTTCAGGGTTAATCCTCTAGACTTCCCATCAGTGGAGTAAGATCCCTTATGATTAAGGGCTTCTCACGTCCCCTGGGCCAGTCATCTGCTGTTTTAAGCACCTTATCTCATTACTGTGCAGTATTGTGTCTGTGAGATTTAGATGTTACACAGAATTGCTGCTACAGACAGTGCTCCTTCATAGCCATAGTGCAGTTAAATACTTAAAAATGTATGAATGTCATTGCATTAGGCTTGAAACCAAGTGGCTTCTGCAAACACAGGATGCTAGACCTTTTCTCAGCAACTATCTTTACCTTTTTGAGCAAATTGCATTTTCATCATTATCAAATTGTTCAAATGTAATATCTACTTCCATCCATGAAACTTTGTGTTGAGCCAAGAAGTCAGTATTTCATATTTACATTTAGATGCAACTTTTTTTGTTCTGAAAAATGTGTTTGTACTACAGTTCATTACTATAAAACTAGGCCTATTAAATATGAAAAAATGACTGCAAAAATTAAATTAATGTATTTTTTTCAATTGTGGCCATTTTGGGGGGCACTGTATGAAGATATTATGATTGCCTCTCTGTAATATGTTAATATGTCTGGATTGGTTTTGTCTAGTAATATCTAGTGTGACTGACATATTGAGCATGGTTATTATAGGCCTAATAGTTAAGTAAAACTATAAGATATTTGTTACTTGAAATAAAAATATCAATCCCTGAAATAAAATTGAGAAAAAAACTATAATATCTCAATACTAAAATAACACGATATTGAGCAAGCAGGCTATTTCAACTCTAGCTGGTTCCTATTTTCGTCCTTAGCTTTTCTGTTTCTGTCTGTCTGTGTGTGTGCTTAAGATTGCAATTCTTAAAAAGTCTCTCTGCTCAGCCATCATCCCCTCACCTGACATTCCTCTCCCGCAGGTGAATGGCCTCTTTGTAGCGTACGTCTCAGAGCCGCACGGTCGTGATGATGGCTTGTCTCAACAAAGCTCTTTTGTTAACACTGACGGCACTCGGCTGGTTATGTGCAGACTAAGGCTTTTACTTAATCATGTTCCGTATGTTCTGTATGCTCTGGGCTCTTTCCTGCGAACGAGACGGGTCTTGAAATATGTGTGATTTAAGGAGAGCAGATGGTATTACAGACTGTGGTGAACAAATCAACAGTGAACTCAAGCTGCTGCCTTACACAGATCCGGTTTCATTATTGTGTTTTGTCATGTAATGTAGTTCTCCTGCTCTGTAAGGCAGAAAGTCTCCACTTATCCAGTCAAACAAATCATACGTTTGGACGAAAACACTAGCCTAGTGCTTTTTGCAACTGCACCTTTTTACGTGTATAACCTTGATATCATGCACTGTCATTATCTTGTTTTTCTCCCTCTGCAGGACAGAATTTTAGTAATCATGAAAATGAGTGTAATTTCTGTGCCACTAACAAAAAGCATTGCAAATAATCTGTTTTAGCCTTCATTTAATTTTCATTATTATGTCTGGTAATGGTGGACCAACAATCTGCAAGAGAGTCTTTCATGTAGTTTATGTATGTCAGAGATGAGGAAAACTAAAAAGCCTTAATGTGTGTTTGTACAGCTTTGAAGAAATCCTCATTTCTCTTCAGAGACATCTGTTTCTGTAACCTAGAATGTCATTTCACCCTCTTATTCTGCCCTGTGTCACATTAAGAGGCGATCAGTTTAGCCTGTTCACCAGTCTCCCATCAGCCTCCATTGATTTACTCTTAATAGGGTTTCCGCCCTTGACTGAATGGAGGGAGAGTCATTCAGCTAATGCCTTCACATTTTGAACGTGGCTGTGATGTCTAGATTTCAAAGTGCCTGCTAAAGCATTTGTTCTTTCGTGAAAAATGTATGTTTATTAAAGTTAACATGAAACCCCATTTTACTGTGATGTAGGCCTAACTGTTGTTAATGCTGTAAAATGTATTCTTCCATTTCAACTGTGTTCTTAATTTTAATTAAAGATTACTAAATTTACGGCAACCAAAAAGGAAAGTAATTATTTTCTTGGCTTTAAAGGCAAATTATATGGTTAAGTTGTTAAACAACGCATATTTCAAGGGAAAATTTTGTAAATATGCATCCACCGAAATTAAAATTCTGGGCCGAAACCGAAAATTCTGGATGCTCTTGGTTGAAAACAAAAACCGAAAATACTTATTTATTTATTATTTTAAAAAGCGCTTATTTTTGTATAATTGTATTAATATTAGACTTTTTTTTTAGTTCTTAATGATACTGAATTAAAAAAATACAAGCCAATATATAATGCCTTGTATTACAAGCTAATTACAAGCATAGATAAATACAGTATAACAAAGTTACAGTATAACAAAGTTACAAATAAAAAGTAAGGTCTAACTGTAGTGTATTTAGGTTCAGACATGTAAAATAACACTATAGTGTTCACTGTATAAATTAAATAGATTAGTCTTTGTTAAATCTGTGTTTTGTTGTTTGATTAACATGAATGACTTGGCAGCAGGTATTTATAGGCTGCTGTCACTTTAAGACCGAATGCACGGATCCAATATGATACACATCCAATTTCTTTCTCAACTCTTTATGTTCACTTAAGATATAACTGACTGTGTTTACGAGAATACTTGCCGAGACTGGTATTTTGACATAATTATTATCGTGTATGTGTCCGTTCAAGCGCACAGAGAATCAAAAGAGGAATCAATTCTGATTTCATTCTGAAACTCGTATCTCTGTGTGTGTGTGTGCGCCCTTCGGGTGTGTGCAGCTATGCTGTGTGCACACAGATAACAGCGTGTGAGTACCAAATGGATGGTGAAACGTAGCAATTATTTCGCAAAACATGCATGCCGAACCACGGGGCCTGGTCCGTACGGATCAACTACCATCCGTTTAACCCTTACCAATATTGAGTGAAGCGTCACACAGCTCAGTGATAACAGCTAAAGTGAGAGTGAAAACTAATCGCTGAACACTGAGGGGCGGGGTGGCATTTTCGGCTCATATTTTCAGCCGCTTTTCTCTTTCGGCCAAAAAACAGAAAATGCCATTTTCGGCGGTCAAAATTTCGGTGCATCCCTTAATATAAACAATAAAATCTCGCAGTGATTAAACCTACAAACCTAATGGACCAATTGCACATTTCCAGGGTTATCTGAAGCGGTCATAGTTGTGTAAACATCTATAGTGGTGAACGGGAGATGACAGCAAATTCAATTTTTGTATTCCCATTTGCTCCAATGGCAAAATAAAAAATCAATTGCATTTCCATTACTTTCTAAAAGAGGGAAAATATCGCGAGATTGATTACAGCAGTCAGAAGAGAGAATGATGTGAAATTTGCCATCACTCCCTCAGCCGTTTAATTTGAAACACCCTCACAGCAACTTTTATTAGTCTTTGTAATTAACTGTCAAGGTAATATAGCATTACAAATGTATACTACATTTTTCAAAAATGCATATATAAAAAAAACTTTACTGGATTTTCAAGGTTGATGACTGTGGAAACGTGTCATCACAGTCTGAAAAGGGTCCATAATCCAGATGGTTTTTGGGGCACGTCACATCAGGTCATCCACCCTGTTCTACAGCTCTGCTGATGTACTGTTGGGCTTCATCCAAATATGTTTTCTTTAAGAGCTGATTTTATTCCAGTGCATTCTGGCTACATCTGACAAGGCCTACAGCTTCTTGATAATTTAACAGCTGTCTGATACTGCACAAAAAAGCTGCTCAATAAATCAAGCAATACATGAATAGGTAAATATGTTGTCTTTTTCTTTTCTAACTGTATAATATAAGCATGTGCAGGTCTATAAATAGATTTTGCGCTTTTCTAATATGATACAGCATTTTACTAATTTTATTATAACAATTTAAGTGAACATTTTCAAAAAGTCTTTTGTTATGTCCCCATTTTTCTTTAATTGCTTCAGGATTGAAACTGCATGAACTCCACAAGTTTGTGTCAAACCTGAAGATCATGTTTTTCAGCAGATGATCCGCAGCATCTTGTGTGTCAAGGGAAGCAGGACCGTCTGTACAGTCACATCATCAGTGTCACAAATTTTTAGGGATGCATGATACTGGATTTTTGCCGTTATCTGACATGCCGATATTTTTCAGCTCATTTTGGCCGATGCCGATACCATTATAAATATCTTTTTTTCCTCTCTCCAGTGCAGGAATTCTAAATGAATTATTTTTCATTTCATTTCAGTCAACACGTGAAGCGCGGGTGGCATGACTTCAGTTGAAGAATGGTGCCTTTAGCATTAGACTAAAATTCTTTTAGAGTTCTTTGGATTCAGGTTATTTTCATCATCTGTTTAAAAAGAATAAATACAGATTAATAAAAAAAATTTTTTTTTTATAATTAAAGATTTGTATTCGTCATGTAGGCTGTAAGTTCTGACAATTAAATCAAATCAGACTCATGAATTTATGACTTCAATTACTGCTTGCTTTATTCAGAAACAGAAGTAACTTAATGTTATTTTTGTATTATACTTTTCATTTGATTAGTCTAACAACAGCGGACCCCTAAATAAATAAAACTCCATACAGGGCGGGCACTAGGACCTGGGGGAGGCTGCTGCTGCAGAGACACGGCTTGCACTACTAGTGACTGTTGATGGGTGTATCGCCCCTTTCAAGGAAAGTCTGTTCACTCGGCAGCCATATTTGCTAGCCTCTGGACTATTTCGGGCATTCAAGACTAAGTCCTATATATTAAGGAAATCCTTAAAGGGGAAATCAAATTTTCCTTGAGCTTTTGACATACAAGAGGTCATCATACTATAAGAATATTCTGTAAGTTTCAGAACTGAAAACTTCCTTGTTAGTCCAATAAAAGCTTTTATTGACACCAGGCACAGCGAACGACAGGTTTTTCAAAAAGTGGGGATCTATGACGTCAAAGGGTATCAAACAAGATCATCAACGCCTACTTCAACACTGCCTGTTTAGCCCCGCCCACCGATTTGCACATTAAATGAAACTCATTATAATATGCAAAACTGTTATCCAATCATAGCAGTGGGCGTTTGCTTCCAAGTCTTCAATGCGGCACCCCCATAAAAACCGAGCGTTTCAACGACTTTATCAATCAGCGATTGGCCCTTTTATTTTGAAGGCGGGACTTAATCCGCCATGTTGGGCATTGCACTTTCTCCCATTTATAAATAATATGAGTACACTTTCTTTGTATATCTAAAGTCTTTGGTATCACACACAGGATGTGCTCGGTGCGATGATTACATTCCAACGTTGTTCCGATAATCTTGTGCATCCCTACAAATTGTATTTGATTAGTGACCTAGAAATTGTGCAAAATCGTAAATGCCTCTTTTTCATTTTAGCTCAAATTTTATTTGTTTGTTATGGATTGTTCAAAATTCTTAAACTTTTTTTTATCCCAGATTTGTAATGTGGTCTCAGTGCTGTATAGTGTAACTACATGAACTAGTGTTTTGCTGTGGTCTTTTGAAACTGGGTTAGGTGTTAGGCCAGTCTTCTCATGCAGTGCAGCCTTGATGTACAGATGTATAATGTACATTTCATGGATTCACTGTGAAAAGCCCTAGAACTCGCGTCCTTGTGCGATCCACCTCCTCAAAGACTGTAGTAAGAGTGTTTGCACGGAGTGACTGAATGAACTTCTTTCTCTGGGTGCATCACATTACATTTAAGTTGACTGTAAGTGGATGTTATTTAATTAAAAAACGCCTCCTTGTGTAATCTTAAAGTAATTCTTCCTGAATCAGTCGATATTTGTGAAAGCACACATAGTGTCTCTCACATGTGTGTGTCGTTTGTGGCTGCTGGATTAATAGCTCCGTTGTGTGTGTGTGCGTGTGTGTGTGCGTGCGTGTGCCCGTGCACAAGTGTGAGTGAGAGGTTTAGTAGTAGTAGTTGCCAGGGATGTGAACGTGCTCCACGCATGCGCGTGTTGCTTTTACTGTAAAACACTTAACATGCATGACATGTATTCCAGAAGGCAGGCATTACCATGGCAACCCTTGTAGGTCATAAGCTGCAGGTTTGATTTGATTGGCTGAATGAAGCAAGCGCACACGGGAGAGATCAGTCAGTGGCAAAGACTGTTTATCTACAGGATGTCCTTTTGGATCTACTCTACTTATCTGATTTCTCTTTTCAGCTTTTTATCCTGAGAAGCAATAAGAATTGTTCTGGCTTTCCGTATTAAAACATGCTCCAAGTTTCATATTTATTTTGAGAATTGGGATTGGCTTTGATGTGTCTGAACTTCAGTACTGGATGCTGTTTTAGTTTGTGTGTTTGTGCAAAGTCAGATAAGATCATCTTCTGATTTTTCATATGTGTGTTACTTGCAGTTTTCACCCTAATCACAATATGGGTGGGTGCCATGACCAATATGTTATATCACGGTATGATGAGTCATTTATTTCACAGTAATGGTATATGACAATATCACAGTTTGTTTGTTTGTTTGTTTATTTATTTAATTTAGGCTATTTATGATAATCCAGGTACTTTCTTTTTATGTTTAGATTATTCATAACATATTTAAATTAATACTTTTCAGCAAGGATGCATAAAAGTGTACATTATTTTACATTGTCACAAAAGATTTATCTTACAAATGAATGTTTTCTAAACACAAAGAACATGTTTTCAACATTTATAATAATGATAAGAAATGTTTCTTGGGCACCAGATCAGCATATTAGAATGATTTTTGAAGGATCATGTGACGTTGAAGACTGGAGTAATGATGCTGACAATTCTTGATGCTTTGCATCACACAGGAATACATTACATTTTAAAACAAATAGAAAACAGTTATTTGAAATTGTATTGTAAATAATAACATTTTACAATATTACTGGTTTGCTGTATTGTTGATCAAATAACTGTAGCCTTGGTGAGCTTCTTTCAAAAACATACAAAAAAATCGTACTGTATTTTTTATTAATATATTATACATTACCTGCAGACTCTGTTGCAGATGTGCCTTTGACACTTTTTTTGCGTGCAGCCCAGAAGGACAACTCAATAGTAACTTAGATTTCACATTTAATATTTTACGACTTGGGTAAAATATGATTTCTTTTGTGCTGTAGATTCTGCAGTAGTGGCCTAGAACACTGGTGCAGAAAACACTGTAATTATTGAGTTACTAATAAAAGACAGTTAAGCTAGTATTGTAAAATGAATAGTGTGTCAGAAGCCGTACATTTGAACAATTAATGCTGCATGACGTTGATTTATTGGCAACTGTAAACAACTAACCTCTTGCAATGTGCCTAACAAACACCCCTCATTTATAAAAGTGTACCTGTTGACACATTTCTAATGTCACATGGCACACATGCACCCACTCAATGTTTTTTATATCACAGTATAAAAATTTAAATTTGGTGTCTTGTAGGATTTTGTTAAATACAATTGAATAAAATAAGTCATGAACAATGTCTCCTCTTGATGAAAAACTTTCTTTTGTAATTCAGAGGAGAAATCTGACATGATCGCAGCATGTGACTAAATTTATTCAGTCACATTTTTCATTTTACATCTTGGTCTGTTGAATGGCTATAAAACATCACTGTAAATAATTAATCCTTGCGGAGTAAGACACGTAATGTTTTGTGGCCCATAGCTGCCACATACATATTTTCCACTTCATTATGTCACAATAAGGAGATGGTATGTCATTAAAACAATATATTTTCTTGTAATAACACGATGTTAGCCTATGTCGTTAAAACATCATTTTCCTTGTTATAATGATATATAGTTAAAACTACATATATGTACGTGACGTGACAATCCGGGACTTTATCACAGTCCGTGCGCTTGTCGTCACATGCGGCTTCGATAGCGTAATCAAATTTCTGCCTGCATTAGCCTACTGTCAATAGATAGTTGCCAATTTTGAAAAGAAAAGTAAACTAACTTGGCTGAACTTGACAATAAACATTAGTATTTCAAAAGGTTTCTTTAGCTTTACACAATACCCTACCATGTTTGTAATCTTCCATTTTTATCGTGCAACGTGAACGAGGCGATTGCCAGCGCTGCCGGTGTTGCCAAAGTCATAAGATAAATGAGGATCTGCACGCTGCCAGAGGAATAATTGGAATCCACTCTTATAGATTTATTTTTAATGTTATGTTTTTATTATGATTCATCCCCAATCTGTCTAAAATATAATGCTATCCAGTCATTGCACTCAAAGCCTGAGGTTTTGAATAGTTTATGATGATCAAACTAGTTATTTTTGAATAATTGACTGGGCTGGAAATGCTTCTTTATTCGAAACACTTCAGTTTGATTTAACACTTGATGATTGTATCGGAAAGTAACATTATCGTCGTTTAATTTGTGGAGTCTTTACTCATCATTGATGTTTTATGGAATGCATAACCTTGTCTAATTGTAATACTGTGTAATAATGTTATATGTTGTTTGTAATCCATTCTTGCATTTCTTTAATAAAAACAGATGGTCAGACTTTGAAGTATTGTGCACACACATAGGCTTGTGCACGCCCCTTTAAATAATGACGGATGTGTCGGAATAATATGACAGAATTTTCCTTTGTTTCATTATACCCGACTAATGCAACTGTGGTTCGTGTGTTTTGATGAACAGTACATCAATAAATCACAACACACCAGTGCTTTCGGTACTGCCATTGATTCAGGCTACAACAGAATTTATTTTACTATACTATTTGAAAAACTTGTCGTGGACTTTGATAAGGGCCTATTTCCCAAGTTGTCACGTTTTAACGATATACTATCTCGTTATAAGGGGAAAGCATAAAGTTTTTATGACATATTATTATTATTATTATTATTATTATTATTATTATTACAATAAAATATATTGTTTTAATGACACATTATACCGTTATTTGGAAAAAACATATCGGTTTAATGACATAACATCTCGTTATTACGAAAAATATGGTGTTTTAACAAGAAAAATGACTTTCTAATGAGAAAAATTACGCTTTAGCGACATAGCATCTCGTTATTCCGAGAAAATATAATGTTTAAATGACATAATGTCTTGTTATTATGATAAAAAAAAATAGCAGTTAAATTACATAATCTTGTTCTTACAAGAAAATATAAACTACATATCTTATTATCACAACATACTTGAGTGGAATAAATATGGCAGCAATGTACCACCTTAACATTTACCTCAGGAAAGCAATTAAAGGTCCCATTCCATGGATTATTTTTATTATTTTATAATGTTTCCAGGGGTGCCCTTATAATGTTAGTATGTTTTTTAGATCAAAAATTTGTATTATTTAGAAATAAAAGGCATATTTCCTAGCCTGATTTCATTCCCTGGTTTGAACACTCTGTTTGAAGGGGCGTGTCTGCTGTGAGACTTCAGTGTAAACGCCCACTGCTGTGATTGGCTGACATGCTTGCATATGAAATATCTGGCATTACATGTGGAACTATCTGGAAAACTTTTACTATTACAGCTATTATACGTTTTTACTATTACAGCTATCTGGATTAACGAATCGTGAGAAGTTTTTTAAGTATTTAGATCTATTACCATCACATAAAAGGTTGCAGTGATGATGAGCATTAAGCAGATAACGTTAACAGTCTGTTGATCGCGTGAAAGATCTTATCATTGCAACGCAGTTTCTGCACTCTCACTATGATTTCACCAATGCAAACATGAGGTATATAAATACAGTAAGAGCTTCGTTGTGCAGTGTAACAGCGTCATTGATTTCATAACGAGTTTTGGCAAGAGTCCAGATAAACTCGCGCTGTGTCACCGACAGCAGCTTGGGCGATTGGAAAGGGATTGTTCTTTGATCGCTTTCTGTATATTAATCACAGTTTAAGTAAGATTATTTTCATCCTACTAAGAGAAACGATGTGAAGTTGATCGCTACTTCCATATTAAATCACTACTTACCGCTTGCTGGAATATATGGAATATTGCCCCCTTCGTCAGTATGAAACGCTGAGAGAAGTCTGCTTGATATTATCCCAGGTTAGAAAAACAGTCCGTGGTGAAATGGACAGAGCAAACTAACAACTTCGAATTAAACTTTTGCGGTATCCGATATATTATAGATAAACATCAACCACGTCTGTTGACATTTCGCCATCAATACGCCTGTGTTCCTGTGGGCGGAGGTTACGGTTCTAGTGACATCATTAAAGAAGGAAGTAGAGGGGTGTAGTCCAATCCAGACGTTTTTTGTAGTCAACTTCTGTTAAATAAAATATCTCGCTTGGCATTGAACTTTGAGCTTTATAATTTTACAGATATTATTTATACTCTAACAACAACATTACACACTAACTAAAGTTTGAAACATGGGATCACGAAGAACGGGACCTTTAATGACCTTAAAGGGGTCATATGATGGTTCTAAAAAGAACATTATTTTGTGTATTTGGTTTAATGCAATGTGTTAAATTATTTTACACATACCATACATTATTGTTGCTCCTCTATGTCCCGCCTTTCTGAAAGCTTCGATTTTCACAAAGCTCATCGTTCTGAAAAGCGCGGTGTGCTTTGATTGGCCAGTGATCCAGTGCATTGTGATTGGCCCAAAAACCTTAAACGTGTGACGAAAATGTCAGCACTACCTTATCAATTCGAGCCCGAATCTGATCCGGAAAATGCAGATGACCAAGCTGATCGATCAACTTTGCCAGCACGACTGGACCAGATCGTATCAGATTGGTAAGGTTTTATTTCATTGGGGACATAATTACTGATTATAATGACTTATACTGTCTTTTTATGTGTCGCGCCGTGCTATGGGTGTGTATGTAATCATAAAACTATGTCTGCATTTGTGATCGTAGAAACGACAAGAAAGCACTACTCTATACTGCTTAAAACTCGAATTTGTATAGTCAGTAGCAAATTCTTAAAATAGGAAAACATACTTACAGACTGTGAGTCAGAAGCGCCAGAATGTACATGCAAATATGGAATTGCTTTTTAGAATCTTTGTGCACAGCCGGCCTTGTAGCTACTCTCCCAGGTTCTGGAAACAGTCCTCCAAAAAATGCGCAGCACACAGTCGAAAATTTTAGTTGTACTGTTCTGGAACAGTGTTGTAAATAAAGCTTAAGCACTGTTTTCTAATTGTGTCCTCTTTTGGAAGGCCAAACAAAGTAGTTTGGCTTTCACAACAAAAAACACAGCGTCTCCACGACATGGCGGCGCCGGCGCAACAATAATACAGCGAAAATAAAAGTTCTGCCTTCTTTCTTTGCGTATACATTTTGGCGGTGTTATGAAACTCTGCCCCCACATACTGACGTAGCTTTGAGGGGGCGAGTTTAAACGAAGCGTTTTAGGAAGGCGTGGCTGAGCCTTAACTTTTACAAAGAATATCTCTTTAGGTTTGACACTTTGAGCTTTGTAACTCTGCAGATCTTATACTTGCACTAACAGCTACATAACACACTAAAGAAAAAGGAAAACATGAAATCGCATCATATGACCCCTTTAAACTCATTAGCTAGAAAAATTTACTTTAGAGTGGAGCATTTTGCTAAATATATACACTTAGTTTTACATATTCATAGGTAGCCCATATATTTTTGTACTGTTTTACTTCAATATTTAATGTATGTTTGAATACATTGATATTTCAAAAAACGAAGTGGAGTTTAACCATAATTATGTACGTTAGTATTATATTTTATAACAAATTTTTGTAATTTGTTTGTGTATACAAATCAGTTCATTTTAACCTTCAGTGTTATAGTAGTGTAGTACCAACTGACTCCTGTAGTTTACAGCATTAGTAATTTTTTTGTGGACCTTATATATACCTAAATTAATTGATATCAAATCGATTTGTAAGCTTGTGAGTCGAATCATGAAATTTGTGTCAATGCCCTGATCTGATCTGTTTGGGTTCACACCTGTGTGTTTTTTCCTCCCATCACTTACACTCTCATGTGACATGCTGTGTCTCAGTATTAACGTCATCATTTGCTGTACTGTAGTTTTCTGTGGGGCTTTGTATAATGTACTTTTTTTTATCACCATCAAGATTTTAGGTTAAAATGTATACAGGAAAGTATAATTGTTGGGTCCTGTAACCGTCATAAATGGGCTGTTAATTGATCTCCAAAAGAATTATGAAGAACTTGTGGTTAAGTATAAATGCTTCACTCCACATTCATGCTGTTTAAGCATGGCTTAATGCAAAGTAGGCTACTCTAGTTTCACTTTGTTTTAACATTCATATATTTTTGGCTGTTACAGGGTTGGGCTGCATGGAAGTGTGAATAATGTTGGACACAAAAACATTATTGCATAATATTTATCACTAATATTATATAATATAGTGTAATATCATTATATAATATTGTTTTGAATAGAAAGTGGACTAAGACTATAAAGGGGATCAAAATCAATAATTATTTGAAATATGTTTATTTATTTATTAGTTTATTTCATAACAAAATATTTAAAATATTGTCCATACTATCCCTGTACAATATTTGTTTACTCTGTTTAGTGTGAATTAATATAGGTGTATGTTTTAATGCTGATGCTCACAGCTTTCAGTTGTCTGAATGTGTACGCATTATTTTGATGGCTTGAGCTGAACTCTGGCAGTGATAAAATTTCCCATTTATGTCATTTTAAGTGCTGCTTGACTTCGCAGCTGGATGGTTCCTGTAATGAAACAAGTGTGCGGTTTGGAAAGAACCGATATTGGAATATCTTGTGGAAATTTAGCATCTTGAAAACAGCATCTGTGAAGAGCGAACATGTTCCCACCTCCTAATATCAGACCGCTAGGAATGCATTGGTGTTAGTGGTTATTATTACATAATGACGTTATATTTAATAATTGTCATTGTGTTACGGTTGGTGCTTAATGTAATATTTGAAACTGTTTTTTTGCATTTGCATTTGTTTTTGTAATGTTGGACTAAACATGCTGCTTAATGTGTTCACTGTTATTTTTGCACTGGTTTTCAAATCTTTTTCATTCAAAACCATCTGAAAGGAGAAAATGATCAGAAGAGGAAGATGATTGTATTTAATCTTGACATGTTCTAGCTCTAATTACTGCTTTGTCATGCCATCTGCAGGATTGTCAGACATTTTTAAACAGATCCAGTTCCCGGAGCCGTATTACTCTAGAGACGTTCTCAGGTTGTGCAGCTTTATTGGAGACCAGACCAGCCCGAAACAGTTGTTTCGCTCAAAACACACTGTTTTACTGCTCGATGTGTCTTTAGAGGCTTGTTTTGGGCCAGTGCATTTGTTACAGGCTATTATGGATTAAAATGCAGCCGATGGTCAATAATATTGTCTCGGCTCAGCTTGGCAGCCGTCCTGGGTTGGCAGCCGGTGACTGAAGAGCAAACAGTAACACGCTGCAAAACTCTTGACATAGTTTATTTGCATCCCTTTGAGAATGTTGCACAATTTCTGCTCTGCCCTCAAACCACCAATGTAATTTAATAATAATCTGTTTGAGTAATAAGCAATTATGATGTGCCCTGGCAAGACTTGCTTAACGGTTCAAATGCTTACAGATCAAAAATTGCACTGAAGAGAGACTCACCAGCTTCACTACAAAAAAAACAACAACAATTTTCTTGACAAGTATATTGTTTGGTTTTCCACTAAAATTGTCAGACATTCTTAAAACAACATATAGTTACTTGAGAAGTGCTTAATAAACTAGTTTGCAGACAATATATCTTACATTTTTCTTTCTCCATTGCCAGCAGGGTAAGGGCTCGGTCACATTACTGACATTTTGATGAAAAGGTCCATTGTCTATTGTCAAAAGTGCAGCAATCCAAGCAGCTCTCTGTTGTCTGTCAAATTTACGTGACCAGCTTCGGCCCTATTGCAAAATCTGTGTAGGGAACTATTTAACGCTCACGTGAAATTCGAGAGTCACTAAATTTGTCTGATCTCATGAACTGATCGCAATTTAATGACTTAAAACCGTAAAAAGTTGCCTCCGACACGCATGTAAACAGTGTGCAGATGCGGCTTTTGCGCAACGCTCTGCTTTGTAACTTCGCAAAATATTTGTAAACCATAGTAAATCACACATCTTTATTTAGAGCAGTTTGTCTCGATTCAAACGAGCCCACTCACAAAATAACGTGTACTGTGTAGATCTTGAGAAAATCATCACGGATTATCATGACCATGCTGTGTGGCTAAAAAGCTACAGGACTTCCGGGATCAGGCCCGCGTGTGTCGCCATCATGACGCAGGGTTTTCCAACATCATTTGAAAGTTCAACCAATGGAAACTGGATCTTGGGAATGGTGAAGGGACGATGTGTCAAGCCCAAGCAGCAACCTTACGGTCTCTCTCTTGAATCCAACACGGAACTGCAATTCATCGACTTGCTGCTAGAGACAGGCTCCAAAAGAGAGTCAAGAGAGTCCCAAATACTCCCCATGTTAATATGCCCAACTTTACAGCAGAAAAAAACATGTTTACAGCCTGGTACAAAAAGTGGTTTTGGGCTAATTTTGCCCTTCATTACAACTGTGAGGGGGGTGAGCTGTTTTATAACTCCTTTTTTAACTTAATAAATCCGTTTAAATTATATTAAGCCTTAAAGTTCTGCATAATTAAGGACGTGGTCATTTGAGTGACAGGTGGATTGTTGCTGCTGTCACTACTAGCCGTTTGTCTGCTGTCTGTTAGCCGCCACGTCACCTCAGCTGATCCCACCTTTGCCCATTTTCAATTATCCGGGAGTGACACACGTTGAAGCGCTGCCAAGATGGCGACGGCCCGGTCCGCCCACTTTGGGCTTCAAAAAATGCTATTCAGAAACCTACGGGTGAAGTCACGGACACTACGTCCATATTTTTTTTACAGTCTATGGTCAAGACCAATCGGACATTGTTTTACAACTGAAGCGTGCTCTGACTGGATTGATCACTTACAATGTAAGGTCTTGATTTACTGTGCACCTAGGAGCGCACAGCTGAAACAGCACTGGAAGATCATCAAAAATTAACCTGAACTTGATTTTATGACTTGTCATATTTACTTTCTAATAGCCGTCATGTCAAGCATGAATAACAACAAAATAAATCAATAAATTGCATCCCTGTTTTCTAGGGTTTTCTCAGCAGTGTTGTAACATAAGAACCTCCAAACATCATCTATTTGAGACTATGTACTTGATGATAATTTGTTTTTTGTTACTAAAACTAAGCCATTACTTTTAAGGATGCCACTCATTAAAAGAGTTTGACAATCATTAAAAATACATTTAGGATATAAGGGGTTAAAAGTGGCAGCCAACAGAGGGTCACTTATATCCACTTTCTATAAAGCTTGAATGATCAGGATCGGTATCGGCCGATCATGATGAAAAGAAATAGGTAGTCGATATCGGCTGCAAAACTCCTGATCGGGGCATCCCGCTGCACTTTTTATTTCGGTTAATTCAGTGTCCGTACATTTGACCAACTCAGTCTGTTTCATCAAAACCTGCAGCTCAAGTTTACCACTCTTCTAAACTAACGGGGTAGATTTTTTGAAATTTATTTTATGGTTTGTTAGGTTGAGGGAGGAAGGGAAGGATTGCTCGCAAGGTTTGTGAGAGCTGTGAAACAAAGGTGATTAAATCAGAGAAGACAGATCTTGGGGGGAAAAAAGCACTATTTTTCCTCAGTAGTGCTCATTAATCATATCTCCACACCACTGGAGAATAAGAGAGAGAGAGAGAAACTGTAGAAGCAAACGACATTACCTGCTTTTTTAGATTTTTGAAGAATCTTTTCACGCTTTATGCCAAGAAAGGCATTAGGCTAATTCTCGAAAACCTTTTAAAATATTCTTCCACTGAAATGCATTACATTTTTGGGTGAACTGTCCCTTTAAGAAAGACATTGTTCATGTTCAGTACATTTAGAGATTCAGATTTTCATCTGTTAATCGCTATATATTTATTTGTGATATATTAATTTTGTCCATAACTGTTCTACTCATTCGTGTTCTTTGTTTCTCTTGCTCTGTTGTTCTATTTTCTGTTGTTTTGGCAATAGGAAGCAATTTTGTTATGCCAATAACACACTTGAGCGAAGGAGAGAATGAAGGTCGGTCTCGACTGAATTAGCTGTTTCAATTCTGTTCCAATGAGGAACATATGAAGGTCGTCTGTTTACACCCACGTTATTAATGTTTTCATGCTGTAACTTTTTGCTAGTTGATTTTTCTTTTTTCCCTTCAAGAAATTCTCATGGTGTAGGTGTAAAGATTTTATTTTAGCCCAAACATTCTGACAGCCTCTCATTTTAGATGATGTTATTTATTAAATATATATATTTGTAGGACTTGGTGATGTGTATTGACTCATGTTTGAATTCAGTAACAACAAATAAAATAAAGCCACAGATTCACTGAATCACTTCCAGAAACAACACTGATAAGCTCTCCAAAACCTTTATTTAGACTTTGTTCACTCATCCCTCCGCACAATGAACTCAAACCAAAGCCACAATCTGGAAAATAGCTGTTTTGTTCTAGCTGGTACATTGCTCCCTTTTTTTTTTCTTTTGGGATTAGTGTATTATGGACAGTGTTTGTTAGCTGATACACCCAACAACCTGAAAATTAGAGTGATACCGGTATAATGAACGACTTGCAACATGTTGATAATAACGTTTTTGTCTATACATTTGGAATACATTGAAATCAATGGGCTCCAATATTATTTGCTTCCCAACATTTTTCAAAAGATCTTGTGCACTTTGACAGAATTTTCATTTTTGGATGAACTATAGTTTTAATTAGGGAGTAGTGATAGCCGTTTTGGTAAATTTGTCTTGAGTACAGATAAATCATCGTAGTTACTGAGTACATACATTTATAATATCACACCAATTATGCTTAATCCAACAACATATAAACGTCTTTAAATTGTACATTTTTACACAGTTGCCCAGTTTTTTTCTGGACTTAAAGGCCTTTATTGGTTGTTTTGGCATTTTATTTAGTGTGGACATCTTCCATCATGCCTCGTTTTTTTCTCTGCTTTTTAAGATTTTAAGATGGCATTTAAAAAAAGTGTAAGCTAGAGCTGCACGATTAATCATTGAAAGGTCGCAATTTCGATTCAAACAATCTAAATGTCAGTGATTCGGCTTTGTCTATTAAACCTTTGATAAGTGCGATCACAGCTAACATTTAAATCAGCGTTGGTTGTCTTGAAGTATGAAACAGCTTCACACTTTTCAAACACACGGTATCTTTATTTCTGTTTTACAATAATTCATGATCTGAGAATATTGATCTCTATTTAAAAAATAAATGAATTGTGATTCTCAATTTAACCAGAATCATGTAGCTCTAGTTTAAGACACCTCAATATGCCTCCATTCAGTTGGCCTCCATCTTGCTAGAACAATGTGTATGCGGAAGAACGTGTTGTGTTTGTGTGTAGACTCTAAGGGTATGTTTAACGGAAATGTTTTTCCTTTGCGTTTTCCGTGTACAGATGACAACAATGTCAAAACGATCCCCGTTCACACAGATCTGTGAAAACGACTAGAAGCACTGTATTGTACGTGCCAGGCCAGTAGATGGCGATGTCGCTTTGTAAAGAAAAACTACGCGGCTATAGACTGAACATGTAATACACATGGGCATGACGTCACCGTTTTCACAAATTTGCGTTTTGTAGTTTAGAGACAATAACGGTATTGTTTTAAAAAAAGTTTCATTGAAAACCTGTTTTCAAAGGTTTACATTTTCCAGCCCTTAAAACGCCATTGTCATGTAAATGAACGGCCAAAATGCATAAAAAGTTTTCTGTTTTTAGTCGAAAACAGGGTCATGTCCCTAAAACAGTGGATTTTAACCAGGTGCCCGGGCCTACTATGGGGTCTTCCAAACTTCCGAGAAGAGCTGCTGTCATTCTTAAAACTATATACATTTAGTTCTATTAACATAATCTTAATTTAAATTGCTAAAAAAAAACACTAAAATTAAAAGCTGTACAACAGTAAACCGACATCATATTTTTGAGTTTTTATTAGTTTTCATATTTTTATTACCACAGACAAGCTATTGTCTGTTTAACCATCTCTGAAAAATAACTAATGAAATTAAAATGAGAACATTAAAATTGTAGCATTTTTTTCATCAGTGTTCCATGTGTACAAGTTGAGGAGAAAAAAGTCCATTTTCATGATGAATCATTGCTGTCCCTTTCAATTACAATATGCAATATACTTTCACCTTTATGGTGGCATGTGTTCTTCTACAACCTATCTATAAAACCCATTAATAGATTGGCCTAGAATTGAATACTGTGAAATCTAATGTTACATAACGGAAATGATGAAGAATACAGGAATTAAAAGTGGAATTAACTACAGGGTTTAAAAAAACAGTGGCATTTTCACCTCAATCCCTGTTTATTTTCAGACGCGTGTGTGTTGTAGTTGTCTCAGTGTTACGGTGGTGTCAGCGAGGTGTTATGTGGCTGTGTGGTGGTTGAGCGTTTAACGGCACTGGGGGAGGGGAGGTCATATTTAGAGCGCTCGCATGTGTTCACGACGCCACTGAGGACGAGGTTACAGGGTCAAATATCAACCAGATAGGTTTCCTACACTCTTTTACCTACATCTATACTGCTTTTTTCTTGTTAAAGCTCACATAATGCATAGCTTTGCCTCTCTACACAAGAGTTTTTGTCCTTGTGTCCTCAGTTACTCAGTTTAACTTCACTGCAGACTCGCACCTGTAAAACCGAGTTCTCCAGGACACCTACAGCGTACAGCCATCTAGTGGCAGTCAAAAGAGGATTATATTCACCTCATCTTTACACCACTTTACACTCACATCCCCATCCTGTAGTGCATGTTTCAATGAGGTTTGTTTAAACTCGTATCGCATAGTGATGGTCGGGATGAATATCTTGATTTATGCCTTTTCACTTTCTTTTCCATTGTGCCATATTTCACCTTTCTTAGAGTACATATCTCTCTGGAAATCATTGGCACGGCCTGGTTTTCCTTTTGCATCACTGTGAGAGTTTTCTGCATTAAAGGGAGAGAGATATGGCAAACTAAAGAGAGTATTATGGTGTGAATCAAACTCGTGTGCATTTCCTCATCTGAGCATTATTGAAGAACATTTTAATGAAAACTTTCTTAGCCTGCCCCCTACTGTTGCCCAAGAAGTGCTTTACATCCTCTGGAGTTCAGCATTCTGTTAGTGAGAGAAAACTCAATCTAAACGTGCGTTTATGATCAGTACTGTCTCTTAGAGCCAGCTGAACATTAATTAAATTTTTAATATGTTTGGAAATTCTCCAGAAACACATTTTGCTATGCCATCAAAGAATCATTAAAGGTCAAGTACTTTATGGTTCATACTGCCCCTAGTGGTGATAGTTAACTTTAGTCAGAACAACATGCACATTCACACAAAAATGTAATCTTTTACAGGTTAACTGATGTTTTAAATGAAATGCTTATTATTTTGCCCCTGTGTTGTATTAACAATCAGACGGAACCTTTTAGGCTTCTGTTGCTTTTGTGAGGCGAAAGCTTCATGCTAAATAAATCGGTTTAATTCACTTTTGCCCAGTCAGTGACAAATTCATTTAATATTTAACCCTTTAAAAAGATCAAACTGTTAATTTTATTAGAAAAGAGAATTAATACAATTATATCAAATATGGATTTTAATTTTTTAGTTTTATTTATTTATTTGAAGCAGAATACATGTGTATAGCTCTTCTCTGTGACTATGTAGATTGACACCTCTGTTAATGATGTGCTGCTGCAGTTCATCAAATGACCAGTTGGTGTCGCTGTTTAGCCTTAATTTTACTTCATGTCCATATTACAACGTTTTTAGAAGTTCTGCAAGGTTACAAACCCTGAACAATGTGTCAAGTTCATTGCTTTGACATCAATAAAAATGTGTTTAAGTAGCATTATTCACAGTATTTAGGTTTTTGTGGAATATAAATCAATCACTCATTTTTAAATGAGAAATATTTCCTTTGGATAAAGTCATGAATTATGGAATCTAGATCTTGTTGGTGAAATAATATTTTATAAATAAAGTGCATGTTTTTCTAGTGCCTAAAGATCTGCTTTAACAAACAGATGTTTGAGGCTTTTTTTTCCCTTCTGTCTCCTGCAGGCTCAGAGTTGCAGTGTTAATACTGTCATCAGCACCTAAAGCACACTGAAAGAGCTCATCTCAGCAGAGCACTACACACACACACACACCAGACCTGTAACACACCAGACCTGCCCCTCCATCATCATGATCACCTCAGAGCTGCCAGTGCTACAGTAAGTCCCCACTTCATTTACACTCATACACTGGAGTTCACTTCATCTACAACTAAAGTACATGTTCAAATGTTCAAGTCTCAAATGTGATTATAGTAAATTTCTGAAACATTTAGCCCAAAACATTGTCTGACCAACAACGTTTTAAGTGTTAATAAATTGTGATGTGGCATCTAAAACTCTATAAACAATATATATACAATGAAATGAGCACAGTAAAATATATTTTTTCTGTTTATTTTATGTGATTCAGTGAATATTTCATGCTTGACTAATCTTTTTAAGCTTAAAAACAAAATATAATGGCCCGGTTTCATAGACTTAGATAGGGCTTAGATTAAGTCAGAATTAAACCTTAGTTCAGTTAGGGCATTTAAGTATCTTTTATAAACGTGCCTTATAAAAAAAACATTACTGGTGTGCATCTTGAGACAAAACAATGACACTGACATATTTTATGACATGTCAGTGCAATTTACTTTCAGATAAAACAGTTCAAACATGCATTCTAGTCTAGTCCGGGGGTATGAGAGTTAAATGAGAGTTGAACTGAACCTCTAAAGACTCAAATTATGTAATTTCATTTTCATTATGTTGTTTATAGTGACAGTTCACTATTGTTATGAAGGTAAATAAGTGGTGTGACATGATCAAAACTCACAGACTCAAATTAATTATCCGGTTTTAATTCAAAATAATCACAATTGATCTTTTTGAATTGATTTCAGTTTATTTATAAAACATATTTTAAAGATAATTTTGCTGATTGGCTGTACTGACATGTAAAGATGCATTTATACTCTAATATAAAAATATACCATCATGGGGTCAAGGGGTATTTTTAATTGATTTATATTTACTTAATATTAAATTAATTATTAGAATTAAGCTTGCAAAACTTAATAGCAGAATTTTGCATCAGATGTGGACACAAAGACTATTTCATTTCATGACTGTGTGTTTTTCTCACAGGGACTCCGGTGAGTCGGGTCAGGACACAGTGAGTCTCAGTATGAGCATGAGTGAGCTGGACGACCCTGGAGATGGAAAGACCAAGAAGAAGAGAGGAAGGCCTGCCAGACCACCTGTATGCCTCACACAAAAGCTGTTTTCTTGACTTACCATAGAAAAATTGATATATTTAGCATTTTATGCAATTTAGCATTTTTACTCCCCCTGACTCCAGGCACCCAACAAGAAGCCTCGGAAGTCACCATCAGAAAAGGGCTTAATGGGAGCCCCGCGGGGGCGGAAGGCCAATGGAATGGCTCCGCAGAATGGAGAGGGGGATCCGGTTACTCTGTTTGAAGTGGTCAAACAGGGAAAGAGCGCCATGCAGGTATAAAACTCAAATATATAAGAGAAAACTGATCAACATGCAAATGAGCTTAAACTGGTTTTAGATGCCTCATGTCTAATGAGTTATGATTACATTTCACCACACAAAGAATGTAAATTACTTTTTTTTAAATATCCCATCTGGGTTTGATTTATAAATAAAGTATTATAAAGTAAAGTATGCTCCGTGCTCAAGATTTGAACAGTTTTAGTCAGTTTATAAAAATCATACAGAACAGAATGAATTATACTGTCAAATTAGATACATTTGGTTACAGTGTTAAATAATGTAATTGTGTTAAACTTGTACACTACTATTGAATATTTATTTTTTAAAAGATATTACTCATTTTATTCAGTAAAGCTACATTTAATTGATGAAAAGTTACAGTAAAGACATTTGTAATGTTACAAGATTTCTTTTTGTATTTTCTGTTCATCCAAAAACAAATGCATTATAGTTTCCACAGCACAACTGTTTTAAACATTCATAATAATAATAAATGTTTTTATTACCGAATCAGCATATTAGAATGATTTATGAAGGATCATGTGACACTGAAGACTGAATTAAACAAAAAAATCAGCTTTTCATCACAGGAATAAATGACATTTTATAGTATATTTAAATAGAAAACAGTTATTTGAAATTTTTATTGTTTAAAAGAGCATAAAATACTCAAACTTTTGAACAGTAGTGTATAATTAATTGCGTACATTAACACATTAATTGAACAACTATAACTATAAAATATTAAACAGTGTGTAATTTTTCAGTGTTAAATGAAGAGTGAAATGTATAGCTGTTCTCCAAATGTTTCAGATGCTGGATATGTAACAGCTGGAGGTGTGCAGTTATTACAACCTCCATGTCAGACTCACTTAAGCCAATTGTTCTGCTAAATAAGCAAGTGTTTAGCAGCTTGTCCGCTGTGTTTATGTAAATAGTGACATAGCTGTCCCTAAATCTTTCAGTCAGTCGTTGATGACTGGATCGAGTCGTACAAGCAGGACAGAGATATAGCACTTTTGGACCTCATCAACTTCTTCATCCAGTGCTCTGGTTGTAAAGGTACGAATAACTTATGTTATAGAATAATGATATATTATTCATTCATAATAGTGATTACTGATCATCCTTCATTTCAGGCACTGTTAGAATCGAAATGTTTCGCAACATGCAGAATGCTGAAATCATCCGCAAAATGACAGAAGAGTTTGACGAGGTACACTTTCTGCTGGATTTACATAAGCTAGTGTAGTCAAACGACCTTTGAACTCCAGTCTGAGTAGGTCATTGTTTGTGTTTTAATGCAGGACAGTGGCGATTACCCCTTGACCATTTCTGGCCCTTTGTGGAAGAAGTTTCGCTACAACTTCTGTGAGTTCATCTGCGTCCTGATCCGTCAGTGCCAGTACAGCATCATCTACGACGAGTACATGATGGACACGGTCATTTCTTTGCTCACGGGTCTGTCGGACTCACAGGTCCGAGCCTTCAGACACACAAGCACTCTAGCAGGTAAACCCAAATTTGTAATTAGAAGCAATTATAAATCTGTTTTCAACAAAAAGTTCTGCCAAAATAAAAGTTCTATGATTTAAGAATCTATGAACAAGGAAATGAAGACAGCCATGAATATTAGTATTTTACTCATTTTATTGTTGCTCTGAAAGATAGATGATATTATTATTGTTATTATTATTAAATACATGTTTTTTTTTTTTTTAGTTCAACAGTATTAATACTATAGCTATATATTTCTTAATTGGTTTAATTTTTGTAATTTAATGAAATAAAAATATTTTTATAATAATAAATGTTAAATAGGTCGTCATATTTAACGGGTTCCATAAAAACAACAGTGTGAAAGTGGCTGTTAAAAAATGAGTTTGCACACCTGTCTTCAGCCATGAAGCTCATGACAGCTCTGGTGAATGTGGCTCTGAACCTGAGCATTAACCAGGACAACACACAGAGACAGTACGAAGCTGAACGCAACAAAATGGCGGGAAAGAGAGCCACCGAGAAGCTTGAACTCCTACTCCATAAGAGGAAAGAGGTATTACACCTTAAGCTCTCCTGTCTTTTCATTTATAAACCCTTATTCCTTTTTTGTAGACTGTTAGATTATAACCAGGTCCACATGAAATCCAACGCACAGAACTTCAGAGAAAGATCTTCCACAGAATTGAAATACCTGGCCGTTTTTCCACAAAATGAAGACAGAACATGTGAAAAGTCAGATTGTGTCAACATACGGTCACTGCTGATCATTTGCTCATATGAACAAACTTTCTCACCAGCTTCAAGAAAACCAAGATGAAATCGAAAACATGATGAACTCGATCTTCAAGGGAATCTTTGTTCATCGTTATAGGTGATCAAAGTTGTATCTTCTCACAATAATAGCGTTCATGTAGCTGTGAGTGTCTGATCTCATCTTCTATGTGACTGGCAGAGATGCAATAGCTGAAATCAGAGCGATTTGTATAGAGGAAATCGGTGTGTGGATGAAAATGTACAGCGATGCCTTCCTGAACGATAGCTACCTGAAGTACGTGGGCTGGACGTTACACGACCGGGTACGCCATATCCGAACACACCAAGAGCAGCACTTTTGCCCCTGTAATACTTCATTTTCCGTGTATTAACATCAGCATTCTCCATTTCAAGCAAGGTGAAGTACGCTTGAAGTGTTTGAAAGCCTTACAAAACCTCTACACAAACCGTGAACTGTTTCCAAAACTCGAGCTCTTCACAAACCGCTTCAAGGTAAGAACGCAGTTCAGGAGAGGTATTTCAATACTCTGAATGTCTTTATGACGATACAATCTCTTCACAGGATCGTATCGTGTCTATGACGCTGGATAAAGAGTATGATGTGGCTGTGGAAGCCATTAGACTGGTCACACTAATCCTTCAGTGAGTGAAGCTCAAGATGATATCAAATGCTGAACACAACTGCAGTCTGGATGCTTTCCTCCATCCAATGTTCTTCATTTGTTCAGGGGTAGCGAGGACGCGCTGTCTAATGAAGACTGTGAGAATGTCTATCATCTGGTGTACTCCGCTCACAGGCCTGTGGCAGTGGCTGCTGGGGATTTTCTACATCGAAAGTGAGCCAGCTTGCGTACTTTCTCTGTAAAATAAACTTGGCTTTTGTCTGATTATTTATTTATTTACTTAATGTTTTATTTTATTTAATTTTAAATTTAATTTGTATGTATTATTTTATTTTTGTGTCCTCTTTCTATGCTGCGTCACGTGTAGGTTGTTCAGCAGACATGATCCTCAAGCGGAGGAGGCTCTGGCTAAACGCAGGGGCAGGAGCAGCCCAAACGGAAACCTCATTCGCATGCTAGTGCTCTTCTTTCTGGAGAGTGAGGTAAGGCCACACCTGATGATCAGCTGCTTATGATGAATTATGTTTGGTTAACACAATATTTGTCTCCTGAGGTGTCACTAGAATCCAGCTAGTTTAGTTTATATTGGTCAGAATCTCTTGTGTTTGTATCAGAGTTCACACGGTGTACGTGTGTTTTGTGTTTCCAGCTGCATGAACATGCTGCCTATCTAGTGGACAGTTTGTGGGAGAGCTCTCAGGAGCTGTTGAAGGACTGGGAGTGTATGACCGAACTGCTGCTGGAGGAGCCAGTGCAGGGCGAGGAGGGTACGGTAACCCTGAGAGGGGTTTCTCTACCACACATAGTTTGAAAGCATAGTAGAGAGTGGGGCTAGTTGTCATAAAAGGCTTCATCCCAAAAACCTTTGTGTTTTCAGATGAAAGTCTAACTGTTTATGTTGGTTTTAAAGAGTCTTGTCATTATTTGTTTTATGTTACATAATTGGTTCGCTGTTTAAATTTAAACATCCTATTAATTATTGGCTTTACAGATAATGGCACGTTCCATTGTGACGACTTACACTATGTAGTGTGAAAACATAATACGCTACATGTTTCATGAACTCTTAACTTTTTTAACTAGGCAGTAAATGTTCTCTGCTTGGCTTTTTTGAAGCTGAAATTTGATGATATACACTACCTTTCAAAATGTAATTTTTTAAAAATAAATTAATACTTTTATTTGGCAAGGATCCATTAAATTGAACTTGTTTTTCATCAAAGAATTCTTATAAAAATTGTCAAAAATATTATAGCAGCACAACTGTTTTTGACATTGATAGTAATAATAAATGTTTCTTGAACACCAAATCAACATATTAAAATGATTTCTGAAGGATCATGTGACACTGAAGACTGGAGTATTGATGCTGATATTTTGAAATATAATAAAATATAAAAAAAGTTTATTTTAACTATTTTAACATTGTTAACCTCACTGTTTTTACTGTATTTTATCCTTGGTGAGCAATGAGCATAAGAGACTTCTTTTGAAAATATTAAAAAAATTTTACAGACCCTAATCATTTGAATGGTAGTGTATGTTGATGCAAAATATCACTTTGAAAAATTAACTCACTCACCCTGAGAAATATTCATCATCCATATTATCTCTCCTATTTCGGAGCCATATTTCGTGTCTATGTGTAAAATGCACATATCTACCCTTATATTCTCCTAAATGGCCAAATATGTGCATGTGCACCATAAGCACGGCTCTATCTCTCTGATTCTCTGTTTGTCTTCAGTGTTGTCAGACAGGCAAGAGGGTTCGCTGATCGAGCTTACTGTCTGTACTATTCGTCAGGCTGCTGAGGCCCATCCTCCTGTGGGGAGAGGGACTGGGAAAAGGGTAAGACCTTTATCTCACAAGCATTTTATTATAAACCATTTTTGCCATCAGTGTTTAGTTTAATCTGTCTTGTTGTATAGGTCTTGACTGCGAAGGAAAGGAAGATGCAGATTGATGACAAAAACAAATTAACAGAGCACTTCATCATGGCTCTTCCCATGTTACTCTCAAAAGTAGGATGAAAAGTCTTCTGTTTTAATGAAAAGTCTTCTGTTTTCATCATAAATGGCTCATTCATATGCTGATAAACACATTTTCCACTCACAGTACCAGACAGATGCAGAGAAAGTAGCCAACCTCCTACAGATCCCGCAGTACTTTGACCTGGATGTGTACAGTGCTGGGAGAATGGAGAAGGTAGGCTGTTTCTCCAGCTGGATCTCAATGAACGCTGGAATTTCATTCCCCGTTAGCTGATAGACTGAATTTGAACGTTCCAGCACTTGGACGCATTGCTCAAGCAGATCAAGTTTGTGGTGGAGAAGCACACGGACACGGAGGTGCTGGAGGCCTGCAGTAAGACCTACAGTATCCTGTGCAGTGAGGAGTACACCATCATGAACCGCGTTGACATCGCCCGCAGTCAGCTCATCGATGAGCTAACCGACCGCTTCAACCACTCGGTGGAAGAGCTGCTGCAGGCGGTGAGGGCTCTGTGGAGGTGATGGACAGATTTAGAGAGATTGTTAAAGAAATAATTCAGTTACAAAAGATAATCAGGAAAATGACAAATCTGACGTTATTTAATCAGCCTCATGTCATCCCAAACTTTTATGCTGTTATTTTTTTTTAAATTGCAGCTCTTTTCCATACATAGTGTAGTGACGACAGCTGAAAAGTGCATCAAAAATATGTCATAAATAATAAGATGGCTTTGTGTGAGGAACGGACTGAATTTTTTTCATTATTCACCGATTATTCACTGCAACCAAATGTTGAACTCAACAGCTTTTTTGAGCTGGCTATGATCCAGTTCACAAATTTGACCGATCAACTCGAATTTCAACATATATGGCTTCAGAAACCTTGGTAAAAAAACATGAGTCTTATATATAGACTACTTTTATGGGACTTTTTGATGTTTTTTTGTACCATTTTTGGTGGTTAAAGGATTAGTTCACCCAAAAAAGACATTTCTGTCATTAATTACTCACCCTCATATCGTTCCCATGAGACCTTCGTTCATCTTCGGAACACAAATTAAGATATTTTTGATGAAATCCGAGAGTTTTCTGTCCCTTCATAGACTGCAACATTATTACCACTTTCAGGCCCAGAAAGGTAGTAAAGACATCGTTAAAATAGTCCTTGTGACTACAGTGATGGAGTAATGATGTAGTGATGAACCGTAATGTTATGAAGCAACGAGTATACTTTTTGTGCGCAAAATCATTCCCTCTTTTAAAAACTCTGAGGCTGTTATTAGCTGAAGTAGAGTTGGTGAACGACCATGTATGATTCTGAGATTTATGTCAGGGTCGCTGATCAAACTGAATGTCTGCCTCATTTACAGGGGGAAGAAGCGGATGACGACGACATCTACAACGTTCTCTCCACTCTTAAGAGACTCACAGCCTTTCACAAGTACGCTGCTGTCTTGTTCAATTACTGTGCAAACGAAAGTTACTTCTGTCCACTTGGAGTCATTGAGTGCTAATTAACAAGCAATGTGTCCTTCTCATCTCTCCATCAGTGCTCATGACTTGACCAGATGGGATTTGTTTGGGAACTGCTACAGGTTGCTAAGGACGGGAATAGAGCAGGGCTCTATGCCAGAGCAGGTGCGTCTGTTGCAGATATGAGATGGAGGAATCTCATAAAGCCTGTCAAGAACATGTTACATTTCAACACAATTAATTGCATTATGACATTAGTTTCATAACAGTTCTCAGTACTGTAGTTCTCAGTACTGTAATAAAAAAGCAGCAATTTTGTTTAAATTAAGTATCTATACATTGTGTTTAGTATTTATACATTGTGGAAGTTTTTGAATTTTACAAAACAGTCTCAAAAATGTATGCTTTTTATTAGAGTATGGAGAATTGCACATTAAATATTGATTTATTTCATAAGATCCATCCATCCATCCATCTTCTGATTTTTTCCCCATTTGATTTTAGATTTATTTTTTCTCTCTCTCCGTGAGATTCACCTAGTTATTGAAGATTTTCAGGTGACTAATGCAGATTTCCTGTAGATCATGTTATGTCCTGAAGCTGAGTGTGTTTCATTGTGTGGTTTGTAGATAGCAGTGCAGGCTCTTCAGTGTTCTCATTACTCTATGCTGTGGCAGCTGGTGAAAATCACAGAGGGATCTCCATCCAAGGTCTGTGAGGCATCTATTTAATGCCTTATTATTTAGCAGGTGGTTTCGAATACAAACTGATTATTGCAACTTTCAACCAAAAACAATTTTTCTGTTCGATTTCAGGATGATCTTCTTGCATTACGGAGGGTTGTCAAATCTTTTCTAGCTGTGTGCCAGCAGTGTTTATCAAACGTTAACACGCCGGTTAAAGAGCAGGTAAGCTAAAGACCTTCATCCTTTCATTCAGGAGTGATGTGCCTGTGCAAGAGTCATGCCCCTTTCTTCCGCCCAGGCGTTCATGCTGTTATGCGACCTGCTGATGATCTTCAGTCACCAGCTCACCACAGGGGCCAGAGAGGGTCTGCAACCTCTGGTCTTCAATCCAGACAGCACCCTACAGAACGAGCTGCTCAACTTCATCCTAGACCATGTGTTTATTGACCAGGATGATGAGAATCAGAGCATAGGTGAGCCTACAGACAGTGTTAATGATGTGGTGAATTAAAAATAAAAAATATAATATGTGTTTGTTGGAAAACATTTGCACGTGTGTGTGCACGTGCATGCGTATAGTTTGTGAATGAGACCCAGTGAATGAGATGGATGTATCCAATGGGATATCCGTCAGATACTGTGCAGATGTAAGAGGCTTTTCAATAATGTTTTGAAGTCTAGCTGATGCGTTTTCATGTTGTTTTTTTTCATAGAGGGTGACGAGGAGGATGAAGCTAACAAGATTGAGGCCTTACACAAGAGGAGGAACCTTCTAGCTGCCTTCAGCAAACTCATCATTTATGATATAGTAGACATGCCAGCTGCTGCAGATATCTTCAAACACTACATGAGGGTAAGACAGCCAGTCATCACCTTACCTGACGTGTCCACTGGAGTGGAAGAAATCTTGTGGGGTTGTCTTTTATTTCTGCATCGCCAAATTATACATATACTTTTGTCCAACCACAATGAAAGCATTCAAAATTTGAATTAAGATCAAGCGTAGCGTCAGATCTGGCAGGTCACGTTAGTCAAGCTCGCATCAGCTGACTCTCAGCTGATCCACGTCTACCTATAGGAATACGACGCCTATCACTGTATACATTAGCTCCTTCAGTATTATCAGCAGCTATCGCGTTTCTCAGGAGCTAATTACCCTCCTCCATCCCCAGCTCCTCTCGTCAGTCAGGATTGGCATTCTGATTCACCCTGAATCAGACTAAAATTCTCTAATTATGTTGTACATTAGAATGAATCAATGATATCTGCAATACATTCATGTTGGTTCTGTTCTGTTTACCCTAAGGGGGGTTATTGTGCTCTCCCTGCTCTTATCCATGCTAGGCTGCATGGATGCACAAGGAGTTCTTGCCCAGAACAGAACCATACCTCCAATCTTAACTGTATGCTAATTGTCAATCGTATTCGACTATAGTGGTCTTGACAGAACTTATTGTACTGATTTGCCGCTGTCTAGTGTTCTAGTATTAAGTTGAACATCTCTTAACATCTGTTTTGTTAACCACAATCCCCCCACACTGCTCACCTCCCATAGAAAATGAAGTGGTGTCTGCTGTTCTCTGCTCCAGCGAACAGATATATTACTTAAACTGTTACGCCAACAAACATTCTGCTTTCTCTACTTGTAAACTACTTGCAGTACTACAATGATTATGGAGACATCATCAAAGAGACGCTAAGTAAGACCAGACAGACGGACAAAATACTGTGTGCCAAGACACTCATCCTGAGCTTACAGCAGGTGAGATGACAGCCTCCATTTTGAGGGATATTCTGGCATAAGATGAACATGATATTCGCATTATCATTTTAATCATATGATAATTGTAATAATCCTGTTGTTATTTCTGTTCTTCAGCTCTTTAATGAGCTGATCCAGGATCAGGGGCCTAACTTAGACAGGACCTCATCTCATGTGAGCGGCATTAAGGAATTGGCTCGTCGATTTGCCCTCACCTTTGGCTTGGACCAGATCAAAACCAGAGAAGCTGTGGCCACACTGCACAAGTAACTTCTGTTTCATGTTTGAATTATTACTCATCAAACACCAAATAGTCCTCTTCTTTATTGTACCTCTCACAAATATTTTTGCTGTATTCAGAGATGGGATTGAGTTTGCCTTTAAGTATCAGAATCCTAAAGGACCGGAGTATCCCCCTCCGAATCTGGCCTTCCTTGAGGTTCTCTGTGAATTTTCTTCCAAACTACTTCGCCAAGACAAGAAAACAGTGTAAGTTGGTCTAAAGAGCGCTTTGTTTAAAATGTTTGTTTTTTTATGCTTATATGTTTGAGCGCTGCCTTGCTTTTAGTAATAGAGACTCTGACTGTGCATTAGAACATATCTTTCACTGAGTAAAATTTGTTTTCATTGAATGGAACCTTTGAGAACCTGAATAGAAACATTGTATTATAAGGTATTAAAAAAGAAAAACCTATAAAACTATAAAAGATATAGAATTCTTTTATTATTTTAATTATACATGTTGTTTTTTTGGTGTTCTCTCTTTGCCTGTACAGGCACTCATTAATTATATAAATAATAAGTGTGTGTGTATATATTTGGCTGCGCAACAGTATATGATCACGCTATCATTCATTCAAGTGCTATTAAACCATTCAAAAGACGCAAAAAGATCTTAAAACTTACGATGCGATTAATCGCGATTAATTCGTTATTAATTGATTAATTCGATTATATATGTTATATATTCGAGTATATATGTTTGTGCCATTGTGTTTTCTCTTTGACTATACAGGCACTCGTATCTTGAAAAGTTCATGACAGAGCAGATGATGGAGAGACGGGAGGACATCTGGCTGCCGCTCATCTCCTACAGGAACTCTCTGCTGACGGGCGGAGATGAAGATCGCATGTCCATCACCAGCGGCAGCAGCAGCAGCAAAGCCGGATCCATACGAAGCAAGAAGGGCCGTCCGCCCCTGCACAAGAAACGCATCGAGGGTGAGGATGCCAGTAGATGCAACCATACTAATATAAGACGGGAGAACAGTGGGTTGGTTCAGTTGACTAAGATGCCTAAAAGTAAGCAGTCATGGGCTGTTTTGTGTGTGCTGTCGTGGTTCTGCAGAGGAGAGTGTGGAGGGCTCTTGGATGATGAGGAATGACACCCTACAGACCCCTGGAGCCCTGCAGACACCCCAGCTCACCTCCACCGTGCTCCGAGAGAACCCTCGACAAGCTGCTGAACTCCTCCCTGACCAGGACTCTGAGCCCGGGTCTGAATCCGACTATATTCATAAGTGAGTGACCAATCTTAAAATACACTACATGGTTAAAAGAATGCAGACACTTAAGCAACGCATCCATTTCATTTTTAAAACCATGAGCATTAATATGAAGTTATTCCACCATTTTGGCCATGCTGTGAATCGAATGTTGTTTTTAGTGTTATTTTAGTATTATTTATATACTAATATATTTTTTGATTAACTTTTTAGTTTTTTTTAGTTTTAAGAGTTTTACATTTTAGTGCAAGTCTGTCATCTTATGTGCTTTTTAATTTTTATTATTTTATCAATATTTCTATTTAGCTTTATTTTTAATCATATTAGTACTTTTCATATATTCAGTTAGCTGCCAAAGCATTGTTTCTCATTTTAATATTTATATTTTGTTTCAATTAAAAAAATATATAATAGTTTTAGTTTACAATAACAACACTGGTTGATATATGTCAACTAGTATGTGCACAGTATTATGTGGTTTTCCCCTCGATTAGTCCTCAGATGCAGATGTCCTGGCTTGGCCAGCAGAAGATGGAGGAGGTCAACAGGAAGGAACGCACAGCCATGAACTACATGAAGGCCCGTAGCGGAGGAGTACGACAGACTGTGTACGTGGAGAAACGCGTGTGGGATGTTAAACAAAGGAGGAAAGTGCTGTAGTAAATGTTACTTTGATTTCTCTACTCTAGACGTGGTCTCATGGAGGACGACGCAGAGCCCATCTTTGAGGATGTCATGATGTCGTCTCGAGGACAGCTGGAAGACATGAGTGAGGAATTTGAGGACACCATGGTCATTGATCTGGTAAGGTTCAAGCTGATGACACCACAATGACACACACAGACTATCCTGAGGGACACTTTTAAAGTGTGTATGTCAGGTTAAATTTGTAATTATGATTAACACAAAATAGTTAGGGGAAATACACGTTTGACAAGTTGGTGTATTGTTTTGTATGTTTTTCGATACCTAAAGGCAGAATATAAGATGAAAAATTTGTTATTTTCAGTACTCACTTAAAACTGCTCCTCCCCCCAAACGAATAGCTTGACGTCATAAGAGGGAGACGTCTCCCCAGGTCGCTGAGAAAAATATAGGAGCTGAGCTGAGTTGTAGGCTACCACAGCTGTTATCTGTCAGATCGGTCAGATGTCAGATGTCTATGTGACTGTCCCCAGTGTTTCCTCTGTTTTCCCGGTCTGAACGCGTATGAATCAAAATGATAAGGTATGTTTTTATGTTTCCACTGTTCAATCGTGCCCGCGCCTCTCTCTCTCACACACACACACACACACACACACACACACACACACACACACACACACACACACACACACACACACACACACACACACACACACACACACACACACACCAACCAACATATTCCAGCATTGCAATTCTGACATCGCAGCCTGTTCATTATAGCCACAGAGCTTCAGAGCTAAGGCGGAGCTACAGATTAGGTCCCTAAATAACCCGCGTATCTAACAGTAGTTCCGCATTAATTAATTTGCACGCGAGTTTTATTTATTTTTATACCGTGTATTCTCCGTGTATATTCATGCACCGAACCGTGACGCCCGTACCGTTTCGGTTCAATACGAATACATGTACCGTTCCACCTCTAAGTTATGCCTATACTTACCAAGACACCTGACCAACTCTCCACTGGTTCTCTTCACACCAGATATTTATGTTTCTTCGATAGGAATTATTTAAATTTCTGTTTGGCTCCTCATCTGTCTCACGCCTGGAAGGCTCAAAATTGTATGGCTGTGGGCCATCGTAGGTTTGAGGGGGATTTTGGATCTCCTCAGACTCAAAACTCTCCATACTTGAATAGAACTTTTTTGGCACGTCTCCCTCTTCTGACGTCACAGCTCAGCTGTGTTTTAAAAATATGATCTTGACAGAAATGGCTATAAAGCTTACTGTAGGGCAATTACAGTAATAATTTTAATGATAATTACATTTTCACTCAGACATCTAAACCTTATTTAATATATCTAAAAAAAAAATGTAACCTGACATACACACTTTAAGTCTGCTTCACACTTCTAAGAGCCCTCCAAAAATTAAGCACTGGTAAATCTTCTATACCATGAGACATTAGCAATTTGTATTTTGCTTACAAATGACGTCAGTGGATAAAGACTCTCTTTCCACCATAATGGCGTAGTTACATTGCCCAGCACTTATAGATGATACTACTAAGTGTCTCAGAATACTTATGTAATTAAATATAGAAACAAAAGTATTAATTACATTGTCTTAAATCCTGCGCAGCCTCCATCCAGGAACAGGCGGGAGAGAGCCGAGCTAAGACCGGACTTCTTTGACTCTGCAGCCATGATTGAGGACGAGTCGGTAAGAATGAGTCGCTATTTGCTAAAGCTTTCAAATCATTATATAAATATATTATTATTCAAGATAAAACCAAATATTGCATTATGGCTTAGTGTGATTATCAAATCGCAAAGGCTTTAATTCAATTAAATAAATATATGTGATGCATGTTTCAGCATGGCACAGCATGTTTCCCATGCTCCGATGTTTTCAGTGTCTCGGAATGACAAATGCCGCTCTACACAAATTCTTTCTCTGCGAGCGCCACGTCACAGTAACGTGCATTTGAAAACGCAGCGAACCAACCATTTTCACAAATTTCTATTGAGAATCATTTTTAAAAATATTGTCAACAAAAGAGAAGTTTAACATTTGAAAGCAAAGAAATCAAGACAGCCATAAATACTAGTGTTGCAATTTTACAGCTGAACTTATATTTTTCTTAAATATATTTTACAGCAAAATATTACAATGGTAATATTTATTTTAATATTATCATTTAGTAATAATAATATATTATTAGATTTATAATATAGTCATACTGATATATAATCACAAAATGTTGCCAAATCGTGCAGCCCTACAGACAAAAAAACTTTTTTAAATCACAATTTATCTCAGAAAAAGCACAATGAAAAATGTACCCAAAATATGCAGTCCCAATTATCACCTGATTATTATTATATATAAATTTTTTTCTCAGGGTTTCACGATGCCCATGTTCTGAGGTGCCACAACAGCTGGAAAAAGAGCTTTGCCATCAAGAGACATGAAAGAGACATTCACAAAGGAGCCGAAGCACTGGTGATGAGGTTAAGTGATTCAGGAGCGAACTCTCCACTCTTTTATCAGACGTCACAGAGAAGCTTTTATTCATCCACAGATTATTTTAACAGTCCAATCAGGTCACATATGGTGAATTGTTCTGTCAAACAGGTTCTTCATAAGCTCATCTGAATCGCACTGGATGGGATTTACATCATGGTACAGATCTATCATGTAAGAATGTACGGTCCCATATGTTCAAGATGTACATATTTGTGTTTATCCATCCTACTATGTAGATGCCCTGTACAGTTAGATTATGAAGTCGCTTTTAATATCAGGTCAACTAACAGATTCTTCCACCAAAAAAAATCAGTATTAAACATTGGTAAATCTTCAATCGGCCTAATTTACATATACATAAATAACACTTAACAGTTTTCAATAGGCATAATTATGGTAAATGACAAAGGAAAGTGAGAAAAGAGTGTTAAAAATGCAGTTAATATTGTCAGAGCCAAAAAATCTCTGTGTGTGACACAGTTGTCCTGAAGGGGGCATTACATGTTGTGTATTTTGGCTTTCAGAAACATTTGAATGGTCAGTATTTTATTTCCAGTAGATTTAGGTGAGGTTTATTTGTGTGAAATGTCTATACGGCAGGGTTTTCATCAAGTTACTCTTGTCCGGGTCAAACAGCAGATGCTGTTGTGCCATGTGTTGAGCGAGGCCCATTCAAGTATTGCCTCTGTTGAAGTGCTCTATGGTCCTGTGCTCTCATAAAGTGAAATGTTATACTGTCAAGAACACGAGTTTCCCATGATCGTCATTACTCCCCACCCTGAGCCCCGGTTAGTTTTGCTAGTGTACCTGTAAATTGTACATTTTCAATATAAAATGGTTTTCTTTTGTACGACCTAGAAATGATGTACCACTTTCCCTTTTAATGGAAAACTGTTCTAAAACTTTTCTTCAGTGAACTTATGGAAAACTCACTTTTTCAGAAAATAAATAAACAAATATGTAATCATGAACCGTGGGAGTGTTTTATTGACTTGAGAATGTTTAAATAGCGACATAATGCATACGAGTGGGAATAAGGCACAAGGAACCATGTGTAAAAACATGATATTCTCTCCAGTCTAACCACAGTTGTGAAATGCTATAAAATTAGTGTTGAGATTTATAAGGGAATGTTAGCGTGTTTTTTCCAGGGGTTGGTCTGTTTCTTGCTGGCGAGCACCTCCAGATCTCTACAGATCCTCTTGCGTGTGGTTGAGGGCTGAATGATATCATCCACAAAGCCTGTGAAACACATTCAATGTTACACACACATGTAGCAGGAGAACCGAGCACATCTGTATTGCAGTGATGACAAGCCTCACTGGCACTGTGAAGATTAATGTATATTGTGTCTGTTAATAATAAAAATGTTCTGTGCACCTCTGACAGCAGCGGGGAAGGGATTGGCAAACTTCTCCACATATTCAGCTTCAGCCTTGGCTTGATTCTCCTTTCCTCTGAAGATGATCTGAACTGCACCCTTAAAAATGAAATGATGTATTATGTAGCACATTACATAAATATAGGGTTTCACACTTTCAATCTATTTTCATGATTTGTCCAGTTATTGCGAATCATTTGGAGCCGAAGAAATACCTAAATTTATACTGACTGATTGTGATTTTTGTGTGTGTAATTTCATGACCAAAATCACTTTTAAAATTGTCTTATATTAAAACAAATGGTTTACACCGCAACAGGAAGGTGTTTTTTTTTGTTGAGAAATTTAAATGTATTTTATGCTCACCAAGGCGGCATTTATCAAAAATATATGATAAAAAATGCAGTAAAAACAATAAATGCTGTGAAAAATTACAATTTAAAACAACTGTTTTCTGTTGTAATACATTTCAAAAATGTAATTTATTCAAAGCTGAATTTGTCAGCGTCACATGATCCTTAAGAAATTATTCTAATATGCTGATTTGCTGCACAAAAACAGATTTCTTATCAATGTTAAAAACAGTGTTTGTGGATTCTTTGATGAATATAAATTTGAATATTTCACAATTACTGTTTTTACCGTCTTTTGGTCAAATAAATGCTGTTGAGCATAAGATATTTTTTAAAAGCATATAAAATCTTAATTATTCCAAACTTTTGACTAGTAGTGTAGATTCAGTGAGCAAAATATTGTGGAGATACCACTGATAATATGTCTCAATTAATTATTATTTTCAATTCATCTGAAATAGAAATATGTAGTAACATACATGTCTTTACTGTCACTTTTGATCAATTTAATGCATCCTTAAACTCTTACTGGCCCCAAACTAAAAAAAAAAAAAAAAAAAAAAAAATATATATATATATATATATATATATATATATATATATATATATATATATATATATATATATATATATATATATATATATATATATATATATATATATATATATATATATATATATATTATGGCTAATTCATTATAGGAATATCAATGAGCATCATTGTTGCTTTAGCGTCACTAATGAACACCCAGCAGAAATATTTATAGTATGTTAGTTTGTACTTTAAACAGTCAACATATGATATGACCTGTGCTATCCAAACTCTGAGTCAGCAGCACCTGTTACTCAACTCACAGCTTTGAGCCTCCAGCTTAGGAATGAAACGAGTAGAAGGGACATTCACAAGCAGCTTAATCACTAAAGAGAGCCAAGCATAGTGATCATTGCTGCTGTAAGAGTATATCTGGGCTGAAGCTCTCTGAACGCTCTCATGTCCATCTGATACTACTCTGCACTGGTTACAGGATAAAGAATTTCTTAAATCTAGCTTCTAGCACAAATCTATTTATATGGGGCCATATATATATATATAAATGTGCCATATATATATCTCATAAATGCACTAGAAAGCCCCATAATTCACCCACAATGCCTATTTATTATGCAAGTGCATTGGCCAGAACACTTGTTTCAGCTCATTAGTCTTCAGTTTTACCTTTGCACCCATCACTGCGACCTCAGCGGATGGCCAGGCATAGTTGACGTCTCCTCTCAAATGTTTGGAACTCATCACATCATAAGCACCTCCATATGCCTGAAGACAGGACACACAGGATTCAGCAGACAAGCTAGTTAGAACCATCCACACGCACAAGCATCATTCTGCCTCCTACCTTCCTAGTGATGACAGTGATTTTTGGAACTGTGGCCTCGGCAAAAGCATACAGCAGTTTGGCTCCGTGTCTGATGATGCCTCCGTACTCTTGAGCTGTGCCTGTGGAAACACGGAACGTTTCTGTCAGTATTTTATTTAAAAAGGGAAATGCATGTTGGTGATTTAGGCTAAAATGATTTCGAAACCCCCCCCAGCAAAGTTAAGGTTAGGATAATAAAAAGTCTCCAGACACCTGGCAGGAATCCAGGGACATCCACAAATGTGATGATGGGAATGTTGAAGGCGTCACAGAAACGAACAAAGCGAGCCCCTTTAACAGATGAATTTATGTCCAAACAGCCTAAAATATACAACAAAAAAAAGGACATAACAAATAATGTGAAATGTATGTTTATGTAATATGTAAGAATATTTTACATGTAATATCCGCTACTGTTCAGAAGTTTTAAAATAAGTCTCTTATGCTCACCAAGGCTGCATTTATTTCATTGAAAATGTAGCAAAACAGTAATATTGTGAAATATTATTACAACTTCAGATAACTGCTTTCTCTTGTAATGTAATTTAAAATGTAATTTATTCCTGTGATGGCAAAGCTGAATTTTAAGCATCATTGCTCCAGTCTTCAGTGTCACATGATCATTCAGAAATCATTCTAATACGCTGATTTGCTGCTCAAGAAACATTTGTTGAAAACAATTGTGCTACTTAATATTTTTGCGGAAACCATGGTCATTTTCTTCTTTGATGATTCTTTGATAAATTGAAATTGTTGAAATATAATTTTTGTAACAATGTAAAAGTCTTTACTTTTGATATATTTAATGTGTGAATAAAAGTATAAAATGAAATAAAAGAATCACCCACCAGATGCCACTTTTGGCTGGTTTCCCACTATGCCTACAGTCCGACCATTCATCCTGGCAAATCCCACCACAATATTTTTGGCGTAGCTGGGCATAATCTCAAAGAATTCTCTCTCGTCTACTATCTGTAAGAGTGAAATGACAATCATAAGCACTACCTGATGAGTTTTTGCATGACTTTTTGAATTGTTTGTTCACTAAAGATGCACATACACCATGAACGATGTCCAGCATGTCATAAGCTTTAGTGGTTTCAAAAGGAACGACAGTGTCCAAACCAGGAACCAGCCGGTCGCTGAAGAAAACAAATCGACATGATAGCAGCAGGTCAAGAAAAGCTGGTCAAGATAAGTTGATAAAGAAATAATTATTTTACAAAAATAGCTTCTCACCGAGGATCGTGGCACTCAATGACTGGAGATGGATCTTTGTTGCTCAGTGGAAGAAAGTTGAAAAAGTCTCGCAAGTTCAGAAGGGCATCAACGTCATTCTCAAAGGCCCGATGAGCAACACCTGAAAGAAAACAAAAAGCTCTTTATATTACAAGAAAGCCAAGATAATCTTTAGTCAGATTAGAGAACAAATACTTAAAAAAATAAAAAATAAAAAAGAACTGTTCAAATGCCAAAAACAACTTGATAAAACACATTCTGATGTATTCACAGACTAAATGGATAGACCTACCCGACACAGCGGTGTGGGTTTTTGCTCCACCTAGCTCCTCCTGGGTAACATCCTCGTTTGTTACAGATTTCACCACATCTGGGCCTGTGATAAAAAGGTAGGAGGTGTCCTGCAAACACAGGTTCAAGTTTTTCATTATAAATTGGTGTGCCAGCAGGGACACAATAAATCTCAATTCAAATGCTATATGCATTTATACTCTAAACTTTTCTTTTCTTACCTTTACCATGAAGGTAAAGTCTGTCAGAGCAGGCGAGTACACGGCACCACCTGCACACGGGCCCATGATGAGGGAGATCTGAGGAACTACACCTGAGGCCATCACATTCCGCTGAAGAACAAATACCATTGTGCAGAGTTAGTCCTGGAATATATGTCCGCTACCATTCAAACGTTTGGGGTCAGTATGATTTTTTTATTAATACTTTTATTCAGCAAGGATGCATTAAATTGATCAAAAGCGGCAGTAAAGACATTTATGCTACAAAAAAATTCCATTTTAAATAAACACTGTTCTTATGAACTTTCTATTCATCAAAGAAACCTGACAAACAAAAATATTAAGCAGCTGTTTTTGACACTGATAATAATCAGAAATGTTTCTTGAGCAGCAAAATCAGCATATTAGAATGATTTCTGAAGGATCATGTGACACTGAAGACTGGAGTAATGACGCTGAAAATTCAGCTTTGCCTTCACAGGAATACATTACATTTTAAAATATGAAATATTTCAAAATTTTACTGTTTTACTGTATTTTTGATCAAATAAATGCAGCCTAGGTGAGCATAAGAGAATGAGAATTGAGAGAGGTGAGAATGGTAGTGCATGTATCAAATAAATAGCTGTGTTCAGCTATTCAGTTTACCAAGAATATGTCAGCATATCCTGCAAGGGACTCAACGCCTTCCTGAATGCGGGCTCCACCAGAGTCATTGAGACCGATTACTGGGGCTCCGACCATCATAGCCTGGTCCATGATCTAGGAATTAAAACGCAGTGATTTAACTGTTTGACAGAATTGTGCCTATGCGGTTTTTTTTAAGACTTTAGTCAGATCCAAACCTGACCAGTCTCACCTTGCAGATCTTCTGAGCATGAGCCCCTGATAAACTCCCTCCGAACACGGTGAAGTCCTGTGGACAGAGGAGCATTTCACTCATGACAAGAGAATGGAGATATTCAAATAAAACATTTTTATGTTGCAAACCTATGGTCAAAAGCTAGTATCATACCTGGCTGAAAACATAGACCAGTCTTCCATTGATTCTTCCCTGTCCGGTCACTACACTGTCTCCTGGGTACTGAAAACAAAGATCATGTGTCATTAGTGACCCTCATCTACAAGTGTTAAAAATAACAATGGGTGATGCTAACAGTTACTGTGCTGTTATAGACATCAAATCGTAACTAAAAATTCAGCATCTGCTTTATTTTCTTTCTTCGCGAAATTTGAGCTGTCACCAAATCTCTTCTCCTTACTGTATTAGTAAACATGCACATTTTAAAACATTTGAAATATATAACAATAAAAGCTGGCCTTTTTTATTACAGATTACTTATTTCAAGACAATAATAAAGGCCCTCATATCTCAGTTGGTATGTACATCTGGTAAATCTGTAATATAAATAAAATAGTGTGTTGACATACATCTTTTTTTAGTGTAGCATTTTAATTTTAGAGTATTGTAATCAATAATATGTTAATATAAATTTAAACAATTTATGGCTTATTGTGGGGCCCCTGGTTGAGAAGCACTGACTTAAAACTCTTTATATTTGGTTAAAAGGTTGTTTAAAAGTCTTTTAAAATCTGTCAAACTGTAAAAGCGTCCGTTTCATAGAATGACACAATGTTGCATTTGCATTCACTCGAGAGTAAAGACATTGAACGCTGTTGTTTTTTCATAACTTAGGACATGGAAAAATGGGAATATTTCTGCATTCAGTATGAAGTTTCTTTGGAGGTGACATACCTTATTATGATCTGCCTCCATGCCGAAGTCAGAACAGCGATGCTCCACAAACATGTCATACTCCACGAACGAGTCCTGGTCCAGCAAGAGCTCCACTCTCTCTCTCGCTGTCAGTTTACCCTGCGCACAGGCATTACGCAGCTCTTCTCGGATTGTTGCGCTTTCACTTATGTCAACTGCATTCATTCTGCAGAAGGTTTTCATAACTTACCCTTTTGTGCTGTGCAGCTATCCTCAGCTGCCCTCCTCCTATAAGCGCTGCATTTCGCTTCTTCTCAATTCTCTCTTGCACAGACAGATGGCCGACAGAATAGCATCTTGTATTTTGCAGTACTTTCGATTGGGTAATTGCCCCAGCGACTGCGCCGTACGGAATCTGACCAACACTTTTAAAAGAACATTTTAGGCCATGTAATAGTCCCAGACTACTTCGCATTAACGTGTAGGTCGCCATCACTGCTACACTGAGGACACAGGACAGACGCTGTCGGAAACCCCTATCGGTGTCTTCAGCCAATCAGCAACAATCGCTTACTTTTCAGAGCCAATTACTACTCGGTTAGCTAAGAGGGCGTGAGTGAGTGAGCCAATCACTGCAGAGGGCTGCGTTTTTAGGCGAACTTGATAGATGTAGTCCATTTTAATGTCAACAATGATAAACTACAGTTCCCAACTGCTACCCAGCTGTAATGAGAATCGCTTTTGAACAAATGTAACGTTAGATTCCTAAATGCATTTGAAAAAAATAAAGATAAATAAAGGCTAGATTCCTTACTGCATTTTAAAAGTGAAAGGTAAAGGACACCTCCCTCTATATGTAAATCTCTATTTTTCTCTTATTCAGTGAATCGTCTTTCTTCACAAAGGAAAAAATAAAAGCAAAATTCTGATGTAAAACCATTGAAGATTTTATGATCCAAATTCCTCTACTTTTGAAGAAGATCTTCAATAGGGATGTCATTTAGTTCTGTTACAAAAACCTTTTTTCTTTTTAGTATAAGTAGTCCAAAAGACACATTAATACTCTTAAAAGTGAGAGGCGTACAGGCAGAACTATCAAATAATAAATAAAGGAAATTAACAACATCATTATATTTTTATTGATTATTGCTAAATGTTATGGCATTTTACGACGGACAGTAATTAATTATCTCAGTGTGTAACCACCACAGAGCCTATTTATTTTTATTATTTTATTGTATGTTTAATTATTTTGCTCTACGTATGTATCCCTTGTAATCCTTGTTCAATGAAAAGAAAAAAAAAACAAAAGAAAAAAAACACAGATCCTCGTAGTAGCGTGTGCTTTATACAGTCTCACACTAGGGGGCAGTACTTACTGGAGGCCGTGTTTAATTCCAAGCGCTCTTTTACTCTTGTTTGGTATTGTTCCTCTCAGGATGCAAAAGTTAACAGAGGAATAATAAGCAACTGGCTCTAGCACGGGCTAATGTATGGGAATATTTTGCAGAGTAGGGAATTCAGTTGAATACTATATAAACAAATCGCTCAAACGGGAGTCTATCGCACGCGTTAGTGTGAGAAAAGCTCTCTTATTCAACAACCCGAAGAAAAGTGCAGTCTGTATTAGCTAACGTTAGCTAGCGAACTAGCAAGCAAGCAAGCGGACTGTGTGGTCTGTTCAGTTAAACTGTAAATAACCGCTGTGGTTGATAATTTCAAGGATCATACTTTTTGTGCAACGGATTTTTTGTCTTCTGTTTTTCCTATTGTTATTTGTGGACGGATTATTCGCAGAGCTCGTGCCGCCGACTCTAACGTTAACGTTACACCTCGGGCCTGTTGTGCTTCTCTCTAAAATGCTGTTTATCGTCCAGTCCTTCATCTCTGTGTACTTTATCACAAACGTGCAGCGCTCTTCATATTGAGGTAACGTTAATCGGGATCTGCCACTAATGGAAGTCAGACTATAGTCTGGGCTTTACATCGCTTACAGCAGCCGGGCTGACCGTCTCTGGGGGATCCTCTAAACATTGACATGTTAACAAGCAGACGACTCAAAGCCGCTCATCTGCTTGCGAGTCATGTCAAATTACACTCTTTGTTTGAGGCGTTGGGTCAAGCCTGGTTGATTGTGTTCTCCCAGTTATTCTGCTTTGGGAGCCAGTTCATCGGTCGCTCTCAGTAGCTGATCAGCCCGCTCCTCTTGTCCTGCTATTGACTGAGTCGCTGAGATGAACCCGGTAAACGCCACCGCGCTGTACGTGTCGGCGTGTCGCTCTCTTCTGCAGTGCGACCCGAAGGATCCGGAGACGTACGGAGGGCTGTTCAACGTCCTGCCTTTCTTTAGAGACTCCCTATCCTGCCTGGTGTGTGGTGAGTAACTTGCCTTTAAAACTAAGCAATGCACGAGAGGCCGTGCTATGTTTTGAATATAGTCACGGCTAAATAACGTTGCATCACGGGCAGCGGAGCAGCCGTTAATAAGTTCAGAATATACAGCGCAGCTTAGTCGAGTTTGTTATTGATTTTATTAAAGCGTTACTGCTTAATAAAAGTATTTCAAACATATTTTAAGCAAATTGAGTCGCGTTCTTCCACTAGAACGTATAGTCCGTGGCATAATCATAGATATATTCATATCTATATCTATATGGGCACAACAACGTTGTTACGCAAAAAAGAGAGATCTTCTGTGGGTTCTGCGCAGTGATATGATGGAAAGCTGTATCAACCAATCAGCATCCAGGAACGCTTTGAGGGCTTTTTCAGAGAGCCTGCTCGCTGCAGAGCCATGGGTGGAGCGTGAAGTCCAGCTCCCCCTCTGGATGTCCAGCTCCCTCTCTCTGGGTGTAATGGGTGGGGCTAGAAGGTCCAACCACACCATAACCCTACCCATAACTATCCCTCCACCCATTAGATCCACAGGGGTGGGGCTGGACGTCATTTGGCTCTGCAGTGAGCACCACTTGGACTTCTTGGTTTATTATTTAAATGACCCATTTTTTTCCTATTTATTTATTTAACTCTAAAAAGTTATTTTAAAGATTTATAGGTCATGAACCAAACCAACCTGCGACAAAGTGAATCACAACATTACAAACTTTGATTTAAAGCAAAAAAGTTTCAAGACTGTATACTTAACTGCTTTAATGAAGGAAAAATATATCAATCCCATGAATCACTGCGAATGATATAATCAAATTAAAAACAATGGAGAAATATAAGACTAATCAATTAAAGATTTATATATATATATATATATATAGAAGTATATCTCCATTGTTATATTAACAATCTATTGATAGATTGATTCCCTGATTGGTGGAGATTTCTTTGCAGAATCATCATGGGCGATGTAGTTTTTCACAATGAATTCCAGCCAATAAATAAAATCCTTAAAATATAAGTTGAAATAATGCGGTCTAATGGCTCCAACAAAAGCATTTACCATCGATTAACAACCTTGTAGCTCCCAGGTCTGTCTTTAATGGTTTATAAGTTATCATTAAAAGTAAATTTCCCTGTGTAGAAAATGAATGGGATTTTTACTTGCATAACCCATCTGTTGCACTCTATAGCATGATGCTATTTTGTTATGCTTAATTGTTTTAAATTAATCTATTGTTTTCTTTTCATCTAGGAAATTTGCTTCAGGAGCCGCTTGCTCCAAAAGATTCCTCCTGCCAGCACTGTGTTTGCAAGGGTTGCAAAGGCAAGAAAATGCAATTGAAGCCATCCTGCAGCTGGTGTAAAGACTATGAGCAATTTGAGGAGAATAAACAGCTCCAGATTCTGATCGACTGCTACAGGAGTCTCTGCGAGTGTGTCTCGGTGTGCGTCATGACAGAGCAGAGTGCCTTGGGGGTCAAAGGTTACGCTGAGGTCAAGAAGATGCTGGAAGAGGTGCTGGGGGTGAAGCAGGAACAAGAAGAGTTTAGTTCTGTCAAAGACACTGCATATGTTCCTCATCTCAAAACAGAGACAGACTCAGAAAACTCTGCTGACATCAAACCGACTGTCTCTGACAAACCCTCTGAGCAGATCCCAGCTGAGCTAGAGACCCCCGAGCCTGTCAGTGCCGACGGACCTCTGAGATGTAACTCAGAACTACACAAGAGTGTCACTGTTAACGTTGTAAAGTGCAAAGTTAGTCAAGACGAAAGCGCTGAATCCGTGCACCTCAGTGCGGAGAACACGAGCATCCTAGAGGACCTTAAATCTGACATTAAGAGCAAGGAGGTGTCTTGTGAACTGACTAAATCAGCAGCAGAGCTGTGTCAGCACTCACAAACCAGCGGCGCCCTTACGCCAGGACAGCCTCAGACGGGCCTGACGTGCCTCGCCGCAGCCCACAGAAAAGTGCGCCTGAGCCGAAAGCGCTCTCGCTCTGAGAGTGACCGCGAGATGCTCCAACCTCTGCCCATCACCAGCCTCATCCAGGGGCCTTCGGTAGCGGCCACAGCTCCGTCGAAAACAGCATCTGAACCGAAAGCACCCTCCCCGCCGCCTGTCGTGGTCACCAATGGAGGCGTTTTGAAGGTCAACAAGGCCATGCTGGATTCAACTAAAAATATCCAGATAAACACAGACCTGGCTAATAAGAAGGTTCAGGTCAAGTCTAAAGTGGCCGTACCGAAGGCGAAGGGCAAGGCGAAGGACAGACTGCTCTCGGCTAGCGTGTTGCCTGGCCAGCCTCCTAAAGTCGTATACAAAAAGACACAAGAGAAAAAAGGCTGCAAGTGTGGACGAGCCACCCAGAATCCAAGTGTTCTTACCTGCAGGGGTCAAAGGTGCCCCTGCTACTCCAACCGTAAGGCCTGTTTGGACTGCATCTGCAGGGGCTGCCAGAACTCGTACATGGCCAACGGGGAGAAGAAGCTGGAGGCTTTTGCCGTGCCTGAGAAAGCCCTGGAGCAGACCAGGCTCACTCTCGGCATCAACCTCACCAGTATTTCGGTCAGAAACGCTGGCACGAACGCTGCTGGGGTCCTCAGCCTGTCCGCGGGCTCGCCCATGGCCTCTTTCCTCGCGTCCAGCGCCGATGAGGACCAGAGTTTTGAAGATGCTCTCGAGATGCATTTTGACTGTTGATAGCTGTCCTGCTACTGATCTCTCTCTTAACAGTGGTCGATTCGAACAGAAATTGTTTGCCAAAACTCTTGTCTGTGGTTTTTCATGTTCAACCTCTACCATCAAACACACGCACACACTGCTGTAATAGAAAGTTACTGTGAAGCTGAGCTTTATGGCATATTTTGTTTTTATTTTGAAGGAACTGTATGCTACTGCATGACTGTTGTAATCACAATGAACTAAGGATCTGATAAACATCTGCTTTTTTTTTTTAAATGGTCGATGACCCAAACCTTAAAATGAATTTCACAGTTATTTGTGATACATTTGTCTGCTTACACGTATGGCTCATTATAAACTCTCCCAAAGCTATTCAATGATTAACATTTGTTTACATTCTGTCTCTCTTTTTTTTTTTTTACATTTATTTTTAAATATATATATAAATATGAATATATTGCATCTAAACATTCATTGAAGGTAAAATTATACACTGCTATCTGTAATGTAAACTAACTTTCTTATGGTGAAAAATGTAGCACTTAGTCCCAATAGTGTTAATGGGTTTAGACACCTTTTCTGGTTGCTGTAGTGATCAGTTCCTGTGTCATTTTGACTTTCATTTATAGGACTGGGGTGTCCCTTCGGGATATTGAATTATTTTATTTTTTTGTTCAGTAGATGGTTCCTTTTTTTTTTTTTTTACAGAAAATAGTGCTATGTCACTTTTTATTCGTCATGTTCAAGCTTTGAAAGAAAGATGTTCAAATTCCACGTTTGTCAGCGGTTTTATAAGGATAATGAAGCACAAATATGTCATGACAGAAATGTTCCTCCAATTTTGAGAGTTGCTGATTCATTTTATCCTCACTATTGTTCATTGTTAGTTCAGACAGAGCTGGCTGTGTCATCAGTAGAATATCTACAAAGATTTCTGAAACAAGTGAATGTAAGCGTGTTCAGTGTCACCTGAGAATGTATTCAAGGCAGTGCTAATTTTAAAAGCAATATGAGAATCAAAATGAGAGAGAACCATCTTATAAACCCTTTCCCCACTCGAAGGCATCATATTTGTTTTGATGCAAACTGTAAAACGAGTATTTCAAAATGTTCTGTTGTTTAAATGTATGCCTGAGCACCTTTTAGCACCCATTGATGCCTCTTTACTCTGATCCTGATTAGTTGTGTTTGTCTTGCAGTTGTGTTGTGATTCCTGTTTTAGGGACCAAAACTAGAAGTATGTGTTGAGAAAGGTCAGTGAACACATCTTTACTGTTACACTGCACCGTTTCATGTCTTATATAATGAAGCAGGGTAGGCAGTGCTTCATCTGTATCCTTAAATATGCTTGAAAACACTATCAGTAGGGCTTTGACCAAATATTGAAAATCTTCTTAGTTGAGTCTTGGATCTTAGTGGGATATTGTGTTGTATTTTCAAACCTTATAGTTTGGTAGCGTCGTTCTATTCCTCCCTTTGCTTTTCAATGGTCATTACTTGAACTCTCAGATTTTAGTTTCTTGATTTTTTTTTTTTTTTTTAATTACTGGAGAACCTCTTATTATTGCTGGTTTATTCACTGCCACAATGAAATAATGAAAATTGCAGAAAGCAACAAAAATAAATTATAGTTTTTTATTTCTTGTTTTTCAAAACGGTGTGTTGTGTCATGTGTTATGTAAGTTTTGTCTAACGCAGCACAAATGATTTTCTATTTTGTTTAAGCCTAGCTTTGATGTAGGTCATGTCAGCCGCTAGAGGGCAACATTGTTACTATATATTAATAGCTTTCCTGTTTAATATTTAAATCATGAAATTATCCTTATACCCAACATATTTTCATGTTGACATTTTAATGTTTTTCCTTATAAATGTAGAAGTTAGAAGGACCTTAATTAGCACAATTATCCAAAAGGCATAGAACGACATATATTTATTTCCAACAAACTGCTTAAAAGGAACATAAAACGGCAAACAAAAATGTAATTTTTCTCATCGTTATTCAATAATGTGAGAATATTTGAAACGCCACAATGTTGTACTTTCTTGAATTACTAATGCAACTAGGCAGAATATTTTTACATTTTATTGCAGCTTCAATACATGTTCCTACTTTATTCACTCAGTGTTTCACAGTAGAAATATGACTCAGTTAATTGCAGCTCTTTGGAGTGAAAGTCTAGCACAAATGTAATGAAATGTATGGTGATATATGACTTCTGTTTGGTGAATGCAGTAGTAAAGACGAAATGTAAGTATAATTTGAATACTTTAACGTTCTGTACACCTACTTGTAGGCCTTATATTAATGATGTTAGTATAGCCTATATATTTTCAAGAGAAATTCCATTGTCATTTGGTTCTTAGTACATTAGTTTAGAAAAATGCTTAAATGTGTTAGTCATTATTTGAAAGACATTATACAGTTTCAGTTTCTTGATTTACAATATAAACCATGTCATGCTGCAAAAGAATGCATCACAATGTGAAATGTGGAAATCCCTAATAATAGACGCATTTTAGACGTAGCCTACGTCTTCTCACATTTAAGTCGAATACCTACAAATGTTCGTCAAGCCAAGCAATATAATTGTGCACTGCCCTTATTCCCACAGAGAAGTGCAAGGGCCAGAAAGCAAAGCTCACACAGCCATGGAAACCATCTTGGTAATGGTCATTAGTGACAGAGACCCCTGCCAGCTCCAGCCTGCGGGCATACATCATCCCATCGTCCCTCAAAACATCGTGCTCGCCCGTCAGAATGTAAGCACGTGGCGCCATACGCAAAACCTCGTCGCTCGCCAGTAACGGAGCAGCTCTGGAATCCAATAATGCCGGTACATCCTTTAAGATACTAGGAGAGCCAGTCAGCGGGAAAACAGGCTTATAATCTTTTATCACTCGTTTGGGGAGGAGATTGGTCCAATTCAGCTTTGAACGATTCAAGGACAGCAGGCTTTGGTCTTGGGCTGTGTGTTTGTTCATCATAATGGAGTGCATGAGGTCAGGGTCGGCGTCTAAGTACTCCAGCCAGAAACGAGCCATTAGCCTGCGATACAGGATGGGAACATTGTGGTTTTGTTGATAGGAAGCTGTGTTGAAGTCTAGCGCCTGGAGCACTGGGTAAATCAAGACCTGCAGTTTGAATTTCACAGAAGTACTGTTGTCTATTCCAATCTAGTGAGAGAAAACAAAAATGCAGGTTGATTACCGCAACCACAAAGGTTGTTACATTCAAAGGAAGCTGCTGCATTCACGCGATATCGTAATTGCGAGATGACAAAACATGACGTTGTACTCGGAGCTGTTTACGAACTCGGAATTATGCTTTTCTGTCAACACCAAAATGAATCTGCAGCGGTCACGTGGAACAAGTCAGAGCTCTCTGAAAATTCCGAGTTTACAAGTTGTAATTAAGAGTTCTACGCGGACGTGAACGCTTTTTACAAGTCCGAATCTTCTGACAACGCACCAATAGTTCACCTAAAAATAATATAATATAATCTAAAATATTTCTTCTGAAGTCACCCATATGTAGCCCATTTCCACCACATAGGCCTAGCCTAAGAACAAAGTCGAAATTATGAGCAAGTCATAATTAAGAGATACAAAGTCATAATCAAGTCGAAATGATGATACAGCATCAATTATTAGATACTGTCATTGTCATCATCGCGTTAAAATGATGATACAGCGTCAATTCTGAGATAGTAGAAATTATGAGATACTGTCATACTTATGACGTAAAAAGACAGTTATGGCAAATTGGAATTTCTTGCCATAATTTTTATGATCACGGTCTGAATGAATCAAAACTTGTTTACTCAATCAAGAGATTTATTTCACTAATCTGATTCTCAATGATCAGTAACAGTGGTTAAAACATTAGATTTTTTTTTATTTATTTTTTTATTAATTTTATGAAAAACTATATGCAAAGCTATCGTATGGCTTTGGACATGATGAAATAAAGCTTACAAGCATTATGGACAACAGTTATGATACTTGTGGTGTTTTTGTCAATTTCCGAAGCTTAAAGCTCCAGTCCCCGTTCATTCGATCAGAACAATTATTTACATTTCCTCTGTGTTCCACAAAAGAAAGTCATACAGGTTTGGAACAACATGAGGGTGAGTAAATAATGACATGTTAAAGGGATATAAACTATCCCTTTAACAGACAATATGAACTATAATGAGGGCAATAAAAGTGGAAGTGTACCCGCTGAGCCACTGCAGCGGCCAGGTTCCCTCCAGCACTGTCTCCACACACTGCCACTCGCTCTGGATCGACCGAGTACTTCGCCTGCACTTCAGGCTTCAGGAAGTGCTTAGCGGCCTGCACACACTCCTCGTACTGCACTGGGAAGTGCACATCAGGAGCCATGCGATAACTGCACAAAATAAACTCTCAGTGTGGCTGATCAAAACCGTAGATGATTTATCTCTTCCTATGAATGCGAGTATATACTCACTCCACCGTCACAACCACTGCGTCCAGATCAGCTGCCATCTGTCTGCAGAGACTGTCATATGACCCCAACTCTGATGGCAGATAAGCAGTCACATGAAAACACAACTCACACATAATCCCATGAATGTCAAAATAGGAAAGAGGGATTCCTGCTGCCTGATTTATCATGAAAAGTGTATAATGGTTAATAAGGTAACATTCAGACATACTTGGAGCACCCAAGGCCCATCCACCTCCGTGGATGAACATAACTCCTCTCCTCAGCTTTTCTTCCCGTCCAGGAGGGTGGTATACACGCACATGTACCCCATCAAACAGGATATCTTCAGCCTGGATCTCTTGGTTTGTGATCGGCACCAAACTCTCGAAACTGACTATGGCGGAGTTCATAACGTGGACACTATGGCTCAAACCCAGTGAGTGAGCAACATCTCCCTACAAAAACAACAAGGTCAGAAAACAGTGAACTGAACTAACCGTTCCCCTCATTATGGTTTTGAAATGCAGTTCGCGTGATATTTTTGGTGCATTGAAAAAGAGAGAAAAGTTCATGAAGACAGAGAATAGAGAACATTTCATTCTGCCCTTGGGTATTATCTACAGTTGTGCCAAGTTGGTCAAAGTTCATCAAACAGGCAAATCAAGGTCATGTCTCTCAAAAACAGATGCTCCTCTATTAATATCAAATACTGGACGTGGTCTAAGTTTTATGCTAATTATTTTATATCATATCACTGAGATGTTAGTCATAAAAGCAAAAATCATTAAATGAGGAATATATTTTGCTTAAATGTAATAGCAAAGCAGGTATAAAAGTTTATTATTGTTATTTTGATTCTGTTAAAAAATCTTATTTTAGTTGAGAATGGAATATAGACATCTTTCCAGCCAATCAGAATGTTCCTTTCCTTAATTCACCTGGTGGACTGTTTAAAGTGTGATACTCACCATACTCACAACTCCTCGAAATGTGGCATCCAGCACCATCAGTTTCCATTGTTCTGGGATTTCCCTAGGCAATGGGATGTAGATGTAATAGCCAACAGCAACGGCTAATAACAAGGTAAAACCGCAAAGCAACTTCATCATGAAGTGATGTCTCTCTGCCCTTCTCTCTGGAGCTATCAGGGGGTTAGACAATATAACATTGTGCAATTCTACAAATATTTTTTTTGATGTTACTGTTACTTCCTGTGGATAATCCTACAGCATTCTGGGAAATGTAGTTTTGCATACTGTGCTTACAAAGTCAAGTCAAGTCACATTTGTTTATATAGCGCTTTTTACAATACAGATTGTTTCAAAGCAGCTTTACAGAGATAACAGGAAAATAATGCTACAAAGTTTGTTTCCAGTAGAAAATAGCGTCACAGTCCAGCTTAAGTAAGTTCAGTGATGTTTCATTTTTGTTGTAAAAAAGTTATGTTATCATTTATATAGCCGTTCTGGAGAAAACCGTGATTAGTCATCATCCAGCTCAGTTCAGTTCTCATATAATGGTGTCAATGCAGGCAGATCAATATTATTGTTGAATATTAAATTAAAATTAAAATTCAATGTCCCCAACTAAGCAAGCCAAAAGCCAATGGCAACAAAGGTGAAAAAAGGCGAAATAGACGACTACTTAGGGTAGTGACAAAGTCCCCGTTTCACAGATGGGGTTTAGATTAAGCCAGGATTAGGCTTTAGTTCAATTAGGACATTTAATTGGCTTTTATAAATGTGCCTTAGGAAAAAAAAAAAAAGGTGTGTATCTTGAGACAAAACAATAGCAGTGAAATATTTTAAGATATGTCAGTGCAAGTTGCTTTCAGTTAAAACAGCTCAACAGCATCTAATGCACATTAGTCTGGGACTATATTAAGCCTTGTCTGTGAAACCAGGGTATATGTGTATGTAATACCTTGTTTAATGCATATTCATTTTCACTAAGGAGGTAATTTAAATAAATTATTGATGAGGTCTTTGGGGAAAGAATTTAGGCAAAAATCTGTAGCATTTTCTTTTCATGCTTTTAATACAAACTTTGTTTTTGAGATCAGCAATCCAGTTAAGACTATACATATATTTTTTTTATAAATGTTTAAGCTGATAATGTTCAGTGGCATTAGGTAAGTTTTACTCTTTGACTTCAGCAGTCATGTCAAATGTCCTCCACTAGGGGACATTATTGTTATGAGAAAAATATTCATACTGTATGACCACTTACATGTGATGTGATGATGATAAAGATAATTAGTTTGGTTAGGCATATTTATATATTTTAATAAAAATAAAATGTGTGTGAGTGTATATATAAATATAGCACTTTAATCTATAATCAAGCCAATTCATTTTGATTGTTTTACATAATTGTGAGAATATTTTAAGCATTAACCAACGTAAAAGTATCATTGTTTATTATTTACCATGTTTTACCATGGTAAATAAATATCTTTATTAACAGCACAAAGTCGATGCTTAGTCAATAGTAAAGTAGTAGTGTCCTGGAAAAGTGCTCTCACAAATGTATCTTATGTTGCATTTCATTACAGCTGACGAAATGGATTATGTCACAAAAATTACATATTTAGCATATACCAAGTGAGTAAGGTCTGTGTTGAGTAGAAAACCAGACAGGTTCTAATGGTAGGTTTGACGTTTACCATAATCTCTCCTCACCACAGTCCATGCATGCAGTGCATGTGTGCTGAGCTCTTCTGTCGAAACCATCCCTAGCCATTCAGGATTTTTGTTACTTCTGTGCAGTGATTACTGTAATTGGAAAAAGACTGCGGCTAGCTCAGCGAGGACTGCCAATTCAGGGGGGAAAAGCAACAAGGGTTTCTGTCATACATTTGGTCTTCATAACTGTTGTTTCTGCATTATCTATCATCCCTCCACTCTTATTATAAGACAATTGAGGCTAGCAACTGTTTGTTTTTGCTGAATGACTTTGGAACTTCTACTGATTCTGAAGAGATGTCAAGGATGGAGTTGAACCGAAGAAGCCGTTAGTTGCCAAATTCGGTAAAACTAAACCAGAAGAAGTTCTTAGTAATTTACAGACAAACAGCACTGCTATAACTCTGAGATCATTTATGAAACCAGTTTTCTTTGGGATAGCTAGCATATGGCTAGCACTGAGAGTACTGTTAGCCTGTGGCAGTATCTATAGTAAATCAGAGAGAAATGAAACATTGCTAAATTAAACCATCTGTTGTGTGAAAATAATTATAATGAGACCAAAAGTTTTATGACTACAGAAAGGTTTTTAAAGCACTAAAAAGCAGAATGATGCTAAACATGTGCTCACTGGGTTTCAGTGGTCTTCACACCATGCTATCAAAACAAACATGCTATCTTTCTTTATCAGAGACATTTAATTTCAGAGTGATCATTAACAAAATGATAAAAGAAAATTAGATTGGTTTAACACTCAAAAGATCAGCTGGCTGCACTTATGTTGACATTTACGCATGAAAATGGGAATTTTCAATCGTCAACTCTGACAAAAGAAGACTGTTCTTACCTCTAACCTCTCAAACACAAAATGTCATGTGAAAATTCAGCGGTTACAGCTGGGCTTATTTCTTGTTGTTTGAGGTCGTTTCACTGCTCATCTTCGCTTTTGAGATGACATTTAAGTCATGTGCCCCACAAATGATCATGGGAGTCACTTCTCTGAACGTGTGGACTCATAGCTATGACTAACATGATGTTTACCTTGCTAGAAAAACCGGGTTATACAGCTTAATGTGGTCAGGCTGGTTTTTTGAACATGGAAACTGGTTATGGGTTCCAGCCAGTTCAGCCAAAGGGGTCTACCACCTTTAACCAGGTTGAGCTTGTTTAGACATTCATTATACCAGCTAATGATCATAAATAACAAGCTAGAAACCACACTGTGCAGTTGTTATCTTAAGAACTATACCTGACCCAACCCTAAAAAACTTGTTTTGGTGTAACCATAATTATTCAGTCACGTTCAAATCTATTTTAAACCTGGGGAAAAAAGAGAAAAGTGTAGAGTTTTGTTTAAAACAGAAAAAGAGTAAAATGAGTAAGAAATATTTCAGATTTATAATGCCATTATTAAAGGGATAGTTCACCCAAAAAGAGAAATTCTGTCATCATTTTCTCACCCTCATGTTGTTCCAAACCTGTATGAATTTCTTTCTTCTGCTGAACACAAAAGAAGATATTTTGAAGAATATGGTTACCCCATATTCCATATACCAAATCTCCACAGGTTTGCAGTATTATAGAGCTATTGGATGGACCCGAGGCTCCTCTTACCAGATGTAAATGCTGGATGTCTAGAGGCTTCATTTCTCCAGTTCATACCATTCCTGTCCTGTCCTCGGACAGGGTTGCAGGGTTCTTGCTGGTGAAAGGTATACAGCAAGGAGACAGTGACCTTTTCAGGCTGTTCTTTGGCTCCAAAATTTGCTCAGTGTTCACAGGTTGACTGAGCTAAATCAGATTTTGTGAGGTTAGTGTCAAGATCGCATAGACTGAAATGAGACATGGCATCTTGATACACAGACATCTTACAATGAAACTTGTTTTTAAATGACTGATATAAGAGTAGAATAAATTAATAATTTTCCACAAATTAAATCACATTTAAAGGTTTGAAAATCCTCTCTAATATCTTAAAAGCTTGGCAACATGATTTTCATGAATATATGTTTTATTTTTTTTATACTTGAAATACAGTATGTAATTAAATGATGAAAATGCATACATATTTTTTTTAACAAAAAATAATCACATAATTGCATCACAATAAAATTAAAAGGGTTGTTACACCCTTTCAGGGAGCAACACCTACACCCTGTACATCAATAGAAGAAACAACTGTATAAAGACTCACACTTGCTTTATAAGCTTTGATAATGGATATTGGCAAATCCATGGAAGACAAATCCAGGGAAACACCCATGAGAAGAGATGTGAGACAGCTAGAGAGAAAAAAAAAAGCTCTGAATAATTCCCTTCACATGGTGTTACTTGGATCAGTAACACTCGGCCCTCTGAACAGCTTGTTGAAAAAAAACAAAAAAAACAGGAGGCTTATTTCTCCATATGGGGCATCTTTTATACACCCTAAACGAGAGACTCGTTTTACTCACAATGACATCATCTCTCAGCATGTTCCTCTGGGCTGGAGTTGCACTGCTGGCCCCAATCAGCACAGAAACATCAGCCAACCTTCATTTACTGCTGCTCCATCTGAGAGAAGAGAGAGGACAGATGAAGTCAGAGAAAGTCCTTAAAAGTCAAAAGACTCCTTTGTCCAGGCCCTTACTGTGCTAATCCAAAGCAGAGCGACTTTAATTAGTTTTTGAGATTAAAGTTCTTTGATACCCCTATCGGCTGCTTTGACAGAGTCACCAAGCTCTCGAGTCCCAAGAGGAATGAAATATGCGATCTGAGCTCCACACAGAGGACTATTTCTTAAGGCCCTACCACTGTTTAAAGGAATAGTTGACCCCCAAAATTTAAATTCTGTCATCATTTACATTGCAAACATGACTTTCTTTCCTCTGGGAAATTCCAAAGGAGATGTTGAGCTGCTTTTCTAACTCCAAAAAGGTCACTATAAAAGTGTCATAAAATCTTGTCCAAGTCATATAATAACTGAAATTTGAGTCTTTATTAACAGAATCTTGTTTACAGGGTTCACTTGTTCACCATTCACTGTCATTGAATGAAAACAAGCAGCTTGGAGATTCGGCTATAATTATCTTCTTTTGAGTTCCACATAAGAAATAAAGTCTTACCAAACATGACAATGATGAAAGTTTTTTTTTTTTTTTTTTTTTTTTTTTTTTGGTTAAAACTTTATTGTGTAATTTATTTTAGGAGCATGAAAGCATTTAACAGCAGCACTATGTTGATATCTATACAGGCAGTTGTTTTGTCACACATGCAGACAGCTAGTTTCCATAGCACCAGGATTCTAGTAATTACGTGCGGAAATGAAGGGATCATGGACTATTTGACTGGAAATGGATTAGAGCTGTAAATTAATTCTGAAAATGAATTGCAAATCTTAAAATACCACATTATGTCATGGTTATGGATATTTAGCTCATTAAGAATGTACAAAATGTACCTGGAACCTTCATGTAGCAGCTTTAATTAAAGTTCTAAAAATGTAAACATATAAAGGAAGGAACAGAGCTCACAGGATCATCTCAGAGAAATCCGAGCATGACACTGTCTTGGAAAATCTAAAAACACGTAGAAATAACCCTCAGGCGTCACAACCAAGCCACGCTAACCTGCACCTGTCTTCTGATTCATGTCATGACGAACTTGTACAAACAGGCACTTGCATATTGCATATCTGAATCCAGATGTAGACTTGATGTATCCCATTCCCAACTCTTAACAAAAAGCCTTAAATATGGATAAAAATATTGCAAAGTGTTCACATTTTTCTCAAATATGTTTTACAGATATTATGTTATGTACACACCTACACACGTCTGTAATGTTGAAATAAAAGGACAGTTCACGCTAAGATGAAAATTCATCAATTACTCTCCCTCATTTGGAAAACAATTTCTGCCACATAAAAAATTATTTGGTAATTCAAAATTATGACATTTATGAGCTCCAGTCCACACAGAAGACTCCTTTTTTTTGGTCCCTACACTGTTTAAAGAAATAGTTGACCCCAAAAATCACAATTATGAGATAAAAAGTCATGATTATGACATTTGTCAAAATGTATATTTTATTTAATAATTTCACCTTTTTATGTCATCATTTTGAGTTTTTAACTTAAAATGACTTACTATATCAATTTCTACTTTTTGTCATTATTTTTTATGGCATACTATTTTTTTTTCATAGTTATGACTCAGTATGTCAATATTTCTCATAATTATGATTTAGTATCTTTCGACTAATTCGACTTTATTTTAAAGAATGTTTTGTTAGAAGAACTGTTTTTGTCTATTATAATGAGTGTCAATGGGGTCCAAAACAACATTAGACACCGCTGACTTTCACTTTATGGACACAAAAACAGACATTTAAAACAATATGTTGTTTTTCACAAAAGTCATAATGGTTTGGGATGAAAGAAGAGTTTGTTTTAGGGCTTTGTTTTTGTTTTCTACCATAAGTTTCACAATTCCATCTGAAAGTTCTGCAACTTTTTCTTCTTTCTTCTTATGTAATGCCAAGGAAACATCGCATTGTACACATTACAGAAGCTCTCCTGTGCACATCTGCTTTCATTTTACCAGAGAGGGTGTTCCACCATCCCTACATCCGCAGTAGGCTCAGAACACACACACACACACACACACACACACACACACACACACACACACACACACACACACACACACACACACACACACACAAATTGCTTTTGTTTTTCATCTCCGGCAAATAAAGAGGTGTGCAGCTGACATTCCTGTCTCCGAAATCAACACGACAAGAGTTACAACTTGCAGCTGTCGTCAAAATGTCTTACATACGCACACGCATATACTAGTTGAATGTTTACATTAATTACACTGTCCATTTTTATTTCTTTGAAGTTAATGGGACTTGTATTAGACTTTTTATGTAAGTTAGTAAGCTAGGTTGTTAAAACATCTCATTTCTGACATAAAAGTCTGGTTTGTCAGGGAGGGTTGAGTGACAGGACATAAGGAGGGTACACAATGCCCTCCCTTGCACTTGGGCCTGTGCCAGGTGGTGCCACAGTTGGAAGAGTTGCGCACAAAGGATTGTTTCATGGAAGTGAAGGTACGCTTATATAGTCATCCAGATCAGATTCCTGCAAATTCCACACTGACTCTCCCCTCGGCAAGCTGCCCTTATTCCGCTCCAGATCTACATGTAATCAAAGGCCTGATGGAAGAAGATACAGTGTACTACAGAGAAGATCTTTTACTTCAAAGCTGTTTTTGATGTCTTCTTGTTGAACATGACATATTGATGAAACGCTCCATTCAAAAATGAACTATATGGGGTTAGACATTTCACGAACGGCACATGGTAACTGATTTGCATTAGAATGATGTGCCTGTTATCGCTATTAGAAACATCTTGACAGTCGTGTTGTGTATAAATGAACGGCTGTCGCAGGTTCTGACAGGATTGGAGCAGTTCTTTCTCTGCTATTGTTGTTATCTCCAATGCGATAGAGTCGAGAGATAAGAGTGATATTAGAGGGAGAGGACAGTGATAGTGAAAGCTGATGGTAATGATAGTGTGGGCTGATAAAAATCAGACAGAGATTGTTAGAGAAATGGACCACCAGCCGGGAGCGGTTATGGCTTGTTCCCCACTGTTGATGCTTCAAAAGTCAGGTCCTGTGATCCCTTAAGACACCTCATTTCCAGTTTGCCCCTAGGATCATAATAGCAGCACTAGCCCTCACTTTGAACCTCCTGTGAGACATACATGACAATAATTCCATTGTACCAGGGCCTCACTCTTCTGGAGGGGAGAGGAGTGATGCAAGGAGAGGGAAGAGTGTAGTTATATGCTGTGTTTTCTAGGCAGAATGGTGACGCTGGTGGTGACTGAGGACAGAACAGGCAGCCTGCACAGTATTTATGGGTGCTGGAGCAAGAAGCAGCCTGGCTCAGAGCCTCACACACATCACTGCAGACATTCATCAACAGCCGAGAGAACGTTGCACCCTTCCTTCAGCTGACAACCGTTAGCACTGCTAGATTTCACCATCTCACTTTCCCTTTTATTGCTTCTGCTTTTTTCTTAGCCCATGGTCATTCTCTCGTGTTTGCTTTATATCTAACTTTCTTTAGGGTTTCCTGCATGTTTTTAATGGAATGAAAAAAGACACTTAATACTATAAATTTGACTGCACTGACATTACTGGATGAGAACAAAACTTCCACATAGCTGCTTTATAGCTGATTTAACTTTGTTTCATAAGTTTGCAACATCGACACTGGTATTAAATTCAATTGAATCAACACTGAACTGAGATTTGCTGAATAACGACACTTTTGTAGAATAAAACCGAATAGAACTTGTTTCATAACCGATGAACACATTGAACTGAATCAGATCAACACTGAACTGACACGAACTGAACACGATTGTCTTGTGTTTTGCTGCTTTAGGCAGAATTTGATTTTGTCACACATGTTGAAGTTTACAACAATCTGTTTTGTATAAAACGATATATAAATAAAGGTCACTTGACTTGATTGACTTTAAATATATACATAGTCCAAAAGGTGATGAAATGAAATAATGAAATAGCTTCACTGGAAGTCTATCAGTCATTGCACACAAGTTGACAAAACTAAATGTGCAAAAAATAAAAGATTAGATAAAAGATTAAGATTTTAATTAAGAAAAAAAAAATGTTTCTTATATTTTCTTACATACAGTATATGTAATACGTTATTATTAGTATTAGTAGCTACAAAAGTCTAAGGCCCACTGAAGTACCTTGAAACAAGCAGCCCCCCCCCCCCCTTTTTTAATAGCCAATAGCGTTTTGTTTATATCACAGCTCGGCCAGACATATAGTGCAGTATGTGCCATTCACCATATAGAAAATAGTAATTGTGTGAACAAGTGATCGATTTCAGCAGCAGCTTCTGCATCTATTTATAATGTAGGGGGCGGGACACTTCAGATTCTAGAGAGCATTTGATTGGTCAGAAAATCTGATGAGAAGTTAAAGTGCAAAGTGATGTCATCAAAATCGTTGATCCATATTGGCGGAAGTGAGAGATTGTAAGCTTTGAACATATATCTTATATCTTCTAAATGTGAATTTTGTCATTGTTTTGGAGCACACTAACTTATAGACAACCTTAAGGCTAACATATTCATACTTTAAGCCAAAAAACTTACATTTTAATTTCATGGGGACTTAAAGGCCCATTCACATCAAGAACAATAGTGTCCACACCAATAGCAAGCTAAAGTCTTCTGTTTTCTGACATTCTTGCCTTCACTGTTTACTCTGAGAAAACTTTCTTTGTATTGGTATTTCCACACTTTATTGACTGTCTCGTGGGATTTATTTAGTTTGCAGCTTATTTAATGGCTCACAGAAATACAGGGAGATGTGATTCATCAGTTGTAAATGATCCCTTTGAGGTTTGTTGGCTGAAGTCTTGTCTGAGTTGCCAGCTCTGCTCTATAGAGCAGCAGCCCAAAACCATGAGATTTATGAGTTTGCACTCTAGTCTATAGTTCGGTCACAGTGCACTTTATTTCAAAGAAGTATTTTAAAGAGTTTTGAATGTCTGTCTGTGGTCATTAGTTTCTTAACAGAATAGCAGCCTGAGGCCATTTTAGGTAAACCAAAAGGAGTCATGCTGGGATGTCACATAACCCACTTCCTGAAACAAGGCTCCTATTCAGTTCATTTGTAAAAAGAGAAAATACTTCATAAGCTTACGCAGAAAAGCCATCAGTCAAACCAGGCAAAGGTGTGAAACTGACAGAGTGTAGACATCTAGTGTTGATATGTGCTTTAGTTGTTGATGCTATTTTTGAACATATTATTATAGGATTCTTATATTTTGAGATATGATTGTTATTTTCAGTTCACGATTCTGTATATAGTTCTCAAAATGCCAGAGCAATTACGTATTACAAAAATGTCATTTTGAAAAGGTCAAATAATGAAAACTGTAGCCACAGAAAGAATGTCTGTGCTCAGCTAAGTCTTTCACACAAAAACTGGATCTGCATCAGCATGACAGAACGAACACATCACCCTGTGCCATTTCGCGTCCAGCATTGCACTGGTGCCATTAGTCTCGACAGTAGCACATTCTATTTCAGCTGCATGTTAACACTTCGGATCATCAGCTTTTTATACTTGGGATTTGCAGACAGTTCTGAAGCATGTTGTGCAAGTATAGGCTACTGTCCACCTCATGACTGCAACCCTCCAATGAGCCCAGACTTTCCAGTGAACTTAATAACACTGATACTGTCATGACAGAGGTTGGGGAAAAATGTATGAATTAATGTCAACGTTTTATTAATGATATTCAAAGCCAGACTGTGGTAATGCAAGAGGGAGCTACTGAAATTCAAACACTGGTACTTCACTCAATAGCAGTTTTCATATGGAAAAAATTGTGTGCGTCTTAGTTTTTGGTTTGTCTACCAGGGCTCAATGTGGCTGTGGCTTTCAGGGCCACCAAGGCATTGGATCAAGAGTCTTTGATTAGGACTGTAGTTTCTGGACTCAGCATCTGGAAATACAGGCCGCTGTCATCCTGCAGACAACTAAAGCAGACACTTAATAAGTTATTCTGTATCCAGCAGGCCTAAGTCACTGTTATTCTTGGCTCAGACAGAATGAGGTATACTATAAACCTTCTATGAATGTGCCGTATTTACAAATTCAAAATAATATTTTTTAATTTCATTGAACTCAAAATTTTAAGGCAACAAGGTACTTATACTTTAAGTTAAACCAACATCCATCCATCCATCCACCCACCCACACACCCACTCACCCATCCACCCATCCACCCATCCACCCAATCCATCCAACCACCCACCCATCCATCCAACCACCCACCCACCCATCCATCCATCCATCCACCCATCCATCCACCCACCCACCCACCCACCCATCCATCCATCCAACCACCCACCCACCCATCCACCCATCCACCCACCCACCCATCCAAAACACCCACCCACCCATCCATCCAACCACCCATCCATCCACCCACCCATCCATCCATCCATCCATCCATCCATCCATCCACCCATCCATCCACCCATCCATCCACCCATCCATCCACCCATCCATCCACATTGTATCACGTCCCTTCATTAAGAGATAAGGTGTCTGCATTACCTAGCAGAGACTCTACAAGACTTTCACTGGGTCTAATAAAATCCATGCATTTATAATGTTCACTGCTGTGTGAGCATGGGGTGAATGCCACATGTAAAGCTGTCATTCAGAGTGTGAAGTTTGCTCAGGCTCTGGAGAGTTTGGCAACACTTACAGTAAGCACTAATTATAACATGCTTTCTGACAACTAACTTAATCTAAACAAGCAGCATTTTCTCTTGGCACCCCCCCCCCCCCCCCCCCCCCCCGCCCTGCCATGCCATGCCATGCCATGCCATTCCATTCCACTGCACCAGCTCACCTTATCTTCTTTGGTTGTTTTCATTCATTATTTACACTTGATAGACTGGAACAATCATAACAACTGCCATAATTGTGCTTCTTCAGGGCATGAATTTAAAATCCTCCCTCATCTGACTTCTAGTGACCAAAGAAGTTCTGTTTTACACCATTGACTAGAAGTGTAAGAGTATAACCACAAATCTGTGCTCATTAACAGGCCATGAGAAGAAAGCTCATGTTCATTAGAGTCCTTCTGTGTGGATCGCAGCACATTTTACTCATATAGCTTTGAGGCAGAGCAGCGGGGTCATCTTTCATGGCTGGGGTCCAGCTCTCTGATGTGGAGGCCTTCATGCCTCAGTGCTGACCCCTGACATGGAAGCACAATGAGTACTGTGTTTCGGTTGCCAGTAGGCAACAGCAGCCCAGTGGCCTGACTTTGACCATCTCCCATAGTGAACAATGAAGAACGGGCAGCACACCAGATTCTTGACATTTAGTCCTCTTCCTGAGTGAAAGAGCTCTTTACTTCCTTTCCGTCTCAGCAGCTGACTCCTCTGTCTTTCTCCACTCTCTTTCCCACCGGCCCCTCTGGGATTTAATTGAATCCTGATGGTGGTTTTGCTCCTCTCTGTGGCCCGGCCAATTCTGATATATATTCTCCTCCCTTTGTTGATGTTCCGTTCCAGCTGTAGGCTGACTGTAGATGCAGAGCACAGACAGCTGTGACTAAAGTCAGCTGTGGGGCCAGAGTAATTCAGTGAGCAGATCTAGGACAGAAGGACAGACCCAGGAAAGCAAATATAGTTAATGGGAAAGTGGGCATGCATTTGCAATTTTTCAGCCGGTGTGAGTACCACACCACATAAATGCTGTGTCTTGTGTTTTGTAAGGACTCTTATGTTGAAGTGTATTCTCAGTTCCTATTGTTTCTGTGTTCGTTTCCTGTGTTTGGTTCCTGTTTTACCTTGTACCTTGTTTGTCACCATAGTTGCCCTCATTAGTTCCCATGACATCAAATCACCAACACCTGTCCCTCATCAGCCCCTTGTTAACCTATTTAACCTCTGTGCTTCAGTTGTTGTTTGTCGGTTGTTGTTCCTGAATGCATGTTCCGAGTTGTTTCAATTTGTAGATTGTACTCTTGTCACTGGGATGGATTATCTGTGTTTGAGTTTTTTCAAAGAAACTTGTGCTCACATTTGGATTCTCACTCTGTCTTGTCCCTGCTTACACGTTACAGCGTCCATTCATGCTATTTCATAATTAAAATCAGTGGCGGAAATAACTCCTAACTTCACCTGACGAAATTCAATGCAATCTAAAAAAAAAGTGCTTTTCTGGACAAAAATTGCTCCTGCTTGTGTTATTCTCATTTAGATAAAAGCACCTGCTAAACAAACAAATGCAATGCAAAATGTCTTGTATGTGTCATTCGAATGGGGTTCTCAGAGTCAAAAGGCTCCAGGATTCTCATGTCCCCTGCTGCAAATGTTGATTTTGGGTGAGGGGCTGACCTTGTGGCTCGACTTTCTGCTTTCATACTGAGAAAAAACCTTTTCCAATGAGCTCAGCTTTTCTTTAAACATTCTGTTATTTCATTTGCTTGCCATATGGATTCAAGGGAAATCTATGACTTGTTTTTGTAGTCTTATATATATTACAAACATTCTAAATGTATCTGATTTATTTCAGAGGAACGCCAAGTATGATTTGTATGAATGTTATTTTATTATTGAAAGTCTGTCTTGGGGAATATTTTCTGAATATATAATGTAATATATCAAATCTTGATGAAACATTGACTTGTACATATTGGCACAACAGTGTAAGCAATCAAATCTAGGAGTGTGCATTGGACTCAATTCTTAAATGGCTAAACATTGTGTCTGTGGTTTGACATATAGCAGGAAACCTAATGTATTTTTGGTTGGGGTTCAAGAAGTTAGAATACCTTTTAGGAATTTGTTTGCTAGTTATATGTAGAAAGAGCCAATAAAATATACATAAGAATCAGTATATTGCGTTTAGAAATGGCTTTCCTCAGGAACAGACTGTGCAACGTAATCTATTTGGAAGTCAGACAGTGCTGTTTAACAAGCTTTGAAATATAGCATACAGCAACAATTATATATGCACTTTACTGGCTAAAGATTGTGCTAATCCTGTTATACACCAAAAATGATCTTGTCCCACAATGAAGAGGGGATGAATACACAATTTATATGTTTTTTATCCTTTCGCTGGAGTCATAAAACATTGCAGTTTTTAGATGTATTTTCCCAAATTACACTTCAAAATGCATTTTCTCCTATTGATTCTTTTCTTTATCTTCTAAGTTGCATCTCTGTATGACAGCACTTGTCTCAAAGACTTTAGAAAGCTTGGGATTTTAAAAGCTAATCTCTTTGCGGTGACCTGTTTTTGAGATGTATCGTTGTACATCCGAGTGTTTCCGAAATAGACACACTGGATTCCTGCCCCAATCATCCCTTAAGACAAATGAGTCCCCGTCTAGCTGTCTCTGAGGGTCATGACATTGCCACATTTACTTAGTCTATGACGTGTAGTGAAGCTGTATGGAGAAGCTCTTGCTTGGAGGTAGCTTTTAGGTTAGTGTGGGCCTGGGGTGAGAAATTCGGCTGGTAGTGACTATATTTGACAGTTGAAGACTGAGAAGGGTAGAGGTGCTGAGAGATGAGGGGTCTCTACCTTCATCAAGACCATGGACCATAGAATTTCAGGCATGACTGGAACCAAACCCCCCCATGCTCTCCTCTATTCACAAATGTCTTCTCCGGTAACTGATGCCTGAAGGCTAAGCAGACTCAGCTGAACTTAACAGGCCCATTAGCTTTAAATAGACCTGCTCACCTTGTCAGGTGCCTGTATACTGAATGCTCTTTGTCATCTGTCTGGAGAGACGAGAAAAGACAGCCAGGGGACACAGAGATAACCATAAGTGTGTAGTTGCATAAGTGTGTCTTCCTCATTAGTAAAGTGGTTTAATCTTCTGTGTTTCATTAAAACTTCACAGCTAAGCAGCTAAGCTGAGCTTAGATCCTCTTCAATAGATTGAATTCATACTTTATGGGAAAACAGTCAAAGAATTTACGGCAAGCGGTCAAAGAGTTTGTGATGAATTACAGGCAAACCCTATAATATCTTTTACATGCAGAATAATTGGTGAGTCATGGCAGTGACAGATTTAGCAATTATTTCTTACCTCTGCACAGAAAAAACTGTCAATATATAACTCTATATTTATCTGTATCTTTTCAATCTAGAGCTGGAATCCGTCAGTATATATGAAATGCTATAGATCCCAAATAGACAACAATGTGAATGTAAAACACTTCTGAGAGGTTCCTTCCCTTCATGCAACTTATTTGTGCCACATACAGAATGAGTTACTGGGAATGGGCATTAGTCTTTTAAGATATGTGAATCCTCATAAGTACTTTCTCCTACATGTGTTCATCACACCAACATCTCCTCTGACACAAAGGTCCAGGGACGTGCAGAGAGTTCCTCAGGGGCAAATGTAATAAGGGACAATGTAGTAAGGGACATATACTGTATATATATATATATATATATATATATATATATATATATATATATATATATATATATATATATATATATATAAGAACCGGCCAAAAGTTTGAACACTATTTTAATGTTTTTGAAAGAAGCCCTTTATGCTCATCAAGGCTGCATTTATTTGATCTAAAGTACAGAAAAAACTGTAATATTGTGAAATATTACTACAATTTGAAATAATGCTTTCTATTATACTTATAACCTTTGATACTTTTTTCAGGATTCGGAGTTAAAAAAATAACTTTATTCTTTTAACTTTTTATTCATCAGTGAATCCTGAAAAAAGTTTCTAACATTGATAATAAATCAGCATATTAGAATGATTTCTTGAAAAATCATGTGACACTGAAGACTGGAGTTATGGCTGTTGAAAATCTAGCTTTGCACCACATAAATAAATTATATTTTTTAAAGTATATTAAAATAGAAAACCATTATTTTAAATTGTAATAATATTTTTCTGTATTTTTCACTGCACATTTTAGAGTTGCATTTTATTGTGTCCAATAATCATACTGTCTAATGCAATAATCATACTGTCTAATGCAATAATCATACTGTCTAATCAGCATCTTGATATGCCACACCTGTGAAGTGGATGGATTATCTCAGCAAAGGAGAAGTGCTCACTAACACAGATTTAGACAGATTTGTGAACAATATTTGAGAGAAATAGGCCTTTTGTGTACATAGAAAAAAATCTTAGATCTTTTGAGTTCAGCTCATGAAAAATGGGGGCAAAAACAAGTGTTGCGTTTATAATTTTGTTCAGTATAGTATAACTATAGGCCTATGACTTATATATTTTCATAAATAGGCTATAGGCCTATAATGGTGTAAGCACACATCTGTGAAACCTTAAAAAATAGGTAGTTTTTTTTTTATTCTGTCAGGTTCTTTCTTCAAAATATTATAATAATAGCTAGGCTATCGTTCTATTTATCGTTCTGTCGGTGTAGCGTCCTATCTGCGTCCTAGGTAACCTGTTTTTGGTAAGCGTTCATAGTGTCACCGTTTATATATTCCCGCCCCAGTGTGTCTGTAAGGAACTGCCCTGTCCGCGCGCGCTGTAGCTCTGCTCATTCTGCACTGGCTGCTGTCAGCACGCAGAGTCTGAACGGCAAGGCGGAACGCTGTTACTCCACAAAACCGTGTGTTGACACGCTTGGTCATGAAACTATCTCTTTGGATATCGGACTGTCCTAAAATCCCAGATGACAAGCCTTAACCCGGAGCGAAACGGTAGGTGTTTGTTGATATATCGAGTGCTTACCGCTCCCGATACTTATCCTGTGCATTTAAGTAGAAGTTAGGCTACAGAATGCGTGGTTGTCAAATAAAATGTTTCCGTGACTTCAAGGGAAGGACTGAAGTTCAAATAGACTTTATTATCGAAGTTGGGTGTTGAGGAAAGTCACGGTAGGTTGTTTTTGAGATGATATCGCATAGTGTTTTGAGTTTCATGTGTTGTGATCGTGTAGTGATTTTACCGCATCGGCTGTGTATCAAACTCACGCGCGCTGTAAACTGACTGCTGTACACGCCTGCTTTTGTTTGTATTCAACAGACACATTTAATTAGTTGTTTGCAGGTTCACTTTAGTCTTATGTAATGTCTGTCACTTTCACTTAACTAATGTGTTAATAATTGACCAGAAAGAGCGAATATTTCTCCTCCTTGTTGCATTTCTTAGAGTTAGAAGATGTAGAACTGTGAGCTGAATATGTTGCATTCCTTTCTTCCCCACGCTACATAAATTGAATACAATTGAACACATAATTGAATACAATTCATAGTTTGCTGTTGCTAGGTGGGTAAGCTTTTGTTTTTGCTGTCAGACTGTTCAGACTTAAATGCTTAGTTTGTCTGAGGTGCTGTTTAACTCGTTCTTGAGCAGTAGGGACTGGCACAGTGCTTATGTCCTGTGCATCTTGGAAAGATCAGATCTCTGTCATGCTGTCTTTATAAATATCCCGGTGGGGTCTCTCTGCTGTGGGTGTAATTGGGCATCCCGCCTGCACTAAATGCATGCCTGTCCTGCTTGAGTGCAACCTTGAGCTATGCTCTGTTCTTTGTCACTAGCCTGATAACTTGACAGATACTGAGACGGCTGGGCAGTCTCAGGATCGTTTCCTCTCTAATTAGCCCAAAATAGCTCTGGATCACAGCTTGCATTAATCACTTCCTAAGTGCCGGAATTGATCGTCCTGGGTCAATCACAGCCTGTTGTCCTAACACAATATTTTTTCCTCACTCACAAGACTGAGTTATTCAGCGGCACAATATGCAGAAAATATGCTTCCTTACTGACATCTCGAGAGTGAAGTCATTTTGGCACCTGATTCCATTCCTCAGTCTCCACACATCCAGCCGCTCCGAGACTGCACGGGCCTGGTTGGCTGCCAATGAGCCACTGTGATGTGCATTGGTGAGGTTTTGGTCAGCTGTGGCTTGCTGCTCTTCCCATTGTACCCCATCCCGCCTCTGTTCGCTATTGACCGAAGCTCATTAAACTCCACATGAAGGCCACAGCTGAACCACTGACCCCTACAATGAGGCTTTTTTGGGCACCTCCTACAGTACATGTGTGTGGTCTTGCGTCTTGCACAGAGGTCTGTCCACAAGGCTGCTAGACAACTACAATGTGAAGCGGTGTGTGTGTGTATGTATGTATGTATGTGTGTGTGTATATATTTATATATATATATAGGTTATATATAGGTTATAGATATGTTAGTCAGTGGTCTTTTGCAGTGCATGCATGCAGAATTGCACGCACTCACAAAGGCTTGAACATAGCAATTTTCAAGGCATGCAATTATGTTGCTTGCATAGTCAATCCACTTCCTCTCATTCTTGTTTTTAGTAAAGCAAAGCCTCGTAATTTTTAGAAACATTTACAGGGCCGTACAGTCTATTTCTACTCGCATGAATGCACTTTAAGAGCTCAAATTAGATAACATTTTTAAGTAGAGGGAGGTCAGGACTGTTAGATCTATTAAGGTCGTTTTGTATGTCAACAGCTTTGGTCACAGTGTGCCATGGAAGTAAACAGTCACTGAAGGAGAGCTCTACTATACACTTGCATGCTGTAGATGTAAATGGTTTTCCCATCATGTAGGACATGAAATGACAGCTGGACTTGAGTGACTTTCATGGAGGGCCACACCTGGAAGATCCTCATGACGAGCAAACAGCACTGATCATCTCATGAACCCCTCAAACTTAACAGCTTTTTCCAGCAGCAGGGCCATAGTCTGTTCGCTCTTACCACATAAAGAGAGTATCAAAGAAACAACAGTGAACAAAATAATTGGACGGTGATTGCATGTCTGTTTTTGATGTTTGGTAGATTAACTTTTTAATTTTTGCTTCTCCAAACAATAGCAATATTTGGATGAGATAATATTTCGATGCATTGTTTGTTATTTTTCCAGCGTTAACAGGTGACATGTATTGCTCATTCATTATTTTATCCAAACGCTCTCTTAAACCACCACATACCCGCTCCATTCTGAGCATGACATCTATAATGACATGTTAGGATTACAACACAGCTTGTGTTTATAAACCAAAATGGCTTGGTAAGCAGCATGTTTGCGTCAGTGAAAGACACCATGTCAGGTTTGTCCCTTCTGTGAGCTTCTCTAAGCATAAACCCCTCATTGAATGTGCGTTGTCTATGCTGATTAAAATGGATCACCTCTGGAAGGTTTATGTCGATACTGGCCACAATCTCAAATGCTGCATTAAGAAAACCCTCAGGCAACTAGTCAAGTCTCTTTCAAGACTCTACATTTGCCCCCTTCACGTGTTTACTTCCATTCAGAGCGCAAGATTTTCCATGCCACAGCCATTAGACATATTATTCAGAAAACAAGTGTTCCTTCGGGGGACAGCTTCCCAAGAAGGCTCCTGATTCTGAATATAGTTCAATTTAGATGCAAAAAAAGCTCTAGCTGTGTGAGGCCCTGCTCCTTTTGCTGTTATTTCCATACAGCACAGACAAAACACTGCTGTCTGTGCCCTGAATAAAACTAGCAGCTCGAACTCGCTGCTATTGGAGATCTGAGCTTTGCGGAATAAGATGTGACAGCTTTCTGGTGATGCCCGGTGGAATTGTGGGGTTATGATCAAAATCTTTCAGAAACCATAACAACAGATCTTAGAAAAGCTCTAACATTATTGCAGTTTCTGTTGAGATTTGGCAATTCGTAGGGTGGAATGTAGGTAGAATGTGGCAGATGGGGATTTGGGAAATGTATTCCCTGGTGTAAAAGGAGTATTTCGGAGGGTCAAGGTCCTTTTCCCACAGTTCTTTATAGACTTTTCACAGATGCATGTGGCGCCATGCAGAAGAGAGAAAAATGCTGGTTAAGTTTGTGTACTGGTTGGTCAGAGGGCAGAGTGTTTAGATTGGATTTTTTCCATCATTTCGGCCTCTGCAAGGGAGGCTGAAAGGCCTGCTTGAGAAAATGCACAGTTCAGTGTGATCGTCAATGAATCATGTATTACACACGTTGTGTGATACCAGTGATAGTAACCACAGTATACAAAAGTAAACACAACATTTCACATTCCATTAAGTGTTTTTTTGGGGGGGGGGCTGCACTCTTGCAATGGTATTAGTCTCAAGCTGTGTTACAACAATATGATCTATTAATTATTTATGGCCATTTTTTATTAGAATGTACTCACTTAAGATTTTTGGCATGCAAGGATTCCTCAGTTGCTTTTGCAGGATGTGGAAACTCCCGCTCATAACTCATATCAGGCCTTATCTATTCAATCAGAAGTGGTTTGGAAAGTGTGAGTGCAGAGTTTCACTGTAGGCATTCAAATTGCAGGTGAGGGAAAAATCTGAAAACTGCTCTCTGCAACTTATCTTAAAACTCCGGTATTGCCATAGTAACTATCTGTTCTAACACAGTGAACATCTATAAGCGGAGAGCGGTTTTCCTGTGATTCAGATGATCCTTTTGAGGTAATTCAGGATGCTCATGAGGCGTGAAGAACCTGAAATGCAAAAGCACGTGCCTCAGGTTTAAATACAGCTAATGAGGAGGTGAGTCTGTCATACTGAGAGAAGGCTTTCATGAACTGTAATAGATATAATCTGAGCTGGTGAATGATGGACATCTATTTGGTGCTGCAGAATTTTATGACTAATGACAGTCGGTCTAGATTACTAGCTTGATTACTGTTATGTACAAATCAGTACAAGGCTAAGCTCCTTTCTCTTGGGAACATTTTGGCTGGTTTAGTAAGTTGCTGACATATCTAATTATTTTAGCTCCGCTGCAAAACCAAGGCATAATGGAAGCACACCTGACGCTGAAACTGTGCCAAAAGCAGGCCTCCTAAAATAACTTTTGAACAAATTTTAAGGCAACATTGCATGTATCTTTCAGTAAGATCACTGAAGCACTGAGGCAAGCTGAGCAAAAAAATAAATCTAAGGCTGTGTAAAGTAAATGGCATACTTTCATACTATATAGCAGGTGAAAAACAGAACAGTATGTGCACAGTATTCATATAGACAGCAGGTAAAAAGTACCCGGACGACCTTCTATTTCTCACATTAAATTCAAAATAAATTTTTACGAATGTACTAGATATTATTCAGCGGCGTGATGAACATCGCATGCTGGGTTTGCCTACTCTGCCGTCGTGTTCTTCGTGCCGTCTGGATGAAGATATACGGAGCAGAGACTGCGCAGCGAGTTGTGTTGAAGAAGAGAAAACTTAAGAATATGTCATTGAGTTCTTTTGTGAAGTTGTGTGAACAACATGTCTGTGTGTATGTCTGCGCACTTTGGTTAAAGTGGTAATAATGCGATTAAGGTGTTTACATGCCTGTTTATTGCGTTTAATCTTGAGACAAACAATGGCACTGGCATTTTTTAAGATATGATCACATTACTTTGATCAAAGTATTGCATTTACATGAGGTCCCAGAAATCCCAGTATAATTGCATTATGAGGGTGCATGTAAACTTACTGATTGACAACATGATGAATATAGTAGTATGCTCTTACATTCATACTACACGCTTTCATACTATAACATACTTTTTTAATGCAAAGTAATTACTTATTAAAAAGAAGTACAGTACAGTGGGGAGAACAAGTATTTGATACACTGCCGATTTTGCAGGTTTTCCTACTTACAAAGCATGTAGAGGTCTGTAATTTTTATCATAGGTACACTTCAACTGTGAGAGACGGAATCTAAAACAAAAATCCAGAAAATCACATTGTATGATTTTTAAATAAATAATTTGCATTTTATTGCATGACATAAGTATTTGATCACCTACCAACCAGTAAGAATTCCGGCTCTCACAGACCTGTTAGTTTTTCTTTAAGGCCATGTCCACACTAATACGTTTTTATTTGAAAACGTATATTTTTCTCTCCGTTTTGGCCTTCCGTCCACACTGAGACAGCGTTTTTATTAATGAAAAAGAAGCTTTTTTGAAAACGCATTCCAAAGTGGATACATTTGAAAACGCCGTTTTCATGTTGTAGTGTGGACTGTGAAACCGGTGGTATTTAAAAACGATGACGTAAATTTAGTCATGTGACGCATATTGTACCAATAGATATTCATGTTTATACCAGTATTGTGCCAGTTATGTGCTATTCACTTTCACACTGTTGCTAAAAATATTCTACATTGCACACTCTTCATATCACATTCCTGCAAAGATGACAGAATTTACTCACATTTGCTGTCCTGCGGCAATACATGAGAGCAGTTGCGTTTTAGACCAAACATATGGTGACTGTGTGCGACCTGGACCGCATCATTGAATGGTGAGATATTGTACTAAATAAAATGATCCTGTCAGAAGAATTGCGCGATAACTTCATTATTTGAAGAGTTCAGATGCAAAAGCCTCTAAGTGCATCATAAAATTTTCTTCTAGAATGATCATTTTTATAAAGCTTGTATATTTAAGTTAAGTAATTTAACTTAAATGACAATTCATAGGTAATTTGCATTGCCATTTAAGTGAAATTGAACTTAAATATACAAGCTTGATAAAAATTGTCATTCTAGAAGAAGATTTCAGATGGCACTTAGAGGCTTTTGCATCTGAACTCTTCATTTATTTTTCCATCTGAATCATATCAGTGATCTTTTCTGGGGTTTTACGCATGCACAGTAAGGTGAATTTAGCGTTTTCAGGCGTTTTTCAAAAGTTTCCACACTGAAACCTCAGAAAACACCTGAAAACGCTAGTGTGGACGGAGAGCGTTTATAAACGAAAACGCCGTTTTCAAATGTATCCGGATTAATGTCGACATAGCCTAAGAATCCCTCCTGTTCTCCACTCATTACCTGTATTAACTGCACCTGTTTGAACTTGTTACCTGTATAAAAGACACCTGTCCACACACTCAATCAAACAGACTCCAACCTCTCCACAATGGCCAAGACCAGAGAGCTGTGTAAGGACATCAGGGATAAAATTGTAGACCTGCTCAAGGCTGGGATGGGCTACAGGACAATAGGCAAGCAGCTTGGTGAGAAGGCAACAACTGTTGGCGCAATTATTAGAAAATGGAAGAAGTTCAAGATGACGGTCAATCTCCCTCGGTCTGGGGCACAAGTGGGGCCATGTATCGCCATGGCCAACAACCTCCTTCCCTCAGTAAGAGCATTGAAGATGGGTCGTGGCTGGGTCTTCCAGCATGACAACGACCCGAAACGCACAGCCAGGGCACTTAAGGAGTGGCTCCGTAAGAAGCATATCAAGGTCCTGGAGTGGGCCTGGCCAGTCTCCAGACCTGAACCCAATAGAAAATCTTTGGAGGGAGCTGAAAGTCCGTATTGCTCAGCGACAGCCCCGAAACCTGAAAGATCTGGAGAAGGTCTGTATGGAGGAGTGGGCCAAAATCCCTCCTGCAGTGTGTGCAAACCTGGTCAAGAACTACAGGAAACGTATGATCTCTGTAATTGCAAACAAAGGTTTCTGTACCAAATATTAAGTTCTGCTTTTCTGATGTATCAAATACTTATGTCATGCAATAAAATGCAAATGAATTACTTAAAAATCATACAATGTGATTTTCTGGATTTTTGTTTTAGATTCCATCACTCACAGTTGAAGAGTACCTATGATAAAAAATTACAGACTTCTACATGCTTTGTAAGTGGGAAAACCTGCAAAATCGTCAGTGTATCAAATACTAGTTCTCCCCACTGTATTTAGAGAGTCTGCGATTTCGGTCGCAACCAAATGCTTTATCGAGTGCTCTTATTCAATCCCATAATGCACCGCAATAACAAGTGTACAACTGATGTACACTCAACGGCTAGCAGCTGCTGGGAAATACCCATGCCCTGAATGAATGAATTCAGGTTGGTCGACTTACCTTAGCAATTTGTTAATATCAGACTCTATCCTTTTTCTGTGTCCAAGCCTCTACTCATTTCATTTAAGAAAACTTTATGCAGTCTATGAGTACTATGTATTCATATTACACATTTAAGCTAAGCTTTTAAAAACTCATGGTGTGTACACTACAGTCTCCGGACTCACCGAAGTCCCGGGGACCATTATTTTTTAACGATTTATAAAAGGTGAATAATTGTCTGTCCATTTGAGATTTCAGTATCAAGATAAAGGTTTGGAGGGTTTTTTGGTAGTATTACTGCTAGGGATGTCCCGATCCGATCCACGGCATCGGTATCGTGCCGATACTGGCCCAAAACGCTAGATCGGATATCGGAGGGGAGAAAAAAAATTATCCGATACCTATGATCCGATACCCATTAGGAGTGGAACGGTACGTATTCGTACTGAACGTACGTTCGGTGCATGGATTTACACAGAGAATACACGGTATAAAAATAAATAAATATCGCGTGCACATTAATTAATGTAATACGGAACTAACGTTACTGTTAGATACGCGCATATGTATGGAGGTAGATTTGTGTCTTTATTATTCAATCAAAAAAAAGGTTGCTTCAATCAAAAAATATATTTTCAATCAAAAAAACCCGTTTCAATCAAAGAAAAAAAGTGTTTGAATGCAAAAATATATTTGAGACTCAAAAAAATGCATTTGAACACTATTTTTTTTTGCTTGAAAATGTTTTTTTTGATAGAAGTGAAGGTTTTTTTGTTTGAAGCAACTTTTTTGATTGAAGTATTGTTGTTTTGTGTTTGGGCCATATTATGGGTAGGACATTTGTGTCTTTATAATTCAATCAAAAAAGAAGTTGCTTCAAACAAACAAAACATATTTTCAATAAAAAAATCACTTCAATCAAAAAATAAACCTTTTCAATCATAGAAAAAATGTTTTTGAATGCAAAAAAATATTTGAGATTCAAAAAATTGCACTTGAACACTTTTTTTTTTATTGAAAATGTTTTCTTTGATTGAAGTAATCTTTTTTGTGTTTGGACCATGTTATGGGTAGGACATTTGTGTCTTAATTATTCAATCCCAAAAAAGTTGCTTCAATCAAAAAAAAAACATTTTCAATCAAAAAAAAATAATTTCAATCAAAGAAAAAACTGTTTAAATGCAAAAAAAAAAAAAATCATTTGAAGTGTTTTTTTTTTATTGAACTTTCTTTTTTTTTGAATGAAGTGAAAAAAGTTTTGAAGTCGTTTTTTTTTTAAATCATTTTGACACAAACGTACCGCAGTGGGGGCGGGTGCTTCCCCATTGGTCAGACATGCTTGAGTGACAAGTGTCTACACCAACGACGTCTTTCTGACAAGCAAGTCATGGTCGCCACTCGCCAGCGAGCCAGGAAGCAGTGGTGGAGTTGTTGGTAAGTAGATAAAACCGTATTAAAATGATTGGTGTCACGTTATTAGCCTACTCTGTTTGATATTTCGATTAAACATACAGCTTGCTAACTTAGCTCACGTTGACTAATTTGTGTGATGGTGTTAGATATCTGACGCCTCATATTGTCAGGCAGGCTAGCAGGGTGCGCTAACGGCTAATTGAATTGTTTATTTCACTTAAGTAACGTTACAGAGGCTTGCTATGTGCTTGTGCTATATTGTGTTATAATACGTAACGTCATTAGTGGTCAAACAACAGTCCACAGGCCAACTGTTGCCCACAGCGCTGCCTGTTTAGCAGCAACAGGTCATGCAGAGCCTGAGTCTATCTTCTCACACAGCCCACAGGATTACAGCTATTTGACCGTCCCGCTCTCTCTCTCGCTCACGGGTAGTGGTCTCCCCACCATCACAGTCAAATGCTCGCAGACACAGAGGCAGATGCTGTTATTTTGAGAGCGGGGCTTACATATGCCGTCCCGTACGGAAAATAATGTTGCATACCACCGGTAACATGAATATATATTCCGTTGCTCGGTGCGCAAACTAGCTGTGTCAGGCATTATTTATAAGTAGCCTAATGTCCTGCACAACTCCACATGGAAAACTGGCAGTTCAATGAAGTGATGCTTATTGTCTGACATAGTGTACAAGTAGTTACTAGCTTAAAGTATTGTGCCAATAATGATCCTTATTTAAGTTAGCAAGCTGTATGTTTAATCGAAATATCAAACAGAGTAGGCTAATAACGTGACACCAATCATTTTAATACGGTTTTATCTACTTACCAACAACTCCACCACTGCTTCCTGGCTCGCTGGCGAGTGGCGACCATGACTTGCTTGTCAGAAAGACGTCGTTGGTGTAGACACTTGTCACTCAAGCATGTCTGACCAATGGAGAAGCACCCGCCCCCACTGCGGTACGTTTGTGTCAAAATGATTTAAAAAAAAAACGACTTCAAAACTTTTTTCACTTCATTCAAAAAAAAAGAAAGTTCAATAAAAAAAAAACACTTCAAATGATTTTTTTTTTTTTGCATTTAAACAGTTTTTTCTTTGATTGAAATTATTTTTTTTTGATTGAAAATGTTTTTTTTTTGATTGAAGCAACTTTTTTGGGATTGAATAATTAAGACACAAATGTCCTACCCATAACATGGTCCAAACACAAAAAAGATTACTTCAATCAAAGAAAACATTTTCAATCAAAAAAAAAGTGTTCAAGTGCAATTTTTTGAATCTCAAATATTTTTTTGCATTCAAAAACATTTTTTCTATGATTGAAAAGGTTTATTTTTTGATTGAAGTGATTTTTTTATTGAAAATATGTTTTGTTTGTTTGAAGCAACTTCTTTTTTGATTGAATTATAAAGACACAAATGTCCTACCCATAATATGGCCCAAACACAAAACAACAATACTTCAATCAAAAAAGTTGCTTCAAACAAAAAAACCTTCACTTCTATCAAAAAAAACATTTTCAAGCAAAAAAAAATAGTGTTCAAATGCATTTTTTTGAGTCTCAAATATATTTTTGCATTCAAACACTTTTTTTCTTTGATTGAAACGGGTTTTTTTGATTGAAAATATATTTTTTGATTGAAGCAACCTTTTTTTTGATTGAATAATAAAGACACAAATCTACCTCCATACATATGCGGGTTCTTTAGGGACACCTAATCTGTAGCTCTGAACGCGCGTCTATATCGCTTCAAACGCTCACTTTATCATTATACGCGCGCGGCGCGTCCTATTCACTTTGGACGCGCGAATGGATTCAAACTCTTCAAGCATCGAACTAGACGCGATAGACGCAAATTTGACGCTCTATTCGCATTTGGTGTGAACGCAGCAAAATGAACAGGCTGCGATGTCAAGATTGCAATGCTGGAGTGTGTGTGTGTCAGAGAGAGAGAGGAACGGGCGCGATCGAACAGTGGAAACATAAAAACATACTCCGTCATTTTCATACAGGACATCATTAAAACTGCAAAAAGTGTTTAGCCTACTTATATTTGTGTAAAACCCAACATTGTGCTTTTGTCAAACTGTAAACTCTTGTCAAACTGTAACTGACACACACACACACACACACACACACACACACACACACACACACACACACACACACACACACACACACACACACACACACACACACACACACACACACACACGCTGTTTAAAAGCAAAAATGATATCATCTTTTGGACATTCATCATTGCATTGGTTTTCATTTCTTGTCCTAAAACAGAGCACTAATCTGTTTATTTTTAAGTTACACATTCTACATTGAATAAAAAAGAAAATCAAATGTGTTTTTAAAAGTAGTATTATTTTATACAGAAATAAATTATTTATAATTCAGATGAGAATAAAGTTAAAGTTAATTAAAATTTAAAGGAAACAAATATATTGATCTGAAATATAGCAAATTAATTTTAAATTCATTCAGGTTACCAAACATATCTCAAGGTCTTTTGAATAAAGGCTGGCAGTCTTTCATTATCAACTGTTGTTGTGGACTATATACTGGAGAAGTATTTGTTCTCCATTTGAGTGAGATGTTTTTATGTGGCTAATTGAGCAAAGTGCTTCCATATATTTTATTATTATTAGTATTAGTTCAAGAATAAAATAAAAATATCGGATTGATATCGGTATCGGCAAATAGCCAAAGCTGCGGCATCGGTATCGGTATCGGAAGTGAAAAAGTGGTATCGGGACATCCCTAATTACTGCACACCATGATTGTATATTAGCACTTTTGTTTTTTGTTTCTGGCTTCTGATAGAGTGTTGGACCCTGAAACCCTGAAATTTGTGTGGCATACAGAGTTGCTGCCCATTTAGAGTTTTCTAAAGTGGTTACAATGACATTGGTCGAAGGCAGCACACTAGATTTTAGAATGGACCTATCACGCATCTTTGCTCAGAAATCTCAACCACAATAGATGATTATGACATAATGGAATCAGGATTTGTCTTATCTCAGATTTACTCGATGGTCAATCAGACAGTGGAGATCACTGTTTTGTCAGTGTATTTTCTGGGCTGAATTATCCCTCATGCTGCAATCAGGATGCACAGTGCGCTGGGTGGCCAGTTCCACAAGGCCATGCCACTAACCCTCGTTTGATGCAAATGACAAAATCCTTTGAAACTCAGAAATTTGTATTCCTCTCAATGACTTTCACAGGAATCTAATCGTCAGCCTGGTTTAGTTCTAAAACAATACCAAACAAGGGCTTGTGGCGTGTTTACAGGGTTCCCAGCGACAGGTCTTTCTCATAAACGCTACATTATGCACATTTCTGGAGCGGAGCCTATTGCCTGAGCTCCCTCACGCTCACAGCGGGATGTGTTTCCTCGGGGCAGCTCTGGTGTCATTGCAGGCCTGTAGCGTGTGGAATGCAGCGGGATGAGTAAATGTTCGTGTGCCGAGCGGCCAATCATTGTCCGCCACTCTAACACTGCACTCTTGTGTGTGCTCCACTCAGCCATGGAGGCAAAGACATTCTTCCAGTGCCAGGAGCGCTGCCAAGAGTTCCACAGGAAAATTAGAAAGGAAGGAGGGCAAATGGAAAGAGAACAAGAACAAAGCTATTGTGTGGCTTTAGTTACATGCCTCTCTTATTGCTCTACTTGAATGGCAGAGAACCTTATAGTTTTTTATTCGTAAGGCTGTGTTAAATGTTTTATGGAAGGCGTTGCCTCTAACAGTGGGAATCATTCTCCTCTGGCGCAATCTTGTTGTGGTTCAGATGCTAATTTGGGATTTTTGAACTTTGCAATGACTTTGAGAACTGATAGAGTGCCATTTAAATGTTATTTTTCTTTTTATATTATGGAAAAACCTGCTTTGGGGTGAGTCCATGTAAACAGCAAGCATGTGGAATAGTAATAACAGAGGGTTGCAGCCCCATTTCCTTGTTTATTTTCTTTATGGTCGCAACCACAATAAAACACAATGACCGGTTGATACTGAGCTTTTTAGCACATGCGTGAGATTGCAGGGTTATTATAGTTAACTAAAACATTTTATTTACTTGAAATAAAAGAAATGTACTAAAACTGAAACTTGTTTTATTTCACAGCTCATTTTATATTTGACTCATATTCATTTAGTCGACATACTAAAATAACTAAAACTAAAATAAAAATTAAGAAAACCTACTGTATATCAACATTGTTAGTAATACAACGGTACTAAAATATAAATAACGGGGAGATTGCTTGCTCATTCTGCAGAATATGATATTTTCTATCACCTCGTTGACCACAATACTTTGGAAGGATTTCTCAAATCATATGGGATTTATTTTTTTCTGTACATCCCCATAGTGTCATTGGCCCACCTGGAAAGAGGAGAAGACATGCGGAAGTGTTGTTGTTTAGAGCCTTCCAGCAGCTGTGGAATGGACAGGGGTCATAACGGTCGCCCCTCCTCATCATGTCAGTGGGAAAGTGCTCTCCATGAATTTGTTTGCTCTTTCTCCACCCTTATGACTCCATCGCTCTGTGGGGGGAAACAGAGATCATAAATCAGATTTGTCCCTAGGGGAAAGTGAGAGGACGGAAACCAGCATGAAAATGTTCATCACGTTCCATAAATGTGGGCCGTGTCGGCTGCTGATGTTGTTTATGAACGCTGCCTCCCTCAGACTCTGATGGGTCTGATACCATGATGGCTTCTAGTCAGTTGTGGTTTATTGATTGCTGAATAAGGATGGATGTTAGCTCTCAGACTAAGGCCATTCTGAGGTGGTCCGTGGGCGTTGAGATGGAGCTCAGGGTGGCTGTTATCTGTTCTGGCTTGAAGGCTGGTACACACAATTCCAGTGCATGTACAAGCAGTAATAACACCCCTGTGGACCATAGGAGAGCGACAGGTAAAATGAGAAAAATAATAAGTGCTTGTAGCCTTGCTCTGACATTCCAGGTCTCAGAAGCTGGAATGTTATGGAAAAGTAATAAACAGGTTAAAAACACTACAAATGTCTTGCAATTGGAATTGTGAATGCTAATTAGGCAGCTGCTGGATTTTTTAAATGTGTATATTTTGCTTATTTAGATTTACATTTAGCATGAAAGACTTCATGCTTAATTTTTCTGATGAACATCTAGCTTTATATGGAAGAGGTGGTCACATTTTTTGCCCAAAACAGCCATTTATAAAATTTCATCAGGGATCAGCTATACCAAGAGGACTGCCGTCGAATGCTGATTTGTTTCCTGTGAAAGTCAATGCTGTGTTTTCTTGAAACGTAAATGCAAAATACTACCTCATTACTGTGAGACGATTGAGCAGAAAGCTGACGTTTGTTTGTCTGCAGGCAATAAACTTTGTGCTCAGGCTTCTTTTTTGGAAAGATCTTCATGATTGTTTCTTGGAAAACGCCCTGATTATGGGTGGGTTCCCGGGTAAGGAACACAATGTAACATAGCAAAGGTTGCAACATGTCGACATGACTGTAATCTTAATGCTGGGCTGCTAATGAGGGGAAAGTACTATGCTAAACATGCCTGATTTCATATATAAGGCTGTGTTTATATACCTTATGTCTTGCATTATCAAATCCTAAGGCTTTTGTGCAAATGATTCAAAATGTGCATTATTCAAAAGACCTTTGGGCTACATGTGGCCAAACCTGATTAGTATTTAGCTGCTTGTGTTATTTTTTTCACCCTATTTATTCTGGTGCATTACTAAAACACAATGGCACACTTCCTTCAGGCTGCGTTTAAGTAGTTTCCATGGCTACAATTGCTCTTGCAGCTGGATGGGCAAAATGAGCAGAGAGCATGGACGGTAATGTTCTTCCAAACACCCCTCCTTCACTCTTTCTCCACTCGCTCCCTAAAGGTCTTGTTTTGGCACGGTAGGGAGGGATTTTCGGGAGGATTATGCTGTAGTTAAGAGTAGAGGAAGTTTGATTGCACAGATGTTGCACCCCATCACAGGTGTGGCCTAACTGGAGCAGAATGGAAGAGCTGATGTGAGGAGATGAATAGATAGAAACACATCTACAGGCATAGGGTGCAATTGGGAGCCAGGTAGATATGTTGGGAGAAAAGATCTAAGTTGGGAGATTCCCAGGTGGAGCTTTGGTCGGAAAGCCTTTGGTAAATCAAGCGCCTGTCGCATTCGTTTGACAAGGCAAGGTATGTATTCGCTCCACATTTCATCTTACACTGAAGAACCGTCATGAAACAACAGAGACATTCTTTTAGGCTGAACATTTGAGAATGAGATTTGGATGTGAGGAGAGAAGAACAAAGTAATAGAGAGCCTGTCTTCACTGGTTTGAAATGTGAAGCTTCAATTTCTAATTAGTAAAAGGATAAAGAGAACTTTTAAGTGTGTAAGACTGACCTTATTTTATCCTTTTAGTAGACAGTAGACGCTAGACATTTTAAAATGATTTTTTTTTTCATCATTTTCCTTTGTCGTTCTAAACCCTTTATTTTCTTATGTGAGACACAAAAGTGATATTTTGATCTATATAGTTTGAAAAACCTCTGCGCTCTGAATCTCTGCTTTTTTTAAAGAAAACAAATCTGAGAATTGTTTTTGATTAAATTCTTATATTAAATTAATAAAGTTTTTTTCTCCAGGCCTGACAAATATGGAAAAGAGTAAAATCTTAAAGTCATGTACATTTCTGCTCTTGTTCTGTTTTTAAACTACAAAATATAACCATTTTAAGTATGTTAATTCGAAAGATTGATGCCTCACATACAAATAGAAAACAGCCCAGGCTAGTAATCTCTCTAAAATGAAAAATCCTTATCCAGTAATCACAAACGACTTGAAATGTCATGGGAAAAAATCATTGAAACCTCTCTGGTATATGCATTGGTCAAAAACAGTGGGACAAACATTTGCAGTCAAACTCCAAAAACGACAAATTTGCAATATAAAAATAGTCTATATGAGTCTTTCTGTTTTTGATGCTGCAAAACCCAATGGGCTTATTTCACTGCAGACATCTAAATATGGAGAGTTTGTTACTGATTCACACCCAGTCTTTAAAATGAATGATACAGTCAGTGCTCATATGGTTCCTCCCTGGGTGGGTCACTAATGGCTGTAAATTGTAATTGTTTTGTAACAAATTTCTTTCAGGACGTTAAAGGAACTTTCCTGTAAGTGCTTGTTTTGAAGGGTGTAAAAAGGACTGGGACACATGATCCTTTTTTTTTTAATTATTGAACATGGCAGGTGAGTCTCTAAATGTTATGATGACTTGTGTGTGAGTCAAGCTTGACATGGGGAAAATAACCTCTGCATTTGCTTCAGCATTTGCTTTTCTTCCTTGTTTTGACATGTTTTTACTGTTAGCTATTAAATCACATGTATCTGCCAAACTAGGTCCTATTACACAGTGTTTAAAATGGGAAAGTATTTATATTTGTATCTTTACCTTGAGGTCAGGTCAGCACTGAGCTCATCTGAAGGTTTCCAAAAATACAGACCTGAAATATCCCTAACCTCTCTGAGGTTACAAGTTCAGTAGCTGCTCATATAGATTGTTTATCAGAAACATTTAGTAAACATTTGGGTGAATCTTGTGAAAACTGTCAAAAATATGTCAGGATTATATTTCACCCTCAAATCAAAGAAATGATATTTTGCTTAAAAAGATTAAGCCTATTTTCAAATCTTAAAAAAAAAATCTTTTTTTTTCATGACAATTAAGCACATGTAAACCCCCTGAATTTTCATGTCTGTAATGTGAAAAAAAATGCAAAATGTTAAAGTAACTATAATGCATATGATTCATCATAATTTAATTTCTTTTACAGCCATAAATTTAGGCAGATTTAAATAAACATATATATATATATATATTTATAAACCTTGTCATATATATTTTTTGTTTTAACTGGGCATAATTGAGAAATTGTGGTGAAATTTGTTCAATTGTCATCGAATTAATACCACAATGCAAAAAATATTTTCATGTTGTTGAATTCCTTTTGTTAAATGTCTAGGAAAAGATGTAGATCTGGTCAGTCTGTTAACAGATATAAACAAACCAAAGGACCAAATGCCAAGAAAAATAATCCTTCCCATTTCTGGGATTTATGCCTCTGACAAGAAAAATATATCATGGTCCACACACAGAAGTTTGCACCCACTCAATCACCCCTTTTTGTGGCACTGATTCAGGGGGCGAGCTGTGGCCTTTGTGGTTTCTGCATACGTATGAGATTGAAACTTGCTAATTTTGGGAAGTCATATACGCAAACAGCTAAATATATCAGTGTGGCATAAGCAAGTGCTTATGTCACTCTGTTGAGTTCTGGAGTATGGAGTGAGTGAGTTCTTCCAAACGCCACTGATTACTTTTTTAAAACTATTTTTATAAACACATCCACCCAGTCTGGGTGAGCAGAAAGAATGAATCAGCAATTGTGATTTCATGTGACGTGTGTCGTAATGATTATTTTGTGAAGTGATTTATCCCTCAGTGTTACAGCGAGTGAAGCTCTGTAATGATGGAACTGGTCACGTCAAAACCGCAACATTGCTCAACGTTTACGACTCCTCGGCCGATAGCATCTGAAATTGCTTTTTAATTACATAGCCATTTGGAATCCCAATATTTGCTGAGTAAGAAAGGATGGCAGATTGAAAGATTTAAAAGGAACGCTAACACTGGAACGCGTTTAAACCGTTTTTCCATGATGTTTGAAACTTTCTGGGCTAAGTAGCTCTCTGGTCCAGTGATTACATCGCAAACTGGTTTCAGTGATTCACTTAAGACTTTAATGCAATAGAGTGGTTTGTGCTCTGCTGTTTCATGGTGTCATGTAGCACTGCACTGTGGGTTGAATTAGTCATTTTCTAGGGAAAAGTAGTCTTCACACGGTTTTAAGTGTACCATTTGATTATTCTCCTAAAATGGACCAGACAGTGTCTGTCTTTTATTTAAAAAAGCCTTCTTTTTCTCTCTTGTGAAAATGTCAATGTTAGGTTGAACATTAAAAACACCTGTTGAACTTATTCAGTTTTGTGCTCTTTATTCCACAGGTAGGAGTATGAATCCTCTCTGGACTGCGAGAGCTGTGCTAGAGCTGGACTCAAAATAAAACAGGTAATGAATCCAAGTAGCAGGTAGCTAAAACTAAACCCATGTGATTGTTGACAGATGGTGCTTGTTTGTTTTCCTGCCTAATATAACTCAGAAGTGTGTGGTACTTTTATTTTTGATTTGATTTTACTGGAGATCTGCAAACGTAATGCCTGGAGAAAGTGTAGCTATTACCTCTGCACCACTGAGCCCCAAAGGCACCATACCAACCACCTGTGTGTCTGCTCGGAGAGAGTATTTGTCTTTTTTTCTGTTTTATAAGTTGGTGAGTGTAACATTTCTGACAGGGGGCTTTTTACATGCCATTGAGTAAACTGAAACATGGCAGTAATGACACAGCTTGTTGCTCTCGCTCCAGGAAGCATATTCCAGTCAGATGAAAAGAGAAACTCTCCGAAGACGTTGAATTGCAGCCATAACCTGTAAATCAAGGCAGCTTTGTAGAAACCTCTGCGTGGTCCATTTTAATGTAGACCATTGCTCAGAAACATACATGAGTCACACTTACTGCGGCGGTATAACAACCTCACAATCTGGCCTCAGTCTCACGGGACATTCTTAAGGAGTGAGGTAAGACCGACCCAGGAAACCTCCCAGCATTTTATTCTTTGAATTATTTCTCTCTATGGGAAAATACTGTCACCATTCCCTTTTAGTGTTGTTCCCTTTAAAAGAAAAGATCCAGAGAATAAAATTCAGACTAATGCGTCTGCACACAACCTCTGAAAATGATATAGAAGATGGATATATATCTTTAGATACACATAGATAGAAATATATATCTATGAGATGGATGGATAGACAGACAGACAGACAGACAGACAGACCGATATGGATGGAGTTAGAGATAAAGATGGATAGATTGACATCGGATGTATAGACAGACCGTGTTGTCTTTTTTTGTAATGACCAGGAAAGACCTCAGGCTTGCTGACATGTTTTATTATTTATATATTTAAGATGTGTGATTCAAAGTAGAAATGTCTTTCCCTTAGTATTTTTTGCACAAGTCAGTTGATGTGTGGAATCTTCATTATGTGGTCAGCAAGTATTTAAGCCAAGGGATCCTCTTACTGGCTTTCTTATCCTGCAGTATCAGGCAGATTCTGCTTTAACTGATTTATAAATAAATTCTTAAATATTTGTATGATTTGTCACACACTCTGTTTCATCTGCTCTTGTCCATGAATGCCTGTTCCTGCTTCAGAGTATATAAAAATACCATTGTATCTCACAATGTGACTATTTTCTTTTTCTCGGTGGAAGTCCATAATTATCAGTTATTCCCTGGTCAAATGAGTATCATCAAAAGACATTGAATGTCAGATAATGACAGAATTTATCCCGTTGCAAGCTAAGAAATGTCTTAATGGCATTATTTTATTGCAAAATGTGAACCATTTGTCATAAATCACGACTTGCGGCTTTGATAAACCACATGGGGAGTTGTTTTCATCACACTGCTTTCTTGTTGGGTAGGGATACTTTTCTTGAAATATTGAGAACATGGATCATGTGAAAATAGTGCCAGCTGAAAGACAACACTTTTCTATTAGTGAAAGACTTTGCCGATATTACATATTGTACGTATTACAAACGTCTCAATACGTTTTTATTAACAAAAGTAAGTCCCGAGGTCTCTGCTCTGTGTAATATATTGTGCAATCATGCATGATGGGAGTAAACCCAATGTAAGGATTGAGTTTGTGAAGCTTGAGTGAAAACACAAGCGTGTGGTTGTCTGTCATTTGTGATTGAGTCGAGTATGAGCAGCCCGCAGTGATGTGCCTAAGGCACGTCTCCCTGTGGCCCCATGGGTTTTGTGGGATAGCAATGGTAAGATTTTCCCTGAAACATAGTTGGCGGACTACATTGTTTTTGCATTTAATGGTTTTAACCTTTGCTAAGGCCAATTAGCATCATTTTTGTTGCATGGAAAATGACACGACACAAGCCCATTAATTTGTCTGACTATTTAGATTTTTCCCACATTATTGCATTTATTACTGCTATTTATGTTTTTAATTTATCAAGAGCATATATGTAACGGAGGTGTTGGGGGTGTGCACGTCATTCTCTGCTTCATTTCCCCTCTCCCTAAATCAACCCCAGAACAAATATATTCTCCAACTCCAGATGCTCTTAGCCAGCCGAGTGCAGACTGTCCCGCTTCTCCAGATTTGACCGGCCCTCACTATTTTTGAGTCTTATTCATTGTTGGGAAATTACTTGCTAAAAGTAGTGACATTATTAGCTTGACTACATTTTTAGTTGAATGACCTTAGTAGTGATGCACAATATATTGTTTTAGCATCGATATTGCAATGTGTGCATCCGCGATAGTCACATTGCAGAATGTGTGATGTCAAGTATTGGGATTGTAGTTGATCCGGAGCAGATCAGGCACCATGGTTTGAATCGCACATGATTCTCGGGATTAATTGCAAAGTTTAACCATCATATAGCTAATGTTTATAATTTGTACGTGTTTTAGGTCCTGTCAGTTTAAACATTCAAGTGATTTTAAACCATTCTAGCGCAAGAAGACAAAAACGAAAACTCAATTTGTTTAATGTTTAATGGGTAGATGGATCGAAGAAAATATATAGATGGGATAACACACTGATCTGAAACCTGACAAACTTGTCTGTTGCAGTTGATTAGCATCTGTCTGTGTTGTATGAATTGGACTTTATTTGCTTTTAAACGGTTGCTTAAAATGGCTGGGATTGCAAATATAAAGCAGAAAGTACTTGAACATTATTCTAAGTTGCTTTCCCAATTTACGTTGACACTAACTGTAGCTCTGCCAGTTCCTCATTTGACTTTGAGGTTTGAGCAGTGGCAGCTCTTGGATTTACTGAAGGCAAACCACACTTCTCTGTTACAAAGTGCACTTTAAAACTGAGCTGTCTTCTCCAAGAGTGGCTTGTGACGTTAGGGAAGTGGAGCCACCCTGTCTCTGTTAGACAGCTGAGGATGGATGGGTGAAGCCTGTGTGCTCTCTCCTTCATGGCATGACCTCGGCTCTCCAGACCTGATCTGAGGATCACATGCACCAAGACAAAACTAAGAATAGATTACAAACATTTCGCCTTTCATTAAGTAGTTTCATCAAGGGTGGAGCTAGTGGACCAAATTGGTCTGGCAGTGGTTAGTATTCCCTGTTTTTTTTTCTCTGGTGGCCCACGGTATAAGCCCCTGCCCCCTTAATCGTTAAAATGAAAGTGCCCTTTTTGGTCTATTGCGGTGCTCCCCGGATCGCAATTTGTACCAACAACATTACACACTAGGCTCATATTTTTCTCCTTAGCTAGAAAATCTCAACAACTTTACAAATTATGCACCAAGTCAAGTATTTAAAAGGCACTAAAGTAAAAAACAGTCAGAGTTAAAGCCTATATTAAGAGTGAAGTTATGCAGAAATAAGGTTAAAGTTACTCTTAGTTGCTGACACTGACACACAATAAGAGAATAGGTACAGTTTATGTGCAAAGGGCACATAATTTGTTTTTGGAAATAGTAATGTACTGATGCCTTTATCAAAACTGACTTACAGGAGTCAGCTTTCTTTGCTGGAAGGCATATTAAATGGCTTATGACTCAATCCTTGACTAATTTGATTATTAATACATATTATATGGTTCAAATGTTTGAGTTTATTATAAACTCAAACATTTGAACCATATAATATGTATTAATAATCAAAGAGATTTTAACAACTTAACTAATCAAATGTCTCAGTATACTGAGACATTTGATTGGTTAAGTTGTTAAAATCTCTTCTAGAGGGTAAAAAATAGCTAAGCATAGTTTGTGATGTTCTTGAGATCATGTCTTAAACTTTGAAGGAGACAAATATGAGACCACCGGAGTCTTTAGTTTAGGAGAAAAATCTGACCACAGCATGATTTTGTTGAGATCTCTTCTAAACTTTAGAGGAGACCATTGAGAGAGTGTTAGAAATTTTGTTTTTTCGAGAAAAGTGTGAGGAGCTGGAGGTTTAAGCAAAAGTCTCCATTTGATGTTAAAGTAACCTCATTTTTGTCTAGGAGAAACATTTGAGATGTTAAAGAGATCAAATTTTTTATTTTTCTTTCCTCTGGGCAGACCTGAGGAGCCTGAATTAACAAAGAAACGGTATATAACAGCCTTTTCAGATATGGCTTTATAGTTAAAAAGTGGTTGTTCGACGTGCAGACAAGCTTGTAAAAAGAAGCTCCACCCAATATCGTCAGCATTAGAGAACTGTTGGGCACACATTCCAGCAGTGTCGAGTTTCATAATAAAACATAACACCGGCTCCACATCGCAGCCCCTGTGTGAGAGTGCTGTGGCCCACATATGTTGCCATTTATGATTATTTTCCTCACTTCATTAGGACCCTCAGCACACAGCAACCAAGTAAACCCACCCAAGCCCATATTTAAAAATCATCCATTACTCAGCACAACCTTACATGTAAAAAAGTTTGATCACAGCTTCTGTTCAGTCTGATGATGAGGATGCAACTTTCTTTCAAAGGGCAAAAAATCTGATTAAATATACTAACTGTATATTTGATAATGGCTAAATGGTTTAGATGATGATATATTCTCATTAGGTGAAAGGAGCTTAACACAGGGACTTGACAGTAATGAGTCCTGTGATGAAGACATATGTCTCTCATAAAATCAGGGAAGTGCTTTCCAGGAATAGAACAGTTTATGGCGCCATCAGAATTAAAGTATCAGTGAATACTTGGGCACCCGAGATCTCTTCGGAGAACCCAAGAAGAAAATTATTATCAGCCAGCTGCCTTCAACAGACATATGAGGTTTTTACTCTTTTCCAGTCCGTTTGAGAGACTGTCACACAATTATGCCTGAATTAAAATACGAATATTATGATGGGTTTCTGAGTGCTCTCACAAGACACTTCACATACTGTCTGCTCACATCATAGTGATTTTGTCAGCCCTGTTGAATTGAATTTGAGTATAGACCAGGGCTATTCAGTTGGCCTCCTGCAGGCCAAATCCGGCCCGCCAGTTATCTCCCTCCCCCTCTTTTCCTGGTGGTGTGGCTAAATTCGGTTAGATACGTGGCTGCAGTGGTGCCTGCAGCTTTACGCAATGCGCTCTCCGACTGACCTAAGAAGCGTTTTCCGTGCGAATATTTCAGCAGTTATTATGTGTGTCCTGTATTTCTGTCGACTGAATCAGTGATTCCAATCATTTTTGACTTAGGGCGCTTTCACACTAGCACTTTTGGTGCGCACCCGGGTTCGAATGAAGTCAGAGTTCGGTTTGTTTGGATGATGTGAACTCTGCCTTCCAAACTCGGGTGCGCACCCGCGAACCGTACTCAAGTGCGATTAAAAAGAGTGGTCTGGGGTAATGATGGCAGTTTCTTTGTGAAGGAGTGTGTATAGTGTAAGGGTGGATTTCCTGCAGGAGTTCAAGCTGCAAGACTGCCGAATGACTAAAGAAATGTTATTAGCAAGATGGTGTAAAACTGTACATTTCTTGTCTATTACCACCCACTGCTACTTATACCAGCGACGGAAATAAGCACAGTTACAATAGCTAAATATGTGTTAGAGCGTTGCTATAGAGAGTGACCATATTGTATTGCAATATGTAGCACTTCAAAGTCAATACCAAATCAAAACTTTAGCACATTAGTTGTAATTGAAAAGGTTTGAGAGAGAGAGAGAGAGAGAGAGAGAGAGAGAGAGAGAGAGAGAGAGAGAGAGAGAGAGAGAGAGAGAGAGAGAGAGAGAGAGAGAGAGAGAGAGAGAGAGAGAGAGAGAGAGAGAGAGAGAGAGAGAGAGAGAGAGAGAGAGAGACCCAAGAAAGGGACCCAGAGAATAAGAGAGCCAGAGCACCAAAGAGACAGAGCATCAGTTACAATCTTCTTTTATCCCTTCCCTGACCATGTGACTAAAACCAAAATGTGAGACATTCAAACTGACCAATCAGATAATTGCAACTTCCCCCAAAGGTGTGACAATTCATCGACCCCCAAAGTACACACATCTTGGCCTACAGGCCTTGATCACTATCAGCCCCTCTGTGCCTTTAGGAACTCCAAATGGTCCTTGTGGTAGAAAGAGGGGGTGGAAAACGGTAAAGCAAATGTCTTGGTTCATTTCAAATATCTTGGATTATTTTCAATCCTACAATAGTTTTTACCTGTGTTTAGGCGTTTTAAAAAAATATATAACATATAGAATCATAATATCATTTGTAGTAAGTGACCACGCATGGTCTTACCTGTGGTTACCAAGTCAGTCTCACTGTCAGAACATTTTCATTTAAGCCTATAATAATTATAATTAAAATAATTCTTACCAATAGCTATGAGCTTGTGTAATTCATATATTTGTTCCAACGAAAATAGTTGTACACAGCTGTAAATTATCAGGGTTTTATTTATTTATCAGGGTCTTATACTTTTGGGTATCACAAAAAGTAAATACAATACTTTTCTTTAGGTTTACTTTAGCTTATTTATTGAAACTGTTATGTGTTTCACGCATAACTCAAACTTAAAAATAAACTTAAAATAAAAATAAATGTTTCCTTTGGCAAATAACTGTAGTACAATAAGCTGAAGTACTAAAAGTGTTAAAACTAAAACTTATAAAAATAAATGAAAGCTAAATAGGCATATAAACAAAAATAATAATAAAAGCACAACAAAATTAGTAAAATTTAAAATGAGATTAAAATGAAAAATATATAAAAATAAATGCTAATTCAAAATATTATTAAATATTTTAATAGTATACAAATAAAACAAAAATATTTAATAAATAACTGAAGAGATCGGGGTGGTTAGCCGTGTTACTGTTTGATTGAACTGTTTTTTAAGTATCTCTAAATTCTGTCCTGGATTGACTGATTGATGCATGTTCATCAAGTTTTACACAAACTGATTTTTTTTTTTTTAAGTCAACTTTTCACTCAAATTGTTTTTCTAAATATATAATTTGTAGTGGGGGATAAATAGATGTACTTCACTAGTGAAGTACCCATGATTTTGTCAGCGTCACCCCGCTTACTATTTTAGCACACCCATTATCAGCACAGCTCTTCTTCTGTCACACTTCCTGGTTTGGTTTGCAGTGATAATTAGAGGTGCTAATGAAATAAGTGTTTTAGTCATAAGTGCAGCACATGGTAACCCCTCTGGCATTATCTCATTAAATGGCCAACCTCACAGCACAGAATACCAAGATGTATCCCATCCATAGCAGCTTTCTGCAAATACAGCTGGGGCTGTCAGATCACTGACGCTCAGATGGTTTATTCATTTTCAGGGAGCACCATGGCCCTTAATGGAGCATCTTAGTACAGGACATCCTGTCTAGCATTGTTGTTTACTGTATGTCTGGCCTGTTCCAGATGCAGACTGGACTAAAGACCCCACTTTCCCACATTTTGGAAACGTTTTTCAACTGGATTTCTTTTGTTTACTGTATGCGAGTATGTGTTTTTGATACATTAACATAGATGCTGGGCCAATTTATGGCAGGTCTTGTCTTATGTCACCCCAGCTGTAGCGCAGCAGGGACTCTGGGGCTCCGTCTCAGGAGTCAGCTGATCTGGAGCAAACACAGCTGTCTCGCACATCCAGCCTGGTCTTACACTCTCCCTTCCACACAATCCGCTCATCTTAACCACAAGAGATGATTATCTTCTAATTACACCTACCCGCTTCTCAGTCATTGCAATATAGGCAGATTAGATTAAGATGATTGCCATAAAGACGTTGTCCTCCTGTAAGTCTGCTTAAAGTCTCATGATGTTTTGAGTTGCACCTGTGTTTTATTTATGAAAGTTTATGAAGCATGAGCTGGGCTAATCATATTGCTGAGGTTAGCAAAATAGACACCTTCTTTAACTGAACCTCAGCTGTGGATCAGACACAAGACATATGAGAGAACCGTGTCTCATTACTCACATTTGTAGCATCTGGGCAAAGCGTTCCTGTTTGGTGCAATAATATTTGGATTATGCAGTACGCCCATAACATATTCATCAGATGGCAGATGTAAGGAAATGACTGCCCGGTTTACAGAAGATGAATGGCTGTGAGACATGACATCTGTGGAAATGTGCTAATTCACTGTTTGCAGAGATCCTCCAAGGTCAGCAAGAGAAAATAAAGCAGATGTATGGGATGTCATGGCTGACCCATCAGTGTGTTTTAGAGCAGGTTTTTCCTGGCTTCTATACCAGCCCCTCCTTCTGGAGAAGCACATGGGCAAAATACTTTTGTGTTTTGCCCATAATGGAAACTCATTGCTCATAATCATACCTAGGGTTAATAGCTTGTTGAGGAGAAGTGTTTGTGCCTAGTTGGCAATGAATGGGACCAGAATACAACTGAGACATGAGAGTACAGGTTTGGAACAACTTGAGGGCGAGTAAATGATGACAGAATTAAAATTTTTGGGTGAACTATCACTTTAAGCAGCCACCTAGCAACCACTAACGTTAGTTGCATTTTTTTCAATAAATCCTGAAATGTACTAAAAAAAAACATAACATAGATCTATTATTGTGGTATTAGCTGATCTAATATAAATACAGGGGTGTATGTTAACTCTTTTTGCACATAGCACTGGTGCTACAGAGGTTGAACGTTTTGTAGCACAGGCCACACAGTTGTAGCACAAGAATAAAGCGTCTGTTACCATCTCTGAAAACAACCGCAAGTAGTGTAGTCCATCACTTAAACAGGCACGTGACTGACAAAGGACATTACAGTTCCATTCAGGGCACACACAATACAAACCATAACAAGAACATTTTCTATATTTTATACATCTTATATATCTTATATATCTTGTATATATCTGATATATCTTCTTTATTTGCCAAAAATGGTAGGCCGCAGAAACATAGTTCACCCAGAAATGAAAATTCTGTCATAAGGCCTCGATCACACAGAACGCGTTTTTCAGGTTAGAAAATGGAAGTTTTTTATGTTGACTTGTTTTAAAAAGAGCAGTGCGCTGTGTTGTTTTTTTTTTTGTTGCTAGGCAACCACCCGAATCAGCTGTCCTGTCAGTCTAATCAAGGATTGTAGCGCAAGTGCTCTAGAATCTTTGGTTTGCCAAAGTCATACAGCTCCGGGGAACCCGCGACAGCCACCACAAGTTTCTCCTCCATCATCGCACTCTCTGGACATTCAAAGCAACTGTTCAACTGATCGGGGCCTAAGACAGATTTTCGTTCATCTTCGGAACAAAAATGAAGATCTTTTTGATGAAATCTCTGTCCTTCCGTTGACAGCTACGCAACTATGAAGCTTCTTCATAAAGAGATTGTAATTTCTGAAGAGACACGATCATTTTATATGATGAGCAGATTAAATTTAGGCTTTTACTTGCATATTCATTCATTCTTCAACTCACATCAGTTACGATAAACGGAAGTTCAAGCATGTTTGCTTGACGTGCGAGAACCAATGAGGTCTAAAGTTTTACTATAAAATATGAAATTATTATGATAAAAATTTGTGATGGTAATTTCTTAATTTTTGTCAGGAAATCACAATCACATCCACTGAGAGAAACTTCTGTACACTTCTCTACACTGCAGTAAAAGTTATAGATTTGCATATGTTTACTTCAACTTTCTTGAAAGAGAAGTATTATTTTTCCTATTTTTACCCAAAATAGGTTGCTCTGAACATTAGTGAGTACACACATAAAATGTAATGTCTGTTTCATTTATACTCCTAGCTGGAGGGCGCCCTTGTCATAAAACAAATGACGTTCCAGGAAATCCTTTATATGGACAAAGGCATCCAGCTTTGATTTTAGCAGAATAAAACGCAGATAGAGACGTATTGACTGATGAAACATGAAGACAATAAACACACGATTGCAATGAAATATGGTTTATCTGTGTTCTTCTAAACATCTTGGGTATTTTCATAAGAATAAAGCATATTTATAATGCTATTCTAATCGACATAGCCTTTATCACTGTAAGGAATACTATACAATATAGTTTCTGCATCATCCTGTAATGTGAAGCCTCATCAGCTCACAAAAGGAAGTTATTTCAAACATTCCACTGATGTTATAAAGTGAGTTTGGAGTAAAAACTTGCCGTTATATGTCCTCTTTTGTTGGACAACAGGTTTGTAAACGTTTCTCATTCCAAGTTTTTGAAAGATGTTTGCCGCGTATTGCTTTTTCAAATGCACTTTATAAGTGTCTCAAACTCACAGCGCTTGCAGAGATGGAGCAGCATTTCCTGCGAACCACCGAGGCGCTCTGATCACAGTGCTGCGCTTCACGAAGAAACACGCTGCGCAGATATGTATTTAATTAGACAAATCACTATTTCGGTTGAATTTCGGTTAATCGCGTAGCCCTAAATTAACCTCACACTCAAACAAGCACACAACAAACTCACTTAACACAAACAAGCACCTCTGCAAACTTTTGAATGATAATGTATTGCGGTTTCAACAAAATTATAACGCAGCACAACTATTTTCAACATTGATAATAATAAGAATATTTATTGATCATCAAATCACACCAATTGATTTTTTTTTTTTTTTATCAAATAAATGCAGTCTTGGTAAACATAAGAGACCTCTTTCAAAAACATTTAAAAAGCAAAATTATTCCGAACTTTTGACTGGTAGAGGAGCGCGCGTCCCTCACACACTCCTCACACACTGAGTATTTATTTATTTCAGACCTGGCAAATGAATGTGTGACTACAATCAGTCAGATAAATGTTAGGATGCATTACTTACTCTTCATATCTCAATTGCTGTCATGTTGTTTTTAGATGAGTTAAAGCCAGGGTGGAGTCTCCTGGTGTCAAAACTGTTTGTTTTCTGATTTTAGGATGACCTCATTAAATAAACTGATAACCAGCTTGGGAAAACACTGGAAAGTGTTGACTAAATTTCAATTCTTATGTAGATGGTGTTGACATGCCAATGTGTGTCGGTTGAGAGCAATTGGACAGTGTGATAAGGCTTATCAGAGCAAGATGCCGGATACGGATACTTTTTATGTGTATTTTTACAGTTCTGATGCTTGTATATCAAGCTGTTAAGATCTATCAGGAAATGTTCCCAGCTCCCAGAGAAATGCAGTGTGGAATAATGGCCATCCAGCTTTGCCCAGAATTCCTGGACCTGTGGCGATAATTGATCTCTAATAGCTCTCACGGTCACACACTTATGTTGCCATAAATAAAGCAGTCTCTTTGAGATTATTTTTAGAGCGTTGTCTCTGCTCTTCCTGTAAATTTGCCCGCTTCTCCTCAATATCTAGTGCAAAGAATCAAGGATTTTATCGACATCACTTAAAACCAAAATACACCACTAATGGCCATTTAAGGACAGATCTTCTTTAACTGCATGATATTTTCAGAGAGACAGCCGGGTTCAGTGGACCCTACACTACACACTTGCTCAAAAATGATCATTTTTTCTGGACAACATTTAGTGCACTGTATGTTGTATGTTTTATTTATTTATTTGTTTATTTTCAAAATAAGAGGTCAGGTTAGCACCTTGCTGGTACATGTTGGCATATTTTTTTAACAAACTTTAGTGTGATTGTTCTGTTAGTGTGGTTCATTTAAATAAGTGTGAACTCTGCCATTGGAACCCTAGTGCGCCACAAACAAGCAGACTGAGACCCACCTTTTCAGGTTTCAGGTTTCCAAACAAACTCTAGTGTGGTTTGACTGAAAGACATCTAAAGACATCTAAATGACTGGACCAAAGAGATCTAAACAAACCAAAAACAGGACATAATGTCGCAAGATGCGACTCTAAAAAGGATAGAATGCTCAAGGATAGCTGTTTTTTTTTTTCGTCATAGAAGCTACGTTGCCCATTACAGTTTGATACAGGCATCAGAACCGCCGCATTGTTGCAGCAGATCTTCATTTGTGTATGTGACGAAGGAATTCCTGGACCGGTTTTGACTCCTTTACACATTTTTTCAGCTCTTTGTGAGTTCTCAGCTGGTAAAAACCATCATATGTACATGCATACAACGAGCATATTTAGCCCAGCACACATCATTGTTTTTGATGCTCTAATTTATTCGCAAAATATGTGTCATAAAAGTCTTTAGGTTCGGTGTTAAAAAAACGAAATTTAAATTGAATTAAAACAAATTGGTACAGACCAGAAGAATCAAGAGAAGTGTGAACACACCATGTGTTTTAAAGCTCAGGTAATTTGCTCTAAAACAATATAGTGCTGCAGTCAGAGTCCTAAAACCTGGAGCCGAGTTGTCGGAAGCTTAGTGATGGTGGCATCTAAGACCTCATGCAACCAGGCCTAGTTCATTTATAGCCTTGTGTTTAGGCTTCAAAAATCGTAAAAGTTGTGTTGATTTGTGTAGATTGTCTTGATGAATATGATGTGTAAGAATCATGATCTGTTGTTGGTCACAGAGCTTATTTTCTGCAATAATCCAAAAGCTAGTGGAAAAATCCTATTGACTTTTTGTGAAGGGAACCAGAGTTATGCAAATTTCCAGGTTGGCCTTTGAAATGACATCAACCCTGTAGCACTCTATTGTGTCCAGAACTGAGTATCTATGAGCAAAGATGCCAGTTTTGCACCAGTCGAGCAATTGCTGCTGAGATGAACGAGCATGATAATAGATAGCAGTTAATATAGACCTCATTGTTTTTGACCCATCTTTATTCATGGGGTGAAAGATAAATAACAAAAAATCAGGAAACAATGTTGGGAAAGTTCAATGCATTGGACCGTGAGCGCTAACCGATAGACACATTGCACATTGTGTTTCTTAAACTTTCGTAGCAACTTTAAGACTAAGTGAGGGCAGTCTTTTGTTAGTCTTGGGAGTTTCAGGCATTCTGAGGGGAGGCTCAGGTCAGACGCAGGTTACAGAGAACGCCATGAGCTCCTGTCGCTGATCCAGCATCTACAGACTGTGCAGAGGAGGATGAGGAAGAGAAGATCAGCTTACACAGTCTCAGCCACCTGTCTTTAATTTTGTCTCTCAAAGCTTCACAGCACTTTATCAGTCTAAACCTCTGGTGAAACAACTGCAGAGGTAGAGATTTTCAGTTCATAGTAGAAGGACATCTCGTGCAATTATAAAACAAGTTTTGTGATATAAAACTTTCTCCATATAAGCACACTTATGGGAATTTTCCAAATATATTGTATTAGAGTATTTGAGCTCATACATTTTTTTTATATTCGATTATTCATTTAAATAAAGTTTAACGAGAGAGGCATTATTTTTAAGTTTTATACGTTTTTGTCACCAATGTGTGTAAACATCAAATATACAGAACAAAAGCTTATAAAGCAGACTGTGCCAATTATCATATAGAACGCACATATTAGGGGTGGGAGAATGTAATAATATTTTTTAAAAGATTTTCAAGTTAGTAAACTAAATAATGAGGAAAAAAAGTAGATCAAGAATCGTTTTGGAATCGGATTGTGACTCCCAGAATCGTAATCGGATCAGATCGTGAGGTGCCTAAACATTCCCACCCCAATATACAGTATACACTCGAGTCTGCATATGGTTATCATGTTTATATTGTTTCACATGCTCATGTTGAGAAAAACAAGAATATTCACGTGCTTGTGTGAAAGTTGTCTCCTCAGTCTGAAAACTATTAGGCCGGCTGCTGAGAAAACATGCTCTGCCGACACAGATGTTGCAGGGACACAAAGGTAAAGTAGTCCAGTCATTTTATGAAAAAAGGTTGAACAAATTGGAACAGAAGCAAACTCAACTGATTTTGTATCCTCAATATGTCCTGAGTAAGGAAAAAAAGCCCCGAAGAATCCCATTAGGGGAAAGTTTCGGAAAAAAAGACCCAAATATAGCCTATTCATACGCCTATTCATTCTTCAGTCCCACAGATTGTTTCTCCATTCAGACCTTAACATTAAGTATTTTACTGTTATGTGTCAACAAGATTCAACAAGACATTTTCACCTGGGGCCTGTACCATGAAGCCGGATTAGGTGGCTAGCCAGCTATGTTTCAGCTTAGTTTCCGCCAACCCTGGGTTTTAGGTACTATGAAAGTAGCTCGGCTTTAATCGGTGTTCGTTGCCATGGTATCTTACGCTGCACGGCTAACCTGCTCCGGGGCAGGTTATGTTCTGGATTCAAGATCTCAGACTGAAGTTTGACCAATCAGCTGAGAGCAAAGAAACATATAGGTGACGTAACTTATTCCAAGTGTCTGTTGCAATGGCTTCACCTTTTCTTCCAAATCCGGTGGACATTTCAGCGCAAATTGTTTGACGAGCACTTCGTAGAGAAAGAGTTTATAGCCTGACAAAATCCCCTTGCCTTAACTGATAGTTACTTGTATGGAAGATACAGATTTTCCGCGGAAGGAAATTCTTATCTTTGCGAACTTCTTGAGCCGCACATAAAGAATTTAACACGTCGAATTCATGCACTTACTGTACCGCAAATTGTATTGCGTTGCGGTTTTTTTTTTTTTTTTTTTTTTGCAAGTGGTAGTGCTACATTCTTGCACGGTGGGTGACGCACAGAAGCTAGGGGAAAACACGGTTTGTCAAACCATTCGCAAGGTGGTCCTCGCTCTGCAGGAGTGAAAAGTTTCATTAATAGTGCTCCCCGGACATTTATCGACCATGTCCATAAAAGAGGGCTTTTATAAAATTGCCAGTAAGATATATTGATAGGGTGACATCACATGAACACTTTTTTTAAGCAAATTTCACAAGTGTACTATACAATATAATACATGTTAAGAATTATTTTGAATCTTTTTTTTTATTATTCTTCTGTTAATCTTATGATAGGATTCCCAAGTCATTGCAACATGTATGCAGTCTATTGCTCCAATCTCCACTGCTCTAGGGGAACATGAGGCAGATTATGTTAATAGGAAGTCCTATCACAGCCATAATGTTCAGGTAGAGATGATGTGAATATGTGAGATGATTATTTTCTGTGAGATGAATCTTTAAATTAATAGTAACATTAACAGATATAACAATGATTTAATAAACATTTCATCTGCAGACGACTTGTGGTCATGAACATATATGATCAAGTTTGGATGCCAAATGGCCTGGCTCCATGCAGTGCTTGTCTCAAATTTTCCGTTAGTCTGTGTTGTGTCAGCACTTTGAGGAAAGCAAGTTAAATTTGGTACAGTAAAAAACACTGTTAATTTGAACTGAGATAGAAAAACCTACACAATAACCCCCTATCATGACCCTCAGACAGGGCCACAGCACCGCTTCAGTGTGGCCCTCAGTAAAACCAGAGTAAAGATAGAGATTAATTAATTAATTAATTTGTTACATTTATATAGCGCTTTTTCTGAGACCTCAAAGCGCTTTACATAGATGGGGGAATCTCCTCAACCACCACCAATGTGCAGCATCCACTTGGATGATGCGACGGCAGCCATATTGCGCCAGAACGCCCACCACACACCAGCTTACTGGTGGAGAGGAGACAGTGATGAAGCCAATCAGTATATGGGGATGATTAGGAGGCCATGATGGACAGGGGCCAAGGGGCAAATTTGGCCAGGATGCCGGGGTTACACCCCTACTCTTTTTCGAAGGACATCCTGGGATTTTTAATGACCACAGAGAGTCAGGACCTCGGTTTAACGTCTCATCCGAAGGACGGAGATGACCTTTGGCATCCTAAAGGCACATTTCAACTGTGTTCGGCGCTTCAGAGTCACCAGAGCGGGCATCACAGATAGTGACTGCATGTGCCATTCTGCACAATATATTAGCCACCAGTAGAACGGAGCGAGAAACACTACAAAACCAGTTTCTCCCCGATGAAACTGACCCGATCACACTTGACCACCCAGCTGGTGCAGATGTAGATGCAATCACCATACAATATTACACTTAATAAAAGCACATTGAAACTGCAGATATGTCTCAAATTGTTTATTGGTTTTGTGGGATGGGAGGGAGAAAGAGAGCAAGAGAAAGTTGCATTAATAAATATTCATACTAAAGTGTTACTTGGTTAAATAAGTTATACTATATATATATATATATATATATATATATATATATATATATATATATATATATATATATATATATATATATATACAGTATATAACTATATACATATCAGTTTTATCTAGCTGTTTGATTTTGTTTGGAGCCTCCTCAGCTCACAGTCAGCTCCTTTAGTGTGCAGTCTAGTTCAAGACTCCTTTTGTGTGCAGTCTAGTTCAAGACTCCTTTTGTGTGCAGTCTAGTTCAAGTCTCCTTTAGTGTGCAGTCTAGTTCGAGACTCCTTTAGTGGACAGTCTAGTTCAAGACTCCTTTAGTGTGCAGTCTAGTTCGAGTCTCCTTTTGTACAGGGCCCTGACTGAGTCGGTTTCCACCTGAAACATAATTCCACCACAAACATGATCATTACAAGTTTTCTGGAGGCTCATCAAAATCACAAAAAGTTCCTTGACTTCCTACAAACACAGGACTGACTGTAATTTATGTCAAGGATTTTAAATCCTTACACATTTCTTCTGAAGCCCATTGAGGTAGAGGCCTCAGTTTCTGGGGCAGGTTGTGAAAAATCCTACAATAAAAGAGATGTGTAAGGGCCAGTCCCTTTTTTATGCCACACATTCAAATGTTTGCCACAATAAAAAGCCCAGTGCATTTACATCAGCAACTGTCTGAGAACACACAGACACAGTGTCTTCATCATTTCCTCCACCCTAATAAATAAAAATAGGCCAATGTAAAGCATAACTGTTGAAAAGCAGGTTATGTTTGGTAATTCTGTCTGCTGCATACTGACCTCTGTGTGGGAGACTGTGTGTGTGTGTGCTGGCTTCAACAGGGACACTGTATTTCCCTCTACTGCAGAACATACAGTCAGCCATATTTACAACTTAAAAAAAGTAGTAATGTATTGCACACGTACCCAGTGTTACTTGCTTAGAGGAGCCAGCACCAAAGTCAGATTGTAGCACCTGTAATCCCATCCATAATCGGCCGTCCCTTATTGCCTACTCAGAGCCAACTACTCTGCCAGTGTATTCTGGTTTTCTGAATTTAATTCTTTATTTCTGTTTTCTGCAAACAAGTGTTTGTGATAAAATGTTCACAAAAGTAATAAAAGGTTGTGGTAAATACTCACCACTTTGAATTATATTTTTATATTTGGTCTTTATCTGCTGCCAAGAACATTTGGAGTTGGGGTTGCATCTAAAAATCAATGAATATTAATTTTTCTTAGTACCGGTAGGCTACATGCACATTTTTATATATTATAAAAATAGGCTATAGGCTATATTACACGTATAGGCTACACATACATACATAATTTTACATAAATATAGAACGTATTTGTTTAACTTACACATTAACAATAAGCAATCTTTCTCCAACAGTCTTCTCTTGCTTTGGCCGCAGAAACCGTATTGTTTCGAGCTTGAAATACATATTTAAATTCATCGTAATTATGAATGATTATCTCTTATCTCGGAAAAATCGCGACCCGCGATTGGTTGTTCAGTGTCGACGTCACTCTTTTATGTGCACGCGCGCGTGGAGTAATCATAGCTTGAGGATCAAAGCCTGAGTTGACAGAGAAAGTTGATGAGCTGCATCATGGTACCAATAAAGCCTGATTGCATCGGTTTGGTTTTGTCAACTCAAAACTTATCCTGTAACCCCGAGTTTGTTCAACTACCTTCATGGTACAGGCCCCTGGTTATACCCAATGTTTAGATCTGTTTTGGTATTTATGCAAATTAGCACATATACGTAATTAGATTATGCACCGTTTGTCCATGTTAACAAACCATTTCCAAAAACTTGTAATACATTTTTTTGTTTGTCTTGATGCAAGTAATCAACACAGTAATTTTCATGGTGATATCTAAAGGTTAAAATTTTTACCCTATTCACGTAAGAAAAAGAATGAATAGGCGTATGAATAGGCTATATTTGGGTCTTTTTCGAAACTTTCCCCTAATGGGATTCTTCGGGGCTTTTTTTTTCCTTACTCAGGACATATTGAGGATACAAAATCAGTTGAGTTTGCTTCTGTTCCAATTTGTTCAAGGTTGACCCCATTTTGGCTTAAAATGACTGGACTAAAGGTGCGCTAAGCATTTCTCACAGCACTTTGTCTTTTCAGTCCTTAATCTGTCTCCCTCACTGAAACTTGAAGGAAGCATATGTCTCAAAATCATTTTGCTATCAGTTAAGTAATCTTCTCGGCTCGCTCGAGGGTACAGCTGCGCTTACCTGCAGCCGTGAATGCAGTGATGGACAGCTGTCTTTCCTCACTGGTCAATAACTTTGGTGCGGTTTGGATTTCTAGTATTGGTGATATAATGAAAACTCAGTTTCACCTGACAATGTTTGCACACGGCATGTTGATTCATTTGATCAAAAGATCGTTTAGTAAGGTAATTTAGTAAAATCCTTTTGAGCTAATTCCAAACTTTGCTGAGCCCAGAGACAGAATTGTATTTCAATTTTTTGAACAATTATTATTGATCGAATATTCAAATAGTCGACTGTTCTGACTAGAACTAGTACACGAGAGAGTAAAGCCTGGTAATAACCCCTGTTTTCTTGTATAAACGTACGAGTAGCGTGCTTAGGCAAAGTGTTGTGTCTAAAGAGACATGTTTTCTGGAAAATAGGTAAGGTTTATAATGGCTGAAGTGGGCAGGTAATGAAGAGGTCGATGGTTGCACATTTGCTACAGCTATGGAGCGATGCAGACAAATTCAGGTCAGCTGTCGGACATGATTACTATTTAGAGTGGAAAAGGGATCCAGGATGCAGAGAATTTCTGCTCTCTGCTTGCACACACTTGCATAGCTTTCTTCTCTCTCTCTCTCTCTCTCTCTCGCTTTTACTCACTGTCACACCGCCCCTTACTCACCCCATCAAGTGTCTGGCCAACATTCCTCCCCCAATGCTTTCTTGTTACAGAGCTCAGCCAGGTTTCAGAAGTAAAAAAATCCATAGGAATTGATTTTTTTTTTTTTTTACAGTATAAAGTACCTTTTTAAGACAGGTTTATACACTTTGTGGTTTTTAAATTTTGCAGAATCCACAAGTCTGTGCAATTTCCATTTAAAAAAAAGTTTAATTGCTGAGTTGCCAGGGTAGAATAACTACCAGTAATGCTGAAGATCCATCAATGTTACCGTGGAAACAGGAATTGCAGAAAAACTGCTCACAAAAGGCCATATTCTCCCATAAATTGTTGCATATAATGTATTCGAGTGAGTTTACACATTTATCTTTACAAGTTAAAGTATAATAAGAACAAGTTATTCATCTTTACATATTTGATCTATATTGCAGTAAACATCAAAAGTAGGGTGGTTTATAGTTAAAATCAGTGATAGTCAACTGATTTATATTAAAAATTTTTTTTTATAGAATTCAGAATCCATGAGATTTTTTTTGTGGATGTTTTTTATTTTATTTTATTGTTGATACTGGTAGATGACAACAAATCAGGAAATTAGTTTTTTGCCCTTTTTATTGTATTTTTTATTTAAAATACCGAGGTGGGCGAGTGCTGTATTTTGTTTACATCTGTATACAGGAATATGTGTCTGTGTATTAATGTATTGTGGTATTTCTATCATCTCTTTTATTGTTGCTCCTCTCCGTTTCATACAGTCAGGAGGATATGGCTGGGAGGGACAGTCTTTAGGTCATTTTATTATTCTGGTGCAAGTAAGCACTGAGCTGTAACATCTGCTTATGTGAAAACAGTCTCTTATTGAAGAATAAAGTACCTCCGTTTCATTTATGGGACCAGTGACCTGAAAGAATGGGTCATAGTGTTCATGTGAATGGACAGATTTAGCTCATGCACTGTTCTCTTAACCAAAAGAATGACTTGAACAAAACTGGCTGATTCTCATTAGTTTGATGTGGTAGAACAATTCTCCACTGGGTCATTTGAACACTGATGTAAGTGCCGTCTCATGAGCAAATCAAATTATTGTGAATTACATAAAAACTCATCCCTTTTTGAACTTGCACCTCTCTGCGTGTTGCACAAACGAAAGTTCATAAATTGATGTACATCATATGTTTGTATATTATATTATATTATATTTCTATTTATAAAATGATATAATCTATTTGACCCATATGTCCACATGGGACTGTAACTGTTTTATTTTAAACAAATTTTTAATTTATAATGTGTACATTTTCTATTTAGGTTCCCAATTGAGTGTAATTCTCACATTGGCACATCAGATCACAATAGTGCAATCATAGTCTTCTGTAGTTGGAATTTGATGGTGCAGTTGAACCGTTCTGAACTGTGTTTATTGTAACTGCGGCTTGTAACTTGACCTAGCTGAATTTTGGCGTCTTTGTTATTTTAGCAAAAACATTTGGATTGCTGAACAAAGCTGCTTTGAAGTGTCAGGCAGTCTTTCTGCACTGACACAAACTGAAGTAAGGCCTGTGTTGACACGGCCCCAAAGAGAGTGATTATTTATTAAGGCTGTGCTTGGTGGAGAAAGGAAAAGAAGCCTTCACAGCCTTATAAGGCCCAGCTCTTCTAAAACGTCAGGAAGTGCTGGATAAGAAAAGGCATGACTCATTCTTTCTCGTTTTGAACATGCCAAAGAAAACGTCCCTTTATTTTTTATATTGTTCTTAGCGGATGGAGTATTTAATGCTTCTTTAGCCTGTTGTCTGTTTTTTTTTATGTGGCTAATATAAAACCCTTTTCAGTTGGTAAACATGGTGACGTTTTTTCTGGGCGGAGCTTAGCTGGTGGCAGAACGATCCCTCTGGCCGCTTCACTAACGTTAGTTTGCAAGTTTTGTTAGCTTGTTTTTTAATAATGACTGGATAAAATCCGATTTTATCTTAATGTGCAAGGTCACTCACTGTCCAGGACCGCGATTGTTATTTGCAAAAGTTCATTTTAACAGACATCCCAGATTGGCTGACCAGTACACGCTTAGTCAATGGACGGACGATCTGACAGGATTAACGTTAACGCTACCTCCGGTTGAGTGGCCTTGTACATCTACCTGATAGAGAAACTGAGAGTATAAAGAGAAACTGAGGGCATATAAATCTTTAGATGCCTATAACTGTACTAAATGGTCACGTACAAGACTTACAAGACTCACGTACAAGTCTGCCTAGCCAGTGCCATGGCCAGACAGAAGACAACAATATAAAGAGTGACATTACGGTGCAATTTTAATGATGTGAATATTTTCTAGAAATAAAAATTCCAGATATAGCATATTCATTTTTTAACTATGTATTTGATTACCCTTTCTTACCAGGTTCTTCAAAAAGTCTTGTCACAATCAATCAAAACAACGTATACAATCATGATTCACAATAATCACAATCATTTAGAAAACATTATGCGATAAAATTTCAAATTGGAGCATGTACTCCGTCGATTCTTGCACCCAACAACACAACAAGATGACATTTAATAACAATAATAATAATTTAAGCTCCTTATTATGTAGCCGAATCTGTGCTGGTTTGTATTGGCCGCCTCCAGTTTTCCCTTTGTTTGCCACCAGCTAACGCCGTGACGTAACTGTGACGTCGGCTCGAAATTGGTCTATGAGCAGGTCCACACTAAATCTGTGTGTTTTTCATATCCCCTGCCCCTTCATTTATTAAATGTATTTTGGCCAATTTAATAGTGCTGTCAGTTTCCAATAAGAGTATATTGGCCTATCAATTACTGTAACCTTGAAGTGAGAACAATTATGTACCTTCATTTCAATTATACTAAACAATATCATCAGAGGTCTTTCCTGTAGCATTAAATGTACAATTATCGAAAAGGTTCAAATCTGTTCTTCAAGGAACATTATTTGTACCATTGTGTACCTTTTTTGTTCTGAGAGTGTATAGTACTCTCTGCTCCGTTTAACACATTTCGTCTTTGAGGTGTCATCTCATTTGTCCTCTCTCTTTTTTTGGCTGCTTAGTGCGTTCTTTCCCTCTCATTAATTCCAATCATGTTGTGTGATTGCCTTTCCCTTTTGTGTATTACCATACCACACACTTAGGTCCTTAAAACAGTGTAGGGCTGAATAGGCTGAGTTGGATATATATATTTGTCTCCAAATATATGCCTCTGCTTAACGTAATGAGTGGAAATATGAGTGATGAGTGAATCAGTATCAAAATATAGCCTGTGGATGCTTTCTTTAGGAGGCCTTACAACTCAAACCAGTGACATCATAAAAAAAAATTAAAAAAAAGACTTTGAAAAAAGACATGGAAAGTTCATTAAAAATTCAAAGAATTGTTAATGGACCATTTGCAGCAGTTGGTCTCGGTCAAGTGGCTTTTAACTTCTGCCATCCTACTCCTGCTTTTTCACAAACTTTCCACAAACCTATTTCTGTATTTTTTTGTAGCTAGATTAAAGAAATAGAGTCTGACTCAGACTGAGGGCAAAAAAGTGCTTGATTGCCAGTGAGAAGAAATGTTGGTCAGGAGCAATTCTTTCCAACCATGCCTCATATAATGCACCTCTGCACCATGATGTTAAATGGACTGTCAGACAGCATAGATGAATCAGGAAACTCTTGAATAGTTAAATAAAGATCAGTACACCATTTGGGTTTTGGGCCCGGAGAGGGATGTTGGTCTGGAATATGAAAGTTATGTAATCAAAAACTTATATTAAGCCTCTTTTCATTGGATGTGAAATACATCCTGACAGCACCAAGGCTTTTGCTCCTTTGCTTCCATCTGAATTTTTTCACTCCCCTCTCTCTCCTTTTTCTGTTTACACTCTCATTTTCTCTATCTCTCTCACCTCTATCTAATCCCTTTTCAAGTGCAAACACACCAGTGTCGACCAGCATTGGCTTGACTGCTGCTGAGCTGACGTGCCTGTCACTGAGATATAGAGACGTCAGATGAGAATCAAACACGGCTGTCACCAGGGTCAGGACTCAAAGTTTACTTTCATATCTACTACTGTTCAAACGATTTAAAAACGGAAGATTTTTGTTTGTTTTTAAAGAATCTAATACTTTTATTTAGCAAGGACACATTCAATTGATCAAAAGTGACTACATTTATATAATGTAAAAACGTTTTCTATTTCAAATAAATGCTGTTCTTTTGAACTTTCTATTCATCAAAGAATCCCGGTTTCCACAAAATATTTAGCAGCACAACAGTTTGTTAATAAGAAATGTTTCTTGAGCCCGCCAAATCAGCATATTAGAATGATCATGGATCATGTTACTGAAGACTAGAGTAATGGCTGCTGAAAATTTAGCTTTACCATAACAGAAATGTTACATTTTAAGATTAATTTTTTATTGCAATAATATTTCACAATATTACTGTTTGATAATTTTAGTGTCTTTCTTGACACTTTTTGAACAGGTTAATGGATTAATGTACAACATTGCACATGGAAATTACATGACATTTTTAAAGGGGGGGTGAAATGCTATTTCATGCATACTGAGTTTTTTACACTGTTAAAGAGTTGGATTCCCATGCTAAACATGGACAAAGTTTCAAAAATTAAATTGTACGTTTGAAGGAGTATTTCTGTGCCAAAAATTGTCCTTCCGGTTTGTCACAAGTTTCGGAAAGTTTTTTTCGAGTATGGGTATGTGTGACGTCAGATGTAACGGAATTTCCTTATATGGGTCCTAAGGGCACTTCTCCGGTAAGATCGCGGGCGCGCGCGCAACCGTAGACCAGAGCAAGAGAGCGAAAGCAGTTCGCCATCATAGCGCCCTGCCCGGCTTTAGGGAAGTCAATGTCACCAAAGAAGTGTGTTTTTGGTTGCCAGGGCAAGACAACCCTGCACAGATTCCCAAAGAACCCAGCGTTAAGGCACCAGTGGATGGAGTTTGTTTTTCCTGAGCATAAACGGAGTTGTGTAGACTGTTTGTTCCCTGCATTTTGACGATGATTGTTTTATAAACAAAGCCCAGATCGACGGATTTGCAGATCGTCTAATGCTTAAGGATCGAGCAGTCACAATGATAAAGGTTCGGTGAGTAAAACTGCTTCTATTGTCTCTGTGTGTTGTTAGCTCGGCGCGTTAGCACAGCTTTAGTTCCGCCCACACGGCCCGCCTCCAGCCGCTCGTTTTTTTCCGGAAAGACTCGGTACAGCCTTTGAATATAATATAAATATAATAAAACTAAAGACTTTTTGGAGATATGAAGGATGCAATACTACTCTATAGGTACTCAAGATAACAGGAGATTGAGTGAAAATGAGCATTTCACCCCCCCTTTAAGGACTTATTAAATATGTTCTCTGAACAAAATTAAAATAAAAACTACCATTATGCAGTGGGTTTGGCCTTCATGAATTAATGAAAATTGAAACTCTCATTGATAATGTATTAGCTCTGGTTTGGTCGGTGTACATAATTGTGATAATAATAATATAATAATACATTTTATTTCTAATGCGCTTTTCTTAGACTCAAAGCGCTACAATACACAAAAAGAGAATAACAACAATAAAATACAATAAAACAAACACAATTCAATTACAATAAGAAGCTCTAAAAAGGTGTGTCTTTAAAGAATTCTTAAAACAGTCTCCAATTCCCGATGGTAGAGCATTCCATAGACGTGGTGCTGAGACCAAAAATGCTCGACCACCCATAGACTTTAATTTATATCGAGATCAATGAACACTCCATGTCCTTTATGTAATAAAGAAAGTGGTTTTGTGAAACAGATATTTATGAGGCACGATTCTTATTATTTTCTCTTTTGACACATGACACATGTGGAAGAACTTTTTCCAAAGCTTGAGGTTTCAGAGAGTTTCACGGTTTTTATTCAGTGGGAAATAGGCTTTTCTTTTATTCCTTGTTTTTCCTCCAGCTGAGGGTTTGTACCTGATAGTGGTTTTTAGGAGCTGTCATGTTGAAATGGGTCTCCTTTCAGCGTTCATCTCATCTTTTGAAATGTTCTTTTAAATCGCTCTAGAAGTTACAGGGAGAATACAATGTGAAGTCAGCCACAACACCTTCCTATGGAGGATAACTAATGTGAAATAATAAATTAATAATTCTATTTCTGAATTATTAATTGGTCCTTAAAGGGTTAGTTCACTCAAAAATGAAAATCATTTACTCATCTTTGTTTTTCCATATGTAATGCACTCTATGTGTGTTTATATGTGAATAAAAGCATGAATTAACTCTGTTTATCATATAAAGTGATCGGATCCATTCACAAGACTTGATACATATGGATTTGTTTTACGTTGCCTTTATGAACTTTTGGGATCTTTTAAGTGTTGGTTACCTTGACATTCAGTGGAGGGACAGAAACCTCTCATGTGTCATTAAAAATATCTTCATTTGTGTTTCAAAGATCAACCAAAGTCTCATTGATTTGGAATGACATGAGGGTGAGTAAATGATGGCAGAAAGGTAATTTTTGCTTAAACTATCCCTTTAAGGATCCCTCAGTTAATCTTAAAAGTTGAAACTTGAGAATTAAATTGGAAAGTGCAGGATGTAGAAAATGACATGCGCTGTACATGCAATGAAGTGGCCCTTTTTCTCATCAGTAGTTGAGTCACCGTGAAAAATTGTGAAAGTCTCTGGACAGCTGGAGAACTAACACCTGCCCGCAATCGCTGCTTCTCACCCTCTAGCCTGTGGGAAAACCAGCAGTGCTCTTCCTTCAAACCCCTCTGCTGTAGGGTGCCTCATCGTCTGTTTGGGAAGGGGTGCGGTTGTGGTGACCGGCAGAAAGCACCTATGTGGTATGAGCTTGAGTGTTAGTCAGCATTGCTCTGCGTTCCCGGACCGGACACTGATGTGTCTATCCTGGTTGACCGTGTCATCAGTATGCTGTTCTCCTGTGGCTGTCTATCATCTCTGTTGGATGGCCATACTACACTGTCACCAAAGTGGCGAGGCGCTGCGGTACAAGGAGCCAGGCTCGAGTTACTTCCTTCAGGGCGCCAGTCTCTGTCAGGATCTTCTCTTCCACCCCCATCCAATTGTTTATTACATATGTGAATACACAGTGTGCCCAAATTGCATCTGGACACTTAAGCCGCACTTAAAATGTCTAAAGAATGTCATTACATGTGTTTTAAGGGAAGGAAATGATGTGCCATCATAGAGCTTTTATCAAAACTAACTTTTTTGTGTCATTATGCATTGACTTTTAAGGAACTGACCTCCAAAGGGATTTTTAGCAGATGCATGACGTAGGGATGCACTTGTATAAAAATTCTGGCCGATGCAATAAGCCAATAATTAATTATGATAAACAATAATATAATATGTTAGACAAATTTTTTACAAAATTGTAGTAATCGGCCATAACATGAAAATATAATGCATGTTATGTTCGATTATTAAAATGTTTATTTTTTTCAAACGCAAATTAATTTCTGTATGTTAAAAGCTACAAGTTAATTTATGCATCAGTATACATTATAATGCACAGCATAAAATAATGGATATTCATTTTGAGATTTGCTAAATATTTAAGCGTTTAACACTTAATAGTATTTAACTTTTAACTGTGTTATTAAATTATTAGTGTTTTTGAAGATTGGGCTTTAAATGTTAAGTTAGGTGATGGCAATGGCAATCTAAATGTGAAAAACTAGAGGAAATGAGCGTGGACAAATACATTTCCAATATATCATTGGATTTGCACAACCACTGCAGCAAAAAACGGGGGTTAGGTGCTTTGCTTAGCTCAGTCATTTTTGCTGCAGTGGTTTTTAAAAATCGAGAATCGAGAATTAGAGAATCGAAACCCACGACCTTCGGGTTACAAGGCCACAACTGCCCAAATGATATCTATATTAAATAAAGGTTGTTCTTTTGGACATATTTATTAAAGAATCCTGAAAAAAGTTCACAGTTTCCACAAAAATAGTAAACTATATAATTTAAAACTGTTTTTAACATTGATAATAATAATAAGAAATGTTTTTTGAGCACTAAATCATAATTTTAGAATGATTTCTGAAGGATCATGTGGCTGAAGACTGGAGTAATGATGCTGGAAATTCAGCTTTGCCATTACAGGAATAAATTAAAATGTAAAATATATAAAGATAGAAAATGGTTATTTTAGATTTGTAATTAAATGTCACAATATTACTGTTTTACTGTATTATTGGTCAAATAAATACAGATTTGGTGAGCATAAGATACTCATTTCATAAAAAAGGAAATATAGATCCCTAAATTTTGAACAATATGTAATGGGTCTTAATTTGTTTTTATGACTCAAATGTAACAAAAAGCGATTTTTTTATTAAATGTTTTTTTGAATGGTGTTCTTGCGCAGTCTTCAAATAAATGCTATACTTGGTTTCGATATTTTGCAATGCAGCGATGATGCAATGAGCTTCATACAGTTTCAACTGTGGCTTAAGTGTTCAAATACTTTTTGGGGCCACTGTGTACAAGTACTTCAGAGCTTCAAATGAGAATGCTGCAATGAGCTAGCATGTGTTAAAAATCTATCTAGATATAAAACAGCTCATGCAACTAATGCAGTTTATTGATGGCGTCTGATGGAGCTAAGAGTGAACTATAGAGATTGACTTCATTTACAGTCCATTCACGTTGTAAATGTGGAGATATATCAGCACTAGTTTTGACTTCATAAGCTCTGAAGGCTTTTTACATTTATAATGTGCTCAGAAGGGCTCAGAGGTGAAGAATGTTTGATCCGCTGACTTGAATTATTCTGCTCTGAACTTTACTATGAAAACTATACCTGTCTAGCTCATGCCTGCGTGGTAGCAGAGGGCATTCTGAGTATTTCTCTAACATTGGGTCCTAACCAGGCATAACAATTATGCACACCAAGACTGCATTCATTAGCTATTAGCAGTGTGAAAGATATTTAGAATTATTGAAACACTACTATATTTGGGGGTCAGTAACATTTTTTTTTATTGTTTTTGAAAGAAGTCTCTTGGGCAATTCCGCGCAAAACTGTCACATCCATAACACCAACACAATGCTATGGTATTTAGTTGGCGTTATGGATGTGACATTTTTGCGTGGAATTGCCCTCTTATGCTCATTAAGGCTGCATTTATTTGATTAAAAATACAGTAAAAACAGTAATATTTTTAAATATTACAATTTTAAATAACTGTTTTCTAATATTTTAAAATGTGATTTATTCCTGTGATGGCAAACCTGAATTTCCAGCATCATTGCTCCAGTCTTGTCACATGATCCTTCAGAAATCATTCTAATATGATGATTTGATGCTCAAGAAACATTTAACAATGTAGAAAACATTTGTGCTGCTTAATATTTTTGTGGAAACTGATACATTCTTTGATTAATTGAAAGTAAAAAAAAACACAATTTATTTGAATTGGAGATCTTTTGTAACATGTAAAAGTTTTGCTTTTGCTCTTTTGATCAATTGAATGCATCTATGCTGAATAAAAGTATTATTTTAACCAAGGAGTTGACAAAATGTTCTGTCCTGGGTTTTCTTATCAAGTCGTGACTGGATAGGGTCCTGTAAAAGTTACAAAGCACCCTTTCCTCTGCTGCCTTTTTCTTGTTATTGTGTCTTGCATTCACTGTACTGTCACTCACTTTTTGTTTGGTGCCTCTCTCCCATGTGTCTCCTCTCTGTTTGAAGCTTAGGTTCTTTACCCCTCTCTCTGCTGTAAAGTACCATGCGTGCCTTAAATGCACATTAAGTCACCAAATGCATAATGTAATTGTCTGCTTGGGTTAGTGGCTCTGTTCCCATGCTGTCTGGGATCCCTGTCAAAAGCTTCTGCTCACCATTTCTAAATTCTGTTGGAGTGCCCAAGGAGGTTGAGTGAAGAAAGAGAGTAAGTGCAAAAGAGGAGGAATGGAATACAATGAAAAGATGAACAAGCAATATGATACATCTGCTGTAGAGAGTGAGGCCGGGGTCATCCGGGTCCCTTTTTCTTGTAAATTTTAAAATATCATGGATTTTTTAGTTTGCACAAAATGGACACGTATATCTCTATCTCCTCTCCTTTGACTTTACTTTGTGGTTTGTGATCTCCAATCATTAGAAAGTAATGCACAGTGGATGCAGTCATTTCTGTTAGTGCAGCAGCTGTTGTACTGAATCATGATTATCAATGCAGTGTTTTTTTCTCCCAGAGGCTTCTTTGTTGTATCAGAGGGCCTTTGCTGATTAGCTGTTTTTTGTCGGTAAGGCATTCATGCTGTGTGACGTCTTCATATGAGTGTGAATAGTTTGCGTCGTTGTTCCGTCTTATTGTTGCGGTTTCAAAACAATAAACTCTAATTAAGATTTAATTACTAACGTCTGGTTTCCTCCTGCTGCAACAAAAATTTGGAGTACAATCTATAATCTCTCTGTCTCTCTTTTGGGGTGTATTCATGCTCCCAAAGAGAGCTTTGGAAAACATTCTGGAGGATAAACTGGACTAGAATTTGGTCAGTATTGGTTTCTTTAGACTAATTATAAGAACTGAAAAATAACAAGCATAAGAGACTTCTTTCAAAATCATAAAAAAATATATTTTGACCCCAAACTTTTGAATGGTAGTGTTTCTATCATTCTATATTAAACAAGGCTTCAAACCAGTATTCAAAATTATCTTCTAGTTTTGAAAAAAGGTAATTCCGCATCATTCAAATTCTGCATCCTCTTTGCTACCTTAATTCAATTCGGGAAATTAATTTTATTTTAAAAGACATTCTCGATTCAATTCTAAATAGCACACAACCCTGTTTCATAATTAGTTTTTTTTGGTCCAGGATTATTCGTCAACCTTAACGACACTTAAAATCAGAGGGAAATGGTAGGTTAATAAGAATGCCTGATAATAACTAACCCTAAAATCGAATTATTGATAAGCATGTTGTTCAAGGACCAACTAGGATCCAGTTATGATTTGATGTCCTACTTAAATCATAGTAAAGCTTCCATATAAATATGCTTTGTAGCTTGGCTTGCTTTTTATTGTTGTTTGTGTTGTTTTTTTGTTGTACAGTACATTTATGTGTGTGGTTGTTTAAAAAATGAAACCAGGCAATTTGTATAATAGTCATTGTGATAATGAAAGTGATTCAGGCTTGGTTTCTCTTCTTTAATAATTGTATGCTGCACTCCCTTTCATTCCCAATCTCTCACTCTGAATATTAATGAACCATTTCATGGCTACTTTGCAACATTTCACTGAATTGTTACCTTCGGTTTTTAAAACATCCGTATATTTACCCTCCTTTTGTGACGTCCTTCTCGCTTTCCCCCTTGCGGCTCTGAAGGGTTAAATGTGCATCCTGGTCACCGTGTGAAGGAGTTAGTAGCCAGTGAGCGTGTAATCCTTCCTTTATTAATGTTTTGTTGTCACTAGGGTCAGGTTCTCTCTTGCAGCGACAGCTTTTGAAAGTCATTACTCAAGCTGAGACAAACAAAGCTCATGGCAGGCCTCCCTTTGGCAGCTTGTGCAGAGTGACAAGACCGAGCCTGACCACTAACAAGGGAGGGCTCACACAAACTCCCAATTTACCTTCCAAAGGGAAACTTTTTCAGTTTCAGGGATTTTTTAATGAGCTGTACTGTATATCGATTCTTCATCCCCCAACTCTTAATTGGGCCAAACAAAAAGCAGACCAGCATGTCGTGATTTATTGCTCTACCTGGCAAAAATAACAAGAAAATCTGTTTTCTTTTTGAGGATAGTATGTTGGGGGTGTTATTTCTAGGCAGATTTTTTAAAGCTGACAACATCGGATAGCCCAGAGTCTTGACACTAAACTGAAAAGCACTGTCAGATGTGACAGGACACGGGTGCGACTTCTCAGCGTGACTGCTACAGTGTAATTAAACATGGAACGAATGCATGCCATTAAAGCACCGAGAGGAGAAAGATAATGAGGCTGCTGCATCCTCGTTCCTCCTGCTCCTGCCAGTAGAGCGAGTCTCAAAAATGTGGGTGGATGTTGTCTTGCTCTCCAAACAGTGTGTGTTTGCGTTTCATGCGCTGCTTTCTCCATAACAATCACTGCATGCTAATTACAACATTAAGCTGAGATAAAGACTGTTGCCTGACAATTAAAACATAATCTTCTAGGAACATTCATCTCAATTTTTATACAACATTAGCCATCCCATACCAGCTAACCAGGGAGGTCCTATGCTGTAAGAAGACTCCCATCAGACATATAAGATGTTTGTATGGGCGTCCGCACTGACTGAGTGATGTGAAGGTGTGAAGGCTTCTGCTTTAACCCCCACCGGCCTGGAAATAGAAACGGCTGGCAAATTATAGAGAGCAGGATCATGTGTTTATCAGCCTATTAAATTGTCATTAAAAAGCCGTCTCTTTGCTACGGTCCACACTCTTCCTGTCATATTGAGTTCAGTCCGACTTGACAACCAGCTACGTCAAAGCCCACTTTGAAAGGAGACTATGTTATTGAGAGGCTCTGTTTGGGAACACTGAAGCTCAAGAGTGTTACCCTCTACGATAAACAACTTCTGTGTGTCTGTACTAGGCTTTGGCCATGGAAAGTCAACGGTGCCCATGAATCTCTGGGGGAATCTCAGCTTACATTAGGAATTTTGTGTTTTTGTGTGTTTTCATCTACTGGATATAGTGGTAATTTCATGTCTTTTTTTAGATTATACTTTATTTTAAGGTGTCATTGTTACAGTGTAATTATATATTTAAGTACTTTGTAATATTAAGCAACTACATGTACTTACTATAGGGTTAGGGTAGGATTAGGATTTGGTTGAGAGTTGCATGTAATTATACATAATTTACTGTTATTACTATGGTAAGTACATGTAACATATGTAACAGGGACACTGTAAAATAAAGTGTTACCCTTTTTTGAAATAAAAGTGCTTGTTTTCCACAAAGAGTTAGTTTTCCTATCTTTGAGATTTTAGTTTTACAAATCATCACATTAAAAATAACATGAAAATTGGATAAAATTTAGAGGTTTGAAGTGCTGGAAAAAGTGTGAAGCACATGAAAGCCCTTGAAAAGTCCTTGAATTTCACTCTCAAAAGGCTGAACGAACCTTGAGATGAATAATGTAAAAAAAAAAAAGAAAAAAAAAAGAAAGAAGAAATTCTCCTATTTCTGACACAATGCCATGGTTACAGTTAGCGTTACTGCATTAAATCTTGGTGAATGTTGGTGATTTGTGTACTGAAACGCCTTCTATAACTTTGTTCATGGCACACCTGCTGGCAGTGCAAATGCAACCAGGAAAATGGGAAAATGGCCCTAGGGGAACATTCAGCTCTCAGGGAACCACCCTGGTGGCTATTCCTATAACTAAGTTCCTATAACTACTAGAGCCCGACCGATATATCGGCGGGCCGATATTATCGGCCGATATTAGGCATTTTCCAAACTATCGGTATCAGCATTTATAATGGCCGATAAATGAATATTTAAAAAATAAAATAGAAGCAGCTAGGGCTGGACCCAAATATTCAAATATTCGTTCAGTGGGTTGGTATTCGATTTGAAAATTTGACATTTGAATATTCGTTTTTTTTTTTTGTTTTTTTTGCACACCTGGGATCCCCCGCGAAACTGTTCTCATTCGCGCTTGAATAAGGCCGGCGAAACACTGGCTGCGTGGCGTGAGCGTCTCAGCTGCGTGGCATGTCCGTTTTTATTTCGGCTCCCATGTTAACAGGTTGGAGTTTGCACACTGCCTGTGTGAGACACGCGTCTAAAATGCGCTCGAGCCACGCGGAGAGCGCGGAGTTTGTATGGACCGAAGTGCATGCCTGAGCTTGTGTTTTGGGTTAAGCTGCGTTGCTTTGACATTGTGGAAAATAGAATAATAGTAGAAACAAAATGTATTAGCCTTTTTACCCCTTATTATCAATCTAAATTAATCTCGTTTTTAATTGAACTTAATTTCGTTTTTCTTTATTTAAATTTCGTTTTTTCTTTATTTAAATTTCTTTTTTCTTTATTTAAATTTCGTTTTTTCTTTATTTAAATTTCGTTTTTCTTTATTTAAATTTCGTTTCTCTTTATTTAAATCTACCCTTTACTGTGTCAGTAATTTGTTAGTCAGAAAAATATTAGACTACCTTAAAAGTATTGCTTAATTTAACAGACGTGTGCGTTTTATATCACTGCAGTGTCCGTTCTCGGAGCATAATGGATAAGTTGGCATTGCTTTATTTCATTTTCAAATATATTTAAGAGAAAAGACTTGTCAAGAAGCTTATTTTATTAATAATTTCATTTATATAACTTTTGGTTCATCTTTGTTTTTATTATTCGGGCAACAAGTTTGTTTTTGGACATTTGTTTTCTTTTTAAATTGCTGTTGGTCATTTGATTTACTGTTTAAAACACAATAGATATCATCAATGCACTTTTTGGATAAAACTGCGGTGTATTTTGGCCATGATCAATGCATTGTCACTTTAATTCAGTGTAAGCGGCGCAGCAAAAATAGACTCGGCGCCGAAACCCCCGCTGCACTGCTGTTCACGCGACGCTCCTGCTGGACGCTCACGCGCTGCTCCTGCTCCCGGTGTGAATGCATTATGCACTCATTGATTAATCTGGACGCCGGAAAAAATACGCGCTGCTCACGCGCCAGCCCTGCCCGCGTGAGGTGCACCGCTTCCCGCTCGCGCTGTTCTGTAGTTTAAAAGTTTATTAATTCTGAGCGTGTGGCGTCTCGCGTGTCCATCTATAGGCTATTGCACCAAATGCGACACTACACTCCCTTGTGAAGTCGATTGGATGAACGGTTTTCGAAATAATCAAAATGCAAACGGACATTTGACAGACGCTTTTATCAAAAGCGACTTACATTGCATTTCAAGGTACACATTTACAATCTTATCAGTTCTTGCTTTGAACCCATGACCACACACACGGAATGACCTTTGTCTTGTTTAATAATAATACAAATGATGATGATAATAATCATCATCATTGATTTTTTTATTATTATTACTGTCAATATTAATAATAATAGCCTAGTTGATTTTTTTTTTGTTCAAAGGTTGTTTTCATATCTTAAGTTTGTATTTTTATATATTATATTTATCAGAACTGTTCATGTTTTGTTACGCGTTTCTGGATTTTTTAAAAATATATATATCGGCCGATATATCGAATATCACCAAATATTTGTATCGTATCGGCCTTAAAAATCCTTTATCGGTCGGGCTCTAATAACTACCCTTTGCGAAAGCCCCAAATGTTTCTCCTGGTTTCCACGTCAGCGCCGTTTGATCTGATGTGTGGTTTATTACAGAATTCTGCACCGAATTTGAATGCTTCCCAATAGATCTTGCTGCGATGTTATTAATGTTGCGGCGAATTTAAACGCTTTCAAAAATTCTAGCAGTAAAACTGTGACATCTTATTACAATTTAAAATAAAAAAAATTCTATGTTAATATATTTTATGTAAATGTAAATGTAAATTATTCCTGTGATGACAAAGCTGAATTTTCAGAAGTCATTAGGTTATGATTACTCCAGTCTTCAGTGTCACATCTATAGGAATCATTCTAATATGCTGATTTTGTGCTCAAGAAATATTTTGTTGAAATGTTGAAAACACTTGTGCTTCTTAAAGAAGTGTTGAAACCAAGATATATCTGTATCTTTTTTCAGGATTTTTTGATGATTAGAAAGTTCAAAAGAAACATTTATTTTAAATAGAAACCTTTTGTACCATTATAAATTTCTTTCTCAATTTAATGCATCCTTGCTGAATAAAAGCATTCATTTCTTTTTTTTTTTAAATCACAGTGACAATACTGCCCTACAAAGCAAAAAGGCAGTAACTACGCTGAGTGCAGAACTGAGAAAAATGACTTTAAATTGATCCTGTCATCCAGCCTAAGTAGTTGTAGGTAGATTATTGGACATGTGGCTGTTTTGTTATATTAGCTTATTCTTTGTACATATCAATCCTCATATTTAATTTGATATTTTACCCCTATTTTGCAGTTACTGTATTCTTGCTTTGTAAATTTGCTTTGTATTACTTACCAAAAACGTGGCACCATACCAAGGAAAAAGGCAGTAACTACAGATTCTCCAAAAACTATTACCATTTTTCTCCAAAACGACACACATTTGAGATAAGATGTTTTGTCACATAACAAAGGATGCCTTGAATGTCATGAAAATGATAATAACTAATTTTTGACCAAAAATGCAGTTACTGCCTTTTTGTTTTGTAGGGCAGAATAGTGTACTACAGTAATTAAATAATTTTGATAATTTGTCAATTTGATTTGTAATTAAATAATCTTGAGGCCCCCTTCACAGTAGGCCCAGGCTCCCTGGTTGAGAACCACCGATTCAGAACTGATTCATTTTATTTTTATTAGTATTAAGTATTAATTTAGCTTTGTGAACTGTTGGAGATTTCCATTGATTATTGTATTTCATACCACAGTGTCTCTTAACTTATTATGACAGATAAGGAACAGCAAGGAAATGTAATTTCCTCTAAAATAAGTATATAATTACTAAAAAGGGAAAACTGTGCTGGTACGTTTCATGACTTCCAGAAGTAAATCCTGGCATGCTGAAGATGGCTGACTGTTGTTTATGCATTTCATACACTGTACTTCTTTGTATTTTTGTAAAAGGCAGTGACTGCCATTGTAATGTTCTCTTCTCACACCCAACAACAGCTTTTTGAGTAACTGGCTGGGCAAGCAGGACCAGTCCATTGTAAACAGTGTGGGTAACAGTGTGGGTTGTCCCTGTAAATCTCACTCTCTGAATGTTTTTCCAGGTGCCACCTCTCTAGTGCCCATCTGTAATGAATCCATGCTGAAAAGCATTAACCAGAGACCATAGTTCCGATATTGTGAGGAAATACAGCAGTGTAATGCATTTACGAGGCTATATTGTGGACACAGATTATACTGCTTTAAATGTCATGCGTGGCCATAGTCAGAGTTTATATGAGGTGAGGTTGCGGTGGACATCCTGGAGACTCGTTCTCTGTTGTTACTCTGCTGAGACACAGAGAAGACAAGGCTTTAATGAGGCCTGCTGTGAGAGAAAGAAAAAATGGAAGAAAAACAAAAGGGCCAGAAGGAGTGAGAAATAAATTCAAAGGAATAATAAAACGAATTGGAGAGTAAAGGAGCGTATTGCTTTGGTCGTGGTGAACAAATTTGGTTGAGACATGCTAATAATGAGCTCAAGTATATAAAAAAAATATTTCTCCAGTTCAGCCTCATAATAACTCATCTGTTGACATAATTATCATTAAAGAGAGGGAGAGTAATCAATAGAGACATTAAATGATTATTTATTCATGTCGCTCCAAATCCATATGATGTCATTTTTCTATGGACTGAAGGAGAGAACTACATTTTTGTGCAAAAAAAAGTGCTTTAGTACAGTTAAGTTTACAAGATTTTAGAAGCTCAGGCAGAAAGATTGTTGTTGGTTAGTGTTGGTCTCCAATAATAGACTTTCAAAAATCTGTCATCAGAGCAATAAGGGAAAGTTAGTTCCTTTCCTAGGGAATGATTCAGTATTAACCTAAGCTATAAGTACTACAGTTCAATTATGGAATCTGTGTATTTGAACAGCTCTCTCTTGAGTAAACACACTTTATAGGGAAGAGAGGCAGAGCGTGGTGTGTTGTCAAAGAATGCTAATAGAGTGTCTGTGCACTTTCATCACAAGCTCTTTAACAGCTTCCAGTGATGTGGCCCCTTTGAAGATGGCTTAAGAACTAAATTTGATTACACAGGAGACCTAAAATGCCTGAAGCTTAGGTATTTTTTATAACCGCATACCAGCATTAGGCATTACAGCACTTGATTTTATTTTTGGTTCGTATTTGTTTGATAGTTTGTGGTTTACTGCTGGCTTAAAGACTCGTTTATGCATTTTGTAGTTTTCAAAATTTCACGTGGTTTAGCTGTACCAAAGAGAAGTTAAAAGGGTAACATGCTCATAAACTAATAAGAGATATGTTAAACCAAGAACAATTAAATCTGATCAGTGATCGCTTTTAACCACCATTAAAGATACTGCCTCAATTTTGCTGTCAAAACTGTACATCATTCTTTTTCTTTTGTGACCTCTTCAGTGATAGAACAATTCTTCCAATTAACTGTTTGTTGTTGTTGTTGTTGTTGTTGTTACTGTTTTGTCTTACAAAATACTCTGTTTCCAAATCAATAAGTAGAGCATGGCTTTAGCAGAGCCAAGTTAATTGATTCGATGCATGAATTGAAAAAATGTATAGCTTGAATGGAATGCAAGTCGTTTTGGATAAAAGTATCTGCCAAATCCATAAATGTAAATATAATTTTATAATTAATTTATATACTGAAATATAATATACTTCACCCTGAAGCAGAAACAACCTTCTAGCATTCCCCTTGTGTTCTCTGAAGAAGAGCAACATGTATGTGGTTGTAGACTACTTGCATAGAGGCCGTTAGTTCAGTGTTGTTTATAGCTTATGCAGTCAGCCCAAACATGCGGTAGCATAACCTAGGGTCTCACAGACTTTCTGTATTTTGATTGATCAAAATAAGTGCCTTCACTCTCCCCCTAACCCACTTTTGTCTTTTCACTCACAGGTGGCTTTCACATTGGACTCTTAAACATCTGATTCAGGCCGGTAAAGCAAGCTAAAGAAAGAGAGAGAAGGTTGAACATCTGCTGAACACATCAGCGGAAGGCTGTCACCAGGTGGGCTGTATGCTGTGGCTTTGGAGAGGAAGTCAGAGGACTTCTTCATGCCCACAGGCTTCGGCTGTTCACAGGGGGGATGATCTGGAGCACTGCACACAGGCCTATCATTAGGCCATTGGGGCCCATGCTAAGGAATGGATAGTTTTGCTGCTAAATGTTATAGTGCAACTTCCCTTTAACTATGGGGCACCGGTGAAGGATTGGTATGGAAATCCTTTTTTTCCTTGGAATCAGCTCAAGAAGCAGTTAAGGCTAAGCAAAGCACATTTTATTTGCTTTTTAGGATTGATGTACTTTGACATTTTTATATAAACGTGTCTTCATAGCATTTATTGTTTTTAGTTGGCTAGCAAGATTTATGAATAAACAGAGACCATGGCGGCTACCTATCGCATAGTCGTCAGTAGCATAAACTGTTACAACAGCGTTGTAATAGACCGTCGTGTCCAACACACTGTACACTACTGTAATGGACCCTGTGGTGCACTAAAACACGGACTGAACTGCACAGTGGCTCACCGCAGCACTTGTGCTGAAGTTCTTGATACCCCCATATCCAGAAACTGTTCTGACCAGCCCATCACTATTCTTGAGTCTAAAACATTGGAGAACAGCAACACCGTGTCTGGGGCCTTCTGTGACGACTACCACCAGGTCGTCCCCAGAGTCAAGAAAGGATCTGCCATCCAAAGCTCAGCAAGCCTCAAGGATATTACAGGGGAAGCCATTAACCTGGCCAGCGGGAAAATCAAGGAATTTTCTTTCGAGAAGATCAAGTACTCTGCCAGTCATGTGACTTTCAGAAAGGGACGTAAGGTTCGGCCAGACTCCTTCAGCAGGAGATCCACTGATCTAGACATAATCTACGGCCAGTTCACAGGCAATGATGAGAACTGTCCTCCATTTGGCCTGTTTCAGAAATCTGTACTCGAAGAGCATAAGCTAAGTCGCAGCGCATCCCTGGAGCAGAACCTAAACAATGTAGCCACGCTCTACCTGAATAGCCTCACAGAGGAGAACCTAATTACCCGCATACTTGAGAAGACCAAGGCTGACAGCAGTGCATCAGGAGAAGACATTAAAGCCTGTCTAGACATTCTCCTCAAGTGCTCTGAAGATCTGAAGAAGTGCACGGACATCATCAAACAGTGCATCAAAAGAAAGTCAATGGGGGGAAGCAGCGATGACTCTGGGAATCCTGAGGCCATTTATAAAAATGTGATGGCTCGTCTTTCCAACTATTTGAAGAGGCTTCCTCTTGAGCTGGAACAGGGGCAAAGTGTGAGGCAGGAGCACAGTGAGCTTGCCGAACTAGTTAACAGTATACACGGGCTGCAACAAATTCCCTTCTCCCCTATCTTTGGCAATGAGCAACCTCCGCGATACGAGGACGTTGTTCAGTCTCCTCCGCCCGCAAAGCCTCGGACTAAACCCTCCCAGCCTGAACCTCCAGATAGCTCTAGGGATCTTGCATGCAACGTGAAAGCCATTCAGAGTCTCCCTGGTTTGTCAGCACGTACACCTTCATCAACTAATGGGTTCCCACATGGCAGTTTAACTTCAGCTTCCAGTAGCAGTTCAACACCTTTCAACTGCCATCACACGGTTTCAACCAGCCGACCGGACACATTCTCTTCCACAAACTCTCTTTTGTCTAGCAGTAGCGAAAGTCTCTGTAAGGATGCCATGGAGACTCTGTATATCGAGGAGGAGGATTCAAATATGGGAAGGATGCCTGACAGGGCAGTTAAAGGGGATGGGAAGCACAGCTGTAGTCTTTCAGAGCCCAGACCTTACTCCAAAAGAACCACTGGCTACTCTGAGCTTAGTGGTGGTGTTTCAGATAAACTCCATGAGCTTAGCAGAAACGGAACTGTGTTCAAGCCTAAAAACGACTCAACTGTCAACCAGATGTACTTGCCAAAAAGCACAGATTCCAGACTATTCTCAAGGTCAATCTCACACATTAATAAAGGGGGAGCTGATGACATTGATAAACTTTTGATGGACCTGGAGTGTCTTTCCCAAAACATGCAAAAGGAGCCTCCACTGCCCCCTAAACTTAAAAACTGTGCCCAGCAGACAGGTTCCCCCCAGCATTTAATTGGTAACTCAGTGGCTAAAGATCTACCCGTGGTGTGTTTGTCTAGACCCTCTGTGGCCAAGCCACCCGAGCCAGGGGTTGAGGCCGCTGAAGAGGATGATGGAGCTCTGCTGCTCAGGATTCTTGAGAGCATTGAGAGCTTTGCTCAGGAGCTGGTGGAGAGTGGAGCTGGGAGAGGAACTCAGTCTAAGGAACGAGAGGTCATGCGTCTTCTCCAGGACACGCTGGCCAGCACTAAAGCAGAGGTGGCTCCACTCCCACTTCCTGTGCCTTCGTCTGAGACTGCACCTACACCTACACCAACACCCTCAAGTGCACCTGCTGCCATACAAACACCTGTTTCTACTGTGAGGGACACAGGCTCAACACTTCTCATTCAACAGACGCCCGAAGTCATCAGGGTGAGTTCAGCTAAACTAGGTCTGTGTAAGGTTTTCGTAAGTTGACATACCTGTAGCTCTTGCCGAATCTGTGCAGTGTGCCATTTAAAAAAAAAAAAAGTGGCAACATGTTAAAAATTAGAAGAACTTAAATTTTAATGTTTAAATTTGTATGTACCATTGATGTTGCCTGTTTGAGCATCAATGGGTGTTTGCAGCCGTTTATGATTGGTTGCATGAGTCTTTCCATTGTCCTTAGTGGCAAAGCTGGATTTCAACATCATTGAGCTACGTTGGGGATGAAGTCAAATGCAGAGCATAGGACTTTCAGTAAGCAGCTTCAAGGCAAACCAGAGACTCATACATAAATATAACAAACTACTACAAACAGTCTGATACTCAAGGAGGCAAAACATAATATTAAGAACCAATGACATGTATAGTTGTACAGGATAATTTTAGTAAATTCAGTTATTTTGTCTTGTAGAAGATATAAAAATATCTTTCAGATTCTCCAAGGAGTATTTATTATATAACCAGCGAGCAGAACTTTGTATAGCTTACAGATATAATGGAGGTGGAAAATCCATTTTACCATTAGCTGAAGCACAACATTATAGCCATAAAATAAAATCCTCTCTAAAATACTGTGGCATGTGCACGACCTGGGAAAAGGCTTTCTTTAGGGGAAGTGAAATTTATCATCAATATAATCAATATAAGCAATATAAGCAGTGAAGGGGCAGCTGGCCGTTTATCGACCTGGCCGATATTAAGCATTTTTATGGTTATCGGTATCGGCCATTTTCAAAACCGATTTGCCGATAAAATAATTTAATTTTGAAATGCGCTATATTTGGCTCTGTCGCAGCCACCTCTGTCGGAACTCATCACTCTGTAGACTAGACCAATGTCCCCGCCCATCTGATTTGTTGGGAGTCAGGAGTCCGGCCAATCAACGCGGAAAGCTGAAGGCACTGAAAGTTTTGCACTCTCACATCGAAAGCACTTGCTGACTGGAGCTGCTTCACTGATCACGCATCAGTTGTCTCTCAAAGTTAAGGCAGCAGCAGACTTTGCTGAAGTTGCAATAAATCACTACACGGAAGTTTCAAAACACCTCAATATAACAGGGCCCTGTGATTTCCGCAATGCAGAAAACATGGACGGAATCGCAGAATCCAGTCATAAAAACGGAATTTACTGTATAAAGCAGAAAGTCACGGAATTTGTCAACTTTTTGATGACTTAATGAAATGAATCCTGCGTGTCTCTAAATGAAATAAATTTTTAAGTTATTGTTATTATTATTATTATTATTATTAATGTTGTTATTATTAACAGTTCTCAGATTTAAAGATATGTTTAAAATCATTTAAAGAAAGTATTTGTCAAAACCCCTTGTTATTCTTAATTTTGACATTAATTTACATTTTTACTCTAGACATAGGCTATATATCGGTTCAAAATATCGGTTATCGGTCTACATGATCTGTAATAATCGGTATTGGCATCGGCCCTGAAAATCACATATTGGTCGACCCCTAGTTACCATTTTTGTATTTTAAAAGTCTGTATTTGTCACTGCTAACTGGTCTTTTGGTTTGATTTCAAATGGATGCAATTTAGTCAGTTGATTATGTCTTTTATTGTAGTTTACTTGATGATTTTCATTTAAAACCGTTGTAATTTCCCAGGTTATATAAAGCGGGTTGCATAAAAGCTTGTTGCAGTTAACTGTGGGGTCAGTATCATGTGTCTTTTGGAGCTGGCTGTCACCTTATTCTTTTTTATCTGCACATCCATCATGTTGGGGAGAAGAAAGCACAGTTTGTTATACTCTAGTTCAGGGTTCTTGGGTGAGACTCTGGCACGTACTGGACGTACTTGTTTATATGTACATGAAATGCACGTACTGGACGTACTTGTTTATAGGTACATGAAATGTGTAAAAAGGTCTGAAAGCTGCATAGATGGGCACAACTCTCAATTCTCCAAAAAAAAAACTAAGTCATCATCTAGTGCAAGTCTCGAGAAATATGTTTTAGTGTTTCATGACCCATTTTTACTAACTCTCAGCTCTCTGAAGTGTTGTCAAGCTGTTTATGTCCTGTGTCAGTCGTCCAAGCACATTTAACCCTCGCTCTTAATGTGTCCTGTGTTCTACCTCTCTCCCACCCTTTTTATCTTTTCTGTCACTGTTAAATCCTCTCTTGTTTATTTTCCTGGCTTTGTAAACCAATACCAGCTCAGGTTCTATCTCGGGCCTGCTATTTATGACGTTGCCATGACATCTGTCAAGAGTGGAACCCCCTTAATAATGGGGCTCCTCCTCCAATCCTATTTCTGTACTTGCTCAGCGCATAACTAAGAACACTTAAGGTTGGATGAGCCGCATACTTGTGCACGAACACACACGTACACACCCCTAAAAATGCCCTGATGGCTGATTATTTAGGTTTTGTAGACATGTCAGATAAATTAGCACATTTATGCTTCCCCAAGACGCCAAATACTAGAGGTTTTATCTCGAACAAGGTTGAATTAGTTCACGTTTAAAGCATGCAAGTCATCCATTGAAAATTAGCTTCATTTTATCATGAGTGTGAGATGTTTAGTTAGAAAGTTGTTTTCATAAAATGCACGTCCCCCAGTAACTGTCTCTCATTGGTCCACGTTATTTTGGGATTGAGTTGTGATGCTGTAGCCATGCAGTTGGTGTGGAGGACACACAGTCCTTTTTCGAGAGCGCTGGTAGTTCAAGAGCAGGCAGCAGGGGTTTTGGCACAGACACTGTTAATGGTGTTGATTTGCCTAGGGCACTTCTCCTCCTTCTTGTCATCCACAGACAAAGGTGTCAGGAAGACTAAATCAGCTTTCTCCCCGCCTACTATTTCATTCCGCTAAGAGACTGGCTGTCGCCAGAAGGAAAACGGACCCAGTGTTGCCGTGGGGGTCACGGCTAAGTTTGGGAATAGCTTTCTGCTAACCCGATCACCTCTCTGACACCCGAGGGAGCAATAAAAATAAGCGCGCTACGCCAGGGGCCCTGCCCACTGCCCCATTTAAACACAAAGCTGCCAATCACGGAGATCAACAAGGCTGCGGAAACATTAGAACCATGCGTTCTCCCTCTGAGCAGTTGTGTCATACCTGTTTGCTGTTTACGATGGGAATCTAGGGTCTTGTTTTTAACACGGTGCACCTGCAGTGCTTTTCTTGTTTCATCTCATTTAGTTCATGCATGTGTCATCACGAACACAAAAGCACTGAATGGATCAAGATGTGGCCCATCTGTCATCTGTCAGCATCTCAGCATCTAGGGAACCAGCTCCAGATCTAACAGTTGCTGTTGTGCATTGCTACAGGACCTGAGTGTGGTCTTTTTGTTTGTGTGTCTTTTTCCGTCTCATGGCTCATTGCTAGACCAAACAACAGGTGAGGCTGAAAGTGGACGCTCAACGGGTTTGGGCCTCCTTGCCTCTGTCTCAGAGCTGACAGGGTAATCTGTTGCTCCGGATGCTGGGGCTAGTACTTCTCTCCTGAGATTGCTTATTTACTGCTTCCCTGTCTTTCTTGGTTTCACATGTGCGACATTGTGAAACCTATGAACTAAAAACTTCATGTAGGTGATTGTGAAGATAATTAAAATGAGTTTTCAATGGCTTATGAAATGAGTCGTGGCCACTAGCATTTATTTGCACATACTTATGTTGTGTTTAGTGACTATAAGCATTTAATCCTTGTGCATCAATTAAAAAAAGTTACACGTAGGTACATAGTGGACAAAAATGACTGTGTCAAAAACTGCCATAAAAATGTGAAGCTTGGGAACACAGACTTAAGTTTAGTCTCATTTTAAAGAAGACCCTTGGCAGATTATTGCTGAAGTATAAAAATACTAAAAAGTAAATCCAAAAGAAAGTTATATAGGTTTAAGTTTATGAAAATTATTTATGAACATTATTTTATATAAAATATATATTTTATGAAACAAGTTGAACTCTAAAACGGCTAGAAAATCAAAGCCATAAGTCTATATAAGTTGTGTTCCAAATTTGAGGTTGATATCTCAAAAAATGAGCTTTTGGTAAGATTTTGTTTTGGCGCAGTAACAGATTTTCCCCATTGGATGTCAGCAAAACTCCACTGTTGCACACAGTGATTGGATTTTAGATTTGCAGTTGAGTTCTCTCTCAATATTACAAACACACACATGCACACACACACATACCAACCTCACTCTGACATCCATACCAACACACCCACACAATTATCATTGCATAATTTATACAAATGGCTCTATAATATGCCGAAGCAGAAAACAGGAATAAAGCGAGTATTTGCTTTTTAGGCCAAACCTGAAAAAATGGCACCATCTGGTAAAAAATGGTAAAAATTTTAATTTTGAAGCCTTGCCAACAGAATGAAAGCCTCTTAACAAAGATTGCATCATTTTATAGTTAAATGGCCCTGGGATTCAAAATTGCAGTTTTAATGTGTTTCAATGGGGACATTTTTGTCCAAAAGGCGCTGAGAGGAAGTATTTTGTGTAACTAGTGCAAAAAATATTTTTTATAGGAAATGGCGGTGAAATAGTAAAAATCCAATAAAAATACACACCTGTGCCAAATTTTATGCAGTTAGCATTAACACAGGCAAAGTGATCAAAAAAACAAAACTGAAAAAGACAAAAATGTCCCTAAGGATGCACAAGGGTTAAGTATTATGCAAATCAGGAAACATTCTGTGATTTAAAAAAAAAGTATGATTTATATATTGTTTTGTATCTATTTTTTACATTTACATTAATCTCTAAGGTAAAAAATATATATATTATACTGATCTTAAAATTAAAGTGAATTTCTTCCTGTTAAACTTTTTTTATACTATATATTATAATGTTGTGCTTCCCACTTGTTGCATTTGAAATGGTTGATTTTTAGTTTGTAGCGTTTTAGTTCTAGTAAGACAAAATAATGATCAGTGTCAGGCATGGTTGTGTGACAATAACAATGAATGAATTGAAATATTCACGGTGCAGTGCTATTACAGCACAATTAGTGCCTAGTTTAACTTAATCGCATATGGTTTGTGCAGGGTTTTGCACTGAAATTCCATGTGAAAAAGTGGTGCAACTGTTTAGTGCATTCATCCCTCAGATTTAAGGCCTGCATGTAAAACCTTCCTTCTGTAAGCCTAGAGACAGCTCTCTCTCCATGTTGGACTGGAGACCTTGCCCTGTTGGTTTGACCGCATGGTGCAGACAAGGCAATATGTCCTTCACTGCACCTGTCAGGAAGTGCTGTTAATCTCCATGGTGACAGGGAACACCCTGCTTGGCAATAAGAGTGTTACAGTCAATATAAATCAGAAGGATCTCTTCCAGGGGCTCAGGCCAACTAGTCATGCTTAGAGCCACAGACACACCACATTGGGTCACCATTGGCCAGGCCGCATTTGAGAGCGAGTCGACATGACACCTCTGTTATATGAAGTGAAGAGAAACTACAGACTGCACTCGTGTTTTACTGGAGTTTAGCATTTAGAATGTGTGTGAGAGTGTGTGAGTAAGGTTAATCCAGGCATCACCGAAACATTGTTCTGATGCATTTATTTATGTATTTATATCCTATTGTAGTATTTATTACTATTTTACATTAGCTTTTGTTTTTATATTTTCAGTTTTTTAGGGTAGTTTTAGTAATTTTGTGCTTTTGTCATTTATTTTATTTTAGTGTTCTATTTTTTAAGTTTGTAAGTTTGTCATCTAACACACACACACACACACACACACACACACACACACACACACACACACACACACACACACACACACACACACACACACACACACATTGATTATCTCACTTTATACCCCGCTTTATGAGCATCGTGTGAGGTCCTGGTTATGATCAGATGTCTTTGACAGTTCTGGCTTTTCACAGTAATTCTAAATATACTATAATTATGCATTATATTATGCTATTTCCAACCATGCCAAGGACACAGTCATACAAACTCTATTTCTTACTGTACTGTAATTAAAAATAACATGTTGCTGGTGTAGCCATCTCAGTATTTTGCATCATTAAAACCCATATTAAATCGTCAACCTCATTCAAACACATACTAACATCTGCAGATAACTGAGACTATGAATTCTCCGAAACAAGGTTAAAATGACCATAGAGCAACACTTTGGTAAGTCACAGCTGCATATATTAATGATAATGACCGGATTAGAATTTTTCACACAGTTCACTTTGTACACTTGTAAACTAGGTTTGTGCACCTGGCAGTCAAATAGATTTTCAAAGTACATTTCGGTCTTTCACAGTCAGAATCACTCAAGTTTTGATCACAAGTGACAGTGTTTTTTTGCTCACTCCCTCAAGGACAGAATAAAAAAACGGAGTGAGTGAGGGTGCCTGTACGCCTTTTGTGTCCAACTTCTTATTTGCTCAAATTGTTTTCTTAGGGTCAGCAGGGAATTACATCACCGGCATGGCTGCCCTGCACTGAGAGGAAATGAAATCACAGCTTAGGTTTGAGCCAAGAAACCCCTTTATGTGCAACATCCTCCTGTGAATCACTGCCTGTTGCTATTTGTGAAGAGTTTCCAATACAAAAAGAGTAACGGAAGAGGCTATAGCTCTGGTACGAAACAACACACAAGTACATGGCAACAAGACAACAGCCTCCTCAAAATAACAGTTTGTATCAGTCTTAGCACTGATAGAGACCCCCAAGTGATGTCAACTTTTTCCCAGGGTTTAGGATGTCTGAGCTGCTAATATGGTACTTAAGCCTCCATTTGTGTCGGGGGCTGCTTAAGTCCTTAAGCTGGCATGGGGATTTGACAGAAGAAAAACAGGAGCTCTGTGTATCTTCCTGTATCATGACCATCAGCACTGAACAGTGGCTTCCTATTTTTCAACTATGAAACTGTTGCTCATTCATACTCTCAAATTATTTATTTTCTAATGGTTAGGTGAAGAGTCTGATGGGATGGATTTGAGTTAACCAGATTTCTTGTGAGATGACCAAGTTTTATGTGATTTTTACAGCTGTTTGTCAGAGTGATAGTTTTGTAAGATCTTTTACAGGAAGAACACAGAGTTCTGTGTGTGGTTTTGTGAGTGTTTACAGCACTAAAATATCAAGACACTAGTGGTTCCTTTCGTGTTTGTTGAATGTATTGAGTTCATTTAAATGAGATTGCTTTTGTCAGATAATTTAAGTGAATCTTCAGACATCTTAAACAGCTTTTCTGTGAATCTCCCAAACTAAATCCTCAGAGTAATTTATAGTTCTAACTGCACTCTGAAATACCTCTGGAAATTGGATGGTGAATTGTTGTGAAATTCTTCAGAATACACTATTTCAATTCAGAATATTGATTTTTATAAATGCTACAAAGAATCATTGTGAGGCATTACTATTGTCAAATCAATGCTTAGCAAAACTAGCCTTCACTTAATTAACTCATGGATGTGATCAAAACTAAAATATGTATATGCAAAAGAAAGTTTGGGGTTATTATTTTTTTATTGAAAGAAATTAATACTTTTATTCAGCATGGACACATTAAATTGATCAAATACACACACACACACATATTCCCCCAGGCAATCTGCCTTTTGAACAGTTAAATGTTCTCCCTATGTGCAATGATAAATATGTGCAATATATTTATTTGACAATAACCTACCTCTTTTATTCCATTCCCTGTGAATTCTATTCTACTCTGCTGTATACTGTATAGCACACCTGTACATACAAATGTCTATATATGTTTATTTATATATTATATATATACATATGTGTCTTATTCATATATCTTTATTCTTTATTTTTTATTTTACTATCTGTGTACTGTTGTTGTCTCTGTGTACTGGAAGCTTCTTCTGTCACCAAAACAAATTCCTTGTGTGCACATACTTGGCAATAAAGTTCTCTCTGATTCACACACACACACACACACACACACACACACACACACACACACACACACACACACACACACACACACACACACACACACACACAAACGGACATGGACACGCACACACTGTATACAGTTACATATATGCCTTTATTGTTCTGGCAGAATGTCATGGAGGGTGTCCAGTAGTCAGGCAATGCTCTTCACTTTAACATGCTGTCTGGAAGTTGTTTTCCAAGAGATTACCCATTATCCTGTGAACTGTGTGAAAGACAAAAATCTCATTTATAATGCAGTTTCGAAACCTTCCAAACTACTCATGTGCCTTGCATTTGAGTAATCAAGAGCAATGTCACTTTTAATGCCCGAAGCTCAGCACAAGTAAGAGACAATGAATACAGGCATGCTGAATTAAAAAAATGCAGTTGTCATTGAACAGTGTTAATGGCTGATTTTATCAGCTCGCTGAGAGGGAGCAGCGTTTTAATGGATTCTCATCTCATCATAATGAACCTTGCCTTGTCGTAGCGACGGTCACATTAACCTACTTAGATGCTTGCAGAGTTTGTTGCGATGCATAAAATCGGTGGTAAACAACAAGCTATATTTATTTGAAATTAGTCTGTGTATCTTTAGAACAATTAAAAAAAATATCTTCTACAGTTTGTGCTAGAGATCTCCAAATCACGGCACCTGAAACGTCGACGGCTATCCAAAAAAAGGAATGTTTGAATTGGAGGAAAGCCTTTGGTTTTGGCAGCGGTTTGTCTCTGTGATTAGTGTTTTGTCACAGTGTTTTAGCAGGATCCATGTCACTGAGTTCTGACGTTGGTGGGTATTTTTCCAGCTGGTGCTGCTGGTGGGAGTGAGTAGAGGGGAAGAAAAGAGCACAAGACAAAAGGGGAATGGAAAGTAAGGTCTCAGTAAGCACTACAAGATAATCTGACCAGAGAGTGCTTGCAATGAGGTGGCCACAACAGACACAAGGACTTATGTTCCCATGCTTTTAATCCTCAGATAATGACTAGCCAGACCTGAAGAGAGTGAGTGAAATATTCATTTACTCTGACTCAGCTTAGGAAATTGTGCTTGTGTGTGTGTGTGTTCATGGCCTCCAGGAACCACATTATTTTTCTGTAAATCTGAGTCGTTTACTGTATGGTCTACGGGCATTAAGTTCACTTCAAATAGACTGGGTGAAACCATTCTGGTGTTTATGGATTTTTATTCAAGAATCATAGTCTGCCATCTAGTGTTGTAGAGAGAGTTCGCAACATGAACATAGCTTGTACACAGCATGTCATGAATGGAAAAAGACAAATGTTTGCCGGCTTGCATCACAAGGTGTTTTTCCAATAAGCCGTATTTGTTGCGGTTACTCACTCCTGACTGCATTTTCCACCTGTAATCCAGTGTAGTCCATGGAATTTGGGAGGTGTTGGCCAATGAAAGCTTTATCCTCGTCAGAGATTCCATCTCCCCACAGACTCACTCTTCAAAGGCTAAATTCCCCTAACCAGACTGTATCCCCTGTCTAGAGATGTGACAATGCATTTTATGTTGGAACTCTCTAATCTTTTATCCACATAAAATGAGGTGCGTAAAGTTCCTGAACTGTTTTATAGGAGTTGGCAAATACAGTGAAATGATAAATGGACAGGGTGCGCGGGCGGATGAGACATTTCGGAATCCTAGGGTTCGTGACCTTGTGTCTCCTGGGTGGTAAATGGCATAGCTTAAAATAGTTTTAACAAGTCTAACAACCGCTTTAAATGTGGCACTAATGACTATGACTGTATGAGGTGAGAGAGACACATCATATTTCAAAGCCTCTGTGTTCAATCCAGGTATTATGCTTGACATTCACATGGTTTGATTGATATAGGAATATCTTGGTTGAACTGTGGTCACATTATTTGTTCTCTGTATCAACCTGTATGAATGTTCCGGTGAAATTTTTGTGCATTTGTTCAAATTATGAATTTTAGAAATGTTCCTATGGACATGAATCAATATGTCATTTTTTGAAAGGGCTAGTTCACCCAATTTTTTTAATTGACATCAATTACCTCACCCTCATGTTCTTCCAAACTTGTAAGACCATATTTAAAGAATTTCTCAGTTTTCGAAGATGAAGGAAAGTCATACAGGTTCGCAATGACACGAGGGTGAGTAAATGACTGAACTACCCTTTAACTTTAGCACACAGATACAGTACATATAAGCTCATTCCCCCATCTGCTGGTGAGGACTGTAAGTGCAGCAGGCCTCGGCTCATAGCAGTTCTCATGTGCCTTACAGTTATGATAAACATATGCCTGTTTTTAATTGTGTGTCTTTCCTGTTTATTGCCACTGGTAAATTAGTTTTACAAGACAGGCTGTGATACTTCCAGTTGCACCTGTTGATTTGAAAGACAAAACTTTGAAAAAATGCAGCTACCTGAGTAGAATTCAGACATTATATATATGCATATTGAGCTATGTTTGATTACTCTGTGATTCAGAGGCCTTTATATGCTAAACACAGACAGTCAGTGATGTGTTTATTTATACAGGAATCACAATCATGAGAAACAATGTACATTAGTGCAACAGTAAGTGATAGGTATCAAACAAGTTGTTCGCCATTGTTTAATTGTATTTGTTTAGCTAAATCCAAGTAGATTGTTTTGCTGTTGTTAGTACCTCACTTTTTTCTCTACAACATCATAAATGTATAGGTCAAAGGAGGATACTAACGTGGTAGATGTGATATGTCCGGGATAGCTACAGAACATACTACTTTAATGGTCGAGTACATGCAATGAAAGTACAGGAATTCTGACATAGTTAAGATATATAATCTTTTCCATGACAACAGTAAAATTTGTGGTGGCTCATGCTGCAGTTCATCAATACACACTATTTTAGTGTGAAATTACAGTTGATAATTGCATTACTTTTACAGTAATTCCACAATAGGACTTTTCTTGTATCCTACGGCACTCTTGGAAATTTCCTCTGTAAAATCTACAATATCATACTATATTTCTACAGTGCATGTGTACTATGAAGGTACCTAACATGCAGTGCAGCATGAATAGATTATGCTGTGGAGTTTCTTGATTTTTGTTGGTTTTATCTCTGCTCCTGAACTTATTTTTGGTTCACTTTTAGCAGTTTGTGTTTGTTTATTTTGTAATGTTCAGAATTTATCTTTTTTATTATTATTATTTGTTGAGTGTCACCATTGTTGTGTTTTGTATGTCGAGTATTGATGTCTTTGCATCATTAGGTGATAGAAGAAAAAAAAAATCTTGTGTTGCAAGATGATGTCACACCTTTCAAAGATAAATCTGAGCAGCTGCTTTACCATTGTGAAATATCCATCTACAAACAATTATGAATTTCCAATAAGATATTGGTAAATCTTTATGCTGAAATAACGCTAATAATATAGTTTGACCAATTTAGAATAAGCCAATTAGCCTAGCCTATTTTATATTCTAGATTGTCATTGTTTTAACAAATGTTTTCATTTGTCCCACTTCTGGCTTGGTTAGATCAGAAATTTTAATATGAATATACAAGGTCCAAAATCCCAAGCAAATAGGACACTAATCACCATTATGGTGACTTCAAAACAATTACAGTACTGAACAATATAATTTCTTACAGTGGCATGGTTACAGACAACTTATTATAATGTGAATTCACAGTAAAGAGCAGTGTACTGTGATGTCAGCATAATTTTGCTGTTGATTAACAGTAATTTGTAATAAAATGACCCAGCATGCATTCATTTCACTGTAAATTTCTGACTACAGCAATTAATACTCTTTAATCCTGTAAATTACTTTTTTAAAGAGTTTTACAGTGCAGAAACAAAGCTGCCTCAATAGAACCTTCTTATTTTAGTATGGCTTTATTTGCATTTTTGCCAAAAGGTTTTCAAGATCAGAACCTTCTTAACTCAGGAATATAAAGACAGTTTCACTGCTCCCCTGCATTTTGTTTTCAGGCTCTCTGCTTATTTGGTTGTAAAAACGTGAGCAGGGCCTTTGGCCAGAACCTTCAGGCTGCTCTGACCTGCCCTGAAATAGATGGCAGCCAAGTGGTAAACAACAGCATGTGGAGAATACATTGAGCGAGAGCCGCAAACACAAGGCCACCACAAATCAATTGCAACAATACTGCATGTTCGTCACCTCAGTCAATTACCAAGAATTCATCTAAGCTTGGAGCTTCCAAGTCACTCGTTAATCTGTCCTGACAGATTATTCACATTCCTACCCCACATTCCTGCATTGTTTACTATTTTCCAATCAACAGTCTTTGATAATGTATCCAAATAAATCAAGTGATGGAGTATTATAATGACTAATAATGCAATGAAATGAACATTCAGAGGCCACTACTGAAAATGATACATTTTTCATTACCAACTCTTTATCAGCAACAAAGTTAAGTATAAATAAATAAATAAAATACAACAGTTCTTTAAAAAAAATAATCACAAATCTCCTTCAAAACAGTTTCCAATAATGATTTAAAAGCATTTACTGTAGGAAGAGTTTTTAAATTAGGGATTCTTTAAAGCTCATTCCATTCTTTAGTTGCAAAATAGGAAAAAGCTGATTTGCCAAACACCGACCGTACCCGATCAATTAGATTAATTTTTGTTTTTGATCTAGTACTGTAAGTATTAGATCAAAATATAGGCAGTAATTTAACTAACAACATCTTCATTATGAAACAAGTAAATGTGTTTTCCTTTTCACGTATAACGATGACCATCCTAAAGAATTATATAAAATACAATGGTGAGTACAAGAGCCGGTATTAATCACAAATCGTAGAAAGGCTTTTTTTTTTTAATAGATAAGTGCATGCATATAAACTAGCCTACATCACAGTAATCAAACACTGGTGAAATGGCTGTATGCACAATTTTAATTCTGGCCTTAAAAGGAAAACATTTTTAAATTTGAAAAATAAAAAATAAATGTTCTACTTTTTCCAAGTAAAAAAAAAAAAAAAAACACTGTATTTTGATATATTAAAATATTAATGTAATTATTAGTTGCAGTATATGTATTTGACGCATGAAAACAAAAACCCTGACTAAACTGACACTATCAGAATATTTAAAGTACTCCTTGTAATTCCACTTCCACAACTTGAGGGGTTGATTTAACATGTCCTGTCTGGCACTGAGTGCGTAAATACCCAAAGTCGTGTCTCTCTCTAAATTAAGTTCATTTAGAATATTCTGGCTTTTGAAAAGCTGTCCCATCCTCCATGGGCCCAGCCTTTGTGAGCTGTCATTTTAATGGCACTTCTTTCAGTGCTCCCACTGTGTGGCTTTTCATAGAGGAAATCCAGCTTGGAATAGAATAGGCCCTCATAAAATCCACTTCCTCAATTCAACTCTCTGCCGAGTGTGCGTGAGGAAATAAGGCCCCTTTCATGCCCCCACATTCCTCAGAGGGACTCAGAAGTCCAGGTAAAGGGTTATCGCTATGGTGATGGCATTTGGCACTTCTATTTTCAAGCGCTCAGATTCAAACAGTGGTGTGAGTGTGTGTGTGTGTGTGTGTGTGTGTGTGTGTGTGTGTGTGGTGGGGGTTTGGTATTTGTATGTGTTTCTAAAGTCTGCCCAGTGCCTGCTGCAGAAATAAACTGCAAATTAGAAGCTTTATCTTTGTGGATCGTTTTACACACATGGCAGTCGCTCCTGCGTCAGAGGGAGCGAGGGGAGGTGGGGGTGAGGACGAGATGGGCTGTCCAGTCCTGGTGCTCTCTTTCTGCACTGCAATGGAGAGAGATAGACGGCCTCTGCCATCTGCCCCCAGTCACTCCAACTGTTTGGGTTCAACATGATATAACAGAGTTATATGTGTAGAGACAGGCTTATGTGCTATGAACACCAGTTTGCTTTAATACTGTGTGTAAGGCTAAAAGGATGGTGTTGATATTAACAGGATGGTTGTGTTATTATTATAGAACTCAGATCAGGATACTTTTTAGTATAGTTATTTTAATAAATCTGGTTAAAGAAATTAGAATTGCATTATTTAATACCAAATGCATGAAATATTGGCCTCACACCAATCAATGTGTTTCGTAAGTCTCTATGAACAGGCCTCACCTGAAATTCAGAATCATATATTGCAATCAGTGCCTGTTTATACGAACTTGCAGCATCTTGTATTTGGGGTTCGTCAGATTTTCCTAGCATCTTGTTTGCTTGAGAAAAAATAAGTTTTTGGAAAATATTGATAATGTTTAGTGCTAATTCAGTGCTATTAATAAAAAAAGAAAAAGTAATTTTTTTTAATCCACGCCCAAAATGCTTAACACATCAGTGTATATAGAAATGAACAAATCCATGATGGAATAAAAGTGATTAGCCAGAAAATGGCTTCTGATAAGTGATATAGAATTACAACATACAATATTGACTTCTTTAAAATTAACATAATGATTTTGTATTATCTTCATCTAGGGCATTTTGGATTTTTTTTTTCTCAGCAAATGTTGACACAATTAGATTTAATTGTTTAAATTGATTAATTAATCAACATATGCATTTAATTTGATAACATTTTTTAATCAGTTGGCAGGACCTTATAGCAATGCATTGTATGGTGCCATGATCCTAACATTTGAAAGACAGTGTTCTGGTGTTTAATGTCGTCATGTAACGTAAATTGCAATAGTCTTTTCATCCCTGTTGTGACGTATATTGAAGTAAAAAATCTTCTCGAACAAGAAAAAAAAAAAGTACGGCGGGACTTGATTTTGTCCATCGGGAATTGATTGGATGGTTTTGATTTGCTGTTGCTGTGATGTCATGTGAGTGACAGGTTGTAAACCCCACAGTAAACCTGTCATCAGAGAAGAAAAGAGATGTTGCTGCATGAGGGAAGGGAAAACATTTTGATTCAAGATTATGAGGGCACATTTGAAAAAAAATATGTGCACGGATAAATCATTTATTAAAGGGTTAGTTTACCCAAAAATGAAAATTCTGTCAGTAATTACTCACCCTCATGTTGTTCCAACCCCGTAAGACTTTCGTTCATCTTCGGAACACAAATTAAGATATTTTTGATTAAATCTGAGATCTGGCTCACTCCTCCATAGGCTTCTATGTTATTGAAACTTGCAGGTCCAGAAAGTGAGTAAAGACAATGTTTAAAATATTCCAAGTGACTTCAGTGGCTCAACCATAAGTTTATCAAGCGACAAGAAAACAGCGCAGCGCTTCTGGGTTGTACGTCAGAACATAGGATCACTATTGGCCGACGCTGGTCATGCGTGTGATGCTGGCCAATAGTGAGCCTTCGTTCTGACGTACAACCCAGAAGCGCTGCGCTGTTACACTACGTGAACTCACTCTGAGGCCCACACAGATGAAAATGAATAGTTGAATAAAGTTGTTATTTTAGTTTTTTTTGCGAACAAAAATATTCTTGTCACTTGATAAACTTAAGGTTGAGCCACTGTAGTCACTTGGACTATTTTAAAGATGTCTTTACTAACATTTCTGGGATGCCAGATAAAAATTACCTAGCAGCCTATGGAGCTGTCAGGCTTCCGGGTAGATGTAGGAGACGAACACAAAGATGATGAATTCCAAGATTTTAATTCTCAATATAAACAAATACAAACAAAAAGGGAGCGTGGGCTCAGAACATAGATAACCTAACATAAACATTAACAAACCTAACATAAGCACATTGACCGACAAGTGAGGAGTGAACAGAAGGAACTTAAATACACAGACAGATGAACACAAGACAGGTGATGCAGATGATGATGACGAACAGGTGGGTAATGAAGGGAGTGAGTTCAGGTGTGGAAACAAGGAGGATTCTGGGAACTGTAGTGCAGACAGGACGATGACAGACAGTGAATGTGACATTACTCCCCCCTCCCGGTAGGCGCGTCCTCGCGCCGTAGAAAGACCAAAGGGGTGGGAGGGTGGGCGCCCTGGAGGCTGACGGGGAAGACAAGGCAAGGGAGACAAGGCAGGAAGCCTCCAGGGCGGAGCAGACTGTGGGTGTGGTCACGGTGGAGCAGGCTGTGGGCGTGGCCAGGACGGAGACGACCCCTCGGGCGTGGCCAGTACGGAGACGACCTCTCGGGCGGCCACGGCGGTGAGGACCCTTCGGGTGGCCAGGGCGGTGATGTCCCCTCAGGCGACCACGGCGGTGATGTCCCCTCAGGCGACCACGGCAGTGAGGACCCTTCGGGTGGCCAAGGCGGTCCGGACCCTTCGGGTGGCCAAGGCGGTGCGGACCCTTCGGGTGGCCAAGGCGGTGCGGACCCTTCGGGTGGCCAAGGCGGAGAAGACCCTTCAGGTGGCCACGGCGGTGAAGACCCTTCAGGTGGCCATGGCGGAGAAGACCCTTCAGGTGGCCATGGCGGAGGAGACCCTTCAGGTGGCCATGGCGGAGGAGACCCTTCAGGTGGCCATGGTGGTGAGGACCCCTCAGGTGGCCATGGCCCCTCGAGTGGCCAGGACGGAGCCCTATGCCCCCCCCCAAAAAAATACTTGGGAAAAGTCCCGGGTGCCAGAGAGGGCTCGGTGCTGGGCAGATCCAGCGAAGAGGGCTCGGTGCTGGGCAGATCCAGCGAAGAGGGCTCGGTGCTGGGCAGATCCAGCGACGAGGGCTCGGTGCTGGGCAGATCCAGCGACGAGGGCTCGGTGCTGGGCAGATCCAGCGACGAGGGCTCGGTGCTGGGCAGATCCAGCGACGAGGGCTCGGTGCTGGGCAGATCCAGCGACGAGGGCTCGGTGCTGGGCAGATCCAGCGACGAGGGCTCGGTGCTGGGCAGATCCAGCGACGAGGGCTCGGTGCTGGGCAGATCCAGCGACGAGGGCTCGGTGCTGGGCAGATCCAGCGACGAGGGCTCGGTGCTGGGCAGATCCAGCGACGAGGGCTCGGTGCTGGGCAGATCCGGCGACGAGGGCTCGGTGCTGGGCAGATCCGGCGACGAGGGCTCGGTGCTGGGCAGATCCGGCGACGAGGGCTCGGTGCTGGGCAGATCCGGCGACGAGGGCTCGGTGCTGGGCAGATCCGGCGACGAGGGCTCGGTGCTGGGCAGATCCGGCGACGAGGGCTCGGTGCTGGGCAGATCCGGCGACGAGGGCTCGGTGCTGGGCAGATCCGGCGACGAGGGCTCGGTGCTGGGCAGATCCGGCGACGAGGGCTTTGTGCTGGGCGGAACCAGCGGCGAAGAGGGCTCTGAGCTGGGCAGGACCAGCGGCGAAGAGGGCTCTGAGCTGGGCAGGACCAGCGGCGAAGAGGGCTCTGAGCTGGGCAGGACCAGCGGCGAAGGCGGCTCTGAGCTGGGCAGGACCAGCGGCGAAGAAGGCTCTGAGCTGGGCGGAACCAGCGGCGAAGAAGGCTCTGAGCTGGGCAGGACCAGCGGCGAAGAGTGCTCTGAGCTGGGTGGGACCAGCGGTGAAGGGAGCTTCAAGCTCGGCGGAGTAAAAGAAAACAAAATCTCTGCGGGCATGACGCTGTCAGTCTTTAGCTCGGCGGGCATGATGCTGTCAGTCTTTAGCTCAGCGGGCATGAAGCTCACTGTCTCAGGCGCGGCGGGCATGACGCTCACTGTCTCAGGGGCGGCGGGCACGACGCATACTGCCTTGGTCTCGGCAGCTCTGACGTGAAGTGCGGGCTCAGCTGGACTGGCGTGAAGTGCAGGGTTGGGTGACATTCCTGACCGGGGCGCAACACTCTCCAGACACCGGATTACCGTCTCTTTCCAGGAAAGTCCAGTGATGTCTGGGAGGTTGAGGGGACGATGGAAAGTAGCCCCGATCAGGAATAGTGTGCTGAGGGTTTCATCCTCCAAAGAACTTGTGAGGGCGAGCTGAAAAAACTTCCGGGAGAAATCCAGGATGTCGTGGTTCTCCTGGGCCACAAGGATGAAATTGAGGTGTTCGTCCATCTTGTCTTTTGGTCGGTCAATCTGTCAGGCTTCCGGGTAGATGTAGGAGACGAACACAAAGATGATGAATTCCAAGATTTTAATTCTCAATATAAACAAATACAAACAAAAAGGGAGCGTGGGCTCAGAACATAGATAACCTAACATAAACATTAACAAACCTAACATAAGCACATTGACCGACAAGTGAGGAGTGAACAGAAGGAACTTAAATACACAGACAGATGAACACAAGACAGGTGATGCAGATGATGATGATGACGAACAGGTGGGTAATGAAGGGAGTGAGTTCAGGTGTGGAAACAAGGAGGATTCTGGGAACTGTAGTGCAGACAGGACGATGACAGACAGTGAATGTGACAGGAGGAGTGAGCCAGCTCTCAGATTTCATAAAGAATATCTTAATTTGTGTTCCGAGGATGAACTAAATTCTTACGGGGTTGGAACAACATGAGGGTGAGTAATTACTGACAGAATTTTCAGTTTTGGGTTAACTAACCCTTTAACACTGCAATATTCCATTAAAAATAAGAATTTACTATTTTGATTTCACAGTGACTTTAAAGATAACATGCTGGTTATTTATTTTTCTGTCTATCCATCTATTGCTTTATCTGTCAGTCTCTATCCATCTATCCATCTCTGAAATGCAGGCACATTTGTCCTGTCCTCTTCTTACTGTTGTCTCGTCTCCTCACTTTCAGGAAGGATCTAATATAACTGTGTGCCTCCTTGGTGCCCCATCCTCCTCCAGTCTCAGAGTTCTGTGCTGCACTTGCTGTGCCATAAATCAAAGCACTAAGCATAGCTTTGAAAGCTGAAATTAATCTCTGAATAACTGCTTTCAGGCAGCTATGCAATTTTTCTAAGCATTTGGAGCGAAGAGCACCTTCTGATTGCACCGAGGTACCCATCACTGTCACACAGCCAATACCAAACGCACATTGTGACGTTATAATGTTAGTGGGGTGCAGGGGTAGAGGGGTGTACTGCGCTTCAGCTAGCAATGGCATCCCAACACTGTGCAACTGAGACCTGCTGAAAATTGATGGAATGAAAACATTATTATTCCCACAAATGCAACAAATTTAGCTGGATTCTCCGGTAATTCGACTAAATGTGCCTCCAATAAGACCAATACACCATGAGTATTTCCAAATCCTAGAAAGCCAGTGCACTAGTAGTGGAAATCTATCTTCTAAAGGTTAAGAAGATCATTTTGATAGGTCATGGCTGTGGATGGGTGACACCCGTACATCACTCCGATACCTATGGAATCCTACAGAACTGATTTGCTGTTAATTAAAGACTCAGCGTGGTGCTGGAGTGTCTGGGATGATGGGAAGGAGACAGGTGTGATGAGTCTGGCTCCTGTCAGTGCAAGAACATACTCAGCACCTGCAGAGCCATCGAGAGGCCCGGGCACTGTTACAGCACGTCCTAGAACAAGCTGGCTGGCATAAGCAGGCAGACAGGTGTGACTCTGAAGTTGAAGCGGAGGGCCGTAGAAGTATTAACTCCTTGCTCATAGGATTTCCCAGCATTGCACAGCTCTGCCTGTCTCAGCGAATCCACTCATATGCTAGCACTGACAAGCCCATCTCTCCTTTAGCACCCAGAAACTGTTTCATAATCCAAATATAGGCCATGACTATTTACCTGTGGTAAATATTTACCTGCTATACTGTATGCTGTTATATTTTGTTTATATTAATAATATTATTTTTATAATTTACTTATATTGTTTATATTTAAGTAAATTATGCTTATTTCAATTATTATAATTATTACCTGTAGTCTGGGAAAGACCAACTAAACTAAAGTTGAATGTTCCTCACTCCAGCTGAAATATTCTAGCTGTTCTGATAGTATGATAGTATTAATTCTCAGCTACAGTTGCATGCACAAGGCTTGAAGTCAAAGAGACTGCAATATAATAATTAGTTATGCCAACAGTGGAGGGGGAAACACACTTAAGGTCTTTAGAATGTAACCCTGGATCCAGAGCGAGTGCCGCTGGTTCCACAGGCACCCACTAGGCAAGGTGACACTCTTGTATTTATATTGTTCTGCAACTGAGGACAGGAAAGTCCTGGCCTGCCCTAGTGTTTCTAGGAATTCTGCCATAATTTGTCAGGCATCGTGACTTGTAATCAAGAAATGTAATCAAATAAATTACACAAACTCATAAGATTGCTAATACAATGTGTGCTTGATCCTCATGTTGTAAGTCACATCGTAAGTTTGGCCTGTTATGTAGAACATCTGCTAGAACACTTCTGTGGTCATTTATGACACTTCTTGGTGACACTTTATTTTACAGTGTCTTAGTTACATAAGTTACATGTACTTACCATAGTAAAACAGTACATTATGCATAATTACATGCAACTACCCTCAACCAAATTCTAATCCTACCCTAACCCTACAGTAAGTACATGTTGTTAATTAATATTACTCAGAACTTAAATATATTACACTGTAACAATGACACCTTAAAATAGTGTTACCCAATTTTGATCTTGCATTTAGAATTTTATTATATAATAATACATGCATTAATCTAAGAATAAATACTTTATTATTAGCGTTAAAGGTCAGTTCCGTAAATAATTGAATGGTTGGATACCATACGTTAACTTGGTGTGAGGAAGTTTTAACAAAAAAGTACATTTACCTCAAATGTTAGAAATCGCAAAAAATTGGATGGTACAAGACCTGCGTATGAATGCGATCACTTAAAAACTAACTTTTTGCTTTGACTAAAGAGATATTACAGTGCACTCTGTCACCAGCAAGCTGAACATAATGAAGCATGAGCTCCCAAAGATATTTGATCCAGAGAACATTGTTTTGTAATATTATAATAATGGTGAGACTGGAAAGTGACTCGAGCGGGATCTGAATTTGGGTCGTCCGCACAAAAGCACCATCATGCAACGTGTTGGCACACGTGAACCGTCCATCAGGCCTTGTCCCTGCCTGAACTTCACTTAAAAAAGAAATGGAGGACTAGAATTTCTAGCTCCAGCCCTGTCCGTAGTGCAGCCATATAGCGCACATGTTCACATGCACCTTAATAGTGGTTAAGTGCTCATAGTGCTCCCGTGGGGATGCAGGTTCTGTGTCATTTTGCCGTAGTAGATCCCTAGTGTGCTAGAATACAGTGTGAGTCAGAAGCATGCTAACTATAATCTGGTTCTGAGGTTACTTGTTTCATGGAAGATAACTTCATTAATGTTCTATTTACAGCAGGTTTGTTTTTCAGACTAAGAATTGGCCAACACAAGAATAAGTATTTAATTACATGCACTTGGAACTGTGCATGCATCTCTTCTCTTCCTCCATTGGCTAATGGTGTTAGCAGCAGGCAGGCCTCTTTATGTCTCTCTGCCCACAGAGGAATCTTGATGCGTTTGATATTCTCCTAACAGCTGCCGGAGACAGAACGGGGAATGCTGGGATTGCTATGTACAAGTGAAAATGTCAGGAGGCCTCCTGTACAGAGGGTGTTATTTATAAGGCTTAAAGGAAAGCGGAGAAGATCTGCTGGGTGTTAGAGCTTAGTTACGCAAAGAAATCAGCTCCATTACCTTTGCTTTTTTTTCTTCTTAAAAAGTTGGTTGGTTTATTTGTGCAGATAAAATGTAAACATGGCACTGATTAACGCAGCTGTCTGTCAATATAACCCACACACCACCATGTGTACATTTCTAGAAAGATAGCTGTTGGATAATTTATAAACACAGACACTAGGTGTCACTATACTTATTTAGTTCTCTGTTTTGTTGTTCACACAGGTATAGGGGATGGTAGACTAGAAGTTAAAATGTTTACACAAACATGGACTTGATCCCAGGCAATGTTGGAAATAATGAGTGTGATATTGTTTCTCATGATCATTGTCCTTAAAGTAGACATTTGTTTATTGTGGATATTACTAATAATAATATTAATCACAATAATATTTTAAATTAATAATAATAATTGATAATAATATTAAATATTTTTTCCTGGGTCAAGAAAATGCTCTTGTAACAAAGGATCAGTGTCTAGGACTGACTTCTGGTATCCTCTCTACTCAGCTATGATGTAATCCTAGTTTTGTTAAATCTACTCCTGTGGAAGTTTGAGCTAATGAACCTTTTGCTACGACAACTCTGTGACCAGCTTCAAAGAATGGAACAGTCCAGGGTTGGGTCAAATTGTCAACGGGTAACTGTATGAAGAATTGGACCCAGGTCAGTCTATGGAAACCAGGGCATCAGCAAACTTCCAAGGGGGCCTAAAGATGATTTATATAAGAAATATCTAGATTTTTTGCTGTTGTTGTTGTTTTAGCTTTTGATTGTTTTGATTCACCTCCTCAACAAGTGTGTTTGTGTGTGTGTGTGTGTGTGTGTGTGTGTGTGTGTGTGTGTGTGTGTGTGTGTGTGTGTGTGTGTGTGTGTGTGTGTGTGTGTGTGTGTGTGTGTGTGTGTGTGTGTGTGTAGAATAAAAACCTGTATATGAGTTAGTCTAATTTTAAAAGTGTGATTTTTAGACCTGGAAAAATCATATAAATTAATAAAAGTTGTATGACTCCATGGGAATTTTTAAGTTAAATATACATTTTTCTAGTTATGCAAAGCTCTGGAAAGTCTTGTCAGGTAGAAACTGAGTCAAAAGAATATTTTTAAAAATCCCTATTGTTTCTCCTTATCCAGTAAATCACGAACAGCTGGAAAAGTCATGGGGCCTTCGAATGTTCTTGTAGCGCACCAGTTGGGTTATGTCTGCCTTGAGTATCAAGTTCAGTATCAAGTTGAGTATCGGTTAGTTTGAAACTTTTTAGAGCAGAGAGGAAGCTTTGTGCACTCCAGACATCAGTGTTGTTATGCTCTGGGTGCAGTGCCCTAAAACGCTGCCCTATTACTCCACTCCCGAAGTGCACCCCATGAACTCTCGGGTGCCATTTATCACAGGGGCCTGGCCCTCCAAGCAATCTCCCATCTCTCTCTCTGCCTTCCTCTGCACATAAACAAAGTCTTGGTCGAGCAATTTGAACTTCATCAGTGCTCTGGCTAACTTTAGCCTTTCTGTTTGGGGGTGGGAGGGGGCTTCCATTCCCATAATACAACTTGCTCACCCCTACGGACATTTGACACAGCTGATCCCCCTCCCCTCCATATCGGTGCGTTCAGCCCCCTGCTCATCAGGACAGAACAGGCTAAGAGAGAGAGAGGGGACTGGTCCGGGGGGCAGAACCCAGAGCGGCTCATGTTTCGCAGGGCTGGGAACCCGTTGGCTATGGACTTGAGTTGAGATTTTGTGTTTTGTAGTTTCGAAAGGCAATCAGGAGGCTGGCGGCCTGGCCTCTTTGGTACAATGCTCCTGGATTCCAGCTGTTACAGTAGCAGGCACGATTCTAGGAATTGTTCCGTGCGCCAAGACACATCCACCTTACATCCCTGGACAAAGCCTGGCAAATGAGAGTTTTGAAGTGAGTGGAACAAGAGCATACGAGTGACACTGGCTAGAACGGAGTTCTCTGCAAGTTCCTGAACGGAAGCTGATCCTCCTGAGGACCTACTGTTGGAGTAGCTTCTCCAATTTCCTTATTTGGAGGGTTTTTCCTCATTTCTCACTTTTTGAATCTTTTGACATTGCCAATATGATGATCAAGGAGGCCTCGTTAAGGGAGGATCCCGACTTGCGGGGCGAACTGGCCTTTTTGGCCCGAGGCTGTGATTTTGTCCTTCCGTCACGGTTCAAGAAAAGGCTCAAGTCTTTCCAGCAAGCCCAGGTCAGTAGCCAACCTCTGTAGTTCAGTAAAGAATGCCATAGCTAACTCTCACATGCCAGACAAGACAAACTATTCACAGGCAGATACCAACGTGTTTATTAATAGGATAGTGTAAGGGGGTGAGGCAGGACAGGAATACAGTGTCCAAGTGTTGCGTACAGGAGCTTCGAGGAGGGGGGAGGGAGCGGATGGTACAGGCCGGGTTTGAGCCACAGCTGTTCTCTTCAATACGTCCATTTGGTCCTGTCCTGCTTGCAGTAGATTTCTTCAAAATTCAGTCGCACTTCAACAGCTCTTTTTCTGTTTGATTAACAGTAAGACTGTGCCGTTTAGAAATAAGCGGCCTGAGGTGCACGCTATGACTCTAGGGTTTTACCCGGAGACCAGAATAAGAACAGTATGTCAAGACTATGTATAGAATGTGTTGGACATTTCCACAGCTTGTTATTAGAAGTTTAACCTTGGTGCCGCAATGTCCTGTCTGAAAAGAATGAAGTAAACTGACATCAGCTGTTAGTGTCGGGCCTGTGAATTAGACTGTAAGCATGCAGTGTTTTGGAGCACCATGCAACATGTCCCAATCATTTATCCAATCCACAAAGAGTTGAGCCCAAATCACTCTACTTCACCATTATGTCAATGAGAAAAAAATGCAGGTGGACATAAAAGTAAACAAACCCCCTTGAAATGAAGTATTTGGCTTGTTTTGGTGAGGGCGAGAAGATTAGGTGGAAAATATCTGTCTTATTTTTTGCGGAGGAGTTCCTGTCATCACATCGGCAGGAAAGTTGATGAGGCCGAAGTTGATTGATCAACGTGAATATGCAGAACGAGAGCCAACATCCTCGCACAGCAAGTACCGGGAGAGAAGTTTTCATAAAGATCGCTAGCGATTAAGTAGGCATCTTTAATGTCACAGACTATTTTAAAGGCATTGTTTACTTGTTAATTTGATACCGCATATTACTCTAAATACTTCTGTAGAGATTGGACATGATGCTGAAGTAAATGCTTATGAGAAGATGTGCACTAAATATACAAAATATGTGCTGCCTTGATGTTTTCTCAATATTGAAGTCATTCCTGAAATTTTCTTTGTATTACTTATACTGTACATCTTGTCACGCAATGGCGAACATGGTATATTTATATTAAACAGCCACTGTTAACACCATTTTTTCATATCTACTGTTTGCTTCATGCACATCTTCAGCTGAACTTTTTTAGCATGGCTTCTTTGATCTGTTGTGGAATGACATTCATATTCAGCTGAATTTCTTTGAGATCTTGTGAAGCAAATGTAGAACTTGGCCTAAACGGTTGTCACACCCATGGAGATCCTTATTCTTTCTCTTATTGTTTCTCTCTCTGTGTCTCAATAGATCCAGCCTGAGAAGAAACCTGGAACACCTCCTCCATCTCTTGCACCTGCACCCTCCTCGCCAACCCCACGGTCACCCAGTCCTCCGCCAGCCAAAGTGGTGGCCACGCCCCCACCCTCCTCCATAAACATTCCACGCTTCTACTTCCCCAAAGGCCTTCCAAACTGTGCAGCCAACTATGACGAGGCCATTGCCAAAATTGAGGCAGCCTTCACAGAGTTTGAGGAGGAGAAAGCTGACATTTATGAAATGGGGAAGATAGCAAAGGTGCATATGAAATGAGAACTGTTTTGCCTGAAATGAGATTCATAGTCTGAACCATTCTCAATAGCCTTTTTGACAGCTTTGAACATGCAAGCTGACACTTGTTTTTCGAAGTCTTTGCCAGCAGATCTGCTTGCCAAATTGTATTGCCACAGCATTACGATGGATGCCATCTCCAAACAACACTCTATTTTATTTTCTCACATTTTGAATAATATTTGAACATTAGCATATAATTAAGAAATATTAACAGAATAATCCATCCTGACATTTACACTATGAGAATCAGATATTTGGACCCTTAAAGAGGATCAATCTTATAATGTACATAAATTATTTTTAGTTTTTTTCATAAACATTTAAGTAATATCGAGATTTAATAAAAATGTGTTATCGGCTTTTATTTCTTTCTTTGGCAGTACATGATTATAATTATAGATTAATTAATATTAATTCATTAATATTATAATTTAATGTCAATGCCATTTAAAATGCAACGAAAACAGAAAATTCACGTATTGCATTTCACAGGCATGCGGATGTCCCCTCTATTGGAAATCACCAATGTTCATTTGCGCTGGTGGAGAGAGAACAGGTTTTGTTTCTGTTCACTCATTCATTGCAACATTTAGAAAGTAAGTTTCAGCACACACATCACATCTTTATACATCTTGTGTGGCATTGGATTGAGACTTTCTGCCTTTATTCTTCTTTACAGGTTATTGCACAGCTGCTACGATGATGCATCCAAGTTTGTTTACTTGCTGGCCAAACCAGGCTGCAATTACCTGGAACAAGAAGATTTCATCCCTCTATTACAGGTTGGAACATTGCTCTTGTGATTCATTGTTTTTTTTTTTTTACAGTGCATATAGCTGTGAAAAATAAATATTTTGAAACCACCTGTATTTCTGCATCAGTGATTAGATATGAACATATGATAATGAATAAAAGAAGTCTTAGGTAAATGTAAAATAAAAAAATATGCGACCAATAGAGGATCTAAATGGTGCACAATGTGTTTTGTTTTGTTAAAATTGTGAAAAAAATAAATAATTTGTTTTCCTGCTTTATATTATATTATATTATATTATATTATATTATATTATATTATAATCTTTCCAAACTGACTGTCTCGTGTTGGATATTAGAGGCTATATTTTTATTATAGTTTGTAATGGTTGTTTTATTTATTTTTGTGTTATAAATAATGTTACATTTAATAAATTCATTACATAGGCGGTCTAAAGGAGCTTTGTAGACTTAAACTTAATCTTGTTTTTGTTTTGTTTTTTGATTAGGACATTGTGGACACTCATCCAGGCCTGACATTTTTGAAAGATGCTCCTGAATTCCATTCCCGGTACATCACAACAGTAAGCATCTTTATGAAGGGCTCAATCACACAGACAGAAGTTTCTCATGGGGATAAGATTACAGGAATGGGGATTTTTCTTGTCTTTGGAACATGCTGCTAAATTCTTTTATGTTTTTAAAACATCGTTTCACAACTTTTTGAGTGTCAGCGTCTGTCAACTGAGTTTGAAAGCCTTGTTAGCTTATTTAGGTGTTTACAGTAAATCAGATCCAGCTATCTGAGCTGGTGAAGCGTCGAAACAGTGAAACCTGGAGTGCGCCTGTCTGTCTATCTTTCTGTCTGTGGGACAGCTGCAACACGTGCTGCGAAGGGAGATGGAGGGGGTGGGAAGGGCAATGGCGTCAAAGTGGCCTGACATCACGGAAACACGGATGCCACCAAAGGTCTTGCACAACCCCATATTTAGACACTTCCTTGCACTGGTGCACTGGCTGACACACCCCGGTACTAATTTCTCCTATGAGGACTGATCTACCATGAAATGTTAATCCACACTGATGTCACTGTTTCTCTTGGAGCCTGAAGCATGGGGCCTTTGTCACCACAGGGCTAGATATAACCCAGTATGTCTCCATACGACCAGTCACTAGACATCTGTACCTACAGGCAGAAACAACTTCTGAATGGAATGTTCAGTAATATTTAATACAAATTGAAAATTCTGTCATCATTTACTCCAAACCTGTATGACTTGAGATTTCAGAGCTGTTATGGATGGAAGGTGTAGAATCCAACAGTTGGATAAGCTTAATTAAGATGTCCCATTTCTCTCTGGTTTCAATGTGCACTTGGGCTGTTATTTTTAGAGTATCAGATTTCCACTACACGATTATCGTGGCCAAAATAGCCTCATTAGTGATATTATTGCGATAGCTATTGAAATTGTGAATAAATAATGCTATCAGTCTTTCATATGTCGTGTCTCGCTATTGTCTGTCATCTCCGACAGTTTTGTGCAACAGTAGTAGCTACAATCTGCGTCATCATCGTCATCTTTTTCTGTTTTATGATGAGTGCTAACCAGCGTTAAGCTGCAATACCGCCACTTACTATGTTGGAGTGTCAACCTAAATTATTTAGGTTATCATTTTTGTGTTTTTTTTTACATTTTTTATTTAAGAACACAAGCGACACCCCTGATAAACACATTTGCTCTGCAAAATATCACTTCTTATCAAATGTGGCATCACTGAAATCCAGAGTATCATTTCTCAGTTGGGCTTTGACTTGAGGCCATTATGTAGAGAGATTATGGGTTCTGGAACTTGTTTAAACATTTTGGGCCAGATTTACTAAACAGGGCAAATTAGCGTGAGAGCGCATTTCCAAAAAAGCGCAGATGGGAGTGGAAAGTTCTGTGTGTGATCTATGACGACGCGCACATTAAAGACACAGCCGGATCATTTCCATAATGACCAACGCAATCTACTAAGAGCAACGCAAATTAGCGTCTGGTTTAAAACATGCTTTTTTGGGGCTTTAAATAATAGCACCAATACCAGTAAATTGACTAGCGCAAATCTTAGGAAATCACCTTGCGTGATTCATTTAAATACTCTCCTCTCATAAATTTTGCATCTGAAAGGGAAATTTCTACAACTGCATATTCAATAAGGTCAGCTGCAAAAATAACCCTGTCCACGCCTCTTCAGCGCTAATTTTTCACTGCATGTCTTTAGTAAATCCCGACAATAGTTTTTTGATGCCAGAAGAGTTAGTAAATCTGGCCCCTAGGCTTTATGTATTTGGGTTTCATGATTATTATGATGTAGAACATGTAGAGAACATCTTAAAGTAACCGCTTCAAAGACTCTTTTTGGATTATGTCCAAAGTAGTAAATTCTTTTATTATCGATTGTTCCTAGATGTAGTGTTTTGGAGATTAAGCAAGCACTTTAGTCTAGGTCTTTTAAACTTTTCTTTAGAACTTTTTGACATCCTTAACTCCATGATGTCCTTTCTCTACTCTTCAGGTGATTCAGAGAATATTTTATACGGTTAATCGCTCCTGGACAGGCAAGATCAACATGACAGAGCTCAGAAGAAGCAACTTCCTCCAGGTAAACACTATTAAATGCCATCATAACTCTAGGCCTTCAATGTGTTGAATTCAATTTTCCAAACTTGAAGGGACTTTTTCATCATAAGCCACTCTTGCTGTCTCACTAGACTCTCGCCCTGCTGGAAGAAGAGGACGACATCAATCAAATTACAGATTATTTCTCTTATGAGCACTTCTACGTCATTTACTGTAAGTTCTGGGAGCTGGACACTGACCATGACCTCTTCATTGACCCCAAGGACCTGGCCAGGTACAATGACCATGGTAAGTACACAGTGAACCTGTTTTTGCTCTAGATGAGTGTCATTTGTTAGCTTTTATCACTATTTAAAAGGAGAATTTACCCAAAAATGAAAGTTCTGTTATCATTTACTAATTTCTGGGTAAACTGTCCCTTACATGAACTTGTGAGTCTCATTGAGATTCCAAACAGAGTTGTGGACTGTGTGGTACTGAGAAATGGCTTTTGATGTGTGTCTACTCTGTTCTTCTTTGCAAAGCTTCATCAAGCAGAATCATTGAGAGGCTGTTTTCAGGATCTGTTACAAGGTAGGACCTGCTGGGGAGAAATAAAGTAGTATCTGAGATTTACTTGGGTGGCATACATGTAGCTTATGATACAAGTTTGTTCTTTCTTCTAGGGGAAACTCAGTGCAGAGAGAAGGAAGAATGAGCTACGCTGAGTTTGTTTGGTTCCTCATTTCAGAAGAGGACAAAAAGAACCCCACGAGGTAACGACAGATGAGATATCACAAATATGATTGCAAATTCTAGATCAGTTTTGAGAACACGTGTTATAGTTTTTGGTATTTTAAATAAATCTGAAATAAAATATACATTTTAAATAAAAAAAACTTGAGGTGCGGTGACATTTACTGTTGTTGCTTAGCGAACTTTTGCCAATGAAATCCAGTCATTTTAAAATAAATCGGCGTGATCGGGAGTTTCACGGGAGGGCGATCAAGTTCCCCAGGCAGATTTCGCTCATGAATTCGCCATGGTGACCTTAGAAAAAGCTGTTTGGTTCGAAAGGGACTTCTGTGTGAGCTGTGCTTTATACATCACTACATTAACAATGGACAGTGGAGGACAAATTTCACTGAAATATCACTAATGTGACCAAACCTTTAAACATAAAAAACAAAAATTAGAAATGTTGCCTTGGCAACTAGCTGAAATAAGTAAATTTGAGTTGAAGTTCTAAAATGATTAAACTGAAATAAAAATAGATTAAAGGTATAAATAAACATAAAAAATCAAACCATAACTAATAAAAATGATTAAAGAACATTACAAAATTGCTTAAACTAAAATAACTGAACATATAAACATAAAAGCTAATTCAAAAATATTAATAAATATGATAATATTATGTAAATAATACTTATACTTTTGTTTTTAAAAAGGTGTTATGATTGATTGATAAATTAACTAGGCCCATATAAATTAAGCATCCAGTCTATCTTTTCTGGAACATACTGTAAATAGAGATTGTTGGCCTAAAAGGTATTTAGACATTGAAGCCTAAGTTATGACAAAATATCAAACAAATATGCATTTTTAAAAGAAGGGTAGTACAAACACTGTTTGAAGTGTAAAAATGCTGTAAAAGTGTCCAAATACTTTTTTGGGCCTACTAAAATAACGATAACTCTCTCTCTCTGTTCAGTATAGAGTACTGGTTTCGCTGTATGGATATGGATGGAGATGGTGTTCTGTCCATGTTTGAACTGGAGTTTTTCTATGAGGAGCAGTGTGAACGCATGGAGGGGATGGGCATTGAACCACTGCCCTTCCAGGATCTCCTGTGCCAGATGCTGGACTTAGTTAAACCAGAATGCCCAGGTAACAAACCCATTCTGGTCCTCTCAAACTCATAGCTCCATCTCACCCATATTATATTCAGTCAAAACAGGAAGAACATGAGGCTACCTCTAAAGTAGAAATAACACACATAGTCTTAGTGTGTAGTATACATGCTTTAATCCCATGTTCTGATCCCATTCCTTTCTCTTTCTCACTAAATTTCCTGTCATTCTAGAGTTTCATGTCAGTTAAAAGCCCATAAATGACAATAAAAAGCACCACCATGACTTTACTGAAAGTAGCTTTAAATAAAAGTCTCTGCCAAATGTAAAAATGTCAATGTAAGATATTGATAAATTGTATACCTTGAATGCTCAGGAATTTACCTGTCAAGTGAATAAATGTACAGTAATGTAAACAACTGATGATGTCTCTTGGCAGGTAAAATCACTCTTCGAGATTTGAAGCGCTGCAGGATGGCACATATATTCTACGACACATTCTTCAATCTGGAGAAGTACCTGGACCATGAGCAGAGAGATCCCTTTGCAGTGCAGAAGGTAAGAGTTTAATGGGTTGCATTTATGTCCAGATCCACTGTGCTGGATGTTATCTATGTTAGTACTCTGAGCATTCTGTAACTGTAAGTGTGTGTGTGTGTGTGTGTGTGTGTGTGTGTGTGTGTGTGTGTGTGTGTGTGTGTGTGTGTGTGTGTGTGTGTGTGTGTGTGTGTGTGTGTGTGTGTGTGTGTGTGTGTGTGTGTGTGTGTGTGTGTATCAGGATTTGGATAGTGATGGTCCAGAGCCCTCAGACTGGGACAAGTATGCTTCCGAAGAGTATGAGATTCTTGTGGCAGAGGAGACGGCCAATGAACAGCTACGAGAGGGGTGAGTCAATGCGCTCTGTAATGGAATGAATTCGCTACAGAGTTCATTACATTGCATAGAGATGAGATACAGTACCAACTATAGTATATGTGGTTGAACTCCATATAGCAGAGGAGTATGAAGCTTAACTGTTGCATGCTTGCTTTTGCAGATCTTTCGACGACGATTACGAGTCCGATGAGCTCACGGTCTCCTCAGACATTGGAAGTAAAATGGATAAGCTGGTCATATCTGATTTATCGGCATAAGTTGCCGTTTTTGTCTACACACCATGACGTTGAATGGAGAACCACCACGCCATATTTTCCCTGACGTGTCAAAAAGGGAAAAATGTTTTTCTACATTTCATTAAGGACATTTGTGTGTGTGTGTGCATGTGTGCAATAGAACCACATCTAAAACCAAAAGGCTTCAGACACCCACAAAAAGGCTTTATGTGCAATATGTCTTAACATGTAAATGTAAACTCAATGTTTTTCACTCTCATACTGATAATTACATCCACTCCCAAACTAAACTGCCGGCTGGTTCCATCCACCCTTCACAAAGACTTTGATGTGAAAAAAGGACTTTTTAGTAACTTAAGAATGAGTTTAGAATGTGTTTTAATGTGAGTGAAACTATATGTAATGCTGCCATATATTTTTGCAGGGTGGGGAGGGAAATACTAGAGAGACTTTATACTTGTGTGGCCCGTAATTCACGGAAACTAGTCCTCTCAGATTAAACCAGACATTTAAGTCATGAGATCAGCACATATCTTGTGCTATGCTGTGTTGCACATTATGTTTAAGGGACGTGGCAACGGTGCAAACGTGTTGCTCCCAGTGGTCACTGATGGTATTGCATGTTGTTGCTTAAAGAAAAGACTTTTTAAGTGTTTGAACTTAATTACAGACATAAAACCTCCTTTTACATATTTCCAGATGAACTGACCAGGACAATCTTAGACTTGAAAGTGCTTTTTGGAAATGTCCTTTCTCAGCTATATGATGTTTTTATCTGGGGTTGAAATGGTCACATCTTTTTCAAGAAATGTAAACGTGAAATATATAAACTATATATATATATATATATATATATATATATATATATACATATACATTCATCATACTTTTCATCCTCAGTGTACAGAGACATTTGTCCTATAGCATTTTGTGTATGTATTTAATTTCACCTGTAATCATGTAAAGAGAACTGTAACATACTATTTATTTGGCGTGGACATTAACTCACAGTCCCTTTGACCCCTGACCCTTTGGTTGGCCACTCAATCAAGTCACCAAAATTCAGTGCTATTAACTAGAGTTTCCACATTTAAAGTCAATCATATAATGTGCAATGAATTGGAATTGCAAAAATAACCATCTCATAGTGGTCTGCCATTGGTCGGTCAAACAGGTAGTCCCGCCCCGAACGCACGCCATTGGGTTGAAAGCGCCACAGAGCCACAATGTTTACAGGGAAATCAACCTACGCTTGCTTATAGTTCTCTGCACATTAAATTGGAGGGATTGGAGAAATTATTTTATAATCCAAAATGACAGACTTCAGCTTTACTGATAGAAATGTCTCTTAGTGCTGGCCAGCCAGATCAGTGATTTACAAATGTCTCTCTGTGTGCTTGATGGCCAAACCTCCCTCCACTCGATCACACTCTTTGGTTTATGTAATTAGTGTAATATATTTATATATGTGAAGTGGTTTTGTTTGTTTGTTTGTTTGTTTTTGTTTGGCCAGCCATTTTATGGTTTACCAATAGCTTTTCCTTGTACTGTAGTCTAGCTCTTTTTTGACCTAGGACATTTATTTTATATAGCCACTGTAAATGTCTTTGTATTTTATTTTTCCCATGTGATTGACTCTGCCACTGAGTGGTAGGGGACATTTAAATTATGATATATCTCTAACTGCCAGTGTTATATAATGTGCATTAAGCTGAGTGGACAGGGGCTTTATGAAGGAATTCAATATGAAATTGCTGACAGGTGACAATCAACTGGACATGTTTCTGCCATTAATGACATGCAAGTAGCACTTAGAAAAAAAACAGAGCAATACAACTGCTGTAGTGTTACACTTTTATCAGGACTATTAGACATTAAAACACAAAGCTGAAAGTAAACTTGACTAACGCTACAATCCTGGTTCATCATTTTTATCACATTGAGCGCTATGCAAATCTGATCTTCTGGACAGCTATTGGCAGCTACAGAAGCTGTAAACAACAAAACTTGTTAGTGTGCAACTTTTTTCTTCTTTTTATCTTTTTTGAGTTTTATATCTTTCCACGTGTTCTTTTTTCTTTTGGATCTGATATGCCTTGCTTGTAGACGGTGAAAGACGGGACTTGAGTAGCTTGATCTCTTAAGTGCTCTGATGAGATGGCTCTGGTGTTCGCATGAATTTTCCCTCTTTTTTTTTTTTTTTTTGGAAAATTATGAAAATAAATAAAAATGTTAATTCATGCAATGCCTACAGGCTTTTCATTCATGACAGCAGGGAGGTGCACCACCAAAAAAAACAATTCTGTCATTAATTACTCACCCAAAGATTACTCACTCAAAAAGTTAATAAAGAGATCGTAAAACTAAGCCATACGAATAGTGCGGTTTAGTCCACTTTTAGTCCAAAGAGTTTAGTCCAATGAGACTCGGTCACTTTATATGATGAACTGATTGAATTTAGGCTTTTAATCACATATAAATATTGATCGGCGAACATAAATAGAACTGAACCTTATTGACGCGCGAGATCAAACTACTTGCGGAATCTCAAACGTGCTGCGAAACACGAGAATGAACCTCATTAGATTTTGCGGAAGCTCAAACATGCTGCGTAACACGAGAATGAACCTCATTGGTTCTTGCGGAAGCTCAAACGTGCTGCGTAACATGAGAATGAACCTCATTGGTACTTGCGGAAGCTCAAACGTGCTGCGCAACACGAGAATGAACCTCATTGGTTTTGCTGACTGCGTAACACACGAGAATGAACCTCATTGGTTCTTGCGTAAGCTCAAACGTGCTGCGCAACACGAGAATGAACCTCATTGGTTCTTGCGGAAGCTCAAACGTGCTGCGCAACACGAGAATGAACCTCATTGGTTCTTGCGTAAGCTCAAACGTGCTGCGCAACACGAGAATGAACCTCATTGGTTCTTGCGGAAGCTCAAACGTGCTGCATAACATGAGAATGAACCTCATTGGTTCTTGCGTAAGCTCAAACGTGCTGCCCAACACGAGAATGAACCTCATTGGTTTTGCTGACTGCGTAACACACGAGAATGAACCTCATTGGTTCTTGCGTAAGCTCAAATGTGCTGCGCAACACGAGAATGAACCTCATTGGTTCTTGCGTAAGCTCAAACGTGCTGCGCAACACGAGAATGAACCTCATTGGTTCTTGCGGAAGCTCAAACGTGCTGCATAACATGAGAATGAACCTCATTGGTTCTTGCGTAAGCTCAAACGTGCTGCGCAACACGAGAATGAACCTCATTGGTTTTGCTGACTGCGTAACACACGAGAATGAACCTCATTGGTTCTTGCGTAAGCTCAAATGTGCTGCGCAACACGAGAATGAACCTCATTGGTTCTTGCGTAAGCTCAAATGTGCTGCACAACACGAGAATGAACCTCATTGGTTCTTGCGTAAGCTCAAACGTGCTGCGCAACACGAGAATGAACCTCATTGGTTCTTGCGTAAGCTCAAACGTGCTGCCCAACACGAGAATGAACCTCATTGGTTCTTGCGGAAGCTCAAACGTGCTGCATAACATGAGAATGAACCTCATTGGTTCTTGCGTAAGCTCAAACGTGCTGCCCAACACGAGAATGAACCTCATTGGTTTTGCTGACTGCGTAACACACGAGAATGAACCTCATTGGTTCTTGCGTAAGCTCAAATGTGCTGCGCAACACGAGAATGAACCTCATTGGTTTTGCTGACTGCGTAACACACGAGAATGAACCTCATTGGTTCTTGCGTAAGCTCAAACGTGCTGCGCAACACGAGAATGAACCTCATTGGTTTTGCTGACTGCGTAACACACGAGAATGAACCTCATTGGTTCTTGCGTAAGCTCAAACGTGCTGCGCAACACGAGAATGAACCTCATTGGTTCTTGCGGAAGCTCAAACGTGCTGCATAACATGAGAATGAACCTCATTGGTTCTTGCGTAAGCTCAAACGTGCTGCGTAACACGAGAATGAACCTCATTGGTTTTGCTGACTGCGTAACACACGAGAATGAACCTCATTGGTTCTTGCGTAAGCTCAAATGTGCTGCCCAACACGAGAATGAACCTCATTGGTTCTTGCGTAAGCTCAAATGTGCTGCCCAACACGAGAATGAACCTCATTGGTTTTGCTAACTGCGTAACACACGAGAATGAACCTCATTGGTTCTTGCGGAAGCTCACAGGAATGATGAAATAGAGTTTGGAATGACATCAGGGTAATTAATGACAGAAATTTTTTTTTTGAGTGAACTATCCCTTTAACTGCCGACAGTCCTTTCTTATTCTCTTATGATAAACCCCAAAATTATATGTGGTGCATCCCATCCAGGCACTCCACGTCCATGTATAGACTGTTACCCAGGGTGTTGCTGTGGTGCACAAGAGGCCAATCAAAATGATTGCACACCAGAAAGTTGCTTTGACCCTATTACTTGTATAAAAAAACTAATTTGAATTCATACTGAACATGTTGTATATACATTAGTGGCCAAAAGTCATGTATGGCCTAGGAAAATTGACATCTTCACCCTGTATTCAATATTCAAATATATATTTATTGTGTTGCAGACATCATGATTGGCCAGGATGTCATACGAAGAAATTTTTAACACATGCAAAAATAAGAGAGAACCAATTAATTGTTTTATTTATTTAATTTGGCATAGTACAATAAATCCTGTAGCTGCTGCTTATTTTAGTTGTGTTTTGATTTTTCCTTATATTTAAAATATTTTAAAAAACTAAAAATATTTTCCTCATATTTTGATGGTTTAATCGAACTTGTAGGGTGTTTAAAAACAAGTATCCCTTCCAGACATCACTTTTGGCCACTACTGTATATATTCACATTGCATAGCTGCTCCATTGCATCACCATTGAAATATCATTAGTGATGTGATTACATTTGAAATAAATTATAATAAAATATTATATTATTATATGTAATAGTTTAAATTCAATTGTTATATATAAAACATTATAATTATAATTAAAAATAAATGAATTAAATATGGGTCAGACTGCATTTTGATAGCTCTCTTCATCACATTCTCTACTGCGGGATATTGCAGCTTTAAGAATGAACGTCCTACCTAGACCATGACAATGAAGAAACCCCTTTTCCTATCTGTTATCAAATACAGTGGCTTCTAGCCATATATCGTATCATGCACTTTATATGCACATAGCGACTGCTTTGTGTTTTGGTACGTGTTGCCCATAAGCCCATCAGGAAATGGGATCCTAGATCCATGTAAGAAACACAACACATTTCTTACACATTTTCATGAAATTGGCCAATTTCAATTTTTCAGCTGCCCTTTTGAAATCCATTTTAAGACATGAAATTCCCCCAAATGGAAATGGACAAATTCCCTTGCAAGATTAAAATGTTCCCCTAAAAAACTTTTAGTAAAAAGTAAAATAATCTCCTTCGGTTGTGGGCATTAAAAGAGTAATGTGTATCTAATGTGTCTTTTTGAACATAAACCTTCCGGCAAATTCTTTTCATCTGATGTATTCATCTGAGTCTCTGAGGAAAAAATTAAGCAGCATTTCAGAATGATTTCTGAATTCTGGGCAGGAACTCAAGCAGTGAACTCCTTTAAATCCAGGCCATCTCTGTTTTTCACTGTGTGTGCAATTCATTTTTTCCGCTATTTTGGTCTCCAGAGAGGAGTCTCACTGAAGAATGTCTTTGGTTTTCATTCCATCTGCAAAACGCTCTTCCAGGTGTCCATATAGGAAAAAGTTCATGTTTGTCCTGTTAATGACAAACTACAGTGGGAAATACGTTATCTGATCAATACAGCCAAACACTTGTGTCTGTCTCTTTTTGTACTTGTGTCATGAATTATCATCACTTTCCATCCGCCTCTTTTCTGGCAGACATGAGGAGACTGCATTACCCTGGTGTAAATGCAGAGTAGAAACACATGTTCTAGCTGTTGATGGGAATGTTTTCAGTTCGATTCAATAGAAAATGCTAAAGGTTTCCATACTGGCCAACCCGATCTCATGAGAAAACGAAGGCCTAAGCATTTCGCTAGATGGCGATTTCATGTGAATTTGCATGATGTCAATCAAAAACCTATGATTTGTAGAAAAAAATCATGAAGGTCCACCACTAAACCTAACCAGCAGATTGTACGAAAACGTACACATGAGATTGTGTGAAATTATATGAATGAGCCACCAATTTGGCCAAATTATGTCAGCTTCTCAATTAAATATGCAGTCAATTGTCGATAAAAAAAAAAAAAAAAGCCAAGATGCTAAGATGCCTGGCTCAGCTTGACCTTTGGCTTCACGGATCTACTGTTGATGTGTCCTCTGTTCTGAAGGAACCCTCACAATGGACATTCTAAAACACTATATACTAACTTACAGTATGTAGCTGTACAGTAAGGAATGTAAGTAGGCCTACCAACTTACTTGAAAGGACTAATTACAGAAAGATTATCCGCAGAAAAGTCAAAATGGTGACACTTAAACCCTGACACTTTGACTGGACAAAGAGATTGTAGTTTAATCTTTTGCTGTTTTGATAACCTATAACAACATATGTTACACATGAACTCTGATTATATGGGTATGGTGTGTGAGGTGTTTGTGCTGCTTCTACAAATATTTTAATGACGAAATATGCAGTCGTCATGGTTTGCTGTGTTAGCTGCTAGATATCTGCCTTCTTATGTTTAACTTTTCATCTATAAAGACTGCATTATCAGACCTGAGCTGAAGAAGGCAGAGAGAGAGAGAGAGAGAGAGAGAGAGAGAGAGAGAGAGAGAGAGAGAGAGAGAGAGAGAGAGAGAGAGAGAGAAGTGCTTTCATGTTAGAATCAGTGTACAGCCAGCCAGCTCTTCCTGTTCCAGACTGACACCTCTGACACAAGGGAACTTCAATAGAAGGATAGAAGGGAACACCCTATCCTGTATCAGCCAGAAGCTGTCTGTGATTAAGAGCTGCACATATCCGTTAGAAGATGATCACTGCCCTTATTCACTCAAAATCTCCATCTCCAGGAAATCCCCAGACTATTCAGTCTCTATGACACCAACATTAATTCACACAGTCACAGAACACCTGGACACTGCACTGACATTATCCACATGCATTTATGTGTGCTTAACCTCATTTTCTGCTTTTGTCATCAATATGATTACCATTCAGGCTCAAAGCAATGCATCTATGTGGTAAAACCTAACTCATTTTCAATGACTCGATGCTTTTCATATGGCGGGCGCAGGTTTGGAACGACATAGGCTATAGGCTAAATAATGACAGAATGAACAATAATAACAATCAAACATTTTCAAACGTGAACTTAAACTTGGGTGTTGATTTATAAGACACATGGGCCTACAGCAATTCAGGGAAAATATTATCACGGACCTGCTGTAATGCTGCTTGTTAAAAATGCCTATATGAAATCACTCTCTCAGTCATTTTCCACTTATCAGACATTTGAAGGCTCGAGGTTGATGCAAAGGATTTTTTGTAGTGAGGTCATTTCACTTTATTCCCATGAAAGAAATGTCCAAGAATTCAATTGATCGTGTTAATGTTAAAAGAACGGCAAACCTCGGATAACTTTTTAGGTTTTAAAGTTTGGGGTCAGTAAGATTTTTTTCGTAACAATAATCATAACACGGGCGAAGTCCGAAGTAGTCGATTGTCGAGTTCACTCGCGTAACCTATGCGCGTGAACTCGACAATCGACTACTGTGGACTTCGACCGAAAACAGGAAGAAAATACAGGTATTTGCGCTGGCTGAATTAACGTAATTTTTATTCATATCTTTCACATCTACTGCAGTCAGATTCACCCGTGTTCACTCTGAAGGAATCACTCACATGGCTGGGCACTTGTAATGACACATCAAGGATGTTAAGAGGCTAAAAGCAGGTTTAAAACTTGCCCCATTGAAGTCAACAGGGTGCAAATTTTAAAAAGAGGATAACACGGTGTAGGCAACACCGATTTTTGTCGTTGTTCTCTGTACTGACAGCACTCCAAATTGACAAAAAAATGAGCTCAATGTTAAAATTGACCGGAGTTCTCCTTTAATAAATAGCAGCACTACACATGCTACAGTTCATTGCTTCTCCTAAAATGAACTCAATTAATAACACGGAACTTACTTTAGCTGGACAATGACACTTTTCTTCTAGAGCTGCTGTACAGCCGAAACAAACTTTGTTGCATCTTTTTCCTGTTATCACTGTAAAGCTGCTTTGAAACAGTCTGTATTGTAAAAAGCGCTATATAAAAAATAAATAAAGGTACAGTAGCCTAAATGCGACATCAGTAGGCTAGTTGTGATCGTCAGTGCTCTCCTGTCCTACCTTTAACTGTCCTGCTGGTGGCAGCAGACACTTCTACACCGTGTGACTTACCTGCCACTGTCAGCGAAGTCAAAAATGTAGGACAAGGGGCATTGAGTTTGTTCAGCTGTGCTCTTCTGATTTTGAGATTTAAAAAGTATTTTCAGCTACCTAGGCTACATAATTATGCCATGAGTCACGGACATGCAGTGAACTTAAAATAGTTTGGAGACATGAATGACAGTTTAATGATCCATCTAATTTTCTAAATTTGTCTTGTGATGACAAGCCTGCAAAACGACACAAACACAGGATGGTGCAGCAAAAAGTGACCCACAATATAATAACATTCAGAGAACTGCAAGGATGTAACCGCTTATTCACATTTCAGGGGGTCTAACGGTAATATTTAAAGACTCAACAACTGGTAAACATTTTGATCAATGACCCTTTTTAAAATAAGGTCCCATATGCATTAACATCAATTAACATTGAGCAATACATTTTTTACAGTATTTTTTGTTGTTGTTATCGTTAGTTCATAAAAATAATTGTCTATTGTAGGCTAGTTCAGGTCCATTAAATAATATTAACTGATACATCTTTTGATTTTAATAATGCATTAGCAAATGTTGAAATTAACATGAACTAAGATTAAAAAATGCTTTAGAATTAGAATTTTTCATTGTTAAATTTTACCTAATGTAGATGAAACAGCAATAAAAGACAACTATGCCTTACTCAGTGTTGGATTACTTTTTTTTTTACGAATTACAAGAAAAAAAAAATCCATAAGATATTATAATCACATAGTCACACATAATAATAATCTTGTATTATTTTGACAACAAAACTGTAAAGTGTTTCTTTACTTGTTTTTATAAAAAATCTAATCAGTAATTTTATTAAGTAGCCTATCCATGAACACATTAGTAAATTTTAATCTTTTACAATGACATTAATGTACTCAATTTGCAACTCACGTTGCAAAGTTATTGTCCATGTGTCTCCTTGATTTATCCTATCACTGTAAAAAAATATATATATATTTGCATGATTTATCACTTTTTTTTTTCTTTTGTCAAATCAGCTTAGATAATGTATGTGGTTCAGATAACATAATATTTCTAGTTTCTGTTGAATAAACAAATATCCTTCATTATATTAACTCAAATTATTAATTTCAATGAACTCAAAATTTTAAGGCAACCAGGTTAGTTTTTAAAGTTAAAACAATTTTTTTTTTTTTACAGTGCTATGTATTTTAAAATGTAAATCAAAAAATGAACCAATTTGTTGCCATTGCCTATTGATCAATATGTCTGTGTCTGTGCATGTGTGTTGTGGTCTTTGAATGGTTCCCTTCAGCTCTGAAGTTCGTTTATATGGTTGCTTACGGTAAAGGGGGCAGGATTAAGCTCACATGTGCTGTGGGACATAATTGACATGGACGCGGAATCTCCCCTTGACTGAACGCTGCGCTGGTGGAGCAGACTGGAGGGAGCAAGGATTGCCAAAGTTGTGTCTGGGGTGAAAGTGGAGCTCTGGAGTTTCTTTCAACATCATTTTATTGCAGCGAGGTAAGTTTTTCTTATCGCTTACAAGCTCTGTCTTTGGCTACAGTTCGCGTTTGTGTGCTTTTCCCCAATTAAACGATGAAAATTTGTTTATAACGGAAAGTTAACGGAAAGCATTTTTGTGTCTGGATGGCGGTGACGCCGGGAGTCTGGGTTAGTTGGCCAACAAGGAGATGCGACGGAAAACTTTATTATTCCGCAAGAAAACAGGCTGTATTGCTTGGATTCTCTGTTATTTACCCGAAGATGCTCAAAACTCGTCGTGCAACTTTGTAATGATTCGCGAAATTTTCGAGAAAATTCGTAGTTTGACGTCTTCGTCGTTGAATTCCAACTTTGTTTTTTTGTTGTTGTTTTTTGCGCGTAGCCTACTGTTACAACGCTACAAAAAAGTTACACTTTCGCTTTATTAAAAAGTATTTTGTGATATCCGTGAGTTTTGGAGTGATACCAAATATTTAGGTAAAATTGAGTAGGGATGCTGAATTTCGCTGTCTTTCCAGGTGTCTTTCCGTAGCGATTACAGTGTTGCAAAACAGCCAGTTGCTGGAATGATGTCGTATAATATTTGGCAAATATTTGAGGAAAATGAATGATGGATGAAGTGAAGGTGGTCAACTCCATCATGCCCTAGTATTCCAGACAGCCTATTCTTCAACAGCTGTGTCTGTTTATATGGAGGAAAACATTAGCTGCTGTTGTCCTTATCCTGTCATATATTGTGCAGAAAGTATCTCGACTTCTTCATACTTGTTTCTGTTTTTCTTTCTTTTATTGGTTTGGTTTAATGCAACGCCGTGCATCGTTTGTCCAAACGTCAGAAATAGGATACTAGTTGCTCTTTCATGTTGGGAATTAAAGCGCACTAATTAGCAGCTCTGGAAAAAATAGACGGTCGCTTTTAATCTCTTGGATAATTTTGTTGGGAACTGAAATGACGCTTCAAGATAGTTTGTACCATGAGTTTCTACCCCTGCCTGGATCCAGAGGGCTTATTGGAGAGAAAGAAGCACACTATCTGTGAGAGGAGAAATGTGATCTGCAGAAAATGACGTCAGGTTTGCATTCTCCAGCTGAGTGAGGGATTTCATAACTTTTGAAAATTCTAATTATTGCACTGGATCATGAAAAGTAAATATCTGCAGGAAAATAAGATGTTGCATTCCTCAGCTCCTTATTATTTGACTGTCTACAAACCAGTGGTTCTCAACCAGGGGCTCAGGACCAGTCGTCAAACTTCCAAGGGACACCCACACCACAAGACGATTTAAAATAAGTTATATAAAACAATTAAATATGGGTAAAATATACTATATGCATTATATTTGTCACTTTCTCTGTTTAGTGGTCTGTGTGGACTGACCCCCCTCCCCCCACTTTCTTCCCATAGAATGATGCACACAAACCCTACTTGCAATGAATATGTTCCCACCTGCTTGTTTTAGGTCCTGCTACTTGCAATCGTTCATTTTATTTCTTTTTTTCCCCATTGGACATTTTGTCAAATGCACACAATGCTCAACATTTTTCAAGGCTTTCAAGGTTCTCAAAGGTTGCACGAACTAGGAAAATGTGCAGAGAAAATAACAGTAGAGCTGTAGTTTTTCATGCACCCAGCGCGCAGCATATAATTGAGATGCTTTCAAAACAAAGTAGCTTTATTCATTTTTTGGTCGATATCTGATGGATTGGCTTCAGCAGCCTTTGTCTGGTCAGTCTAGGTGCTGCGCTGAGAGAGCTGGCATGGGGAGTTCAACTTCCTGATTGGGCATAGCTGCAGGAATGTGCTCTTCCTTTGAGGTCATGGGGTTGTACCTGGTGAGCTGGAGGGCTGTTTCCCCAGGGGCAAGTCAAATACTACCCATCCCCTCCCCCAGCTCCGAGCTTTGATGTGTGCTGATGTTATGCAGTGCAGCGTGATAAAATCTGTTGTGATTGTTCCTAATTGCAGCGGAGAGTCCACCTTATTGAGGGCATTTCCTGATTTTCTCTAAATGGTGCCCTTTGAAACAACTTAACATCTCTTAGTCACACTTATTGCTCAGTAGATGTTGTAAAAATCTATTTATTCCATCTTGTGTAGGTTTCGATAGTTCTAGCAATGCCTCATTATTTTAATCTTTTGTCTCTGTAACATCCAGTGAATTCAATGGCATTCATCTGTATTGTTTTGGAAAAAAGAGTAAATGATGAGTAGAAATGCAGTAATGGATTTGGTCAGCAAAGTCACATCTTTTCATTTGACTCTTTTCCCCTTGACCTCATTAGGCAGAGAAATCCAGCGTCTCTCCAACTGTTAAGCAAGACAGAACAAGTTTGTATCTGTGCTTTAACCATAGTGCATGGGAAATATGCACGCAGCGATGATGTGGCTGTCAGCTGGTCCGTGAATCAGGATCATGCTGCTCATCTTGAATCAGCCCACCACGGCCACATGTAGTGGCATTCAGAGGAGCTAAAAGTAGTGTTCTGCATAACAGTGATCACTATAGGGTTTCTTTTCACACGTCTCATTTGCACTCTAGCATCTTCTCCTGGTGAATGTGATGCATGTTTGTTTGGCACAGTGCTGCGATGTTTGCATGTAAGGCTTTTATGTCTTCTTGGTGATTTACATTTGTTGACAGTTGATTTAGATGAAGGTAAAAGAGGCCTTTCAACTCTTCTTTCCCACCGTCTCTCGAGACAGTCGCCTCTCCACCTAACTGCACACACATCACTTTACCAACATTGCAAGCGACAAGCTGCTGGATGCCAGAACATACCTTCTTACGCTGCTTTATTTTGGATCTCATGCAACAACCAACTAGAGTTGAAAAGAGTTGACTAGTTCATGTAAATTTTAGATTTGATATCTTTAGCCTGTTGACATGTTGACAGCCTCTTGTGCTTTAGTTTGCTTTAGTTTTACTGTTGCACTTTTAAATTGTTCACCCAAAAGAGAAAAATGTGTCGTTAATTTACTCCCCCTCATGTTTTACCAAACCTGTATGACTTTATCTAAGGTCCAATGCTGTTTTGGACCCTTAGGCCGTGTGTCCAGTAAAGCGGGTTTTTTTTTTTTTTTTTTTTTTTTTTCAGAGGCTATAGCGTATTTTTCCAATTGTTTTCAATGGGAGCGCCACGTTGTTTTTTCTGGTCGCCGAGAATTGAAGAATGTTCAACTTTGGGTTAAACGTCATCACTGCCACTTTTTACCCAGCCGTCCAATCATTGCGGAGGAGGGGTGGGACAAATACCACAGCGACCAACCGTCACATTCTGCTTGTACAACGATAACAAACGCGCACGCCTTCATCCAAAATGAGTGGCATAGCAAGTACGTTACATTGTCAAAAAAAACAAACTATTTGCGAAATCAGATACTAACAGTTCCTCTGATACTCTGTATGATAGCACACTTAGCGTCTCAACTGAAAAAACCCCCGCAGCAAGGCTTTTTTACAAGAGCGCTGTTGTTTTCAGCAGGCTAAAGTCAAGGCCTTAAGGTGCAGTCAGGTTTTCTATTGCTTCGTGAAATTTCGCAGGCACAATCCAGACATTCCAATAGAAATCCGTGTGATCGTGAGTTTCGTGCGAGAGTGAAAAAGTTCCCCATGCAGATTTTGATAATTTTCAAGTTGGTCTCATGAATTCGCCACACTGATCGACAAAAAGCTGCTTGTTTTGAAAGTGACTTTTGTGCGAGCTGTGCTTTATACATCACTGCGCTATTTACAATAGACAATGGACCTTTTTTGCCTGCAAAATTTCGCTGAAATTTCGCTAATGTGACCACACTAAACAGTTAGACATTTCAAATGACATTAGCATGAGTAAATGACAGCATTTTTATAGGAATGGTGATAAAATTATAAATAATCATAAATATTAGTATGTATATGAATTATTATAATATTTATATTTTTAAGCCAATTACTGATCAGTTGACTGAAGTTAGATCAATTTTGTGATACTGATTACAAAACATCTTTTATATACTTAAATACATTGATCTATTTTCCTAATCAGGCAGATGCAGTAACATAAAAAATCACTTAAAAAAAAGAAGAAGCTTTTTTAGTTGTAAAAGGGCATTGAAACTGCTTCATTCCATTGCACTACTTTTAGCTGTTTCGGAATGCAAGAATGTAGCTTTGTGGATCTCTTTTTTTGCAGTTGGTGGAGAGATTGAGATGCTGCTACTCACTCCATGTCACTCTGGTTCCTGACATGCATCCTCTGTCATGCCAATGCATTATTCAAATGGCCAGGCCTGCACATTTAGCTAAAAGCAGAGCGGAAAAACACTAAGTGTTTGGTCAGATGGGGTGTATGTTCGTGCTTGCATTAGCATTCAGAGTGCAGAGACTGCCGTTGTTAGCTGGACGATGGAAACTTCAGATGCGACTGCAGCTCATTAATGACGCTTTTATTTGACTGGAGACTGTTTTAGCCGCCGTGCATGAGCAATGAGAGCCTGGCATCAGATGCTGCATTTATATTGGTGCATTTATTGCCCCTTCAATCTGTTGTAATTCACACAATGGCCTCTTACAGTGTACGTATGCTCTAGTCTATCCGATCCCCTCTCAAGCTACCCTGCTCAAACACATGTTAGCAGTGTCACTGTGCATATATTTGTAGTCCCAGACTTCCTGTTTTCCTATGCTCACCCCCCTACCAGCAGGACCTTAGACCAACACCTTCCACAATCCCTCCATCTCACCAGGTCTTGTTAACCCATCCCCCTCCTCAAGCACTCCCCTTTATAGTGTGTGAAATCTGGAGGCCTGATGGAAGATGAGGAATTTCACCCTTTGACCTCTGAGAGCAAGGAGGGGTGGACGGGGGCTATCCATTCTTACTGCCCAGATTTGTTTCAGCCTGGTGAATTTTTCCAGCTAATTCATATTTTCTTTTGAATTTGTACCGCTCATCTCTCTTTGTTCAATAGCCATGTTTTGGATGTGTGAAGTTACCAAAATATGAAAATAAAGCAAGCCGAGAGGTCATGGGAATGGCAGCCGTTGCTGCGAGGGCAGTGGCATCCCAGGTGGCACTGGAGGAATGTGTCAATGTTGAATTTTCACTTTCTACAGCATTCCAGAGAGAACATAGGGTGAAAAGGCTGCTCCTTAACATTCCTGTTAGGGACTGATTTATTTTTCGGTTCCTGTTTCTTGCATTTCTCACATTAAGTCAGTGTTGTTATTTTTTTATTGCTAAATATATGTTTGCTTGTTTGGTATATTCACTCATTATCGTGCAGATATTAAAATTATGTCCGATAATTATTGTGATCTTATGGCTGATAATTAACTGATAAATTAATAAAATTAAAACAGTAAAATAAACTGTATTTAAACATATTTATTGCTTAATATTAAATATAGTTAAAATACATAATTTTTACTTGGAACATTGTACTTAAAAAAAACAAATACTTTGATATGTTTAAGATTAAGATTTTTAAAAAAAATATTTTGGTTCTTTCTAAATATTATATTGCTCATTGATATATTGCACATTGGTAATAAAATGACAGTATGATGAGAGTACTATTGTTAAATCTTTTACATTATATACAAATATTGTAAAATAGAATGATGCTGTTTTACATATACTATTTTTTTTTTATTCATTTGATTTATTTAATATACTTTTAACATCCACCGATTAAAAAAATTAAAACCTCTAATATCAGCGGCTAATTATGGTACATCATGCATCCCTAATTTGAAATATGCTTAGAAGAAATTAGGGAGAATAGCTGATACCTTTCTCTCAGTGACTGACAGTTGTCTAGGCTCTTGTCTGTAAGCAAATGACCAGATATATTCCCTGTACAGATGCTGAGTCTAATGTAACAGTCTTGTGTGAGAGGTGGAGTTGAGAAGCAGGACCATGTTTGTGCTTTTCCAGGGTGTCTGCAGACGCTGAGCCACACAGAGCCGGCTGTGTTTTGGCGGCTAGCTGTTCTTTCCCCCAAATGACCCGGTGAGGAGCGACGGACGGGTTTCTGTTTAAAGGCTTTGTGTGCAGCGAGGAGGAAGTGGTTATGTTTGTTTAAACTGAGCTGCCCCCTTTGAGCACGCTCAGCCATGTGGGACAAATGAGCAAAATCTGTCCCCCAATTTCAACACCCCCCAGCCCATTCCCTGTGTCTTCCTCCGACTGAATTCATCACACCCCATTCGGCTGGGGGTTGGGGGAGCCCTGAATGTTGGCTTGGGCATAAGATTCAGCCATACCAAAGTGTTGACTCATTCAGCATTCCAGGACTATAAAATGTCCATCCAAATCTGGACTCTGGGACGAAACTGACCACTTCCGCATTGAAATGCAACCTTGTCTGGAGGATTGTGTGGGGAAACTTGAGGTTTATGAGTTGCTGTTTTGAAAATCCTTTACTGTAATGGTAAAACATCTACCCCATGTTCTAATATGTTTGATTCTCAGAGTTTTATTTTTGTTTACCGGGAAGCGCTGGATGAATGTGTTTCCTTGAGGAAAGAGCTGCTTAAAAATGGCACATGTTAAAATTAGAAAGCGCAAAGAGTGCTATAAGTTTAAAAATGGAGCAAAAATTTCAACAAAAGAATGTGAGAGGAAAACATGTTAAGCAGGGAATGTGTGCTGCTGAGGATTAACTAAATGGTGTTGGGTAGATGATGGAATTATTTATCTCTTACACAAATCACAAAATCATTTAATCCCCTTTCACACAGAGATTCTGGAAAATACACAGATAATTTGTTCCGGGGTTGTTTGATTTTGGTGCCAGTGATTTTCCGGAATCTGTGACTGCATTCACACACATCCCGCAAAGATTCCGTAAAGACACGTGACGTGTAACGTACGCGTTAAAAACATGTACACTAACACTACACTACACTAACGCATCGCGTACCGTTCCACAAAGCTGGCGAACGATCTCAGCTTCAGCACGCTGGTCTCCCTGGTCTCTGCTTCATTCCAGTTTGCAGAAATATTTTCGTTCTTTCTTTGTTGATGACGAACACAAACTTACACGTGCGCCATCACTACGACACACCCCTTACGGCATTGGTCCTGGCTTTTGTTCACACAGGGCGCGTTCCGGGACTGATCCCGGCAATGTTACTAGATCCCCATCCCGGCATCAATCCCGGTACGTGTTTGCGTTCACACAGAAGGCACTCAAGTAGTGAAGTGCAGTACTGGAGTACCTCAAGGAACAGTTTTAGCCCCATTTTTGTTTACTATTTATACATCACACTTCCAGTACATTTTTAAAACCTGTCACCTTAAGACATTTTCTGATGACTCAGCAGTTGTTGGATGTATAACAGACAGACCATGATGAGGGTGAATATAGGGAGCTATTAAAGAGTTTTGTGGGTTGGTGTGAGATAAACGGTCTTAGGCTAAATGCTAGTAATACTAAGGAAATTGTGGTTGATATCCTCAGCAAGTTGTATCAGTAAACATACGGGGGTCGAAAATTGAGACTGTAACATCATATAAGTACATGGGTGTATACTTGAATAACAAGCTCGATTGGTCTGATAATATGATACAAGCCTATAAGAAGGGTCAAAGTCGTATTTATCTGTTAAGACGACTGGGATCCTTCAGAGTATGTCGGGTACTACTTAAAGACCTCCTATGACTCTGTGGTATCACTATCATCTGTGATCTTGTATGCTGTCACTTGTTGGAGAGGGGGATTGTTGGAAAAGGAGAAGAACAAATGAAACGAGCTCGTAAAGAAGGCAGGTTCTGTTGTAGGCAGTGTTTTACCCACAATTGAAAAGATCAATTAGAATGATTGATAAATTGGTCTTAATGAATCATAATTGTCACCCCCTTCGTGAAATAATTTGAGCCCTTGTTGAGTACATTTAGCACAAGACTTATTCATCCCCGCTCTCACAAGGCGTGATTTAGAAAGTCCTTTTTACCAACTGCTATTAGACTGTACAATCAGTGCTAACAAGGTGATAGATTATATTATAGAACCATTTGGTATATAATCATAATGCCTTGAACTGATACTGGTAAATAATGGTTGTTGTTATGAATGTCTTTTATTTATTATTATTATCGTGTGGATTGTGCTGCTGTGACATAAAAATTTCCCCTTGGGGATTAATAAAGCTAATCAAATCAAATGTGTGAGTGCAATCCCAACCTTTGTAGAAGCACTTCACCCATTGTACCTTTGCTAGCTGTCAATGGGTACAGATTTCCTTTCTATGAAAAACTGAGGTGACGCACAGCATATTATTTTGAATATTCAATAACACATTTGGTCGTATACTTGGACAGACAGAGGAAGACTGTTGCCCGACTATGTGAAAACTCACTGTAGCTCGATTATAACTGCATATGTGAATGTTCTGACAGCTGTGGATACATGCACTGATCCTCCTCACTGATCTTAACTCTTTTTCTAAGTACCAAGGAAAAATCTTGAAGCACAGCCATGTGTGTGGAGTGAGTCATTTTCATGTGTTTGTGGGAGTTAGGCTGCTTCCTCTCAGCTTGGTCTAAACACAAGTTCAGTGTGCCAAAAAAAAAAAAAAAAAAAAGCTCAGAGAGCTGAGATCTGCGTGCTGTGTGGTGACCTGGTGACCGCTCTCTTAGTAGCGAGGTGCATATTGAAGGTATTTTAGACATTACTGTTTTTTCCTGTTTGTGGATAGACTGAGTCATCAACAAGTCTAGACCAACCCACTACAAGAGCCACTGTAGAAATCCTTCACACTTCATTCTTTAATGTCACACACTGAACAGTATTCTTCACTTTAAATGTGGTTATAAGGGGTTATTCCTTCAGAGCAGCATTAATGCAAACTTGAGTCTGAAATGTCACACTTAAAGGGGATAGTTCAGCTGAAAATTACATTTCTGTCATCACTTCTGTCTCACCCTCATGTTGCTCCAAACCTTGAATATCTTTTAGTTGTCTTTGGAAAACAAAAGAGGATATTTTGAAGACTGTTTTTGTCCATACAATGAAAGTCAATGTGGTCCAAAACAAAATAACAATGGACCTCTTTTACTTTCATTGTATTTACAAAAATTGTTTTCAGAATATCATCTTTTGTGTTTCACAGTCAGTCATGCAGGTTTGGAACAACATGATGAGTAAATGATGACAGAACTTTCATATTAAGTGAACAATCCCTTTAAGTTGCAAAGCATTTATATTAAAGGACTTTTATCTTATTCATTTTATCTTATTTTTTTATTTTTTTAGTATGTTTTATTAATAGTAATTTTCAGTTATTAAAAAAATATTTTTATTAAATTATTTTAGTTTTAGTCACCATTTTAAAGCTTACATTTATTTTATTTCAGTTAGTTGCTAAGGCAACATTTCCTATTTTAATTTAATCGTCTAATATTAATATTTTAATGTTTTTAGCAACATTTCAATCAACAACACTTTATAAAGGTTTTAGTTAACAATAACAACACTGTAAACAATTGACAAAATGAATCTTTGACAATTTTTATAAAATGTATATAAATGTGTATAAAAATATTACGAAAGGATTTGAGGCTTGGACCCCACCTCAAAGATGTGAGACTTAAACTCCACGTCAGAGACTTTTGAAAATGTCTGACACCCATAACCACAATCTATTATTATGAACCTCTCCAAGTGATCATTATTACATTGTCGTATTACATCAAAACTGTGATATTGCAGTTCAATATCAGTGTGCTGTGTAGGCACAGGCAGATGTGCTTATGTTGCTCTGTGGGAAAGTGTTTCTGCAGGAATAAGGCAGGCTCTCTCCTCCTCTCTGTCCTTCTGTGCTAACAGCTACGTGGCAGTCGTACGTCGGTCAGGGACTTGGAATGAGTTTTACTGCCTCCTGGACTTCTGCCTAGTCCACATCCAGATGGTTGGATGAGTTTTCTCTTTTTCTCCTGCTCTCTTTGGCAGTGTCAAGCTGCTTTGCTTTCATTGCTTCTGAAAGATAGACTGATGTTTCATCTTTTGAACCATTTTCTATTAAAATATCTCTATAGAGTTCCTGTCCTTCCTGACTCGGAAACCTTCGCTTACATAAATCTGACCAGTGACCTCTGGATCATATGGGACTTTTCTAGTACTAGCTCCTCATCTTGTGGCTTTAACTTGGTATTTTATTGCTTTTGAAAATGGTTTAAACTTGGCAACTTGTCTTTGAGTAACAGCACTTGAGACACAAAATTAATATTAAAATATTCATAAATCAGACAAGTTTTTTTTTTTTTCAGTGGTAGCTTGCTAAAAGTGACGGGCCAGAATCTTTTAAAGTTAATTGAATACATATGGTAAAGTGGATAAACAAAGTTTTTAATCTTGATTAAATTACTTAATGTGGGTGTTGCGCACATATACATTTGTCTGTTCGAAGCTAAAGTCCTGTTCACACCAAGGATGATAACTATAACAATAAGTACCAAGTTTTAAAATCGTTCTAATTTTATGAGAATAGGGAGATCCACACCGTGACTATAAAAATAACAAAATAGAGGAATGAAATCACTGGAATCACTTTCAGAATTATTATTTTTTCCAGCTAATGAATGATAAAAACATTAGCAGCCAATCAAAATCCACCTGATCTTAATAAATGGCATCAGTTTATATTAGGGATGCACGATAAATCGGCCACCATATCGGCATGGGCCGATATATGTTCATTTTTAATGTTATCGTTATCGGCCCGATAAGAAAATTTAGCCGATATATTAAAGCCAATAAATAATGGGTTATTACCTTCAGGCTGAGACACTTCAGATGTAGACCGTTCACCTTGATGGATTTGAAGGGCTTGAAATATGAACTTCAAAAAAGAAAATACAGTTAAGTGCAACGCAAGTCTGTCATATAGTCTATATTGAATTATAATGAGAACATTATAATTGTGTGCTTGGGACATGGCTTTTAATGGTGAGACTTTTGTTTTTGCAATCAGGCTCTCAAAAAATATATAAAAATTTGAATTTAGATTTATCGGCCAATATACCAGTTATTGGCTTTCAAATATAAATAATTATCGATTATCGGTATTGGCCAAATTTTTGCATCCCGTTTACTTTCAAACTATAAACTTTTATCCCAGTCCTTCTGTGATAATTTGAATATTTATAAGACAGAAATAACGATACTTTGTGGAGCTCTACTTAAAACTCAAGGTGAAGTAGTTTTCTGCTTGATTAGTTCGAATATGTTGGCAATTGAAGATACTTAAGCAATAAAGGATAAATTTCTCCATCTACGTCTATCTGTCTAATTAGAGACTAGAGCTACTTTTCACCCCTGTGGTTTTCGGGAGCCTGTTTAGTTTAGTTTAGTCTGAAATAGTCTGAGGTAACCATTGGTGATAATGATGCTGTATGGTTGGCAGAAAGAATGAGAAAGAACGTGTACAATTGGTCCATGCCTGTCTTCCTGCCAACGTTGCCTCAAAGAATAGTTAGGCTGCTGTTCCCAAGACCTGTCTGATTTCCCTCTGAAAGAATGGTATTGTTCAGGGCAGCCATTGCCTCATTTTCATATAATGGCTATAGGCCAGAGTTTTCTAAAGGAGATTTTTCCTTCCCCATAAAGGCGAGTTGCCTGGGGCAGAAACTATAAACCATGATGTGGGTTCGTTTGGCCGAGCTTCAATGTGTGTGGATGCTGGACTCGGTGGCCAGCTGAGCCGGGCTTCATTAACATCAAATGTGTGAGGCTCCTTGATCAGATGTACAAATCTATTAACATTTATGTCTGACATAGACTCCTCTGCAATATCTCAGGTGGCTGTGATATGGAATTGCACTGTTGTGATACCCCAAAAGCAATCCCGTCTAGCATCCAGTAGGCTAATTTGTACGATTACTGGGATAAAATGTAATATGGTGAAGAAATAGCATTGGCATAAAACATGATCAGCCTGGTGATATTGAACAACAGTCTAAGATCTATGCAAGAGCCTTGGGTTTTCATGACCTCAGAGGAATGTATAAGCAGGAACAAATTCCTACACATGAAAATTGGTAAATGCTAAAGAGGCATTGTGTGCAGCTCCAATCATTACTTCACAAGCTGCACATTTGAAATCATTTGTATTTGCTGCGTGCCAGCACCAGGCAAAGCTCTATCTGAAGAAATTCCCTGAACAACGGACTGTTTGGAGGCAAAAGGGAGATGTCGGGGGTGGGGGAAACTCCTGAATGACGTGGTGTGGAGCGAGTCCTCTCCTCAACTGTCTGAAACAGAGAGAGCAGTGTTGCTGCCGTCTGTACTGCCCATAAAGCCCACTGTGTGCTTCTATATATGTTGATTATTATGATAACCTATGTGGCTGGTGTAACAGCATCCTTTTTTCTCCTTAGGTTTCCACCTAGATTTCTATCTCACAGATTCTCAACATGAACCAGGTTAATTTGACTAGCCAATCTTGAACTGCACCTGTAGAGGAAACATCTGACTGGACAGTTGACAGCTTGTCTTTTCAAACCTGATCCTTAATACAATGCATCTGTGACAGATGTTTTGTTTTTGTTTTTTGTATGATTGTAAAAAAAAAATTGCACAGTGTACAGTACCTGGACTTTTATTCCACTTTAGAGTCTTTAGAGTGCCTGCATTCACTTTACATGCACACTGCTTTTTGGAGCCAATCAATGTAATTGTATAACTAATAATAATAATAATAATAATAATAATAATATGTAATATGATTGTTGTTGTTATTATAACCAAAAAATTAAGACAAATATGTTGCTATTGTACTGTAAAATAAACATTTTGTTTGTACTGTAGAAGAAAAAAAATTACATTTATTACAGCATTATTCAGTTTTCCACTAAAATAAAAGCTTGATTTGTGAAGGTGGAACCAAAATATTCAGTAGCTAAATAAGTTTTAATTTTACAGTACAATAGTAATATATTTTACTTCATTTTTTGGTTACAAAATTCAGTCACACTTCAGATTAGGGTCCAGTTCTCACTAGTACTTAACTATTAACTATGACTTTTGCTTATTAATAGTTAGTAAGGTAGGCTAGTTGTTAAGTTTAGGTATGGGGTAGGATTTAGGGATGTAGAATAAAGTCATGCAGAATAAGGCATTAATATGTGCTTTGTAAGTTCTAATAAATAGCTAGTAAAATCCATGCTAATAAGCAACTTGTTAATCGTGAGAATTGGACCCTAAACTAAAATGTCACGTAAAATTCATACTGATTAATTATTATGATTGCTGTTATTTTAACAGAACAAAAAAAAAATTAAGACAAATATGTTACTACTGTACTGTAAATTAAAAATGTACTAATTTTACAAAATAACACAAATATATTACTGCTGAACTTTAATAAAAAATCTAATTAATATTAAGCTTGAATATTGTAAGCTACTGAATATTTCTTATCTCACCTTCACAAGTCAAGCTTTTATCATGATGGAAACCCGAATAATACTGTATTAATTTTAATACTGTTTCCCACACTAAATTCTCACAAAAGAACAAATGCAATAATCAGTGTCAGGAAATTTAAACTTAAGAAACCATCACTGTAAAATCCTGCAGATGTGAAGCATTTCTTTATTGGTTATATGAAGCACACACAGCAGTGAGCCGGAACAGAGACACCTGCCCCTAACAATGCCAGTGTACTGTGCCACATAGAGTTCAAAGTTGTTTAAGGATTGTATGATTAACCAGCGTGTGTCAGTAAGCCCTGGAGCAACCTGTCGTAGTGTTTTCATACAACTGTCAGGAGTGATGTTGTGTAAGCAGGAGTGACCTGTCTCACTGCTAATCTAGCAGAATGCTGTAAGGTTGATGTATCACTCTGCAAAGTTGGATCTGACCCACTGCTAGAACAGCATGCTGCACTACTTGAGTAAGTGAGGGTAAATGCTCTGTTTGAGAACGTATTGCTTTACAGCTGACAAAATAGATGGCCAAACTAGACCTGAATCCTAATGTCTTTAAAGGTGTGCGTGAATGAGGTGTAATGGCAGTTGACACATTCTACTAACATCTGCAGACTCCAGATGTGTAAGGGGGATGGAAACTAATGCCAAAATGAAAAGCCATTCTGGCTTTGTGTTACTGTAAAAGCAGACCCCTAAGCTGGTTCTCATCCAGCCTGTAATATTGTCTGTCATTGAAGTCAGACGTAATGAGAATATGGTGGTGGGGCGGGAGGTTCTGTCAGATGGGGTGTGAGACCAGGTCCGTGCTTTTGGATTCTGTGCACAGCATCTGCTCCGCTTGTTTACCGGAAGAAATGTGGAGTGGAACCTTCTCTGCTGATGTTCCAAAACAGCTGGCTGTACTGGCTCTCCCAACAAAAACGGCATTAAATCTTAGTGTGTGTGTGTGTGTGTGTGTGTGTGTGTGTGTCTGTGTGTGTATGTGGAATTGCTGCACATCGAATGCCCAAAAGGATCATGTATAGTTTTCCTGGTTTCTCTAATTTGAGTCTGAATCAGTGCCCAGACTTGTTGCAAGCTCACTTTACCAACCACTGCCATGGGAGCGAGCTGAGCTCCTACGAGACCTTTGCAACGATGCGGCCGGGTCCAGACACACTGACTCCTCTATCACATGGGAAATGATGCAGGTCAAGCCAACTTGATCACTTTCCCACAAAGCTGACGTTCAACGGCTTGATCTCAGATGCCCTGTTGCCCCATTGGACGTTGTGGCTGGGTGATTATGCATGGAAGTGTTGTGTGCTTCGCTGACAGGGTGTAAATAATGCCCTGGCGCTGTCTCAATTCCGTAATGACTTTCAAAGCAGCTGCCGAATGCTCTCATTCACTGTATCGTGCCAACCTCACCCTTCAACACATGAAAAACTCCTCTCTCACTCACCTTACTTAACGGAATATTCCGGGGTCAATAGAAGTTAAGTAATTGACAACATAATTTACATCATCTCACCAGTAACCATATTTTTTCCATTAATCAAATAATCTAACAATATTTTTCCAAGTTTACCTATTGTTTATTTTCGGAATAGTCGATGGTTAATTTACCAATAAATAATAACTGTAACTAATCTATGTATGAACTTTTACCTAATGATATTATTTATGACGAAAGATAAGGAACGAACCATAGCGGTAACCATAGTGTCCATAAAACTGTGAAGTTTTTCAATGATTGACAGCTCGTTATTAAATAAATGAGTCCATTCAAGGCATGAGTTTATCCATTAGTTATTTTAAATAATCAACAACAGCGTTACATACTAAATTATTGGTTGAAATCCGGTATACATAACCAGAGAGCAGTCTTATCGTTTCACCAGAAGATCAAGTTATGGCATTTTGATTAAAGATTTTGTGATTTTGATTAAATTATTTGGTTAAACTCTCTCTCTCTCTTTCTTTTCTTTCTTTCTTTCTTTCTTTCTTTCTCTCTCTCTCTCTCTCTCTCTCTCTCTCTCTCTCTCTCTCTCTCTCTCTCTCTCTCTCTCTCTCTCTCTCTCTCTCTCTCTCTCTCTCTCTCTCTCTCTCTCTCTCTCTCTCTCTCTCTCTCTCTCTCTCTCTCTCTCTCTCTCTCTCTCTCTCTCTGCACTGGTCCTGGAAGCACTGTTGGAAAAACTGACTGTTGAGTATTACTTGGGATATTGGCTTCTCGTACTTGAGACTGGGTCCTCTGACAACTTTTCTTCTTCTTCTCATAAGCGAACCACAGCTGTCATCATTTTGGCCTATTTAATGGATGCAAGTCAGTGGACCTCTAGAAATGTAGATCCACCTACTCAGAACAAGTCACAGCTTCTTTGGTGGTGTTTTCATGGACCACTTGCTTAGGCGGAAGGTGGTGCCAGCTGATGTTCCAGCAGTTTGAAGGAAAGCACGTTCTCTCCAAAAATATGCCTTTGAAAACTTTTGGGAACATTGGCTTCGTTGCCTTTATGAGGATGGAGGAATTTTTCTACTGCTTCAGTGTGGTTGATTTGGAATGTGAATGTTTTTGATTAGGGCTAAAAGACTGACAGGGTCTGAGATTTTGTTTTTAACAGAGTAGAAGGAAGACAACGATGACTCTGAACAGTGCCCTCATGGGGGTAGATTTAGAAGAAAAAAATGAAAGAAAAATACTGAGGCTGACATCTGTCAAGGCCAGGTCTGGACATGTCAGAACTCTGGATCATTTTCTGCAAATGACTGGTATTTGCTGGAAGCCAGGTGAGGGACTGTAAGGTATTGCTGTGGAATAAGAAGGTCTTACATTGAAATTGTCACTGAAATGTCAATAGCATCCATGATTGCCATTTCGCTTGCATGCTGCTGGTGCTGCTGCACTCTTTGTTCTTTTTAAAGGCTCTTGAGGTGCTCTTGTGTTCAATCAGCCTTATAAAAATGCTTGTGTCCCAGGCTGGCTCCATGCACAGGGAAGCCTTTGTTCTTGACAACTCCCCAGTGCAACAAGCTGAGTCTGTCAGACAGGCCTCCTCTCTTCAGGTTTACGAGTCAAGTGTCCCTCAGTCTTGTTTATCTGAAGTGGCATACGTGTTGCTAACACTGTCAAAACATAGTGAGATGAGGTCTCTGGTAATTATTGACAGCTCTCTTGTAATTATTGACAGAACACAACTTCAATGGGTGTTTGATTAGCCTTAGAGATAGGACATTAAAATGTTTGCCAAATCGTAGAGAGCAAGTCAGATAACGCTTGAGGCTGTATGAACTCTCACTGCATGGATGTCTGTGAGGGGCTCTCAACTTAGTGATACGTGCAGTTGGGTCAATGGCATAAAAATGAACAAAATAAATGAATTAATAATAGATTAACTTGGAAAAGGAGTGGAATTGACCCAGTTGCAGGTAGTTGAGGGTCCTACTCGTAGGAAGCTTTCCGTTCTTTCGCCATCAGATGAAAAGCTTCTTTTTGTCCCGCCCTGGCAATAAAATAGTGAGGATGAATGTGGACAGTGAGTGTCCTTGGACCCCCCCTCTTTCAAGTATGGATATAAAAATCCACTACATCCTCCCCGCCTCACCTCTCCTTCCCCACGCATCCCATTTCTAGCAAAACCTTGCCCTGGGGCTGCAGCTTTTCCTGCAGGGAGACCAGTCGAGACATGACTTCGCAGCGGGGGGAGGTCTTTTTTTTTCTTTAGTGGAGAGGAGCTTTAGCACAGAGAAATTCCTGTGCTGCCAAGACTCCTCTGCATAAACGGCATGTCATTACTTCAATTACAGGGAGCGGGTCGACTCCACTTTACTCCGCTCGGTGTGGGCCGCCCTAAAATAAACCCTTGCATAGTCTCTCATAGTCACTCTCTCTTTCTCTCTCATATGAAGTAAACTGTTCTTCTGTGTGTGGTACGTAGACTGCATCCATGCTGTGCAGTTTAAGTGGGCAGGTAGGCACGCTGAACGCGTACCTCGGTGCATTATGCAGGTATGCACGTGTCCGCCCTCAGCGTCTGAACCTGTTGAACTCCCTGGCTCGGTCTGAATGGGCGCACTCATTTAGCTCAGCCCTGCTCCGGAGAGACCTTATTACACATCTCCATCGCTTCTCAACTGAGCCTCTGTGTAAAAGCTAACAGAACTCTCCTGCATTCCTCCCAACCCCCTACACCCGCCCTTGCCCCACCTCACCCAGAGCTGCCTGCACAAAGGTGCTCTACTCTGGGGCCAGGCTTTCTGCTCCCCTCTTTTCAATACCTATTGTTGGGTGCAGGGAGCTTAATGGGAGACGTGCGAGAGCCGGTTTCCCACCAAATTCGAGTACCCTCCTGACTGCCAGAAGAGACGTGGTCAGGCTAGGTTGAGCTGGGGGAAGGTTCTCTCAGGTGCCCCCGTCATTGAGCTATTGGCCATTTTAGGACGTGATGGTTGACTAGTTTACAGTTGTCCAAAAGTGACTTACCGAACATTTAATGTGCCCATGCTATCAGTTCATGCATTTTGTCTTTTAAAAGACTTTTAATGGCTTTTAGCCTTTATTTTTTATAATATATTAATCCACATCGTTGAGCTGTGGTGCTCATGTGGATGATGCAGGTTCGAGTATGCCCTGCAACGTGCCCTAATTCCATTTTAGCTTTCTCCTCTATGATTTCCTTTCACTTTTGACTGTCTCTGTTTAAAAGTGGTCAAAAATGAAAAAAAGAAGAGTATTATTCTGTAATTTTGTCCTTCAAAGTAAGCTCTTACTCCTCTTTTTGCTGGCCCACATTATACAGCAAGTGTAGTCATTCAATACCTATTCTGATGTCAATGCCTCTACAGAATATTCCCCAGGGTCCAGCTTTCATTGTATGGTGACACCTGAGAACATTCCTGTATGGATGTTGTGAACTTCTGTAAGGACAGAAACCATTTCACAATAGCGACTGCATAAAAACATTTAGTAGGCAAATGAAATGCAGATATCACAATCTTAGTGCACTTTACAGCTGAAAGTGTTCTTGCATTTCTCATTTGTTAGTCAGTTTGGACAAAAGCATCTGATAAATGATTAAATGTGAATATTTTAAAGGGCCCCAGGCTGTGTCTACAGCATTTCATGCTAACTGTCACCTCTCTCTTTGTCTATGGGTCAAGTATGGGGCAGGTAGTTTGTTAATGAGATGCAGCTCTGTGCTTTAGGGTGCAGTGAGAATTGTGGACTCTCTCTGGATTCCAGTATGTGATGTGCATACGGTCACTTCAAGAATATATGTGTGTGCACCCCAAACATGCTTGTAGTCAGCGGCTGCCCTCTTCCTTTTCTTGAGCCTTAAAAAGCACCACCATGCCCTGTGATTTTTGTGATGTGCTTATCGTTAAGATTTTCTTTCCTAATTTAATGGTTCTCAATATTATCAAAACACTTGTTTGTCACCTTGTCATGTTGCTCTATGACAACTTTCAAGCAGAAAGCTGAGCAATAAAGTTCAGTGTGACCTGGAAAAAGGTAAGTTGATGCTTAAAGAGATGTTGTTGCTATGAGAGACGGCTGTTTCCATGGCGTCGCTATTCGGTTTTCTGAAAACATCAGTTGTGAACTCGATTACCTGTGGTGTAGAGGCTGTGGAGAGTCTTGCTAGAAAATTCCTTTCAGCGTAAACCTATATAAAATACACACTCCTATGGAATCATCCCACTTGTAAAAAACAGCTGTGCATTTTGGATTTATGATTTATGTCTACACAGCAACCACTAGCTGCTAGGTTACACATTTGTCTTATTATTGATCTTGGCAGTTTATTATTTCGGTCTGCATGGTGAGCTGTGTATTTATTCATATGTGTGGGGGTCCCTTGATATAGTGGCATTTTTGATTGGTTGGCAAACATCTCGCAGCCTGTTTTGGTACTCTGATTGAGTGAGTTGTTGTCATCGTCCAACTGTGACAAAGTGTGACTTTGGGCTCCAAAATGGGCAAACTCAATATTTTTCATCATATTAGGCCTCAGTTCATCTTTCAATATCACCCTTAGTCCAATATCAACCTTAATTTCGCTCTCTCTTTCAGTCTGTCCTCAGTTGTTTTTGAAAATGGGTGTTTCAAAATGGATGGAGCCATTGGAAATGATACTTTGAACCACAACAGGCCAAATGCATAATTCTCTAGATCCAGAACACCCATACACAGCGCAGCTGGACGCTGAACCTCTGAGTACTCTGAATCTTATACTCATTCCAGGTCAAATTATAGGCCTTTCTCTCCCATTATGCAGATTTCAACCCAAGCAGCCCATTAGAGGGAACACTACACTCTCTCCTGCTTTTATTTATGAAGAGTTTCATGGTTAAAGAGATGGTATGAATCATCTTCATGGTTGCTTTTCATCTATTTCTGTTTATAAAAGAACTCTTGTTTGCATTTAAACCTCTTTATTTACAAGATTTTACTGTCTTGCTTTTTGAGCATTTGAAAAGAAACATTGATCAAACTGAACAGGTATGGGCTTTGCCTCCAATGAGGGTATGATTTAAAATAAATAAATAAATAAATAAAAATAAATAAATATTGTTTGTATACTAGGGTAGGCATGAACAATACAGTAGGTTCTGCACTACCCGTCAAGAAACTCCCTGAATATTTAAATAATTTCTAATCATTTTAAATAACCAGCTAATATTCTTTTATAACTTTTACATTACTGCAGTTGTCTAGACTGGCAATATGTGGTAAAAAAAAAAAAAAAAGTTCAACATTTTTAAAAGTTTTAAACTATTCTTTTTTTTTTTTACTATTTGTGCAGTAAAATGACCTTTAAATAAGTTTATAATTATAATAATATAAATATAAAATGTTTTTTCTATTAATAATTTTTGTTCATGCTTTAGTGGATTTCTGTCTCCTGGTGGGAAAACAAGCTCTTTTCACGTGTTTTGTTTTTGGATTTATTATAAAATTAATATCATAACAAATTTTAGCAATTTTATTGGACTGAAGTATGAAGTATAGCAAGAGTAGCTCCTGCATCATAAAGAACTACACAGATGCAGATATCATAACAATCTATCAATAAATGCACACACATTGTCCTCTGCTTTTGACACTGGCGCTGAATAATGCATGCTAAAATACAGGGATGACCCAAAGCCTGCCACCAGTTTCATATGAATTTTAAAAGGGACTGAGGCGAGGGACTGAGGGACTGATTTATTCTCAAATGTTTTGGGGAGCTGGATTGAAATTTAGGGGGGCCAAAGTCTTCCTAGTATGGGCCTAGTGACGTCCCTGTCGTACAATAAATATGTATCATTTTTGTGTAAATATTTATTAGATAATATATTTAATAGAAAAACGCACCCAAATGGTAATACAGTACTGAATATAGTATTGAATTCCCATTTAAAAAAATAAAACCAGTATTTCCATGGTGCTTTTTTGGTAAGTGTGGAGTTTTGTCATTGACTTCCGTCTATTCCGTCGCTTCCGTCGCTTTGCAGCATCAGCATTTCTCTCAGTTCTGCCTGTCTTCTGTCCCTGCGGGTTCTTCTGCCTGCAGGAGCCAGACAGCTACTGAGGATCTTATTAATTGCTTGTGTGTGTCTGAAAGTGTAATTGGTGTTCTCTGAAGCTGTGGGTCCGACGTGGCTTTGTGCAGTCTGTGATTAAACGGAGCTAATAAGCAGATATCAGACAGCCCTGGCAAACGCTCCTATCTGCAGCCAGCGGGGCGCATACCTACAGGTAGAGCTCATGTCTCCCTGTGGCTCATTTTCATTTTTTCCCCTTCTTGTTTCTATCTGTCCTAATTTTTCTCTCCTCCTCCTTTGGATGCACTCTGTTGGGTTATTGGCTGACTGTGTCGGTTTCTTCATCTAGTCGGATCTTTTTGTGGTGTATTGTTGAGATGATCTAGTTTTCTTGTGAGCTGGTTTTGGGACATATCTTGTGGGCAGTTTAACAGAAGAGTAGAAACAAGGTAGTGGAAAAAGAGGCCATTGCTTCTCTGTTTACCATAGTGCTGAAACTAACAAAACAACCCAAGTTTCCGTGCCTATGGGCCCTCTCATGTTTCTGCTCTGCATGTTAAGATTTGCCCTAATCTGAGTCTGTACCGGCTGCAGCCACTACACACCACCTCACAAGAGCTTTTTTAACAGTCTTAAAGGGTCATGAAACCCTAAAACACATTTTTTGAAATGTTAACGGGTATGTACAGGTTGTACATCAATGAAAACAACAACAGCACTCATTAGGCCTATGTTTATTATTAAGGGAAAAGTGGTATTTTCATTTTTCGGAGCCATTTCATTCTTCTGGTTAAAAAAAACCGAGTTCAGCCAACGTCACGAAATGTGAGGTATATGTGTTAATCTGAAGTGATGATTGGCTGCCGTGGCTAGAGAGTATGCGTCTACATCATCAGTTTCTGATTTTATTATTATTCATGAGAATGAACTCTTTTAATCCAATCACTTCGCTGTATTACGCATGAGATTGCATTACAACAGGGATTTCAAATGTCACAAAACACCATTTCAGCGCTGTTTGCTCACCTCTGTCTGTTCAGCTTTGCATTGTTGTCCTTCAGACAAGTGACAAGACAAGTGTTGTTTGCATACTGCTGTGAGACTGCCAACAATATATAAAATACGACTGTAACAATATATAAAGGGGTCATGAAGTCATTTATTTTATTTTATAATGATTCCTGAGGTGCACTTATAACGTTAGTATGATTTTTACATCAAAATTTGTCATAAGAAATAAAAGGCAATTTTTCTACCCTGATTTTAGCCCTTTTATTCAAACGCTCTGTTTGAAGGGGCGTGTCTGCTGTGAGACTTCTGTGTAAACGCCCACTGCTATGATTGGCTTACATCTGTGCATTTGTAATAAGTATTACATGTGGAACTCTCTCAAAATATTTTTTACTATACAGCTTTTGAGATTAACTAAACGTGCAAAGCGTTGATAATAAATAGCGTTGTTTTTAGATCTACTCCAGTGGCAAATGGTTGCAGTGATGAGCATTGTAGCAGATGACAGACATGTCTGTTGAGCACATGAATGCAGTGATCTCATCAGTGAACTAACAGTGCAAACACCATGTAAATACGAGATTCATTGTGTCATCATATCACAATATTGAATAGATACACAGACACTGTAAAACATTTTTTAAATGAATCTTTTTTCTGTTTCTGATTCTTTTAGTTGACACAATAGATTCGATTCACTGTTTTCTTATTTGATTAAAATGCAAAAACTAAAACTATTAAAAACTATTTCTGCTTGTGATTTGGTTTTGTTTTTCTCTATGAAAATGTAAAAATCTATATATACTCAACCTCAAGTCATTCTTTCTTTTGTGGAGCACAAAATAAGTTATTTAGAAAAATGTCATCTTTTCGTCAAAAACGTTTTGTTTTGTCTATACAATGAAAGTCAATAGCATCTAATGTTTTAGACCCAATGACTTTCGTTCTATGAACGAAAAGTCTTCTTTTGTGTTCTGCAGAAGAAAGAAAGTCATACAAGTTTGAAACGACATGAAGGGTGAGTGAATGATGACAGAATTTTCCTTTTTTGGATGAACTATTCCTTCAAAAGGTAATTGAATAGAGTACTAACTACCCAGAATAGCTTATACAGCGCACTGAATAATACTGTATTTAATTGTCCTGTCTATTTAGAGTATGCCTAACCTGGAAGTCTAATACGTGGCTGGTTCATTTGGGATTTTCCTATGGGGTTTTATAATGGGCCTTTTTTTATTATTATTTATGAGTAAAATAAAGCCTGTGGTAAACATAACTTTATGATACTTTGACATTTTGTTCTACAACGTACACTGACTGCACACACTCACACCCCAAGCTGTCTTATCTAGTTATTTATTAAAAATGTACGTTTTTCAAAAATGAACATAACCGCTTCAAAATCCACATTTGCACTATGAGTGTGTGTAATTTACGATGTAGAACAAAAACTTCTGTTTTACACACAAATAAAAATACCCCATAGGAAAATCTAGAAGGAACCGCCGGTGAATTAGTATTCCAGGTTCTGACGTCATACCAGCACGCACCACTCTATACAGAGGCAGTTCTAGGCAGAGGATTCACAGTAAGTCTATGTTCTCCTGCCTGTGCGCACAGGACCATCTTTAGCTAATGGTTGAATCATCCTGTTGCTGAATGTCCTCTTCAACAAGCATGCTGAGCATGAGGGGATGACAGACATTGTTCATTATTTCACCCACACCCTCCAGAGAGTTTCAGTCAGACCCAATGACAGAACATGCCTTTTATGAGCATTTTCAGTCTGTTAGCATCCCTGACTCCCAACAGCTGGTGGCAAAAAAAAACTTTTAGTTAAGAAAACCCTTAGTGAAAATTCACTTACAAATATAACTAAGGGTCGTCTTAGCTCGAGGGGTTTGTTGCAGCCAGGCCCAGAAACCTGGCATAGCAGACTGCTTAAAAATATAATGCTGAGAGCTTTTTCACTTCAGTTTGTTCACTCAGTAGTAAATAGACAATTTCCATTATATTTCTATGCAAATTTTGGGATATTGCATAAAAATGCTGGATGGAGGCACCGCTCAGTTCTTCAGAGCGTTTTGTAATTTATTACATTTAATGAAAGATCTACAGTTTCAACTTGAGTTAAAACATAGCTATTGAGCACACTTATTCCACTTTATTCGCAGGGTTTTCATGTTTGTCCGCCACTAAACATAGAAAAATTTGATGATCGTCATTAGGCCAGTCAAATTTTTCTGTAGCATCAGTTCTGGCAGGTCACGTTAATCAACTCGCATCAGCTGACTCTCAGCTGATCCACGTCTACCTATAGGAATACGACGCTTATCACTGTATGCATAAGCTCCTTCAGTATTATCAGCAGCTATTGCGTTTCTCAGGAGCTAATTACCCTCCTCCATCCCCAGCTCCTCTCGTCAGTCAGGATTGGCTTTCTGATTCACCCTGAATCAGACTAAAATTCTCTAATTATGTTGTACATTAGAATTAATCAATGATATCTGCAATACATTCATGTTGGTTCTGTTCTGTTTACCCTAAGGGGGGTTATTGTGCTCTCCCTGCTCTTATCCATGCTAGGCTGCATGGATGCACAAGGAGTTCTTGCCCAGAACAGAACCATACCTCCAATCTTAACTATATGCTAATTGTCAATCGCATTATTTCTTCCATCTTTATTCAACAGTCACCACAATTGAGTCATCTGAGAACTTCTGCGGGTGGCATAACTTCTTTTACAGAAGTACTTCAACACTGTTGCACTTCAACAAGTGTTGGTCATGAAGAGGAAAAGAGATCCAATCCCTGTGGAGCCCCTGTGCTACTTCTCTGTGTATTTGTACAAGACCATTGCAAGGTTGAGGGACTCCCACCACCGATGGATGGGAAGGACTTTCAAATAATCTATTTGAAAGTGTTCAAAGTGTCCTGGTGCCTCTGTCAATAGCTGTAACTGTCAGCCAATTCTTGGTGATGGAAGTCCTGTGGTTCACAACAGAGTCTGCTTTTCTGAAAAAAGCATGATAGGCGTTTGTTTCTCTTTTCCCAAAAGGTTATAATTGGATGCAAAGCCATAATCTTTCCAAAAGGAGATGAGGAGCATAGGGGTCACAAGATGGCAGATCAGATTAGTATATCCAGGAATGTATCAACACTACACACCTGCATAGCTTCTGAATTCTCTTCCTCATCTATCAAGAACCAAGTTCCTCATTAAATTCACTACTACATACTCTAAAAGTAGAGGAATTTGGATCCAGTCCCTGAGGTTTCAAAGGGTCAATGTGCTGGACAAGGCGGGGACATTTTGTTGCTTGTCGTCCGTCTGACCTGTTCCCCTTAGCGTTAGTTTTCTCTTTTGTTCCTTTTTTTTGTGCCAGTGTAGACTACGGAAGCTGGCTGGCATGTGACAGGAGGTACTGGACAAGAATGAGAGAGACAGGCAGACAGAGACTGGCTGTACTGCACGCCTCGCTGCCCAGACTGCCCTGGATTTAATTAGTCTGTGTGATATTTATGCATAAATAAAAGTGGGAGCTGCCATATTTGCTCAGTCTTGCAGCCCACAAATCTCTTGCCTTGTGACGGCCTTCCTAAAGCCACAGGCATACAGCTGTGTTGCAAACCTTGACCACTGAAAGTCGTCAGGGACTTCTTTGTCACCTGTGACGTATTCCTGAAGTTCTAAACCACAGCTTTGCGTTCCATTGATGCCATCGGGAACTTTCCGTTTTTGTCTTAATTTCTATGCTTGCGTCGTGCTGTGGGAGAGGAATGTTGTGGATGTGGCTAGCCCACATCTCTTGTCATGTGATGAGGGTGTTAGTGAGTTGTTGTTGTCCCGGGATAACATTTGGATGTATCGTCTTGGCAAAATGCATGGTACATGAATTAAGAGTGTGAGTTGTTTGTGAAAGACTAACTTTATTAGGTTCCAGATGAGTTGTGTTAGCGTGGTTGTGCAATCATGACCCACAGCTGGTCCTTTCCGCCAGGCTGTCAGGAAACAGGAAAGTCAGGGTGTGCATGACCAATTTTTTATTTATTTTTTTGCAGTGCAAGATCTGGACTGAGGCGCTGTGGCAAATCACCCACCATCTGAATTGGCTGAGCAGAGTGTGTGCACGCATATGAATGTGTGACCATACTGTACTTCCCTTATTGTCCTGCACAATGTTAAATATACAGTCTGCACCAAGCAGGCTGTAGAACAGGAAGTGGCTCAGTGTGTTTTGTTCTCAATGGGTGACAGTGATATTCATCTCCGGTTAGGCAAAGCATGACCCGTCATTCAAAAATCCCCTGCGCCTTCATTCAAAAACGCCTTTCCTTTTGTTTTCCCCCAGACCTGTGCAATTCAGCACAAGATCTGGAGAACTAGTCTTTGCACCACAGGGGAGACTCTAGCAGGGAAGGAAAGGCATTGGTAGACACAGCAAAACACAACACAACAGTCCAGTGAAGCCCTTAGCAACCGCACTAAGCTGTTACACACACCTTACTGAGGACTCTTGATGGATTTGAGGAGGATTTTTGTCACAATTATGTTTCCATCACAACAGTCATATCATAAATTTGGCATCTTTTAACTTAAACAATGATTTACTGATCATTTAAATTCTAGCTGAAACTGATACACTGTTAGTTTTCATGTGCATTAACTAAAATGATCTAAACTTCTTTATTAAAAAATATTAAAAAGACCAAAAGTTTTAAATTACATGTACCCAGCAATTCACTTCAGCATCTGCAATAACCGATAAGGTGCTGATATAGATCCTCCATCAGTATAAACCAATGTATTTTTCAGGCACACATCCAGTTAATGTCTTCAAGGCTAAATAAAATGGGTGATGACTCAGATAGATAGGCTACATTTCAGAAAGATGATTGGTTCTTTTAACTGGTGGGACTAAAAGGTGGGACTTCCATTTTTGAGTTGCATTTTAATACATTTTTATCTCATTCTCCTCATACTGTCTCTGCTGTTGTTGATCTTTTTGAGATTCAAGTTCCCAGGCATTATGAGTGTGAAAGGTACGCTTACATCTTTTGCTCTGAGGCATACTCAGCCTGTTTTCATCTACAGTACCCCTAATCTAAATGCCAATTAGAGAGCTGTGTGTTGTGAAAGCTGCAGAGGAAGCAGATTAAACAAACGTACATGCTTATGGATTCAATCAGCCCTTGTTTTTCAAGTTTAATAGGGTTTTTTGTTACTCAAACTGGCTTGATTCATTTATAAAAAATAAAATAAAAAAAAAACCTTGAGCGAAAGAGAAGGTGGCAGACTGCACAAGAAAGTGAGTGCTGCAAACAGAGCTGCTTTTTGTTTCTCAAATTGTAGAGGGAAATTACTGTGAAAATGAGGTAATGAACAGAGAGTAGCCAGAAGGCCAGGGTCTCATTCATATATCCAATCATGACACTCCTTTGTCTGTCTGCACACAGACTTTGTGTATATATTTTTTTTATCACTCTGCTTTATTTTTGCATGTACAACTGTTGACTTCTAGGTATGTGAAAGTGGTGGAGGTCAGATAGCTGAATGGAACAGTTTCACAGACTCAGGGCTTTGGGTTTAAGCTCAGCTGGGCCTCTTTGGTCCCGACTGGCAGATGAGGTGACACCTCAGTGAATTATCGTCTTTTACGTCCTCTGTTAGATTTGAAAGGCAGTCCTCAGTTTTCGCTTCCAGCTGAAAGCCTGGCTTCTTCACACAAGGCTGTCTCTTATCCCACCACTTCCCTCAGCCCTAGCGAACAAGCGCCCGATTGTTGCAGCCTATCCTTGAAGGAATTTTTCAATTTAACTTTTTATCGTCTTTTGGAATCGACACCTTATTAATCAGACATTCTTTCAAAGAGGAGGAAACTTCAAGGATTTTACTTTCGGAGCAACCTTCACAATGTAAATCCATGGCCGTAACCGCAATCATACCAGCCGGAGAACAAAACAAGATATTTCAAACAAAGAGATAAAAAGGCTACAAAGTTTATGAAATATTAGTCCGGAATTTCTGTAAACACAGCCATTAAGCTATCACAACCCATATCCATCTCATTGTAAGTTTCCACTGTAAGTTGTACAAATCCTAAAATAAATGCAGGCTTCAGTTTCAATGGAAATCCTAATTATGGGTGAGAGGCCGAGGCTTAGCATAGGCCCCATTAGCTGCTAAAGCAGGAGGGATCCAGGCATCAAAGCAGCTCAGCATGGGCCGCTCAACTGAACTAATCTCAGCCTAACCACCCAGCACTTTAACCTGTCGCCTGAGACCACGACTGCATCAGGACCACTCTTCACAGCCCGACAGCTGACTGAATTAACTCCGATGGCCTTTGTTTAGTCATTTAAACTCATTTCCATTTCTTTCTCTCTCTTTTTGCTATCTCTTTCTTGCTGTTTTCCATCCATCGCTCTCTCTCAGAGTCCTCCCCTCAGCTCTCTGGGACTGTGGCTTGGCGGCTCTTAAAAGGTCATTAATTATTTCTGGTTAGCTGTAGGGTTTTTTCGCTGTGTGTGGCCGTCTGTTGGCCTGTCTGTCGGTCTCTCTCCTCCTTCCTCTTCATGTACTATGGTGTATTTCACAGCGATTCTGTCTGTTTATAGTTTTGACACATTCAGGTGCCAACTTTCCTATCTATCCATTCTAACCTTCTGTCTCCAACAATACCATCTTTTTTTATTTCTTATTATCATTTTCTGTTTTATGCTAAACCCTTAATTTGCACAGCAGTTCCTTCTCTGTTGACAATATTAACTTAAATCTAATCTGTGAATCATATGAGTGATTCTATAATTGGAGATACATTTTGCATTTCAAAAAGTTAAGGACTAACAGTTTCACTAACAGAAATTCTTTTCAGTATCTTATTGAAAACATAATCAATTTTAATAATTTGGTGCTTGCCAACAAAAATAACGGATTTCTTTATATTATTTTTTGTCAACTCTGTTACTGTCAATTCTGTTACATACTGTCAACATTGTTACTCCACCTTGGTAACAGAGTTTGACGGTAACAGAATTGACAATTTTAAACTTTAGCCAAAAACTCCACTCGCTGAAATAAATGCTAAGAGCACATAGCACTAATGAAATCATGATTAAAAGACTTCTAAACAAACCACTGTGTGATCAGTGATATGGATCTAGTCCCCACTCTGCTAAAATACCAGATGCAAGAGGGATCATTCCAGGTTGATCTTGCATTTCCAGTACAGTCACATTCTGTTCTCCTCACTGCAATTAGAGACATGTGTCTGTGAGACAGCATCATCAGGAAAGGCTGGGATTGTGACTGGGCCTAAAGGAGGTCACCATCTGTTTAATCTGTTTATTCTTGTTTTGCCATGCCTATCTCACCTGATGTACTGCATAAACACAGAGCATGAGGAGTGGTAAGTAATGAAGGATGGATGGAAAGTCAAACAGAATAGAGAGAAGAACGGAGATGCAATGAGCATGTGGATGGACCACATTATTACACAGAGAAATAATCAGATTTATGCTGTCCTGGTGTCCACAAACATTTATAATGTCTTTGGATGGGTTTGCACCTCTCATGTAAATTGAACCAATTGCCGCCAAATAACTGTAGATTTATGTCTGCTTTTGTGGATCACACAAAACTAACCATTTAACATCAATGGAAGGAACAAAATGCATGGTGAAATGGGACATGGTGTGCTATCTGTATCCAAGAAGGACATTTTATTGGTTCTTGCTAAGGCCATTAGCAGAGTCATTATTCCGTTTTTTTGTTGTTGTTGTTGTTACTGTATATATACATATATACACACTACCGTTAAAAAGTTTGGGGTTGTAGGTTTTTTTTTTTTTTTTTTGAAAAAAGTCTCTTGCCAAGGCTGCATTTGTTTGATCAGAAATAGTTAAATCAGTAATATTGTGAATTATTAACATTTCTATTTTAATAATACATTTTAAAATATAATTGATTCATGTGATGGCAAAGCTGAATTTTGAACAGCCATTACTTCAGTCTTCAGAAATCATTATAATATACTGATTTGCTGCCATTATCAAAGTTGACACAGTTTTTTCAGGATTTGAGAACAACATTTATTTGAAGTGGAAATCTTTTGTAGCATGAGGAGCGTAACCACAAAAATCTCTACCTGTTGACAAATTTCTACTGGTATATCGCCCACCCTTAGAATGACATGAGGCTGAGTAAATTATCAATTCTGTCAACATTTTTGATTGAACTATCCCTTTCTCTATTTTCAGTCCTTATGAAGCGTAGTATTTTTTTGCCTTCCGGTGAAGCATGTGCATGGGTCTGATGAAGTCAGGAATGTTCTCTCTCTCTCTCTCTCTCTCTCTCTCTCTCTCTCTCTCTCTCTCTCTCTCTCTCTCTCTCTCTCTCTCTCTCTCTCTCTCTCTCTCTCTCTCTCTCTCTCTCTCTCTCTCTCTCTCTCTCTCTCTCTCTCTCTCTCTCTCTCTCTCTCTCTGAGGATGTACTGTGGCTTCTTTACGAGGGAGGGAGGGATGGAGACATTGAGGGGGTTGCATTCTGGCTCTGTGGGCTCTGCCACATGTTGTGCCTCTTACAGTAGTGGTGCTGTTTACGGGTGATTCTCCAACTACAGGCACTTTTGTGTCCTTGACCTTTGTTTGTAAATAAATAAACAAACAAGTGCACAAATAAATTGTCATTATGAAGTTCATGCTCCAACATCCTAGTAACCACCAAATCTTGCCCCTTTTTTCTTTTAAAAATGCTTTTGCAGGGCTGTTTATTATCAGATTTTGCAGTTTTATGCTTGTCCCCAACCCAGACTGGTCCTCTTTGAATGTTAGAAAATTATATTAAAGGATCGATTTAAAAATATTTTTTAACATGTTTGTCTTAAGGACAAATAAAATAATATCATACCATCGAAATTCCATATGTATATCATAATTTTAAACTATTTTTGGAATTAAATAAGTCTGTCCCCAGGTTTTCCGTCATTTCCACCTCCCTCAACAAAATCCACTTTAATAGATCCACCTTAAATATTTTATTTACTTGGTAATCATGGAAATAATAGTGAAAAGGACATATTAGTTGAAGATGAAACTTCAGGCACATGTGCTCTTCAGCACTAGAAAATAAATCAAGGTAACTCAAGCTTTTGAGGGTGACATGAGGGTGTGCTAATATTGCAGAAAAACTGCTAAAATGTCATTTCCATGATATATGCCGTTTTTGTGTGCTATTTGCATGTTCTCATGACATATTTGTGCTTTTGGACTGAGAACTTTATCACCATTCCAGTACACTCTAAATTTATTTTTATTTATCTATATTTATATGAATGTTTTGAGCAGGTTCATATAATTTGCATATAATTTGTAATCATTATTTTTAAAACTATTAGGTATACTGTTCAACTCATATATGTTAAATAATAAAATACATGGTTAAAAATATTTTGGAATGGCAATTTAAGTAAAAATAAACAGAAACAATCTTCCCACCATAAACCGTCATTTCCACCACTACAGTTTTTAAGAAAAAAAAAACAAGAATAACCAATGATGTGGATCTAAATGTATTTTAAATCAAGTAGTAATAGTTCATTACTTACAATATATGTGTGAGTGACTTATAATAAACATAGACCTGAGCAAAAATGAGATGCTGTAGGCAAAAACTCGTAGCAACTCGTGGCATTTAGCAACTTTAAATAAAAATGCATTAAGTTCATGAAGTATTAAGATTTATTTTGTTACATTATTAGGTAGCCACTGATGTTGTTGACTGATACATAATCTTATATAACAGTTTTACAATATTATATTGTAATAAAATACATTAATTGAAAAGTGGTGGAAATTACATCTTTGAAAGCGCTCTTCAGAAAAACTGTTAAAAATAATAATAATCCATGGAATTCTAAAACTGCCCACTGTTATATTGTGTTAGAAGACAAATGAATGAAGCTAGGAAGATTGTTTTAAGAGTGTTTTAAGAGAGTGGATTTTCCATAAACTCACAGTGCCAAAAGTGCTCCTGGTTGGAGAATCACCCTTACACGTGTGTTTATGTTGCAAATGGGTGTGACCTTCCATCCAAAATAAAGAAATTGTGCATCCTTCATTGATGACTCGGTCACCTTTTTATTCCCCAAACTCTTTCCTCTGTCCTCCATTAGACCACAGTCACGCTGTCACTGTACTAAACCGTTGGATCATTACAGACTTGCACAAATGCTATGTTATCAAAACCAAGTTTACTGTTAGTGGTGAAATCACTCCATAATTCTATACACATTTCAAAATTCAAACCCTAGGGGGTGGGAGTACACCTTCGTGTCGGCTACACACTCTTCTCGTTTAGGAGATCTTCCCTTGGGCCATCCAACTCACAATGATACTGCTGTGCTCCACGGTTGGCTTCAGTTGCCTGCTGAGTCACTGCAGAGCATCTTCCATCCATTTATGCTTTAGCCCAGTCACTCAAATGTCACAAACCAACCAAAGATTGTGAAATCATCTCAAATAAATGAACATGTCCATCTTCCTCACAGCACAAAACCAGGCCAGCCAAAGAGGGTGTGTTTGCAAGTTTGAGATCATATGGCATTATTTTGCAGATCTTACTCTTTATTTTTCAGTTTCATGACAGTTTGTTTCTCTCACTCTTCTCACAGAAAGGCAGTCCAGGAAAGTTCTCCATGAATGTACGTCACAATGATGATGACAGACCAGATTCCGCTGGACCTGCCGCCACCACTATTGAACGGGGAGGTGGCTATGATGCCGCACATGATTAATGTTAACGGGGATGGATCGCAACAGGTGAGCTTTACTCCGGATGATGCTTGAATTGTTAATGTATACCTGGAATGCAATTTATGCAAGGTCACTTTGCATAAATGCCTCTGCCAGATGCATACATATAAATGCAAATGTAAGCTGCTACACATTCATAGACCAGGGATTTTTAAAATTGTCGATACCATGATGGACCTCTAAATAAGATGATCCCATTTCAACAATGTAAAAAGTGTGCATGTATCAAACAATTTGCAGTATTAAATAACTGAATTTTATATTTTCATTGCACTAGATCCGAAATAAATATAATCTGGAAATGTTTATTATGTTAATGGAGTGTCCCTTCTCTATCCACTATTAGAGTAATTGTAAATGTATAACGCTGAATTGAAATATTTTAAATTCTATTTATTTGTAAAGTGCTTTTCCCATTCAAATATTCAAAATAGTTTCATTCATTGTTGAAATATTTCAAATATTTTTTCAAAGCAACTTTAGAAATTGATCATGCTAAAGATAATGTTGGTGAGAAGAAACAGTTGCAAACTATTTCCAAAATATATATTTTTAGATTTTATGAACAGTTATAAATAAATAAATTACAAAGTATCTTTTTACAAAACTATATGCAGGCATGTTTTGTTTGTTACTGTTCAAATTGGTTAATCAATTGATTTAATGATTTAAATTATAATTCATTACAGAAAAGATAATTTTTCCATATAATACATTTCAGTCACATTTGGCTTTACAATGACAATATTTAAACCTATTTATTTAAATTTGCATTCTGCAGATGATTTAATATAACAACGCTGACTTAACCAATGGCTTGAGTTTGGGACCGGATTATCTGACCAATAGCAGACGTCCAGCAGTGTTCATAAAATACACTCTTCACCTTTTATAGAGAATCATTGCAAAAGTAAAAGTCTTTTTTTCAGTTTTCTGTGGTTTTATGCTGTGCTGATGGAAAAGTTCATCAGTAGTTTGAGAGTTGAAAGTGAAAAGTTGACTTGCTTTGTAGCTGCGTGTCTCCCTAAATTCATTTTTTCTCACTTATACCTGATGTAAAACATAGCCAGATACATCCATTCTGAACTAGATCTGTATTTTGGTCCATGAGGAATGTTGTTGTCATCTTAAATTAGACATTCAAGGAGTGCAGCGAGCCCTCAGGCATGCTTCACATTTTCCTCACACATCTCTCTGTAGATCTGGGCTATCAGAGCGGATCAGTGTGTTCTGATCTCTTCTCCAGGTGCTGCAGATACAGCGCCCCGGCCGTGTTTCCTCCGACCAGAGCGGAAAGAGAATCAGACCCTTGAGAGATAAGGAAAAGGGCGTCTGCAGCAGATAGTGAAGGTTAAATGCGTTGGATTCAGCCACGTCCTGTTTCTCTGCATCACTGTAAAGAAAAAAAGATGGCACAATGACGAAGTTGTCAGTATGTACCTGGCACCCTTGATTAATTGTAACATTAGACTGCCAACATGATCCGATTTCAGCCTGATATGCAAAGGTGCAATGTTTGCGTAAGTTCGTGCCAGTGTTCATTTGCATTCTGGTGACGTTGCGCATCAGTAGAGTCATTTATCTGCATTAGGTGTGTGCTGGGAACGGGAGGGGGTTTGAACAAGGTTTTCCTCTGGAAAGCCGGCTTGACTCTTCAGTGCATGCCGTCGTTCCCATAGCAACAGCAGCAGCAGCAGCAGACAGTGTGTGTATGTGTGTGTGGAGGCAGGAAGTAGGTGCCCAGATCTCCAGGGCTGGAACGGGGAGATGGGAGATCCGCCTGACACTCCACCATCAGGGCTGTGAGGAAACCCAGGGCTCATGCGACATGGCGGGCCTACTTTTTCACATCTACAGGCACGTTTGCACTCTCAACAACCTGTGCACTGACAACATGATGGTAAGCAGCCTGGAGCAAAAGATGGCATGACGACTGGACCATTTCGAGAGGGTTTCACAACATCTGGTTGCATCGTATTTGCTTTCTTGGCAGTTGCGTTGACTGTAGTTCGCTAAATGTTCCATGGATCATTTTAATGTTATGGACTGATGTATTTTAAGGATTTGCAACTTTTCTCTCTCTCTCGGATTGTGTTTGCAGAACACAACCTTGTGTCAGAAGTTTTGAGTTACACGCCTGTCTGATTTCCACTTGTTTTCGCAGGTGATCCTTGTGCAAGTCAACCCTGGAGAGACCTTCACCATCAGAGCAGAGGATGGATCCCTGCAATGCATTCAAGGTATGTTGTGCTTCCTATCTCATGCAACAGGTTCCTCCGCCCCGCCGTCTCTGGAGCTAGTTTCTGGAATTGTTCCGAGTTTGCATACAAGTTGTGCGTTTGAGGATGGTGCGAAATGTGGGATGGTGCCGCTGTTCCCTGTATTTCTGTTTGTGTGGTGTTCTTCTAGCTAATCGAAACCATGACTGGTGTGTTATTGGATTTGGAGCTGGTGTAAACCGATGAGAGGCCGGGCGCAGGGCCACGACTGGCATGCTTCTGAGGAGTATACAATGGCAGATTACAAAGCCTCTTTGTCTCATTACCCCTCTTCTTTAACATTCAATGTCTTTGTAGCTAATTATTGATGGACAAGATGGATTGTTTGCACACGCTGCGGTTGGGTTCTCTGAACAGCTGTGCAGATAAGGACCGCTCTCACTGGGGAACATTAGTTTAAGAAGTTTCATAATGTTCTTGTGTCTGGCTGCCTTAAAATACCCAAAGGAAATTTGCAGTAAAATTTTCTGTTAAAAAGGCATGAATGAGCCCCATCAGTACGCCTGAAATATACCTTCATCGACAGATTTTTCTTTAATAGTAATTCATTAATTCATACTTCAGCAAGGATGTATTAAATTGATCATAAGTGACAGTAAAAACATTTAAACTATTCAAAGATTAAAATATATTCAAATTTTAATGATTTATGAAGGATCATGTGAGACTGAGGACTGGTAATGACTGCTGAAAATACTGCTTTGCCATCAAAACAAATTACATTTTACAATGTAATTATATCATTTAAAATAACCATTTTCTCTTTGAATACAATATATATTTAGAGGCTTCTTAAGAGAGTTTAAGATTCAGCCATGCTGACAGACTTTTGCGAGTATGATTGCTTTTATTGAACCGTTCTATACAATGAAGATAATCAATTATTTTTTAGTTTATACATTGGCAAGTTAGTTTGACATTCATGTTTTCCTTTCCTAAAATAGTTTCAGAAGAAGCCATAACATCAAGTGTCACCAAGAAACACAGAAATCCACTCCGGAGATTCAGTTAAACCTGAAAACACCCACTCTGACTTTCAACAACCGGCTTCTCGCTGCAGGCAAAATCACAGTCCCATAAGAAAACACTGTCAGTTAACATCGATTTCCTTGCTCAGAAGTGATCTTCAGGTTGTGGAGGCATAGATGAGTGGAGAACAGGGTGGATGGGCCGTTGTTTTTTGGCTGTGAATGGCACACTGTTGTGATAAGGGACAGAAACGGGGCTCTGCAGGGCTTGGCAGCAACATGTGTTGACACAAGAATAAAACAACAGGTCACAGGCCATAGCACCGGTCCTGCTCGCTTCCACAATGGGCTTTTTTGTGTTCATCAACTATGTCTTCACCTGTGATTCCCTAATAGCTCTTTCTTGTGGCATCAATGCATTAACATTCATCCATTGTAGTCTCAGCCAAATTGAGAGTGTCCCTGTTGCTGCATTTTTGTCAAACCAGTTCCTCAAAAAGTTTCAATGCTGTTACTAATGTCTGTACTTGACTTTAACCTCTCCCTGTAAAAGGTTAAAAACAAGAAGGAAGTACTTAGGTTAAGCCTTTCAGGTCGTGCCATTGTGTTGGACAGAAGCACACAGGCACATCCGACGCTTAGTGAAAAGCCACGGCTTATGGCATCACGGCGTTGAAAAAAGCAACCCAGCTAAACAACGAGGACAAGGTGTGGTGCACGGAGGAGAGGGGCATTTCAAACACACATGTTTACAGAAAAGGTCACTGGGTTTAATTAGAAGTGTCGACTGAAGCAGAGGCTCTGAAGTAGCTGCTTTTTACAGAGAGGCTTCTTTGTCATTATGCAAACCTCAGAGCAGAAGCCTAGATTTAGGATTTTATATAAAGTAACCACTGTTTAGCCCGTGGACCGCTGGCAACATAGAACGCACAGAGAAAACGTTTTGAAAAAGCTCGGGCCAAAATCGCATTTGGAGTCAAAAGATTTAATTTAAAGGGGTAGTTCACCCAACAATCATGATCATTTTGTCATCATTTACTCACCCTCATGTCATTCTAAGCCTCTATGACTTTCTTCAGCGGCACACAAAAGAAGAATTTGAAACACTTGTTCCAAATCGTGAAAGTCAATGTGATCCAAAACAACAACATTGACGGATATTGTATAGCCAAAAAAAAAAAAACTATTTCAATATTTATTGTTTTGTTGTACAGAACAATGAATGCATGAATGATTAAATAAATGATGATGGAATTTATCCTTTTAAATATGAAAGTTTGTGTCTCAGTCACGTAATTTGACTCTAGGCTTCTGAAAAAATTGAAGTAGGATAGTGGAAAAGTGGAAAGAGGAGGATGTTGGGTAAGAATTTTATAATCAAGGATTCTCCGTTCTTATTGGTCGCTTTCCGTCCTCCCTCATAATCATCTTTCGCAAAAACAGTACATTTTTACTCTTCCCACGTGGAGATCCCACTCATCTCCTATTTTTGACTCACTTAGATGAATGTTGTGCGAATATTTTTAGCATGCTAAGCCTCAACTTTTTAACCCAACTTTCTTAATCTTAACCCTTTGCCTGCCAGGTGCCATTGTTGGTCTTGCAAGCGCTAGTGTCTTTAAGTTTTTTGGCTGAGTGGCAGGTCATTACGGCACTCAGAGTCATATGTTTACTGGAGTTTCAACCCGCTCTTATCGCTGCTAATTAGAGTGGAAGAGGTTGAACTGTAATCTTTGTCTTGTTTAAACAGGGTGACCTTTTTCTTTTTCCAGGGGACCGCTTAACAAGTCCTTTCTCGGCAGTAAGGCTGCTTCATGCTGCTTTCCCACACTTTTGCAAATTGAGGGCTGTCCTGTTGTTTGAGTTCAGTCTGTCCTGGGTTGGTCGTTGTCTGGTTTGTGTTTGTGTTTGCGCCACCCATGCACCCCCTTTTTTTTAGTTTGTTCCGAGGTCAGGGCAGTGTGAATGTGTTATCTACAGCATTTCCCCACTGAGGAAGAGCTCAGTTGTGTTTTGACTAACCTAGCTGAGAGATGTGGTGTTTATGAAGGTCTAGTGGGCCATGGGTAGATAAAGCGAGAGTTTTGGGGTTAACTGGGGACACTGGTTCTCTTTGAAGTGGTCATCCATCATCCATCTGTGAGCACTTCCTGTTTGTCATTTATTCAAGGACCAGGCCTGATCAGCAAGCCACTTTTATGCTTTTGGACAGACATTTACCATTTTCATTTGTTTTCCATCTTTTCTCAGTATCTGCTGATAAGGCACTAACTGTTTGGGTATTTAAGGGCAGTTTTTTTTTACGTAACCAGCGAATTACACAATGACCTTCTAGGTTGTCAGAGAGTTGGGGGGGCTGATGTGCAAACACCCCTTTTTATTATATTAATGAACGCAACTTTAAGCTTTCACACGCAAATAATTGACACATGAACTCCACGTTCCTATTTCAATGTTGTTAAGTTGTGGACATTTTCAGCAAACAGTTTGCCCCAATCGCTCCAGCAAAATGGCTGCCCACTGCTCCGTGTGTGTGTGTGTTCACGGTTTGCTGTGTGTGTGTGTGTGTTCACTACTCACTTCACTTCTCCTAATGTGTGTGCACTAACTTGGATGGGTTAAATGCAGAGGACAAATTCCGAGGATGGATTACCATACTTGGCCTTCATGTGGGCGATCTGATGATTTTATTTTGTGATTGATCTTGAAGACGTCCACAATCTAATTTATACGGCATGTCCCACAGTAGACTGGATTTTACGACAGTCACATTACATGATTTGACTGATTTAGACGTTAACCCTTAAACATGCAACGTGCACCACAGGATTCATACTCTTTAGTCTCTTGTAGGAGGCATGAGAAATATTTTTTCCTATAAATTCTGTTGTCATTACCATAGTTGAGTCTGTTTGGAGTATGTTAATGTTTTATAGGTTAACGTTTCATAGGTGTAGAAAGTTGTACATGATGTTTGCTTGTCACCAAAACAACCTTTTCCATAACCTGATTTCCATATTGTTGTAGATGGGACAACACTGTACTTATAATGCACAGTGATAGTAAATTGTGGACATAATGCATCTCATTAAATATGAACATAAAATCAATAGTATACATAGATTTTGCAGCGCTTTCTTGGCAATTGAATTAAGATTTCACAGTTGAATAAGCTTGTAAGTCATCTTCAGCCCAACTTGATGGAATTACATAAAAATACCCCGTTTCTGTGTCTGTTCTGTGAGTATGTTTGTGTAATTAAATGTGTTTTATTGTTTCTGCTCTGAGGAGCCATGGAGAAATGCTTCTCTGGTGTAATTACAGCTTTTGCTGAGAGCACATTATTCTCATCTGCACACCGTAATTTAGCAATGATGCACAGCAAAAGCGTTGTAGTCAGCAAGCGCTGAATCTGATTTTCTGCACAACAAACACCAAAAAGATTTCATTTATGCCTCGGAAAGCATATCAAAATTAAACATGCTGAATGAATTTGTCAGGAGCCAGGGGAAGTCAATATTGTCCAGAAAAACAAAAACAATAATGAGCAGGAAAGACATGATGCATTCTCTGACCGAAAGAGGACAAAAGTGTTCTTGTCCTTGCCATCGGACTGTATCTACAGTGACTGAAGGTCATTAGCTATCTTTAGAAAAGCCCCATGAATGGCTATTGTGGCATGAAGTGAGTGACTTTCTCAGCTTACCATACTCCCACAAAGCACAGAGACAGAGAGGCAGACATTTCATGCCACAGGCTCCACCGAGTAGGAATGGACTTGAGCACCTGGGTAACAGCAATGGACTTGAGCACCTGGGTAACAGCAGTGTGCTTATTTTCAGTGTCTGTTAAGTACTCATATAGTATAAATTTGTAAAATACACATCCCTTTAGGTCTCCACCTTGTGCATGTCTAAGAGACACATCCCATGATATGAGCAATCGCTTTTCCCGCTTACTTCACCAACAGCAGTCATTTCATAAATGATTAATGATCTTCCTTGTCATAAGTCCACGTGGCCCCACGACTGAGCCTGGTTTCTCCCAAAGTTTTTTTTCTCCATTCTGTCACCTGATGGAGTTTGAGTTCCTTGCCACTCTCGCCTATGGCTTGCTTAGATGTGGACACTTAATATTCAACAATATTATTGATCTGACTGTACTGACGCTGTTGTATGAAAACTGAACCGAGCTGGACGATGACATAATTTTTTGCAGAACTGCTTTAAAGATGAAATTAACTAATTTAATAATTTATGATTTTTACAACAGAACTGAATTAAAACTGAACTGACTTCAGCCGGAATGCATAATTTTCCTGTTATCACTGTAAAGCTGATCTGAAACGATCTGTATTGTATAAAGCGCTATATATAAATAGAGGTGACTTGACTTAACTTACAATTGCACTCTGCTAAAGCAAATCGGAGAGTAATGGGGCAGATGTAATACAGAATCCATACTGTAGCCCTGAAGGCAGCTTTCCTGTCCTTTTACAGAGGTGAAAGTGTTACAGTTTCTCCTTTAGGGTTTATTTATCTATGTCCACAAAGCAGCTGGGCTTCTATTTATGTTTTGCAGCCTTGTTGCCTGAGAGACAGGTCTAGCATTAGATAATAGGTCAGCTGGAGAAGACACTCAGGTGATGTGCTATAGCATGTGTTGATTAAGTATAACTTCATGTTGATGAAGGAACCCAGAAGAAGAGGCGATTCTGATTATTAAAATTAATAATGCAAGCCCTATTAACAGGATTTGTGGCTATATTATTATTATCATTATATTTTTTTGAGCTGTGAAGTTGTATGAAGGCAAATGTACATTTATTAACAATATGTAGTATATTGTTCAGTTTACTTCCATTTTAAGTGTGTTACTGTAACCGCATCTTAGAAAAGAACTGAGGGACAAGTTGAACCCTGAACAATCCAAGTTGAACCCAGAACAATCCTTCTAAAGGAGATGGAAGCAAGTAAGTAAGTAGTCATTTAAGCAAGCACTTTTTCAAAGGCATCTTATACTTATAGGTAGGGCTGGGCGATATATCGCATGACATTATGCGCATCTCGTCAGTAAAGCCGGTTCCTTGATTAGTAGTAAATCGCCATCACCTGCTTTCAGACGGAGCGGCATTTACTACACAGAGCCGTAGTTAACTGACAAGCTGAGCCATATCGCATTAATTATCACGGACGTATCGCCGTATACATAACCTGGACACAGTCACATCTGATAACAGATCACTCTAAATTGTAATGTGGACTCATGCATTTTCTGTAAAGCTGCTTTGAAACAAAGCGCTATACAAATAAATGTGCATTGAATTGAAAGTTTATTTACTTTAAGGCAAGGGGTTTCCTCACTTTTTTTCAACTGATCAATTTTTACAGTGTAATTTTCATTTCTACATATACATTTGAACATTAAGTTAAATTTAAAATTTGAAGTGAACATTAACATTATTTCATGAATTATGAATGGACATGAGTATATTTTAAAATTTAGCATTGACTTAGAATAATAAATGCTCTGAAGAAGTTGTTTATTGTTATCTCATGATACCTAATACATTAATTGAACAGTTTTGTAAAGTGTTCAATCCTAGAAAGAAAAAGATATGCCTCCCGGTCTACAAGGTGCACAAGGTCAGGTTTGTCATCTGAAGAACGTCATCTCAGATCTTATTTTCTTAGGTGTGTTAAAGATTCAGAATGAACACGGACACACTTTTGGCACGTGTATTTGATAACTTCAGTTTCTGACCAAAAAGGTCTGTGTGACTCAGTTGGTGGCTCATGGAGAAAAGCAGATTCCCTGAGAAAGATCAATGGCAGGCGAATTGAGAGAATTCCTCCTGTCTACTGACCCAAGCTCAAGCGAGGAGGACAGTGTGGGGTGAGAGGGTTCATTTGGACAGGGCCCGTTGACTGGCCAGAGAGGCACGGCCCGAGACGATTTGCCCGGCTTATTCCAGATGTGCCTCACAGGCTTGGCAGAAGATTAAAGCTCTGCTGGCCATTCCTCAGACACACCCTCTCAGAGCTGAGTGAGCGAGAAGAAGGGAAAGATTGCAAACACATCAGGTCCATGGCCTCTTTAGATTTTTGCAGTTTCAGTACAATGTAACATAAAAATGTTCCTTGCAGACCATTCCAATATCATAACCAAATATTGGATTACAGAAGTCCAGGACCAAACCCTACATGGAAACTAGATTTCATCAGGAAAGAATGTGAGATCCAGTGAGTTTTTAGCTGTGCGTCTTGGTATGGCATCAGGGTAGTTGGTGTGATTAGGGTCAGAATGCAGAAAGGAAGGATTGCATATCTGGAAGTGCCTTCATATGCTTGTGACCTGAACTTTTAGGTCCTTTCAGGAAGGCCCATTTGATGGGTAGGACTTTGTAAGATCTCTTTTTTTCCCCTCTTTTTCTTTTAGTCATATAGTTAGTTGTAACATGGTTTGTTGATAAGGGAAGGAGGAGGCGGGAACCGGCGTACTTTTTTCTCAACTTGTGGTCGTGTGACAGTGCATAATTTGCGCAAACCCTTGTGTTTTTCTTTTTTGGAGGCTAGATGTGGCTCTTCCAAGAATGATTGCTAATGTTCCTCTGAAATAAAGGGGGTTTAAATGGAACTGGGTTGGCTGTTCTCAAATCTCAAACTGAACTGAACTTCTCGAGTATGTCAGCAACTCTTCTGCCAGCTACATGTCCCACCTTTTCCTCCGCTCTCTCCTCCCCTCGGCTTCCCCTCAGCCAGACGCTTGCGTCCCGTCTTCTGTTTTTAATCTCTCCTCACGCTTTTCTGCATTCTCACTGTCTCACTGGGAGTCTAGTCCTCCTTCTACAGTAATATTCCTCTGCTCACTCAACTCTCTCTCTCTCTCTCTCTCTCTCTCTCCGTAGGCAGTCTGCTCCAGACAGCTTGAGTGCGACCTGGCAGCAGTTTTGTTTCCTGCTGACGTGGCTCTGCTGTATCAGGGCTGCTGAAATCCCTCTCCCTCTCTGTCTGCCTCCCTCTATCTCATTTACTTCCTGCTTCAGTGGCTATCAGTCTGTGCTGTACTCTCACAAAAAAAAGTCCCACAGGCCTTTATTACTGATCAGTAGGGTTCATTTGGATCTCGTTCGTTCCTCCTTGGTGGCGTATATGAGTTGAGTATGGATGGTGTGGTGCTGTGCCATGTCTGTCCCGCTCTGCTCCAGCTGAGGAGTCTGTGGTCTGTGCCGGAGCCAACCATAGACACTGCTCTCCGAAACATTCTGCTGATGTGGAGTCTTCTGCGTGGAGACAGGCAGTTTAAAGGGACAGTTCACCCAAAAATGAAAATTCTCACATAATCTGCTCATTCTCATCGTGATTTTGTTTCCTCAGAAATTGAGTTATTTAGCACAAATTGAGTACTGCATGACTTTTATATTGGGGATGCTCAATGTGCATGGTGAAATAACGGTTATTTGGCTAATATTACAATATCTTTTAATTTATCGGTATTCGTGAATATTGGATCCTTTTTGCGCATTTCACCTATTTTTACATTTAGATTACATTTGCTCTCATCTAATACCTAGTTAAAGATAATCTTTAAAAACTTAACACTGTTAAATGTAATCTAAACAAAATCTCAAAATTAATATTTTTCATACTCTACATTTTAATGTTGTGATGCCTAAATTCACTTGTAGCATCTAAATCAATTGATTTTATTTTTATTTTCAATAAATGTTAATAATTGTATTTTTTACGTTTTATTTTAATATTGGCCATTTAGCAGCCTTATTGTGAAAATAATTATCAGTATCAGCCATAAAACGTGCATTAAAATTGTCATGCTTGCATTCACTGCAGCATCTAAATCAACTGAATTCGTTTTTATTATTATTTAAATATAACTTTACTGTTTTTAACTTTAATATTTTCCATTTTATCAGTTATCAGCCTCAGCATAAAAATAATTATCAGTATTGGCCTTTATTTAAATATCGGTGCATCCCTATTTGGAGCATCCTAATAAGCCTGGCTCAGCCAATGACATGAAAAGGCTGAGACTGTGTGGCTGACAGGACAAGTGTTTTTTGGAAACCTTTTTAAAATTTTATTCTAGCAATTTCTTTTGGTGATATTAGTGATGCAGAAGTGCTTCTTATAGCTTAAAAGTTATCCTGAGACACTGAATGTAATATCTCACTTTTTACCCTTGCTCTCTTTTGAGCGTTCACAATATTTTGAACATGCAATACTGTATTGTTAGAGCCACATTTGAAGGCGAGCTTTCCATTGAATTTGTAGGTGAACTATCCCTTTAAGCAGCTTTATAGGCTCCCACCTCCCACCTTGTGGATATGGTAAAAGAGGACGAGAGCTCAGCAGGAGCTTTTCCTCTAGGTCTTTTAGGACTTCCTCTTGTAGGTCTTCAGCTAAAGGTAATCTGCGGTTCGAGAGTGGGACATTATCTCTTTGTATCCTCCATAGCATGTGGGCAGGTCAGAATAGAACAAGAGCAGTTTACACACTTCACACTGTCCCAGTGTGTCTGTGATGATCTGTGGCTGAGCACTTCATATGAACCTCCCTGTTCTCTATTGAAGAGTGAAATGTCTTTTATGCATCTAATTTCAACACATACCTTATGTCAAATACTATTGCATTTAATGAGGCCAAAAGCACATAAAACAGAAGAGGATGCCCAAGGCATAGCACACACCATGTTCATATGCAGCCTCCCCCCTGAAAGATCCCCTCTAATCGTTCCCTAGGAGCCACAGGCTCCAACCTAACGGTTCCTCTCATGTTAATGGAATCCATTAACTTAGTTGCTGGAGTCAGTAACATCCTCATAACCACTGTGTGTGTGTGTGTGTGTGTGTGTGTGCATACGTGTCTTGCGTTAAAGGAATTGCTGTTTTTTAGTATAGCAAAAATAAGTATACTGGAATATAAAAGTAGCCTTTTAGTAGCCGGTGTCCAAAGCTTTTTTTATATATATTATTTTTTATTATTGTTTTCATACATCAAAAACAGACAATAACAGACAAAGACACCCTTCATAACAAAAATCTGTGCAAAATGAAACAAAAATAAAACAAAAGGGGAGGATGACGATATACAAGGCCAACCTCTCTTACAAAGTATAATCACAATAATTACAAAAAGTGAATGTTACAAATCTGAAATAAATAATAAAACAATCAGTAGTCCTTGTGGCTGGACAAAAAAGTAAAAACTGGTTCCCACATTTTGTCGAATTTTGCAGAATTCCCAAAAATGGTGTATCTAATTCTTTCCAGGTGTAACGTAGAAATGAGTCTGGATAGCCAGTCAGAAAAGAGGGGCGTAGTATTTTTCTTCCACAAAAGAAGGATAGCTTTCTTAGCTACAGTCATACCATATTGAACAGGTAATCGTACCTTTGGAATGAGAGACTCCAGTGAGTCTGACCAACCAAGAATTGCTATCATTGGGTCAGGAAGTAAAACACAGTTATAGACCTTGGCAAAAAACTGGAAAATTTCTAGCCAAAGAATCTGAATTTGAGCACAGAACCAAAAAAGATGTGCCAGAGTACCCTCGGCAGCTTCACACTTATCACATATAGGGGAGACAGAAGGATAGAATTTTCTGAGCTTTATTTTAGAATAGTGAAGTCTATGTAATACCTTGAATACCAGGCAGTGGAATTGTACTGAATAAGTTGGTGCCTTGAATTTATGGAACATGAATAAACAGATAAAAGGCATTTGTCCCAATCAGTCTCCGAAATCTGAATCCCTATGTCTTCTTTCCAAGCAGTTTTCAAATGAAGGGAGGAAAAGTCCGTATTATCTTTTAAAGGTGTCCAAAGTTTTTTAAAAGTTTTAAACCCCAGCGAGCTGCAGTCTATCAGCTGTACTTACTAACTGAAATGGAGCCTCATCATCCCAGAATGCATTGCGACATTGACTGAATTGAAACTTTCTGCATGCGCACCACACAAATGCTCAAAATGAGATGTAAACGAGAGGCTAACACAATTGATTCCAGAGTCTGATGTCTGACCTGGGTTATAATAATATAATATTCTTCCAAGATTAAAACATAGTTAGCAAACACAAAAAAAATATTGAAATGGTCAGTTTTTAATAAAATGGAACTGATTTTGATACTTTTCAGTTTAGTAGTATAAAATGGTCACAGATTGAATGTTTCAGCAAGCTCTGCTTTGCTAAAGAGTTTGTTTCTTTTATCTGGTTCTTCTGACTAGAGATAGCAGATTAGGGAGAAGAATGTGAGGCCTGAGTCTGATAGCACCATGAGGGACTGTGAATTTCAGCTATGGGAGGCATGGGCTTATCCTCACTCTTAAGCCTGGAAGGCATTCAGGCATTCTTTCCTTTGTCCTTTCAGAGAAAGTTCAGCTAGACCTTGAGCCTAATGAGGCCAGGCTCAGGATAGATATGCTTCACACATGTTTGGTCTTGAGTCTTCAGCTCTGTCAACTGCAATTTGTATGGTGTTATTGACGTTATATACTGTCAGTCATATTTATTTTTTTTATTTTTTTTTGCGTTCCATTAAATCAGTCCGCTACATAGACTACTACTCTGTTTTGCTTATCCCTAATTTGAGACTAATGTAGCATCCACCATCACAAGCCTGTCAATCAGGCATCTTTCATATGAGCGTTGAGATGAAAGAGGAAAGCATAGTTGTGTTTTTCTCATGTCTTTCTTCTTCTTTCACACAGACATACTCCACCATTTTCTTCTGTTTTCTCGTTGAGGCTTGAATCCTTTTTTTTAGGTGCTCAGGAATGGCTGGATGGAGCTCCTGGCCTGATTCTTTGCTGTTCGTTCACAAATGTCTGAGTTCGTAGAGCTGGCGGGGCTTGGCTGATGTAAAAGGCTGAGTGAGGTGAGGGTGCTGTGGGGGAAACAGAGCTGGATGCATGACTCTCTGAGATTTGAAGGATAAGGAGCTTGTGTGAGTTTCCACAAAAGCCCTTCGCCAGACGTGCATCCCTGGGGCTGAACTGCTTTACACATGGTGAAAAGAGGATGAAGGTGGGAAGATGAAGGAAGCGATAGCGGCAGAGCACATGGTGCTCATTTATTCCAGCCGAAATGTTGCATTCTGATGCGAGGGGCCGGATTCTTCAGCACTTAAGCTTATGGGAGTTCAGCTTTCATAAGTGCTGCAATCATTCAGCCGAGATGAAAATATCTATCCAGAACAGTGTTACTGTTACAATAGGATTTGCCTTCAGATAGAGTGAGATGTTGTAGCGGTTTTTCTGTGAAGGGGTCTGGGGAAAGTTGTGCAGGTTTAGTGCATCTATTGTACGCCCTGCCGTGAGCACCAATGGCAGTTGGTTTGTGAACATATCAGAGCTTTAAAGGGCCTGAATTAAAGTAATAGTTCACCCAAAAAAAAAAAATTCTGTCACAGTTTACTCATCCTCATGTTGTTCCAAACCTGTGTGATTTTCTTTCTATAGAAGATATTTTGACAAATGTCTCTATCACTTAAATGTATTCCTGTTTCCACTTTACACAAGAATGAATGTAAACAACGCAGGCCGTATTCAAACCCACAGTTCCTGCGTTATCACCACAGATTAAGCAAATGCGCTAGTCGTTAGGCCTGCATTGAAAGCAGTAATCCACTGGTCCACTGCCATTCTGGCTTTATTTCAGCATCAGACACCAGGAGTTCTCTGGCTGCAAGCACTTGAGCTCGTTTTCACTATTGGCTACATTTTTTAAAGGCCAGTTCGCTAGACCAAAATTGACAAAAACCTTCCTGGGCACCGTAGTTTTGTTTTGTTTACAGGATATTGGGGGAGGAACAGTCTCCAAGGGAACTAACGAGGAGAAGTGTGAGAGCGGACTATTTTCAGAGAGCTTATCTGAAGGGCAGAGCAGGACATGGTGTAGTCTCAACCCCTGCATTCCTGTCACATGATCTCAGGACCGCGTCCTCTGCCTCCAAACACCCAGCATTACTGAACACACTTACAGGAGACACCGAGAGGATGCAGCTTATGTGTGTGTGATGTTTAAACGTCATCACTGGCTCCAGGTGTGTAACTGGGGCGATGAGAGTGAGACAGCTGCTGTAAACACAGCTGTTGAAACACACAGCGCTAGCTGGCCTTCCCTTCCCAAAGTCCAGTTCTCGCGATCCCGACATAGACCTTTATAAGACTAGTTTACAGTGCCTCTCCTGACCGTAGGATTGGGAATCATTACCCTTTCGACTCAATAAATCCGGTTTCTTAGTGAACCTTAATGGTTCTTTTATTGATTATTTGGGGAGAATAAATGTTTTTTTGAAAGTAATTCAGATTGCGTTTATTGATCTTTAGCAGCAGCTTTCAAAACATAAGTGTCATCATTAATCATGATTACAGCTTGAAGTTACACTCAATCCCGCCTGGGCTTCATCTGCAAGCAGCAGAATATCAGTTGTACGTGATCACAATACACTTTCACTTTTAGTCACTCTAGCAATTTGACTTTATGTGCATTAGTTGATATTAGATATGCATCTATTTTTCTGTTCATACTGTACATTCTAAAGTATCACTTGTAACATTTTAAACGACCGATTTTAGTTTTTTTTATTTATTTAGACACGAATATAGATTATATTCGTTTTCTTTACATGAGACATAAGAGATGTGACATGTCATCTTCACATAGCTGACTGTCCCACACAGTGTTTTTTAGTTTTCCGCTTCATATTTTCTTTAACAGATTGAGAGGAAGACGGATGTATGACTTAATGCCTCCACGTGTGTACGTTTCTATACATAAGCTCATCAATTTTGCTCAATTAATTAGGTTTTTTTTGTACAACATTTTAACCAATACTATTGAACAAATTATTAAATGGTGTGCGTAGTTGGTGAACATCTTTTTTTTTTTTTTCTAATAAGAAATAATCCTAATAACAATAATAATTATAATAATGATATTATTATTATTATTATTATTATTATTATTATTGTTCGTAATTGTTAGTTGTCATTCTTGTTAATAATAAATAATATCAATTTAACCAATACCATCACTCAAATTGTTAACTGGTGATTAGTTGGTTAACCATCTACATTCCTAGAATTGAAATTTTCTCCTTAAATATACAAATAGTTTTGGTTCATTTGTCTATCCATGCCAATCAACACTAGTGCAGATGTAAGAAATGAGCTGATAATCCTACCATTTCAACTGTTTGACTGTGTGTTTCCAAGCATTAGAATAGAAGGTTACTGAGTTTTATATTCTTGCAAGTCTGGAGCCCTTTCCGGTTATGAGAGGCGTAGTGTGTGTTGTTTATAGAGAGCATACGTCTTGCAGAGTGCCAGTGGAGTAGTACAATACTGGCCTGAAGAGCTGGCTGCATGCTCCAGTCATCTGTATACCATCTGAGCCACACACATTCACACCTGTGGAGCAGGTAATGTTTACAGATGTGCAGATGAGGGTGAAGTCATGTTCTCGTGAGTAGCTTCTCTTTGAAGCACATCAAAGCTGCCAAACACGCCATCACACACCCATATGCATGCCATAGCCTCCTCCCTCTCATCACCCCTGTCCTCATCCTCCTACTCAGAGTTATGAGCTTATAAAAACATTACACTTGCTAAAATGATCCCCAAAGGAGGCTTTGAAAGACGTTTTAAACAAGTGCTCCCTCTTCAACTTTGACGCGTGTTCTCCTCTGAACTTGACTTGTAAAAACACAGTTTGGCTTTTAAAGTGTAGCTGCAGTGAGTGATCTGCTCAGATGATGAACTAGTCATCTGGTGGTTAGTCACCATGACATGTTCCTGTACAGGGCTCAACGGTTATGATTTTCTTACCCACTGGCTCCTCCACAAGTGTTATTTTAGTATTATTTATATACTATTATATTTGTTAATATTTTGAATTAGCTTTTGTTTCCCCGCCATTGACGGAATTTTCTGGCAATTAATGTTTTCGGTGTTGTATGGTAGGGGGCGCTATTACGCATCTTCTGAACGAGTACAGAATCTCCGGATCAAAACACAGGCGAAGAAGCAGCAGAAACAAAGGATAGAAACATTGCTAATTCATGAAAAATAACGTGATCATCAAACATTAAACAGCATATAAATTAAAACTGCCTGACATTACCGAATAAAATGTTGAACCCACAACCCCTATTTTGATGATCGTTCTGAATCCAAGTCTTTGACAAAAACGCAATTTTTTTTAAATGAAATTTCAAATTTTCGTTGAAATTTTAATCTAATATTTGTTATATATTTAAAAAAAACATTATTTCATTTGTAGGTGTTTTTTCCCCATCAATACAGTATTATATTTTACAATATGAAAAATGGATATTCATTTTGAGATTTGCTAAAAATTACATTTTATTAAACGATTCTAGTTTTTAAAAGTCAACTTGTTAGCTTGTTTCTTGTTATTTTTTTCTCAGGTTTACTGCATTTTACTACAGAGATGGACTTCCCAATGCTTGAATAGACCATTTTCCTTCCACCTCCCTTTGATAGGAGGGATGAAAGGCTGCAGTGAGGAAGGAAGGAAAGAGGGAGGGAAAGAGGGAAAACCATTTATCTGGACTCAACTTGTCAAGGACAGACAATGGTGATTGTAGACACAAGCAGTTTGAGTATTGGCTCAAAAGAAATATACATATACACACATTGAGGAGAGATGAAATTGCTCTCTCTTTCTTCCTGTCTCCATTGGTGGGCATGATGTGGCAGCCGTCCTCCCTCTCTAACAGGGAATGTGTTAGTAAAACACAGACTTGCAATGCTGGAAACCTTCCTCAGGTTGACCTAGATTAAAGTGGATGGGTTTCTGTCTGCCACGTTTAGGTCTGTTCGAAAGTGGCGCTTGAGTTCAAGAATTTGTCGTCCGCTTGAGAGATTTGGTGTGAAGTTCTTTGCTTTGTTTTCTTTGACTCACGAAGAGTTGTATGTAAAACTTTGTGCTATCGTGGGCTCACTTTATTAGCTGTTATCTGCTCACCCTGTCCTGATCTTTTTTTCTGGTATGTTAAATATTTGCCGCAGTGAACGAGGGTTTGAAGGCGCTGCCAACAGTTTACAGGAAGTCAGCTCACAGGTAAAGGTTAAAGCGGGGTCTTGTGTATCGCAATGAGGTGCGAGTCGCTCGTCGTTAGAGGCTGTTTACATGCGCTGTCTGTCTCTCTTCCTTGATCCCAGGAGTCAAAGAGTTCAGATTCTTGTTCATGCTCTCTCTCTTCCTTCCTTTCTCTCATTTATTTTGGAAATTGACGTTTATAGGATGGTTTTGCATATATAGTGTTGCCAAAGCATCAATATACACACAAAAATAAGTGAAATTTGTTTTAAAGGTCCCTAACATTCTTGACTAATTTGTTCATGCTCTATATACAACCATAGTCATTTTATTTTATGTTTTTATTTTATCATTTTGCTTGGCTTTACCTTATTTTCTTGTTTTGTTTAGACATTGAATGAACTAGTGAAGTTGAGAGCTGCTGTTATTTTCTGAGGGTGTGCACTACAGTGCAGTATAAATATATTTCTTTCTATGACAGATGCATGACTGCCCTCACCCAGTAACACCTGCATTTGATCCCTTTTACATAGTTCTCTCTTTCTACAGCCCTCTTTTTCCTTTCTCTAAGAGTGTCTGAATCAGCAAAGCATTATTGGCGTGACTGTAAAGGATGACGGTATTACAAAAAGCTTTCAGGTGCTTACAGAGTCCAGGTGTTATGCATAATGGAATTTAAGTACAATAAATAGAATAAAACAGCATGTTGTCATCAATGTCATGTTTGACAAAGCCTTTAAAATCACAGTGGAAACATTGAACTGCAATATTCTTACAAAATATAATGAACGAAAGGAAAGCAACTGGAAATGTTGACCACATTAGCTTGTCTGTTTAGTTTAAATTCAGACATAAAAGGTTTAGTAATTTTCTAAAAATAGGCATTAGGGAAAAAAGTTTATATTGTTCTAACTGGAAAATAACTTTTTATATCTTCCTAACTAGACACAGGTTTGATATTAAAATAAATACATACATAAATAAAGATCTGCATCCCTGCTGTGTACACGTGTACACTCACATAAATGACTTCTAGTTCTAAGCCAACTCTCTTTTTCTTTCCTCTCTTTCGGAAAACCTTTTGTTGGTGAGACTACAGCCAATAACAACAAAGAATTTTAAACAAAGAAAGAAAAAGAATGTTTATGTAAACTCTAAATGATGAAAAGGAGCAGAGTCATGATTACATAGATGAAGAGAATTATAAGAGAAACTGCTCTCTTTCCCTCTCTTGGCCACTTGATGATAGAGGCCTTGAGTTTGTTTCTTAAAGGGTCTGCCAAACACAAGGAGAGAAAAGCGTATAAAGCCTGTTTTTCACCTGGAATTAAGATACGTCTCTGGTCGAGACGAGTTGTTTATGTCTGGTATTAATATGTCTCAAATGCGTATGTGACATATTTTTACTCGCTATGTCAGTGTGTTTACACCTGTATTTAATGATGGGCATTTGTGATTGGATTAATAGCAGGTGTAAACAGGGTCTCAGCTGGTCTCCTTCACTTCTGAGATCCAAAGCCTTGTTGCTGAGCTGTTCTTGAGCTCTGGGTGAGTTAATCCAGGTGTTGATGTAAGCATCAGTTGAAAAGTGTGTGTGTGTGTGTGTGGTTTGGCCTCAGCAATAAACCCCAGATTGTAGACTAGCCTCACTTTCACTTTAAAACAGGAAGTCGTCTGCTCTCCGGCCTTATTTTTCATTTCCATGGGCCTGTTTACACACTCCCAGTGGTGACACCTCTATATGAGAAAGAGAGAGAGAGTGAATGTGTGTGTGTGGCTGCTGGGAACAATGAGTCACAGGTTCAGGGTTAATAGACTGCAACAAAATGCCTTGCCATAATTAAAACAAATCATGCTATGCCTAAAATCTCCCAGTCTCTCCTTCCAAAGGTGTGTGTTTGTGTCTACATCTGTTCACACACATAAGATTACACTACTAAGTTATCGTGTTACATAACCACTTGCTTAACCAACACAAAATAAGTTGTTTTAAAAGGGCTGCAGGATTAATCACAATTAACCCTAAATCGCACTCAAACCGATCTTAGTGTGATAATGAAATCGCAAAGGCTGCGATTATTCGTTTTTTTGTAGCTTGAAGCACGGCTCTGTGATCAGTAAACGCTGCTCCATCTAAAAGCACTGCTAGTTTGAGTTGCTTATAATGTGCAGTTAGAGACCAAACTATACCAAGTATTTCTATTGAAAAACAGCGCCAACGCATGTGTAAACGGTATACACATGATGCCTTTCTGCCACGTTTTTGTTTGTTTTTTGTGAAATATTAGTTGCACATCTTTATTTAGAGCAGGTGGTCTCAATTGAGCTCAAACACAACATATGACAATGCATAGTTTTTTTTTAGAACATAGCTAGTAAAATGGCTAGCTAGAAATAGCTAAAAACTAAAGACCAGCTTGGACCTGCTATAAACCAGCTGGGCAATTCCACGCAAAACTGTCACATCCATAACGCCAACTAAATACAATGGCATTGTGCTGGCGTTATGGATGTGACAGTTTTGCGTGGAATTGCCCAGCTGCCTTATTCCAAAACACAGTTGCCACCTTAAACTGGATTTTTCCAGCAGGGTTGCAGAAGAAGCATCTGAGGCAAAGTTGATACTTAAATTAAACTGAGACCTCCATTCAGTCTCCAGAGCTGTGAAAGAGCAGATGTGTTGGGTTCCTTCATAGCCCAGACACTGGATACACACACATCTCACACTGTCATTTTGCTGATTTACTTTTAGCAGCTATGTGATTGTTGTTTGTGTGCCTCTTTCCACTCTCCACCCTTCAACTGGGTGAGTGGGGAACAAAGGCAGGCCTGCCGGCACAGGAGACATGACGTTAGCCTTGGCTCGCTGGAGCTCTTCCAGGCTCAGAAATAGGCCAGGTTAGTAAAAATAGGGCCTAACACGGGAGGGTCATCTAATAACTCTCACTGCTCCACGGTGCTTTTGTTTCTCAATGTCCACTGGCCCTAAACCCTCTGCAAAGTTCAAACATACTTGAATGGGCATCAAGGTGATGGCTTTTCCTTTTGGTCCTCAGACTGTGGAGGCACCTCTGGAGCACTTCCTAATTATTGTGACTGTTCTTAGAAAATGTCTGTTAAGAAGTCCACAACTTTCCTCTCGGAAATGTATGTATTGTTTACCGAGGCAGATAAGGCTATTTCCTCCTGATAACTACACAGAAACACATTTACACAGTCAATTTGTTTATCTGCACCCGATTCCCCCATCAAGTGAGAATATAAATATTGAGGTCAGAAGAAAAGTCTTGACTCAGCATTGTTTTCCCCTCCTCTCCTTTCATTATTCTCAGAGGATATGAACATTTCACTGAAGGCTTCATGATGTTCACACTTGAGTTCCATTGAAGTGTCAAGTTTGTTGAAGATGTTTCTTCAAAATTCCTTTGGAGAAATAAAAATGGAAACATATTAGATTGTTGTCCTACAGTAAGAGTACAGTATTGTACACTATTCGATCAATGTGGATGGCATAGCTTAGATAACTTGGATAAGATGCTGAAGAATTTGATGAGAAATATTTAAGAAATAATATCTAGCTTGATTGTACTGTGAATATCAAGAGACGACAAATCTGAGATGCAAGAAAAGCAAATGTAAGAAGAAACCTGGAAGAAACTATTTTAAATATTTTTTTTTTTAAATGATTGTCCCCTTTTCTTATGAAAGTCTTAATTAGCTCTTCATTTTCTTGTTTTCTAAAAATCTCAATTGAGATCTCAGTTGTTTGTTTAATTTATTGATTGATTTTTACCTCTTTTTCCTACAAAAGTTTCTATTTACTCTCCATTTACCATCATTGCTCCCTAAGAGACAATTTTGATAATGAGATCTAATTTGTATTTAATTGTTAATTTTACTCCATTCTTATGGAACTCTCTATTTTCTCTTTGTTTACTGTAATTTCTGCATTAATAGAGAGCAAAATGGAAAGAAATGAGATATTAAAGAGATCTTATTTCTTCTTATGTGTCTGCATCTGAATTTATTTTATTTTATTTTAAATCTAATTTTTTTTATATATTTAATTATCATCTAAAAAGTAATTCATGAAACCTGTTACCACAACTTAAATAAATGTTGCAAGTTAAACTAAATAATGCTGACATTATCTTTTTTAGTTCTGTTGACATTATAATGTGGATCATTACATTACCGTAAAATTGTGAGTAATTCAATTTCAAATATCTGCGTTAATTGATTTTTTGGAGGAAAAAGTTCTTACTCAAAGAAATTATCTTGATAACTTTGGAAATTGGGCAGTGGATTTCTACAGTAGTTCCCAGCATGCTTATAGGACTGGATAAGGAAAATAAATGTTGAAATTAAGTGTTATTATTTGATTTGTTTTTTAGTGAAAGGAAAGACCTGTTAGTGTATAATGCTGTTAAGTTTGACATTTTAAAATAGTTTCTATATATAATGTTAAAGTTTTTGTGACTCTCATTGTGCTGAAGAATAGACAACATGAAGGTAAACACTACATTGACACTATAAGCAATGACTGCGCTAATGCCAGTGACAAGTCATATCTTACTTTTTCATTAAACTTGCATGATGAATAAGTTACATTTAGCATGTGCTATGAAATCTGTGGGTTTTAACTGAAAAAGTTAAGAATAATTGTTTACAGTCCAACAAATCAAGTTGGACTTCAAAATGTTACAAAATGCTAAGTTCCTCTAAATCAATTTAGTTTGTTGATTGAATATAATTCTTTCAATGTTGCCGTAGCTCCGAAAGATTGATGCAAACTGTTGCGTTCATTTTTTGTTGTTGTTGAGCCAACATCATTATTTTTTTGTTCTTACCTCCATCCCTTCATTTCATGTACGTAGAGGACCTTTCTAGACTGTTTTTATGGATACATCTCCATCCTCTCGCATGATTTTCTCAGTGCTGTGAAATCACTCTCTATTACAAAACACCTCCATCCACCTCGGAGTCACAGTAGCTTATCGGACTGAGACGGAACAAGATAAGAGCATGAACCGTTGCCAAGCAACTGTGGTTACAAATAAAAAAGACAGCGTTTAGCAGAGACAACTCCTGACACACTTATTCAGTCTCTTAAAAGCTTCTCTCACAGCCCTTCAGCTCCATGTGGTCTGCTGGAGAAGAGATGAGCTGTAATTATGGACAAACACTGATCATTTGCTCAGGAATGTCAATCACAAGTTTGAAGGAGGATGCCATATCTACATAAAGAAATACTGCCGAATGCTTTAATATGAAAATTGTGTTCTCCAAGAGTATTGTAATTGCTCAGATGTTGCTTTTTCATAGCTGAGGAGGTTTGAACGGACAGTTACTTGTTTGTTTTGTTAAAGTACCACCATTTTCTCAGATGTTTTGTCCTGAAATTTCTAAGGAAAATCATTTTTATTTTTATTATATTTTTTAAGACTAAGGTACCAGATGGATCAGTGTGAATTGTTTGGATGCAGGCTAATGCAAATACGAACGGCAGGGCCAGGCATAACAGAGCCAGAGTGGCGGTGACCAAATGTCCCAGAGGTCTGAGCGCAGGACCAGAACCGGATGACTGGGAGTTTGATCAGTGGAATGAGAAGGTGAGGGTGAACTTTTGCAGCGTCTGGAACTAGGACAGATTCTGTGTTCAGTCCAGAACTACAGAGCCACAATATACTGTAGCACATCTTCAGAATACTGAACTAAAGCCTGTTTGTTTTTTGTTTTTTTGTGATGGCGTTATCAGAAGGAAAGAGAACACAGTGACCCAAAACTCTGCTCAGGGCTGGTTTGTTTATCTGTTGACAAAAAGGCACATTTAATTTCTCAATAGTCCTTCCATTTGCTGAAGATCTTTGCTCATTTTTTTCCTAAGGAAAAATACTTCTGCATTCTTTTATCTCCCTATTAGGTTATCAGAAGAAATCTCAATGATGTCTCAAACTTGCCAAGATCTCAAAGTCTGCGATTTAAATTTTTTTTGCGATCAAAATCTACTTGTCGTTTTACTGTATGTCCACCATTTTCCATTTTCACCCCTGGCTTGTTTGGAGCATTTGTTTCGGAACCTGGTGCGTTTTCTCTCCCTTAGTTCGGTTCATTTATGAACACCGCAATCGCGCTTGGATCCACACCAAAACAATCGTTCCGAGATCGCTTGAACAAGGTGGTCTCGGCCCAATTAAAAACGAACTCTGGGGCGGTTTGGTTGAGGTGAGAAAGCAATCCGACCCAACGGACCAACAAACCAGGCGGTATCACTGAGAGTGAACAGAACTCAGTCCTGCTCCAGTTGTCTGCTGCTGCTTGTTTTGTTTTTTTCTCCTCTTTCTTTGAGGAAACATTTATAGATCACTCATGTCTGCTTTGCCAGAAACATTCAAGAAACCCAAATGGGGTTGGCAGTTGATGATGTACATTTTGTGCTTGTATGTCTGTGTTGCTGTGAGCAGCAGTAAATCGGGCTCAGGATTTACTCTGTCTGCCTAGCCGCTATTTCAGTGGTGCGTCCTGTCTCAGTTAGTTCCTGCTCTCCCTCTCTCTTTTACAGTGTTCTCATATGGAATAGCACTGGCAAGCAATAGCAGCAACAACAGGCTATCAACAATAACAGACCTGAGTAGATGTACACATCTGCATCTTGTTCACCACACTTTTGATGTCCACTTTGTTCCTTCGCTCTCTCTGTCCGTCTCAGTCACCCACTATAATTAATTAATTAATTAATTAATCAAATTGTGGGGAAAAAAATTTATCATATTTAAATATTTGATATAATTGTAATACTACTGCAACTAATAATAAAAGGTTCCCAATCTGGATCGGTTCTACGTGTTTACATCACACTCAAAAAAATATTTATTTAATTCTTGAGGCTCAAATTAATCAGAAAATGTCATATTATAAAATAATTGTTATCATTTTAATACTACTGCTAGTACTACTACTATTACTACTAACTATATTCAAAAGTTGCTTCTAATGGCATTAAGATGCTGAATTAAATTACTTTGGATGTAAAAATATGCTCAAGCTCATAACACTCGTAAACAAAGACCACAATGTGGTGTTTATGTGTGGTCTTGTAACAGTCAGTTATGTCATCATTTGACTTTCAAGACAGTGGAAACAAGCTCCGGTTCTGGCACAATAACAGATACAATTTTGGTTGAAAAGTGGTGTCTGATAGGTCGAGCACCAGTTTAGATCCAACTTCAACCATTCTCCTCTCTCCTAATGGCGGCTAAGGTGTTTTCCTCTCTCCAGTACGCCCCTGTATGTAGGTCAGCACCCACAACAAAGCACCAGTGATGTGATATAGCTCCACCGCACTGGAGCTTTGCCGTTTCCTCTCAATGTGGTCACCACATGTGCTGGTTTTTTTTTTTTTAGGCAAAGGAGAGGGAGCGAGAGGGGCTTCATGCAAGTGTTAAATCCACATGCAGTTCTCAGGCTGTTGTTTTCTTATTATAACTAGGTTTGTCTGTTCTTTCAGAAGCATCTTTATCCCCACCCTAAAAGAATGACAACAAAAAGAGGTGGGTTTCCAGATCTCCCACTCAGGTTTCATCAGAGAACATGACACAGCTCAGCATGTCATACTCTGTTGTGGGGAGAGGCTCTGAGAAGCAGTTATTGTGGGAAAGATGACCGATTGGGACTGCAGGCATGGAGAGGACATGGAAATGTAACTCTAGAGATGGATTAGACATCCAATCCGTACATGGTGCCTCCCTGAGAGATGGTCACATGGACGTCTTTCGGAAGGAGAAGGTGCGATTGACAGGATGTTGTGAGAGAAACGTATTTCAGCACTGCTGAAAAGATCATCAGCTGGCCAACAGTAGTGATAGATTGTTTCAGTTATGGATCGTTTCAGATTATACTACGGGGCTGTTGAATGCTTGAATATGATTGGTTGACGAACGTTCTAAGGTGTGCAATTATTTTCAGGGAAACGCATGGCTAAAGTAGTTCCAGGTAGTGCGCTCTCTCTCTCTCTCTCTCTCTCTCTCTCTCTCTCTCTCTCTCTCTCTCTCTCTCTCTCTCTCTCTCTCTCTCTCTCTCTCTCTCTCTCTCTCTCTCTCTCTCTCTCTCTCTCTCTCTCTCTCTCTCTCTCTCTCTCTCTCTCTCTCTCTCTCTCTCTGTGTGTGTTAGCCTCTGTTACTTAATCAATCAATTTTTAGATTCTCGTTGGCTGACAACTGTACCCACTTGTCCAATTAGTGGTCATTACACCTTAAATCAATTACAAAATGTGCTGATACTCTGCCAGTGGAAAGTGATTGTTCAAATTAAGGTATATATTTTATATTATTAGGTTTTGCATTTATATAATTTAATGATAGAACCCCATCCCTATATTTATTTCATATATTTTAATTACAGCACACTCTAGAAACCTACTTCTTTTTATTATTTATAAAATCGAATGTGTTGTTTAGCTGCTGAACAACATGTTAATTCTTTAGCACGTTTGACCAGCATTAACAAGTCTGGAGCAGCATGGAAATTCATGCTGGTGTACGCTGGACTTTTCAGCGGGGAGTTGCCAGTGAGCGTCGTTTAAGAGACAGATAGAGGGTGAGCGATATTAAGGCTCCTAGAGATGAATGTTTCTCCCCTCTGAGTGTCTGTTTTTCCCGGCGGTTGATATAAATCTGTAAATTGCTCTTGATTTGGGTGTCTGCCTCAGCTGGACTGCCTGCTGCTTCTGCAGTGTTTACAGGACATGAAGTGTGTGTCTCTGTGGCCCTGCTGAGGTCCATATATCACCCCTAACGCTCTCTGGGAGATCTTTCGCTTTTGGTGTGGTGCATGTACCAGGCTGATGGATGGAGGACGAGCATGGCCCTGGAGGTCCTGTTGGTTTACGTTGTGTTGGAGTTGTATTGGAAGGGTGATGGACCACCCATGTGCTGGCCTCTCTCTTTCGGTCCTCCCTGCTCATCTCATGGACAGGAATATACACAGACTCCAGCTTTACACAGGCATCCCAGAGAGATCCTGGGTCTCTGGGCTCAAAACCCTTCACACGCACATACAACATCTAAACAGCGTGGAGTGTACACACATGCGATTTAAGATTAGTAGGTTTACAGAGCTGTATTGTCAAGGCACCTGCATGTATATACATCATTCAGGAAACATTTCAGAGACGAGCAACACATCCGGTTAATGGGGAAAGTTCATAAGGGACACTCTACTCTTTTGACTAGTGCTTGAGGGATATGGGTTTTTCAACAGCTGATGGCAATGTCATTTAGCAAGCACATTCACACTATCGTTCAAAAGTTTGAAGGTATATAAGATTATTATTATTATTATTATTATTATTATTATTTTTTTTATTATTTAATTTTTTTATAGGAGTCTCTGGTGCTCACCAAGGCTGCATTTATTTGATGATAAAATAATGTTATCATGAAATATTAGTGTCACATGATCCTAATCTAACATCTAATATGCTGATTTGCTCAAGAAACATTTCTCATTATTATTATTAATGTTTAAAACAGGTTTTGTTTTCTTTTTTTCAGGGTTTGTTAATTTTTTTAAGTTAAGTCAACTGATCACTTTTTAGAGTGTTGATGAATAGAAAGTTCCTAAAAACAGCATTTATTTGAAACAGAAATATTTTGTAACATTTTAAATGTTACATATTATTATATTAATAACTGTTGTTAATGCAGTTATTCATGCAAGAAATTATTATTAGTCATAAAATATTCAGAATAAGGTTGTTGCTGCTGCTAGCTTTGGTCAGATATATGTACAGTAGTCAACATTTGAAGTGGATCAAAACCTTTCATCAGAGTTATACATGAATTTTGAACAATGCCCATTCCTGTCTTAGTAGAACTTTGATTAACTTTTTTTATCCACTTCAAATGTTGACTACTGTAATTGGTGGTCAAAACTTTGGAGACTTATTTTTTTGCATTGCTGTGATATTGTATGCCCAGTGAAGAGGCCATCATTTCATGATTTCACTTGACATCAATTCATAAAACACATTAGTGCACACATCACTTTTTTGTCCACGTGCACGTGCTTTGCTTTTTTTCTTCTTCCATGGAGCAGTTTTTGGGGGAATAAAGCGTGAACTGTCTATGTAAATATAGAGAAAGCCCGAGTAAGTCAGGAGGGGCGTGTGTTCTCAGGGGGGGATCAGTCTCGGTTCAGGGGCTTTCCTTTCCCACAAAGGCCTACTATACAGGGGAGCGATCCCAGGGGAAGGGGAAGAGAAAACTGAGCTGGCAGGGAAGAGCGGGGTTGGGCCTCACTGAGAGAACAAGTCCTCCTCAGGGCACTGTGCTTTCAAAGGTTTACATGCTCCCAAGGTTTCAACTTTACGAGGCCTTATACCTCTACAGCTGTTTGACCTGCCTGTGAGTGAGGATGGGTGTGCATATGCTCTTTCATAGGGTGGAGGCAAGTATGGGGCATCTTTTTTAGTAGGGGCAGGGTTCTGTGTTGATGAGGTCATTGTAGAGGACACGGGCAGGTATGGACAGACATCATTGAAGCTGCATTCCTCTATTTAATATTAGTAACAAATATTATAGTCGTTTTAATTTCCATTCTAAATTCCAGTTTTATTTGATAGTAATCATTTTTTTTCCAGCAAGCATGCATTAAATTGCTAAGTGACAGTGGGTGTAACGTTATATCATTATATCGATATAATGTGATATAAAATGCAACGGTATGTATCTGTGATGTGAACTAAATAAATCACTATATAGAGTTGGTTTTATCCAAGACTCAGGTAAATGTATTCATAAGGTATAGTTCACCCAAATATGAAAATTGTCATCATGTACTGACCCTCAGGTCGTTTCAAACCTATAAGATTTTTCTTCATCTTCCAAACACAAATGAAGATATTTTTTATGAGAGATTCCTGTCCCTCCAAGTCCATTCCCTTAAAACTTAAAAGATCCCAAAAAGGTCAAAGGTCTCGTAAAAATAATCAATTGAGTGGTTTAATTTAAGTCTTCTGAAGAGACACAAGCTCTTTGTATGATGAATAGATTTACTGATCAGCACACACTGTATAGTAAACACGGACATTCAAACGTACATGCTTGCCAGGCGAGAACGACATGAGGGTGAAAGGGTTCCTACGCAGTTTGGAAAAGTATGGAATTTGATTTGAGTGATTTCCAGGAATGGATAAGTATGGGAAAAACTATTTCCCCGGTTCGGTTTTCTAGAATATAAAATTAAGTGTACATTTTCATTATGCAAAACTATTTGTCTTTACCATAAGCGAGTCTCTTTTGAACTTCACTAATGAATGTTTACTTAATTCCCACTCAAAGCGATGCTTGCCTTACAGTATTTTATGAACAAGAAAAATACAAGTAAAAGCTTTAGCAGACATGTAAGCGAGAATAATAAGTGTCCTCATTAGGGTATTAGATACTTGGCTACTGAGTTGGGTGGAGACGTGCAGCATTCAGCTGGAGCTGCCAGAGTTTAAAAGGACAGACGTGTAGGAGCACACCCAGCGCACGTCCCACACTCCACACACTCTTCATGACTGGGAGCCATGTTTGACAGTGTTAACTTTTTAGGAAACATAGCATTTGCCTGTTTCCAAAGCAGGAGCAAGCAGCTGCTCAGCGTCTTCTCCTGCAGGGCATGTGTGCGTTTGAGTGAGAACAACTGAGAGAAAAAGAAAATTTGACAAATATATATCTAGGGGGCAGAGAGTATGTCATCTCATTATGGCCCTATAAATGTACTGGGGTGTAGGCATGTTTATGTTGACTTTTAAATGTTAAAATGTTCACTTGGATCCTGTCATACATCTGTTAAGGCGGGTGTACACGGTGCGATTTTTGCTGTTTTACGAGCTCGCAGATGGTCGCGTGGAAATCGGTGATGCTCGCATAGTCGCAGCTCGCAGCATGTGAGAGGAATTACGAGCAGAGCGGACCACGTTACGAGCACCTCCTGATAATTTTTAAACATGTTTAAAAAATTTGGGGAGTCGGCCCGATTTTCACCAGTGTATAGGCTGTCCCCTATTGCCAAATCATACACAACCACACAGGCTAGATCGATGGGGCTATACTCAGTGGCAGCAACCATACAGGTGTGCGCATACAGTCTCCCTCACACACACACACTCTCTCTCTCTCTCTCTCTCTCTCTCTCTCTCTCTCTTTCTTTCTTTCTTTCTTTCTTTCTTTCTTTCTTTCTTTCTTTCTTTCTTTTTCTTTCTCTTTCTTTCTTTCTTTCTTTTTCTTTCTCTTTCTTTCTTTCTTTCTTTCTTTCTCTTTCTTTCTTTCTTTCTTTCTTTCTTTCTTTCTTTCTTTCTTTCTTTCTTTCTTTCTTTCTTTCTTTCTTTCTTTCTTTCTTTCTTTCTTTCTTTCTTTCTTTCTTTCTTTCTTTCTTTCTTTCTTTCTTTCTTTCTTTCTTTCTTTCTTTCTCAATTTATGTTGAAAGGAATGACTACTGTTCTCTGCTTTTCAACAAATCATTTGCACACACATTTCTGTAATTTTTCTATCTGAAGCTATAGTTATAGCTATAGCTATAGTCCAACACAAACTCCACATAATGATAAAAAAAAACAAAAAAAATATTCTGCTGAAGCTCGTCAGGCCAAACGTGATTCGGATCAACTTCGGACGAAAACACGGATCAACATCGCCACTCGCTTGTAAACGTATTGGTTACAATCTGAAACATCACCGCTAGAGGCCATTGAAAACTACATATAGCCCCTTTAATGTTAGTTAATAAAAATACAGCTGTTCATTGTTTGTTCGTGTTAATTCACAGTGCATTAACTAATGTTAACTAATACAACTTCTGATTTTAATAATGTATTAGTAAATGTTGAAATTAATATTAACTAAGATTAATAAATGCTGTAGAAGTATTGTTCATTCTCAGGTCATATTAACTAATGTTAACTAATGAACCTTATTGTAAAGTGTTACAGAGTATATAATAAAAATATAATAATAATAATTTTATTTTGCAGTGCAACTGTAAAATTACAATAATAATATGTTTGGCTTAATTTATTTTTCAAACGTTAAACCATTGAGCTTTTATTTTGGCAGAAAACTGCAGAGTGACCTGCAGAGTACCTTCTCTATTGACAACAGTTGTTTTATTAGCACTTCTCATTATAAGTCTGTGAAGATAGTTAGCACATGTTGCATCCCCAAATGCACATTATAAGTGAGCTGCTCTGAGTCACTGGTTTCACAGACAAGGCTTAAGCCTAGTTCCAGACTAAAATGCATGTTTGAGCTGTTTTAGCTTAAAGCAACTTGCTCTGACATATTTTAAAATATGTCAGTGCCATTATTCTGTCTCAAGATGCACACCAGTTTTTTTTTCTAAGGTACATTTATAAAAAGCTACTTAAATGGCCTAATTGAACCTAACATACTAGCCTAAGTTTTTGTTCCTAACCAGCCACAACCGCAAGCGATGAGCGGCAGGACATGTTGACATTTGCTTGAATTATGTCACATTGCTGGAATCATGGTTAGGACGTGTCAAAATACAAACAAAATTATGTCACTGCTGTTTTGCATAGAGTCAAACCCCCTTTAGTATTGCAGATCTAAATGTCACTTTTTAGACCATCATCACACTAAAACCCCATCTGAAGTGGCATCTCTAAATTTACTTAAAGTACTGCTCCTAAATGAAAAAAAGGAAAAAGATAAACTGGTCAAAATCTCTCATCATCCAACAACCAACTATTTGACCATCGTCTCCCATCCCTATTTTTAGTGCAGTCTCTGTTTTTCAGACACACCTGATAAAATTCTCACATATATATTGTGACAGACCGAATGTCCTTCCTTTAACAGGTAACAAAAAAGCCTTGGGGTTGTTAAGTGATATCATCCCATGACCTCTAGGTCAAAGGTCAAACCCTTTTGTCTTTGGTGGATTGATATATCTGTTCTTTATTTGGGCTTGTTTGATGTTTTAAGTGTTTGTAAGAAGGGAAGTGTCTTGAGCAAGCTTAGGCGTGCAGAGTCAGATGTGACTGATACCATGCGGTCTGTGTCTCGACCCTGCCCTGCCTGTGGCGGTGTGCACGTCTGCCATTCATTAAATGGATATATATGTGTGCAGTCTGGCCGTGCAGCTTTCACCTCCGTTTCAACCTATTTGCTACTTCATTTTTTGTTATAAAGCCTCCAAACCTCAAAAACACGTAATTTATTTATAAATCATGAGAGGTTTTTTGTTCCTGCGCTTTCCCTCATGTTTTCATAAAGTAGCCTGGTAGATAAGGCTTCAAATCCAGCTGAATCTGCAAGATACATTGGGATATTGTTATACATTGCTCTGATTGGTTCCAGAAATCTCTTAGGAAAATGTTTGAGTGACACCGCCTAATCCCAAGTCATGCTTAGTTTAGTTTAGTTAGGACCAGATACTCATCAATTGGTCTAATAATACACTTGATGAGATTCTAATGGAGCTGGTGATGAATCGAGTCCGAGATCCTTCCAGGAAGAGATGATGAGCGCAGCTCTTTACTGGACTTCTAAATCACACTCTTTTATGGGCCCATTTCTCTCCTTAAAGGGCCTGACTACATTTGTACTCCTCTAATGTGACAGATGAGCAGCTTTTAAAGCACCATGTGGTATGTGAATGGAGTTTTCTAATGATGGTGTAAGTAAAAGTGTGTGTTAATGTGTGTGTGTGAGAGAGGATGGTCCCTACAGACTGCAGCTGTGCTGAAGCATGTCTTCATCTCTCTTTACAGTCAACCGCAGCAGTAAACACGACACTGTGAGCGTGTCTGACGCTCTCCATCTGCATTGTGCAACAGCAAATGCATGTCATCAAGTTGATTAAAGCAACATCATGCTAATATATTCAGTCTCATGCATACTTTTTTTTAGGATTAGCAAACCAAATAATAATTTTAGAAGAACCTATTGAAAACACATTGGTCGATCTCTAATCTCTCCCTATATCCCTATAATCCCTATAGGCTTTGTAATACGAATATTTAGCAAGCTACATCCACCGTAGCTGCTTTGCTAACAACTCTGCTGCCTAAGAAAACAAGCTAACGTGCATCATGTTGGATTTATTGAAATGACCTGTTTTTGAGTAGTACGTTAATATTTTGATGACATTATGAACTGTGGAAGTATGGAAGCTATGTTGGATTTATTCATTAGCTCAAAACAAATAGCGGGAGTGTTAGCAACTAAAGTTTGTTGGGAACCTTGGCGCTTTTCTGGTTGAACAAAGAAAAGTGCGTCAATATGATATAGTACTGTATTTTGCTGCCAAGAACAAAGCTTCACATTGATCCATTTTGGTTTAATGTGTGTTGCCATAGAACAACGTTTCAGAGTTCAAGGGCGTGAGCACATCAGAGTACAATCTGCGAGTTGATCTTGTAATTGCGATAATCCAGACATACGAACCCAGCGTTAAACTCTGACATTCATCTGTCTGTCAGACTAAACATGCCTCAGCAAAACCTGACCAAAGCAGCATGATAAACTGTACCCTGCTCTGTTAGCACACGTATGTTGCAAATTCATCTGAAATATGTTTTTCATTGACAATATGTCAGATTTTAAGGATGTATGTTTTTTCCATAGACGCCTCAGGGAACCTACATGTGTTTAATAATCAGACATGATTATTACATGAGATTGTCTGTCACTTACACCCTCATAATAAGTGTAAATGTTATGTCCAGACTGGAACACAAACTGCATTAATTGGTCTCTGCTGTATAAAAATTTGTCAGTGACTGTTGGCCTATTGTAGTTGGTCAAGCACATTCAATTCTTATCCAGTCATAACAAACACTGTCAGACTGCGCTAACCTTATTTGTGGTTATTGGCACGCTTCAAATTGATCTTCCACGTTAAGATTCGGTCATTTGGCTTTTTAGACCTTTTTAGGTAGTCAAATGCCAAGATTAAAATATCAGGTTTTTTTGGGCGAGGTTCTTAAGGTTTTCGCCTTCTCCTCATCATCATAAACCCCTTTGAATCTTCTGCATAATAGACTCATTGGTCTGACTAACTGACTATAAATATAGCACTGATGACTTACTGAAAGACTGAATACACTGATGACCGATTAACTGACTGACTAACCAAATATAATACTCACTGACTGACTGAATTTAGCAGTGACCCATCAACTGATTGATTGAAATATTGCTGGCTGGGGGATACATTTCTGACTAATTTAGGCCTGCTGAGTGACATACTAGCATAATTCAGGCCCCAAATTCCTCCTAGCGGGATGGATGGTTTAGGATAGGCTGTGCTCCTGCATGGATTTCTACAGCCTCTTGACTAGGCTGGATGTCTGTGGCTGGAATTTCAGTGTTTTCTATGCCAAATCAAATATGGTTTTATACATTCTACCTCCAACAGGGTCCCATTGAAATGTCATAAAATTACATTGATGTCCTCAGGGCTGCTGTGAAAGTAAACAAATATCCACCAAATCTATTTATTGTTGGAAAATTGATGCATTCACTCAATAAATAATGAATGTTCAAGGATTTTATTGGCCGGGTGAAGGTCTAGGATGGAAAATATTCTCACTCCAGATATAAGGAAGAAAGTTGACAGTTTTCCCCTCTCTCTCTCTCTCTCTCTCTCTCTCTCTCTCTCTCTCTCTCTCTCTCTCTCTCTCTCTCTCTCTCTCTCTCTCTCTCTCTCTCTCTCTCTCTCTCTCTCTGTCTCTGTCTAATTATAGTCTGGTATGACTGAATTAATTAAAATATTGCAATACATAGTGATTTGTTCCATGTTGCAATAAAACAAGCATATACATTTTAATAATTATAATCAAGGTCTTGATTTCATTGGAAAACACTGGAAAGTAGAATGTCTGAAATGTATAATTACTTTATTTAAAATGAATACTTTATTGGTCAGAAGTGTCAGTAAAGACTTTTATATTGTTCCAAATGATTTCTATTTAAAATAAATGCTGTTCTTTTCAACTTTCTATTCATCAAAGAATCCTGAAAAAAGTATAATGTTTTCTACAAAAAATATTAACACCACAACTGTTTTCAACATTAATAATAATAAGAAATGTTTCTTGACCAGCAAATCAGCATATTAAAAGGATTTCTGAAGGATCATGTGACACTGAAGACTGGAGTAATGACTTTGCCATCATGCCACATGAATAAATAACATTTTAAAATAATATTAAAATAGAAAACAATTATTTTAAATTGTAATAATATTTCAACATATTGCTGTTTTTACTGTATTTTTGAGCAATTAAATACAGCCTCTGTGGACATAAGAGACTTCTTTGAAAACATAAAAACAAACTTAAATGACCCCAAAGTTTTTAATGTGGTAACTTTACAGAATATTATAATGTCAGTACAACAATAACCTTTACCTCTAGCCTGTGATCTTTTCCTCAAACAAAATCTACTGTGAACACACAACACTAATGTAAATGACATTAGAACACTGGAATATAGCGCATTCATTTGGACCGCATGATGCTTTTAAGGTGTTTTTATGTTTTTGTGCTTTTTGAAGCTTGACAGCCCCTACAAGCTGTTCTTGTGTGAGGACTTTTTTTTTTTTTTTTTTTTTTGCTGAACTATAATTTTAAATTGGAGTGTTGTACCCTATGCATGTGTGCAGCGTGACCCAGGCTATGTATTGATAAAGGCTTGTTTGAGGGTAGCAGAACCTCCAGCAGATCATAATGTCCTGTGAAGGCCTGATGCTGATGCCCCCTTAGGACAAGAGAAAAGGGCTTGGTGCTGCCATGGAGGTCAGGCTGTGGGACTTAGACTTGGCCTCATTGGGTTCTTGTTGCGCTATGTGTGTGTGTCTGTTGGCTGCAGAGCTGCAGGAATGCTGGTGTTTGCTAAGTGGAGAGAACTACAGAGACTGTCCAAACACACGTCTGTTTGCCAACTGGGAACATATTGCTGTCTCTGTGCTGGGAGCCTCAGTGGCGGGCCCCTGAATGGAGCCTCTTGTGCGGAGAGAGAGGAGAGCTGGCCACTGAGATTGGAAGACGACAACGCTTAGTGCCACTGCCCACTCCAGTATTCTGGAAATGCTACAAGACGACACTGTTACCCCGTTTGAAACCTAGAAAACTGTTATCTGTGCTGCAGCCTTCCAACGCTGCTCATATTAATGTAGATTTGTCAGAGTGCACGTTGGGTTATTGTTATCTGTTTTAGAATGAGGGTACTCTGCTGTTCCCATCTCTAGCGGGCCTGATAAATTGAATGGTATGATGTATTGGCTTACCTTTAAAGGCATTCCTTTCCAGATTAACCCACCTGACGTCTTTGAATTTCTAATCACATTTCAAATCACCTCCTTTATGTACCCATATCCCTGCCTTATGCAGTCTATAAAATATTGTCCCATCCTAATATACATGTTTTGGGGAAAAAAACAGCATATTTGTTTCTGCACAGTATCCAGGTTATACAGGTTATTGTATACTTGACCAGCACTGGAGTGTACTTCTGACATGGAGTGTGCATCAAAGGCACAGAATGTTTTAGCTATGATAATATATATGGAGAGTATGGTTCAGATCTTTGGCATGCTTCTGGACACTCATGTTGGAGAGGAGATGAGTTTTGTTGCATTGCTGTGGAGTGGCTGAAAGAAAGCTGCCAGTGTGGGCTCAGTGTAGACTCATGAGTGCTCTCTGTATGTACAGTACGCCATCAGGGAGAGCAGGGCTGAAAAGGTGTCCTCTGTGTGCTCGGCATGCACACCAACTCGCACTCCACCAGGCCTGACCGTGGTTCCAGGCAGCTCCCAGCCTCAAACTGAACGCTTCATTAAAGCGTACTGACTCCCCTAGGCCCACATGTGTTCCCCGTGCTCCACTGTAGAAGAAATAAGGGATGAATAATGTATTTCACATAGAGCCTTTCTCTTCCTCTCTGCGTAGTCATGTGCCGGACACTCATGGACTCTCCAGAGTATAGGTCCCTCATATTATACATACTTCCTGTTTCCAGTCTGTGCTTCTGACACACCAGTACAAAGAAAAATTATTCCGGCTGTACTATAGGACCATGTCATGTCAGAAGTATAAAATACAAAATGTATGATGAATGCACTGTTGTTGTTGTTGTTGTTGTTGTCAAATACTCACCGAAACAATCTTCCTTCATGTGAAATTGGTAATAGCATAGTACTTGATAAGTATATTCTTGTACCATGGTACTTCAAGGTACTTGAAAGAATTCCTTGGTACTTTTTTATTAATAGCTATATGTGTCTGTGTGGTGATACGTTTATGGTGATAGATTTTCTGTGGTGACACCACAGCTCATACGGTTCTCATGTCGATTGGCGAATGTATCTCATCTTTTGACAGTTTTGGCATTCCCACTTCTGGTAAGGTTTATAGCCAAGCCTGGAGAAATAAACCCTCCTCAGCACTACTTGATATTTTTTTTCCATGACTACTTGCCTAATTTTCCTTTGCCATGGCTTACAAATAAAGAAAATAATATCATTTATTACAACTTTCACAGAGATCATTTATTTCTTGGTTCAAGATATTCAAGATCGCCACACAGAGTTGGATTGAGCGCAAAATGTGTTTCCTTTACATCAGCAAGAATAATCTGAAAAAGCCAAAGTTCTCCCTGTCTGTCTGCTGAGTTAATTATTTCACTTATTATGATGATCCTAGTACATTTGTTTCAGCTGTGTTTGTGTAAATACTAATGTGGGTGGGTGTACACAGGACAGACCTTGATTTCTTGTACTAGTTAAGTAAAGATGGTTAAACAAACAACTTGCACCTACTGTAAACCCACCCACTTGCACACTTTCATTTACTCACATACACCCTGACTGGCAAACACCCACTCATTCGACTTTGCTCTGACTGACAAGCTGTTTGTGTTTATCATCATAGACTAATTTGTTCTACAAGGATTTGTTCTGCTAGCAAGGTCACTGTCTCGGGCCACTCACACAGGGTCCCTGTTGTGCAGCACTCTTACATGTGCACACACACACACTTCCAGTAAGGACTCCTCCTCTGTTCTCACCAGTTAACCAAAAAAGGTCCTTTGATGTCAGCTGGAGTCTAGCTGTTACTGGAAAAACAGCTTCTGAAAAATTCTTTACCCCTCCTGTTGCTTTGTGAGTTTTTGTGTTAATTATGTTCACTAGCTTTGCCTCACCAAGTCTTCAAATCATCTCACACTTTGAAACTGTAACTTTCTAAACTATACTCCTCCTGGTTTTAAACTACAGTCATTCTCTAATCTCTACTCATTTAAAAATGTAGTTGGCTGCAAACGACTAGCGATAAGTGGCTAGCTGTTGTAGCCTGGATGCCAGCCGAACTTAGCCCCGCCCACAACATTTGAGGTCGGGAAGTTTGGTCTGAACTTGATCCGTTGTGGAGCAACTGTGCTCGAACCAGAGCTGTTCGGACCAATCAAATTGTCAGGGCGGGCTTTACACGATGATGGACAGATGATGAACGGTAATGTAATCATCCAAGTCACCAAAGAGCACTTGGGTTGAATTAATTTACAACAAAGATGACTGCCGCTGTAGAATTGAGATGTGTAGATTCCGCCATCACGCGATGGATTCACACTTATGTTATAGAAGATATCGACAGCACATTCATTTTAAAAGAGGAATAGAGAACTGCAATCAAGGCATTTGTCGATCAGAAAGATGAATGAAGAACATACGTCACCTACTCCGTTGCTCTGATTGGTTGTAGGTCTATCCAATTGAGTACAGAGGCATTTTCTTTCCTGGTTCGGTTGAAACACGCCCCTTAATCACAGCCCAATGGAGCAGTATCAGACTCACATTCTGACTAGAATCTGAGTATGACGACGTCAGGCTACAACTCTATTGTTAGACTGAGTAGGGCTAGGTCTAGCACATCCAAAAGAACTGAGGGAAACTTGAGAACTTGTTTAGAGGGAAAATTTTCACACTTTACATGTGTAACATCTTCTGAGAAAGATTCATCCCTCCTTTCTCTCCTATTCTAGTGCCTATTTTATGAAAACGTTCCAGTTGAGCAGTTCTGGAATGTTCCTTCAGGATATGACATAGTAGTGACTAGCAGTGTTGTTGTGAACAGGCTTTGGCAGCTAATGAAGAATGAACTGTAGAATTCATTACAGTCCATCCTGTGATTTATACTGGCTAAAGCATTGCAGAGCTGACTGCTGCTGTCTCAGAGGGGGGGACGATGTCTTTACCAGATTTTGCCAGACCTCCGCTACTGTGAGCAGAGAGACAGACCGCAGTGGAAAAGTCAACAACACAATTTGGATTTGCCTTGGATTTGAATATATGTGTTCCAGTGAATCTAAAAATGGCTAATGGGGATTTGTGTCTAGTTTACTTTAGACTAAATAGTGGATGCTTTTATCCTAGAATTTTAAGTTCAAACTGCTGACTCTGTACAGTATATTTGGAAACATCATAATTTTTATAATTCCATTATGCTGTTAAAATGATACATTTCCCCATCCATTTCTTCTCTATCAATCTTAACACCTTTAGGGTGTAAACAAATCAACTTAGTTGATGTTTCTGAGCAAATAAAGTGAATGTTTATGTAGAGTAAAGTCTCACAGTTTGGGCTTAAGTTTGTTGTAAGTATAAAGACAGGTGGGTGACTTGACATGAACGGTGATCCCATCAGTCAATCAAAGTGAGCAAGGGATCTGGAGAATAAGTGTGCAGTAAATCAGGCCTGATGAGAGGCACTCGGGCAACGGGACAGTTTCCATGTTGCTTGAGTCCTTTCCAGTCCTCCACAACTCTCTGTCTGGACTGCTCTAGTTCCATTACCCACAGCCCTCTTTGCCATGCCAAGTGGGGTGGCCTTTATTGGCCTGTTTGCTTTGCTTGTTTGTATATTCTATCCCTTGCTGGTTGGTATCTAGTAGTTAGGCTGGTTGCCAATGAGGATGGAATGATATCTATATTTATAATCATTTTCAGCAGTGCATAGTTTGGGTGCTTATCAGCAGGCCCAGTCAGAATCTGCAAATTTTTGGATTTAAACATGGTAGAAAGTGTTAAATGGAATTAAGAATGCTGCACTCTAAAAGCATAGATCTGCTCAGCCAAAATATTTTATAACTGAACATGCAATGGCCAGAACATTCACGGGAATTTAATGAATAACTTGCATTTCAATTCTGTGGAAATCTGTTTTCTGAGGAAGTCTGGGCCTGCTGATCAGATGCCAAACTTATAAATATTTCTACTTTGTTTTAACCAAAAGCAACATAGCTGACCAAGACAACAGTTATTCACAGATTAATTTAGCTAACCATGTCAACTTATCAAGTTGTGCATTTCTTCTTTACACTCATTCTGGTCCTTTTGTTTTGCCCTTTTGTTCCTCAAGTGTTCGTAAAATAGAAATGTTTAGCATACTTTATAACAAACTGAGGTGAATTTGAATATTTGACCATTTGTTTCTTCTATGTGCACAGGGCCTGCAGAGGTTCCGATGATGTCACCCAATGGATCCATCCCACCCATTCATGTGCCTCCTGGCTACATCTCCCAGGTGAGTGCAACGTTTCAAGTTAATATCATTAATAAATATGTCTTTGGAAAAGGAAAAATTGTATTATATTATTTTTACTATTCCCTCGGTATCTGAAAAGAAGGAATAAAGAAAACCATAATAGACTCACAATGGAAGCCAGGAACAACATGCCACATGTCTATACTTTTTACACTTCATTTACATGACACTACACATTATAAATTAGTTGTTACTTGAGCATGTGCTTGCAAGTGTGCTTGTGGGACAGCTTCCATATTTTGGGGAAAGAAAAAAAATCTGACTGTAATGCTGACTGGACCGACCACCTCCCATCCTCTTACCTCTGTAAATGAGACCTGTGGTCTTTCCAGGGCTCTTACTTCTCTATTATGATCCATTAGACATTATACAAGAATCTGTCATCGTTCCAAACTCTGGCAGATGAGAGGAGTAATCAATATGTAGCGAGTGCTGATCTGGAATGAGCTCTCCAAACCGTAATTCTTATCTCGCTCATGATCGGCCAGACATGAAAGCAGACCCCTGACCAGTAGCAGTTGGAGAGATACAATCAGCACGACAACGGCTCTGGGCCTGAAGCCTAGTGGTTACATTACGTCTTCATTTATAGTTCAACAGACCTCACCTCAACATCTATCCACAAGCTGACACATGCCATTTCTGACTCTATGCTGGTGTTAGAATGGACTATTAAGAATATTTGCTTTGAATAGATTGCAATTTAAGAAAAGTTGATTTCCTTATTCACAAGATTATTTATTTAGACCTGTTGTTCTTAACCTCTATGTTAAGAAGAATCAAAAATGGGTTGTAGTGGGTCTTGTTTTCGTGACTTTCACGCAGTGTTTCTATTGATGCGCTTATTACAAGGAGATTATTCCTCAAGGGCACAATGGTAATTGCTCATGGCACTAATGTAAAAGATGCAAATGCCAGCTAGAATGTCATGGAGCGCCAAGCAGAGAGTAAATACATGTTGAAATGTCATGGATAGTCTAGCAAAGTTGAGGAGATATTCCCCACCTGACCCTGTAAACAATGATGAGTAAAGGTTGTTATCTGGTGATGTTGTTTACAAGAAAGGCAGATTAGAACACAAACAGATTAGGCTTCTGTTTACTTATAGTGGGTTTCCTAATTTTTCTGTACTCTGCACTCTGAGTAGGAAAACAAAGTAGTCATGCACCTATTTTCTTTTTGAGGGGGTGCCAGTGGCAATCCTGGCTCACTTAGTCGGTTAGGTGAGATAAGACAGGACCAAAGGGACAAACATTACAGTAAATACTTCATCAGAAAAGAGAAGAGATGTCGCTGCAAGTGGGAGGGGAAGTTATTTTGATTTAACTATTACAAGGCACACGTTAAAAAAATATGTGATGAAAAAAAGATGATCAAAAAAAAGATGTGCACGGATAAATCATTTATAATAAATATTGCAATATTCCATAAAAAAATAAGAATTGTCAGTTTGGATATTTTTTCTAACTTAAAACCCACTTAAAAATCATGCCCACTTAGTTTAAATGGGCCTGACTCTTCACCCCTCCTGTGGCAGTTGAAGGAATCTGCTAATTGTCCAAAGGTCATTGTATCTGTGTTTATTTTAGCCCAGTGCCAACTAGGAGCGGGAAGCGCGGTCAGAGCTGTGGGCATCTACCGAAAGGAGACCAGAAACTAGACAGACATTTAATCACAGCTTTTCTTTTTCAGACTAATTCATTTTTATTGTACAGTACAGCTCTCCAAACTTGAGGGCCAGCTGAGAACACCTCTGTTGAGCAATCATAACAACCTCTGATATTTAGCACTCATATTGTCACCCATGACCTTGTTGCATCTGGCAGTGTCGTTGCATTCTCCATATTGTCTCCATCATTTTGTTTCTAGTTGCCTACTGCAGTGGGGCTGGACAGTTGTTTTGTAAGAACTAACATGTTAATAAGGACATTTGTAAAATAACACTGACCCACTCTCAGCTCACATTCCTCGTCCACAGTCAGTCTGATGTCTCTCATAGACATGCATAATGAAACAATGTCTCTCACCGTGTGCACAACATCTGAATGCACAGCAACCCTGAACTTGATCTAAGCTTCGCTGATCACTCTTGACATTGCTGTCTGCTTATTGATAGGCCTGTCAAACAGGCTGTCATATACACACACACATGTAAACACACTCTCAGGGTCAGCAGGTCAGACAGAAGGAGTAGAGTATTGAAGTATTCATTATTATGAAATAATAATGCTTGTTAATAATATGTCATGATATTGCATGATATTTTAAATTTACCACAGTCCTGGAAAAGTTGGAAATGTCAGGCAATTTAAAAAATCTGGGTTTCAGCTCTGGGAAATTCATAAAAAAAATAAAATAAAAAACTTGTTTGTTTCTCACTAAAGGTGCTGGAGGACAACACAGGGGTCCGGAGAGTGGTAGTCACCCCTCAGTCTCCAGAATGCTATCCTCCGAGCTATTCTCCAGCCATCTCTCCAACTCATCACTTACCTCCATACATGGCCCCACCACCATTTATTCCCAACTCACACACGGCCTTCTACCCACCCGTCAGCCCTGGGGACATTTCCCCCCACCAGTACTACCATCATCATATCCCGCCTATGTACAATGAAGGTAGGAGTGCATATGATCACAGCTTACTCTCCTCTTATTCTGGTATTGTCACAATACCAAGTGAAATATCATGATATTTCAGTTCCACTGCCAAAACTGATAAGCTTTTGATAAATTAATACATTTTGATAAATTAATAAATTGATAAAAATTGATACATTTTCTGATAAAAAATGTTTTCAACACTAAAAAAAATAATGCTGTGTGTTACCTTATGAAGCCCCTAAAGCAGTGGTTCTCAACTATGGCCCTCTATGTCCACTTTCCTGTAGAGTTCAGCTCCAACCCTGATCTGCCTATAACCTTTTAGTAATCCTGAAGACCTTGAGCTTTTTCAAGTGTTTGATTAGGGTTGGAGCTGAGTTGAGAACCCCTGCCTTAAAGAGACATGTGACTGTAAAAAGAATAAAATGGGATGGAAATTATATTTCAGTGCTTTGCGTTTTCTCACAAAAGTTTTCCTCTCACGCAAAACCTTTGCACTCCACCGACAAACTTTGTGTTCGCTTGCAAAACTTTTGTGATGGAAATTATATTTGACTGCTTTTTTGTACGTTTTTTTGGGGAACGCAATACTTTAGCTAGAGAAGACAAATTCTTTGAAATATAATTTTTTCTCCAATCTCATATTTTTTCCTATCACCATATCCCATTAGGGGCTCTGTAACTTGTCAGTGTATTTGTAAGTGTAATGCTGCATTCCATTTACTTTGGAAGAGGTATGTCGGAGCTGAGAATGATGTCACACCTGGATTGACCACAATCCAGTACAAAGATCAGAAATCTAAGATGGATGCAAACCTTTGTTGTGCTTGCTTTTTCCAAATAAAAACACATAAAAAAGTGGTATTTTGCACTGATAAAGCCGAAGTATCATGTCAACAGGTAGAGGTTGGATAATACTGTGTGCACCACTGAGTTTGAGACACAGACAAACAGAAGTACTAATAAACAATATATTACTACTGTTGATATGCTGAGAAGCCATATTGTATTCTGAAGTCAGCGTTGTTGAGTTTCCCATTTACAGCTCTGACTTGAAGGGCATTCCAGTTAAAAGTTCTTACTGGGGACTAGGAATTTCCCACTTCTGAGGACAAATGGAACGCACCATAATTTTTCCTATTCCTAAATTTTATGGCAGTTTCATGGTTGAATGATTGTTTTGTTGGCGCAGAGATAATTCCTGTGTACGGGATGAACTACCTTGGGCGGGATGAGCCATACAAACCGCAACCAAAGAAGATGAAGGACAGACTGGAGCGTCAGAATCGTCTCAACAGCCCTCCCTCCATCTATAAGAGCAATGTGGGCTGCAACAACATGTACAATGGCTACGGCAAGGTCCACGGAAATCTTGGGGGTGGTGGAGGAGGGGGAAGCAGTCCCGGAGCTAAAAAAACAACCCGTGGAGCTCGGAGTAGCCCCAGATCCAGCGAGCCAGACTTACAAGGTAAGGACTTTTGCAGTAGTCTAGTCAACAGGGGTCTCATTTATAAAACTGTGCGTAGGAACCTTACTAAAAGTGTACGTGCGCCCGAAAGCCAAAAAAGGCGTACGCAAAAAAATATTGAGACTTATAAAACCGTTCGTACGCCAGAACCTGCGCAGAATTCACTTTGTAAATCCCAGTCAGCGGAAGATTGTGCGCACATGCGTCTCCTCCCCGAAATAACCATATATGGAGCTTACAACGCCTAGTTTTACTATGCAGATCCTCATCTGCATATCATTTGCATATGATCATTCATCCACGTGATAACGTTTAACGGTACAAGACACATTACATTAATAAAAATCATGTAGTTGCCTATCCTTGCCTTGTTTTTGAATACATAAATCAAATAGTGTATAAAATACATTTCAGAGAAAGTTTTTCTCACTCTTTTCCACTGGCTGAATTGTATTTTTAATTGAAGCAGATAGGCTTGGACATTATTTGCACGAAACTATTTTCTCAGACAATCTGGTATTATCATGATAAGCAATTATCTCTGTGGTTAAAACATTTAAACACAGCACGCCACAGGAAAAGTGTTCAAAAACATCGCATCCACAACAAATATTTCTATTGATTGAATTTGAATATAAAAAATGTTGTAACTTCTCAGTAATGATTTCATGTTTAAGTGTTTAACTCCATTAATTTGAATGGCATATTTAATCTAAATGTTTATATCAGAAGTAAAACATAGTTTAAATCATTATTTTATTTATTTAAACTGTTATTTGCGTCAGTTTCACTAAACGGCCCAACGCGCTCGCTGGCGCGGACATTTAAGTTGGCATGGATATTTGCTTCAAGTGATAGGCTTGGTGAGTGAAAGTATATTTGTATTATCTTTCTGTATATGTTTAATTTTCTTTATATTTTCTGTCTAAAAGTGACCAAAAAGACACTTAAAGGAGCTGTATGTAAGATTGTGGCCAAAACTGGTACTGCAATCACTGTATCCCCTCCCCCTCCCCCCTGACTCGAGGTTGCCAGATAGGCTGCAGGATCCAGCAGGAACATAGGCTGCTACAAGGAGCTGCAACTGTGGTAACTAGAGCAGAGCTGGCAACCCGGATGCCGAAACACTACTGACTTCGTGATTGGTAGATAGGTGGAGGGTGGAGCATCAGGCCAAAACACAAGATGACAACATCAACATCAGTTGAGGGCTGCAACTTCACTTTTTAAATGACAATATCCTGGCCGTACTACTGTTGTCAGTGATATAAGTATTTGAAATGAACATGATTTCTTAATGTCTAGTGACATATCAGGGCCATTTTATGATTAATTGAAATACATTTCTTACATACAGCTCCTTTAACTCCAGCTCACCATCGGTGTCGCCAAACTGCTCCATCTCCAAAACGTTCGTACGCATGGGTCAGAGTTTGCGTGCAGGTGCGCAAATTTTCCCGTCAAGTTTGTTTTTATAAATCACAACTTATGCGTCGGAAGTGGCGTACTTCTCTTTCAGGGCCTGTTTTGTGCATACGCAACGGTTATAAATGAGGCCCCAGGTCTATTTGTAAGTTCATCTCTTCACTTTTTTGGGAATAATATTTTTATTTATGTACAGCACCATTCAAAAGTTTGCGATCAGTAATATTTTTTTGTTTATAATTGAAAAATGTATTGAAATTTACAGTAAAGACATTTATAAAGTCCTTTTGAACTTTCTATTCATCAAAGAATAAAAAAATCAACACTGATAATAATAAGAAATGTTTCCTGAGCACCAAATCAGCATATTAGAATAATTTCTGAAGGATTATGTGACAATGAAGACTGAAGTAATGGCGGCTGAATATTCAGCTTTGCCATCACAAGAGTAAATTGCATTTTAAAATATATTGAAATATAAAACAGTTATTTTGAATTGTAATAATATTTCACAGTATTACTGTTTTACTGTATTGTTGATAAAATATTTAGCTGACCCCAAACTTTTGTGTATACAATAAATAATATAAAAAAAATAATATATATATAAAAACATTACAAATGTTATATTACAAATGTTATTTTAATATTATTAATTTAATAAAAAAATACATCAATGTAAACTCTTGTTCTTTCATAATGCAAAGCAAATAAGTTACATGGAATTTTAAGAGTCGGAGCAGAGGGAGATACGTTCTGCTTTGTGCCAAAAATTCTCAGCAACGTTTACACAAGACATTATATATGTTATTGTGGTTACATTAAATCATCTTGTACATGGCTAGAATATTTAGCCTCTGATGTTTCACGGCTTCCATTAGACATCTGTAATGCATGTTTCCCTCAGTGTATCCACAAACTTTTTCTCTCTTCTCTTAAAAAAAAAAAAAAGAGATAAGTGTATCAATAGAGGTAAAGGGGGTCGTCATGCCGCGGAAACTGCATAGCTGGGAATCGCCAAGGTGCTATCATTTTTCCAGCACCCACAATGTGGCCCTTGTATCTCAGGTTGGGCCTCTGCTGAAAGGCAGCCCACATACCTGTGGAATCACATTCTACCAATGAAGGGGTCCTTTGAGCATGGCCACCGATCCTCACCAATTCCACATGTGCCTTATCAGGCCCCCTGCAGTGCCGATTGCAGAAGAGCTCCATTTAAGATGTGTTCACATGCTGTTTTTCTGCTCTCAAGAACATTTTCTTAATATAAACATTTTTCAGAGCATAATTCATAACTGTTTTAAATTATTTAAACACATGCCTGCACTCAGAAGGTCGTTGCTTTTTTTTCTGCACTGTCTTCTGCCAATTTTTTCTTTTTTGTTCTCAGCCTTTAGTGTCCTTGAAGTTTTAGCTTTAAATTATGTATGTGCCTCTGATCCCAGGTGTTTCGTCAATGCATGGACATTTGCAAGTGCTGACAAGTGGGGCAAAAGGAATGACCCCATTCATTTATTTGATCTGCCAAAAAGGCAGTTTTGGCCCTAAAAAAAAAAACATTCCCTATTCAATGATTTGTCTGTGTGTGTATTATGTTAAAGGCAGAACATTTAGCATTATATGCAGGTGTTGTAAGACTTGACTCATTGCTCACTGACATCATGGAAATGTCATTTGTCTGCTGCAAGCCGCCCATCCTTTGATCAGCTCACGATAGACCTTTGCAGTTAACAAGCTAAGGAAGTGCTTATACATCCATATGGTGTATCTGTTACTCACACTTAGAGTATCTTCAGAATCAAAGGCGAAGGCTGACTGGCAGAATTCCCAGCAGATAAGACCTTGAGGCTGTTACTCAATAACTGCTGCTGTCTTACTTCATACATGATAGTTAAATTATTATTTTGTGATGGTTATTTTGTCTTGCATATTGAAAAACTGAAGAAAACATGAGATTTTACAATTATCTGTTTTTTATACGGTTTTGATGTCAATATTAAAATTAGGGGGTGAAGGAAATTGGGCCAATGAGCAAAGATTTTTGATCAGGAACTGTTCATGATCCAATAAAGTTCACCCAGAAATGATAATTTAGGGTGTATTCATACTTGGCATGTTTGGTACAATTTAAATGAACCCTGGAGTGAGTGCTCTGTTAGTGAGGTTCATTTGAATAAGTGTAAACTCTGCCATCCGAACCCTGGTGTGCACCAAACAAGCAGACCGAGACCTGAAAAGATGGGTCTTTGTTCGCTTCCAAACAAACTCTGGTGTGGTTCGAATGATATATGAATGCAACACGGACCAAAGACATGTAAACAAACCAAAAACACAACATGATGTTACAAGATGCAACCCTAAAAAGAACAGAATGCTTAAGCATCAGTGATGCGCGGGTCAATGTATAAACAACCCGCACCCGACCGACGTTTTCAACTAACCCGCCCGCAACTCGGACCGCAAAAAAAGAAGAAAATATTGTACCCGACCCGCTTCCTGACCCGCATTTTTTAAAAGTAGTAAATGCTCATCGTAGCGTCATTGGGCCATAGATGTAGGAACTAGGGGTGCTGTATGATATAGTGTTATGTATTAAAGGCTTGATTTATTCATTTATTTCATTTTATTTTCTTAACAATTAAGATGCTGCATGTGTTTATCCATCTAATCGAAGTGTGCGTCTCTCCCCCGACTTTCCCAACAAAAATCCTGCCCCCTCTCAGAAAATACATAAAACTGACATTACTGAGCTATATGCGTTTAAAAGTAGCCTATTAAAATGGTACAATGGCATTGCTCAGTTCAACGAGTTGGGAAATTGGGCATTTTGTCCCGCGTCAGCATTTATTCAAAAGTTAATTACGCTCAACATTCAAAAGGTAAATAAGGATTTCCCACTTGTATTAGTAGGCTTTGGCTATTTCGCCACGTGGATGCCCAATTGAAGCTCTCACAAGCACAACATTTGTGTATTTGCGGAGCTCCCCAGTCTTCACCTTTTCACTTGCCTCCATCTCTACCTGCAGACTGAGCTTGTGCGTCATCATCGCGCCAGTTATTCAGCCAATAAAGTGTAGGCCTATGTATTTAATAGAAAATTGTGTCTAGTACTATATAAATTACAAAGGTTTAATTGGCATCTTAATTTCAAACGACCCGACCGACCGCAACCCGAATATCATTAAAAATATTTTTGGATGACTCGTAACCGCGGGTGACCGCAGGCACCCGCTCATTTTGGATCAACCCGCGCATCACTGTCAAGCATACCTGTTTTTTCTCGTCATAATTGTTGCCCATCACAGTTCGGAACAAGCATCAGAACCATGTATCCTCGCAGCAGATCTTCGTTTGTGTGTGCCGGAGGGTTTCCTGGCGCTGTTTTGAATCCTTTACACATTTTATAAGGTCTTAACGATTTGTCAGCTCCATCATGTACCATCATGTACAGTACTCGCACACAGGGAGCACATTTAGCCCAGCACACAGCAGTTTTGGATGTTCAAAAAGTTCAGTCGCAAAATATACGTCATAAAAAACGCTTGTTTTGTATCTCTAGGTTCAGTGTTAAAAATAAGTGAACCAGGACTAAATGTATTGTTTTCTTTTTTTGGAAAATTATGCTCAACTTCTTATTTTTGAGTGAACCTTTAAAGCATGCAAAAGACCTTACATAACATTGTTGAGTTATCAAGTATAATAAAATACTGCACGTAAATGCACTCAGCACAGGCCAAGCAAATGAGTTTTGTGGAGATCACCAGAAGCAAGGCGCTGGAGTCAAGTCTCAAGATACCACAGCCCTGTGGAGTCGACTGAATGGTTGATGAAGTATAGAAAACAAACTTGAGACTTCTAGCTCACGTCACTTACTGAGGGCTACAGCCATCTGGGCCTCACTGCAGCCTTGCTCTTAGGCATAAATCATCATGACCACATATGCAGACTACTTGGCTCCCTAGATCACGCCGGAGATCAGGTTAAGAATTTTTTTTCTTTTTGAGAGGAAGCTGCAATAATATGATCAAACTCTCAAGACTAAAGAAGAACAAAAAAGAGAAATGGAGGGAATGTGAGAGAGATGGACAACAAAAGGGCAGACATTCCAGCTGTCGAAAATACGTTGTTGGCATAGCAGCTTGAAGATCCAGGCCTGGCTACCAGACATAACTGGAGCTGTGAAAACAACTCGACTTGTTCTCTCTCAGCACCTCGCCTGGATGGTCTTTGCTCAGATCACCCCATGGGCACAAACACACTCACCTCCACTCATGAAGCTCGATTACATAAGGCAGGAAACCACATCCCGGGGCCCATCAGCTCCTTAGTTCCTAAGCTGCAAGGATATTTGCGCTTTTTAGCGCTCCACCTTCATTACCTAGATTAGGCTGGGGCTAAGCCTGTGTGCAGAGGAATACTGGCCACTAGATTAACCTTCTCATAGTCTCAGGCTTGCAGCACTTCAACCTTAACTCCTCTCTATCTCCAGTTCTCCTTGTGTGTTTGCATGGACTCAAGCAGAAACAGATGTTCACTTCTGATCCTCTTTGGCACTGTGCATTTCCTCCAGCCACATGCTTTCACTCCGTCATTATCGACCAGAAGCAACAGATGTTAGTTAATCTTGGCTTTGTGTCTTTGCCACAATGGTAACAGTTTCCCACATTCACTGTTTCACAACACTGAGAAAGGTTATGCCCCAAGGTCACTTTGATAACAGCATGTGATTGAGCAATGAGGGGTGACGCAACTTGGGGAAACTGAATAAGATGAGAAGGTCGAGGGCTGCCAAGACCTAGTAACCGGATGCCAGCTCTTCAACTAATTAAACATGACCTTTCTATTATCTGCCGGTGCTTATTCTGTCATTTACTGTTGGCATGCTAGAACTCTCACCTATCAAGAGATTCTTACGAGTCTGAGTAGGTTGCTTTTCAAGAAGTTGCCATAGAAGACACTGAGAACTGGGCCAAAATCAACATGTGTGTGTTTTTCTGGGAAGTACTTCTTACAGCTCTTACAGTAACACAATGCACAAACTCTGTCTGTTTCAATGGAAGTGTATGTCTGTGACAGGATTATTAGTGGTGTCTTTTGATAAACGTGCCTGTTAAGACACCTCCGAGATAGCTGGAGTTGTACTGTACCAGTCAAATCAAATAAACTTATCATTAATCCATTATGTACACACACAGAATTTTTTTTTTCCAAATGGATATACAAGATCAACACACAAAATATTCAGGGACAAAGCAACAGTGACTCAAATGGGCAAGTTTGACAACTAACCCAAAACTCACATGGTCCACACCAAAGTCAGTGAGTCATCCTTATTGTTGAGCCCTGTTACACATGATGAAAATTAAAAAATAAATAAATAAAAGAGCAAACGCATTGGAGACATTAAGATGTAATATAAAATGTGCAAATTACTGACTAAATAAAAAGCTGGAGTAATGTAAATTATGAGATTTAGTATTCTTTTTTTCTTTTTCCGCAGCTCCATATACTTCTTATTCACATTCAGTAAGGAGGCACAAAGTAAACGCAAAAATCTCTGTGGAGATTGTGGCACTGGGCATCCAGAGCAGGTCACCCTGGTTCAGTCGCTCTGCAGCTCTCAGCAGTCTCGTTCCCTCCGCCTCCCTCCTTTTCCCTCTATCCCTACTATCTAGCCTCTGCCAACTTTCTCCATTCTTTCCAGTTCCCTTCCAGGAAGCGCTGGCGTATCCTTGTGTCCCTTGGCAGTAGGGAGGCCATGCATCTCTGCTGTGAGCGAGTGCCACTGAGAGTCCCTCTGGAGATAGCTAGAGACATGGAGCTAGCACACTAAAGGCAAAAGACTGATGCCAGCTTGGCAGTTGTTGAAAAACAAGCATCCATTCTGCTGATGGGGCTAAAATGAAAGCAAACAATAGTTTATCAGACGTTTACACACATATACAGTACGCTTTTTGTAGAAAATCAAAAAGGAGGTATGGGCAATGCTAACGTCTTGAGCTGTCTTGTCCTCATTTCAACCTCTCCAAGGTAGGCTGACCAGTTTAGTCTGCTAAATGATGTATAGTGGAAGCGGCAGTGTACTGCTGATGTTTAAAATATGTAATCAATATTTTACTTCTACAGTATAGTTTTGACAGACTGAAATGCAAATACTGTAGATAAAATGACTGATAGACTATCAAGAACAGATAGGTATACTTAGACTGACAGACGAAGATTGACTGTCTAGATTCTAGACCATAGACTGTCAAAAAAGATTGATGAAACACCTTCACTCTCTACCATTGTAGAAAAGTGAAGCCACCAATGTCCAAATATTGCGCTGACATCTTGGAGCCCGAGTCTGCGCGGTAGTGAACTCAAAGGCTGAAGTGAACTCGAAGGCTGAGTCTGCGCGGTAGTGAGTATGAAGTGGAGCCGTGATATCAAGGTCCCGCCCTCACTCCCGTAGAATCGGGTGGTACAGATTACTGCAGAACAACTCATTATGTCGGTGTGAAATTACAGTTATGGAAATGTAGAAATTAAAGTTAAAGTTCCAATCTCCTCCCGAAAATCCCGAAAAAAGTAAGTAAAAGTAACTTCACTCAGAGAAGCTGTCAATCTCAGCTGTCAGTCATGACGTCAAACCCCCGTTTTTACAGCATCAAATAACTAACTAAACCCAAACTTATTTAAAAAACAAACTCTTGAATTTACATCAGCGTGATAAAAAAAAAACCTAAAATGACAGAAATTATTTGAAGTGTAATTTGATTGTTTAGTTTGTCTCATGTCTCATTCGATTACATGAGAAGGTGGGGTTTATGAGCTATACTGCATCCAGCCACCTGGGGGCGATCTAAACGTTTTGGCTTCACTTTTCAGGACTTGTGCGGCACTCTTGATCTCTAGACAGACAGGAATGCAGATTGACTGACAGACTATTTAGACGTGTGCACAGATAGACAGACAGGCACGCAGATAGGTATGCTGCTGTCTATAGATAGATAGATAGATTAGATAGATCTATCTGTGATAGATTATGGATGGATGGATGGATGGATAGATAGAATGTCTGATCATGTTTATGTCTCTTGAGCGCGAGTGGCTGTGTCAGCTGTGCTGTGTCTGTGAGGGTGTGAGAGCGAGTGCACTGTTGCAGTGGTTCTCAGGGAGGCACAGGTTTGTGTGAGAGAGGGATTAGACAGCCAGCTGTTGAGCAGATGGAATGTGTGCTATGCGGAGATGAGAACGATTGGGAGCCTGCAACTCTTTCTCACTCTTCCTCCCACACTCCCTCCTCCCTCACAACCGGTCATTAGTGAAATTTTTTTCTTTGTTTTATTTGATCACCTGGCAATATACTCTTTCCTGTTGTGCCTTAAAAGCAATAACTGTTTTAATATAATGAAGTGTGTGTTACAAAGTGCTTAAAAAGAACATGCCAAGTTTGATTTCCTAGCTGTAGTCATCTTGACTCCGATCTGTTAGTATAGACACAACCTCAGTTTGTCTTTCCTGATGATTTTCTGGTTGACTAAGCATTGCTCTGTCATTTTGCACATTTTTGTATGGACTCACAGAACCTCTCTGGCCCCGTAGGCTGCGTGTGTTTAACAACCGTAACTAATCAAGAATGTGCTGTTTCGTCTCACTCCACCAGGGGGGAGTAATTAGCAGATTGTTCGTGCCTCTCCACAAAAGTACTCTTTATTTTCTGGATGAAGTGCATGAAAAATCCTGGAAAAATTCCAGGAGGTTTTAACCTAAAAGCAAACAAACAAATCGACCCCACTAACAGAATTTAGGACTGTGAAACTTGTTTATGTCTGACTGATCAGGCCTCCTGATAGTTGCAGTCTAGTTTCTCTATCTTTAGCCCAAATTCAGGATGCTAACTAGAGGATGTGAGCCTGTTTTTAGTGCCTGTAGCGGCTCCACAGTGCTCCAGCACTCGCACACATTCACAAACGCACGCGCAGACATGTGGGTGTAGTTGCTGGCCTGACCGTTTGGCGTCTGCAGCTCTGTGGGTGTTCTTGGAGACATTTTTTTCCCCAATAGTCTGCAAATTCAGTTTTGGATGTTTACCTAGCACCTCTTTATATACACATGCACACTCATTCACATAGAGCTAAACACCCAAACACTCCACTCACACTGCAGCTCTAGACCACTATCAACTTTTTTTTTAAAATGCTTCCTGAAATCCAGAGAAGGATTTTCGTATTGATTTAAAGAGTGTTGTAGGGTCAAATGTGAGCTCTCTCATGAGGCGTAGCCTTTAAAACCTTTGACCTTCAGCTTATTAACTATGTATGCAGTTCCTAGGTGATGCTATACAGTTGGTAAGGTGTTCAGATTTCTATTTGGTTGCTAGGGTATTATGGTTGTTTGTTACTTAGTAAAAGTTCAGGATGTCTGGTTAGCTGGTCCGACAGTTGAAAAGCTGATTATAGCACGCCTGAATATTGCAACTCTTCATAACAAGCAGGCGCTACACACCAAAGTTTACAACTTATAGTTAGGGTTTGATCAAATGTTTCTCTTTCCCTACATTCTCTTTCATCTCATTCTGTCACTTCTTTGTTGCCGGTTATATTCACTTCAGCTCAGTCCCTTTTTTCACATTCCTTATCCCCCCCCCTTTTCCGTTCTCCTGTCTTTGACCTTGGCCGATAATTGAAGGCAGAAACTCCTCTCCACCCCAGATATCCAGAGAAGACACAAGAAATAAAGAAGGAAATTAACTTCTTTAGCATGATGCAGAATATAATTCAGCTCTACTTTTAAAATGAGAGGTGTTTGTTTTTTCCCTCCTCTTCTATCATCTTCACTTCCTCTATTTATTTTCATTTATATATAGTGAAACAGCGGTTATTCAGAACGTGGCAGGAGGGCGAGACAGAGAGCGAGCAGTTAGCCTCAACCGTCCGCTCCCTATGGAAACGACATGCGTGAGAAACGGACGTGAAGCTTTGGAAAGTCAAGTGTTGTGCTTGGAAGCAGCAATAGAAAGAGGTTCCTCAGAGTGTGGAAGCGGAAGGAGAGGAGAGGATGGACACTGGAAGTGGACTTGATGGCTAGTTTGAGTCAGCAGAGATGACTTACAGACCCCATGAAACTGCTATATGAGGCCAGTCTTGACGTATTCCCTTGTGAAATAGGAAGTTTCATTAGGACATATCGACATTCTCGTCTATTTTGAAATGGATTTATTCCTTTTTTCTTTTCTTTTTTTATAAATGGGCATTAGTTGTGTTACAGCCATGTACAATGTGCTGCTACTTGCAGGTTGTATTAGGGGGAGTAACATTCTCATTCAGGAGACATTAGATCGGTCAAAAGAAAATCTGTGTAGTGCGGGATAAATCTTCAAAGAAACTTAATTTTGTTAACTTTTAGCATATTGATGATCTCAAAGTTGACACATATGGACTAAGGGCCTGTTTATACCTGGTCACTTCATGTGTTTTTACTGATCAGATAGTTATCTGATTTGTTAAACCTGTTCCATTTATACGTGGCCACATAAACATGTTTCCGCAAAACAAATATAGATTCGATCTTCAATTCCCACCCTATGTCATAAAGCCTACAACACACCCTTACATGTTTATTGTTTTACACGTATTTGTATATTTTGGGAGGAGTAAAATTTACATGTCGTTTCAACAACCAGATGCATTTACACTTGTCCAGTTTCATCCTGAAGTGGTTTGAGTGATCAGATTTAAATCTTTCTCGAAAGCATTTTGGAGGGCATTTGCACCTGGTCTTTTCACAATTGGATGACTATCTGATCAGAGAAAACGCATGAAGTGACCAGGTGTAAACAGGCCCTAAAAGTTACAAAACACCAATCTTGCTACAGTATATAGACTGTGTCTCTACAATGATGACTCTATCTTTCGTGTTAGGGTGGGTTTAAATGAGCGCTCTATTTATTCCAAGTGCAAGGCCACCTTATATTCTTCCATGTCTGCACAATTACTCATCACTTTTCAGTAATAACTCAATTTGTCACCCACACACACACGCACACGCACACTTACACACACACACACACACAGCATTAGTAAGGTTTCCGTCTCTAAGGGAAGCCTGCACTTCCTGTGCCTACCTCCTGGGGTCATGTTAAGGTGATTGTGTATGACATCACTGTTACCATGACTCATGAAGGCCCAGAGATGCTGTTCCCAGTTTGCTCTTTACTCTAGTAATGAATACACACATCAATCATACACATGTTGTGGATTAGGTTGGATGACAAATAACATGTTTTTTCAGCTTCAGGTTAATGTTTCTGACTGTAAATAGGAAATTTTATCTTATTGGTTATATTATTGGTTCCATTATTCTGTGTACTATCATAATTAATATGAAGACAGCAAGTATCAATTTTCTGATACTTACTATGCATGTGTTTTTTGTCCTCATATTAATTATGATTGTCATAATGTTTTATCTGTGTGTGGGTATACAGTCAAACCAAAATGTATTTAATGATAATAAAATATGACAAGAACTGAGTTATCAAATCAGTTGATATTTTACTGGTTTGGCCATCCTTCTGTTAGACTTTCTCACAAATGAATTAGGTTGAATAGCTGTCAGCTGTTAAATTGAAGTACACAATTAGATGATACAAATTTAGGTCAACCAATTACCAAGTATATCCTAATATTGTTCAGTCTGTGGTGTAAAAAGGTTGCATAGCAATTAAAGAAAAAACACTATTAGTCCACTGTATGAAGAAATTTTGGGTGTAATATGTCACAGTTAACTTTTTATTTTGCAATCCTCACTTACATAAGTGAACTATAGTGTCCTGCACCCATTAGTAAAAAATTATATCTGGTGTCTGAATAATTTTTGGTTTGACTAATATATATATACATTATACCAAGATACCAAGGGGAGGCCACACGCACAAAAACTGATTTACAACACTAACATCCAGAGAGTGAAATCGAGCAAAAGGTTACTCCCCAGAAGAGAAGAATCTGCTCATGTGGATCCTGTCTGTTTGAGTCTTCAGTGGAAATGATAAATTAGGGGTTAGTGAGCAGTTGTGGGTATATGTGTGTGTATCCACAGGCCAATAAAGATTTAAAGGTATTCTGTCAGACTGTCTGTCGCTAATGATCTGGTAGATTAAGTGAGCTAATCCGGCCTTGGGAACATGAGGTAATTGAGCATTTTTTCCACGTGCAGATTTCAAATTGGCATACGAGTTATGGATGTGGTTCAGTAGAGAGACGTAGAAAAGCAAGCTTCCGACAGATCATGTTTCCGCTGTGCCAGCGCTCTTTCAGTGGGGTCTGCGGTTATGAAATATATATTTTTCAATGCCTTGTTGTGCAAAAGTATTGATAGAAGGTGAAAAACACCTTCTGTTTCTCCTCAAATTTATATTCTATTTTCAAACATAATTCTGTTTTCTCCTCAAATGTGTTTTTCTTTGTTTCAGAGAAGTCCATTACCTGAAAAGATTATTAGTGGTTACAGGAATAGTTCACCCAAAAGTGAAAAAAAAAAAAAAAAAAGTTGTCATTTGGGTTTGGAACTACATGAGTGTGAATAAATTATGATACAATGTTCTTTATTTTTGGGTGAACTTAACCCTTTAACACTTGATGTTTTTCTCCTGCTCCGTTTCTGACTTAAGCCTGACCTCTGCTGATTCATATCAGAATAACACCCTTTTATTTTTCTGTCTCTTCTTCTTTCTCCCAGCTGCAGATCATGATTCAGAAGCAAAGAGAGTTCAGGATGTTCTTTCGGGAATGGAAAAACCACAGGTGGGTCTGGAATATGAGTTGTTAACCTCACAAGTGAAAAATACTAATGGTTTTAATGTTATCATATAAACATGATGTCCTTTAATGGCCAACAGAAAGTACAGGCTGCAAATACAAGTAGGCATAAAAACATGACATTGATTCATATTAATTAAATGTATATGTCATAAGGAGACATTCAGTAAAAGTCACCAAGATCTTTTCACATTTGTTTACAATTACAAACTGTTCCCATTGCAGACACACAGGGGCAGCATTTTGATGTTTTTTTTTTTATATGTTCCACTGTCAAGCAATTGAGGACTAGGTAAACATTTCCATCAAAACAATGTTTTCTGACCAGTGTTTGCTCTGTTCTTTCCCCATCTGTTCACTCACCCTGCTGCTCTTGCTGTTGTTTAGTTCAGAACTATCTAAGGACACCCTGTCACTTTAAGTGATAATCCATAAGTGAAACTAACCCATAGTCATCAATCATCTGTTCTGTTTTGTGTTTTAGTTTGCATGTATTTGTTAGTGTGTGTGACATTTGAACAGCTGTCTCATTTACTCCCTCAGCGTAAGATTAATCCCTTATTATCATAAAATTAGTGGCATTAAGGCAGTAAATAAGTTAAAATCACTGCTGACTGAAAGATTCTGTTTTATTATATTATTATATTTAATAATAACAAACGTGCATCTGTCTGTGTCTGAAAGCTACAGTATTCGTAGTACATTCTGCATTACTTTGCCTCTCCTACTATACACTGTTTATACTATAGTAGATAAAAATGACACTATATACACTACCATTCAAACATTTGGGATCACTAAATTGTTTTTGTTTTTTTAAGAAATTAATACTTTTATTCAGCAAAAAAAATCATCAAAAGCTACAGTTAAAATACTGCGATTTAAAACAAATGAATGTTAAAAAAAATGCTTTTAAAAAAATGTATTGATTAAAAAATCCTGAAGAAAACACATTATTAAATTGCACAACAGTCTTCAACATTGATAATAATAAGAAATGTTTCTTGAGCATAATCAGCATATTTGAATGATTTCTGAAGGATCATGTGACAATGAAAATAGAGCTTTTTCACCACAGTAATAATTTAAAAAGTTACTATTCAATTCTAATAACATTCCCAATAGTACTGTTTTTGCAATATTTGATCAAATGAATGCAGCCTTTTTGAGACTTCTTTCAAAAACACTGAAAAATCGTACTGACCCCACAGTTTTGAACGATAGTGCAGCTCCATGAATGGGAGTAAATTTGGCATATAACATGGAGGAGTACAGAGGGAATATAGCCTGATGGGTGCAGGCAGGTAGTGTGGAAAACATCTGTGGCGCAATGTGATCCCAAGATGAGGCAATCTGGAAGGATGCGCGAGTTTGGAAGTAAATGACTTAAATTTGCCCTCATTCTCATCTCTGCAACATCCTCTAATGGAGCTGCCTTTCTTGTTTAGTTTCTTCATGAACCTGAAATTGAGAGTGTCACAGAGTAGAAACGCACTGGATACTACAGACTGGGGCCAAATCCTTTGTATTGCTGAAGTTTAGTGGCAAATGGTGTTCTCAATATCACAAGCTCTCTATCACTTCATGCTCTCCAACTTCTCGTTATAGTTGATGCAGCCCATGGTTGAGTCATGGTCCAAAGAAATACAGCACCAAGATATTGATGGCAGTTTTTATCAAAAAATAAGCAGATTTAATCATAATGTACAACTCTGACCAGTTGGTGGCACTGCACCCTAAACATACTTTAGCCCAAGGGCATGTTTTAGGGTCATATACTAAATTTCACTTCAGTGTATGAAAGTTTTGCAAAGACAGAGCATCACTTCCTGTTTGATGTCCTTACCATGAACTTTGAGTCACTTTTTTAATAAAAATACATACATGCATACAAACACACACTATCTTTCAAAAGTTTGGGGTCAGTAAGATTTTTTGTTTATTTAACAAGGATGCTTTAAATTGGTAAAAAGTGACGGTAAAGACAATTATAAATTATAATGTTACAAAAACACTTATTTTAAATAAAAGCTGTTCTATTCACCAAATAATCAAATGTCCACAAATATCAAGCATTAACTGTTTTCAGCATTGATAAAGACGACATGTTTCTTGAGCAGCAAATCAGCATATTCGAATGATCTCTGAAGGATCATGTGACACTGAAGACTGGAGAATATTCAGCTTTGCCATCAGAGGAATAAATTACATTTTAAAATAGAAAAGTTATTTTAATTTGTAATTTAGCTCTTATTTGTTTTGGTCAAATAAATGCAGCCTTGGTGAGCAAACATTTTTAAAAAGCATTTAAAAACTCGTACAAGCCTCAAACTATTGACCGGTATAGGTCTCTGAGCTTTTCAGTATCTCTGTGAGAAAGCCGGGTCTGATGGCAGCCGGTTTTGTTGAGAACATATTGCTGTAGCTTCAGAAGTGCCAGTGGCAATCCTAGTTGTGCACATCTGAGAGCAACAACCATAGCTTTTCCACAGACATACTTTCACCTGCAGTTACTCTTGCCACAGGACAGATTGCGTTTGAGAGATTTGCTTCTGCCTGACTGAAGGTAGAGCGAGACATCTACAGCTCATTCATGTCAGCGTTATACCCTCATACACAGGGTTACACTGAATGACCTGTTATAGTGGAGGAGTTATAGCCGCTCTGCCTCTTTACGTGTATACCTTCATTTCTGTGTTTGACATATAAATAGTTGTTTTTGCAGAGCTATAGAGTGGTTCAGATTGCAGGCCTAAAAACGGAAGGTAATTAATATTACCCATTTGTTCCCAGGTTGAGTTTTTGGAAGAGCAATTTTTGTGTTACGGATTAAATAAAGTCTGTGGTTAAAGGTTGAGGAAATGTTTGTTTTGTTTTATGTCTGTACAACATTAATTACACTGTCACGTTAAAGTCCATGTGAGTCGTTTCTTACCTAGCCATGTTTTTTCTTTAGTTTATTGCTTGATACTCCTTTTTTTTATTTGCAAGTCTATAATCCTGGTAGGTTTAGCAAATTAATAGTTTCTAAGTTTGTCTTAAATCGCATTTGGCTGCTTTACTGGAGCTCTTTGCAGCACATTTGAAAGCTGATTATAGTCTTAAAATTACAGTGGTGGTTGACATGAAGTCGTTTTTGATAGTGGCATGTCCTGCAGTATTATGCTCATATTAATCGAGAGACAAAATCGAATATTTGTACTTTTATTTATTTATTTTTATATATATATATATATATATATATATATATATATATATATATTTACTTTTATAAATATTATATATACAAATATATGAAAAGGAATAAATGATGACAGAATAATTGACAAGCTTTTTCTTTAAAAAAAATTAAATAATGACCAGTAATGACAATTAAAATATACACCTTGCTTTACATTTACACATTTTATCTTTGTTCACTGTTTAAAAATCACCTACCCACAGATTCAAAGACACTTGACATGCTTAATAATATTGTTTCCAGTTCTATAGTTGATGGTCTTTGCTCTTTGTTTGCTTCACAGGTTCTTAATATCCAGGCCCGGACAGCTCGACTGACTTGGGCTCCACCAGCAGGCCTCCAGAACAGAGACAGGCACAGTAACGGACACCCCTTTACCTGCAGCTACGAGGTCACTCTCTCAGACAAAGGTCGTAACGGCCAGTACCGTGTCATTTATAGGTGAGATAGACTGGAGTATATAATCTCAGAGGAGCTGTGTAGTCTGCTCAGAATCCTTGAGAAGTCTTTATGTTCTCATAAATTAACAGTGTTCACCACAAGGGAGCAAGTTAGAAATGAATACATCATCCATCGAGCAGATAGAATTATTGGATGCAGCCTGTTCTCTCACCAGGACTTGTATGATTCAGTATCCAGAGAGCAGACAGGAAAGATAATCAGACCTCTCACACCCTGTCATCATCTGTTTGAAGCATGAGTCTCTAAGCATTACTCCAGACTAACATATGAGAGCAGTGGTGCTGGTGGAAATTATATGGAATATTATATTATATTTATTATATTATATTATATTATTATCGTTCAAAAGTAGTTTGGGTTCAGTATGATTATTTTTTAATTTTTTAAAGAAACTTTAAATACTTTTATTCTGTAAAGATGCGTTAAACTGATCAAAAGTGAAAGTAAAGACTTTTACATTGTTACCAAAACAATAAAAAATGTATGCAAATAATAAATTATTTGAATAAATAATCTTTCTATTCATCAAAGAATACTGAACATTTTTTGACAAGGTTTACACAAAAATATTAAGCAAGCACAACTGTTTTCAACATTGATAATAATTAGAAATGTTTCTTGCGCAGCAAATCAACATATTATTTCTGAAGGATCATATGACACTGAAGACTGGAGTAATGATGCTGAAAATTCAGCTATGCCATTACAATATTAAATTACCTTTTAAAATATATTAAAATAGAAAAACGGTTATTATGAATTGTTATAGCATTTTACAATATAACTCTTTTACTGTATTTTTGATTAAATAAACAACTTTGGTGAGCATAAAAGACTTCTTTCAAAAACATTAAAAGATCTTATGGTACAGTATTTTTCCTGTTTTCTTCACCAGTGCTGTTTATAATGTCATGGATGTTTTAATATTGTTTCAACTTTCATATTAAAATAATTTGCTGTTCCCATAGAGGTTTATGTAATAGAATTGTTTCATATTTAAGTAGGATGAAATACTCCTGCTACGTTTAAATTTGGTTTGTGCAGCACCATTCAATTTGTCCTCACAGTTGGGTAGCGCTGTTCCAGGCCACTTTTGAGTGTTTGCCATTGTTTCCAACACACTACAAGAAAATGACAGAACATAATCTAAAAGAATGAGGCAATTTTGAAGTTGCACAAAATAGTCGCATCAGCTGGAAAAATGGTTGCAGGAATCCCTAAACAATTGAGCAGTTGTGCTCAATAATAACTGAACAGCATCCTTAATGAAAGTCAGTTTTGCACTTTGAAAAGCACAACTTTGTTGCTGGCATCCATTAAGGTCAGTAACCATTGTGTGTGTGTGTGTGTGTGTTTTCAGTGGAGAGGAGTTGGAATGCAATTTAAAAGATCTCAGACCAGCAACAGACTACCACGTAAGGTAAGTGCAGCTCTCAACTTTATTTCTTGCCATGTGCAAGAACATGTGCTTAGAGTAGTTTAAACTATTACTGTTATTAGAGTCCATTATCCCAGAAATTCATGCTATTTCTGATGATCAGATCCAGTTATCTGCAGTTTTCTTTTTTTACGTAATCGAAGTTAACGTTAATGGAATACAAGTCATAATTTTTTACTTCTACTTTTGTTTAATGACCTCAGTTCTATCTGAATGTCCCTCTAATGGTCTGCCTGTTACCTGTTATTAATTGAGCCGAAAGTGCTGTGCATCACAGCGTTGGAAAGGTCAAGCTTAAATATGATGCATGTACCGGTCCTCAAAGAACCTTTCAAGCCCACATCTGCTGTAATCTTTGCAGCCAGGGATAGGCAATGCTAGTCTGTTCTGTCACCAGGAGCTCTTGTTAATGGAGCATCCAGTGCTGGGGGTCAGTTTGTTTGGATCCTCATTAAAATGCATTGAAATTGTCAGTTGAGTTTTCGGTTGACCTTTGAACCCTGGTAGCAGTGGGACTAGTATCTGAATATATGTTCTGATTAAGGGAAAGTGGGAGACTGTCTGTCTCTGCAGTCAGATGTGACCCTGAATGTTCCATTTGCCCCTAAGAGTGATTATTTTTTTGCTCTTTATAAATCTGAGCGACCTGTTGGAAAATGGCAGTGTGGCCAGATTAATTTTGTCCCACCTTTTCCAGGAATTTTCCAGGAATAAGCAATGAGGTGAAGTAAAGTGCTTTAAGACTTTTTTAGCGTATCTTTAAAAAAAAAGCAATTTTCTAGAATTGTAAAAGCAATGTGCACTCAATCAGAAAATACATTGAAAAAGGCACAGCTGGTGCTAGAAGGTCATGTGTTTGATTACTGATAAAATGTACACCTCAGATTCACTGTAAGTTTTTTCTTTGGATAACACAAAAAGGTTATTTTCCCCCTCACTGTTCCTGCTTTAAATGTAGTATAGATCACTTTGAATGAACTATGTCTTCTTAATGTGTTTGTGTTTGTCTTTCTCAGAGTGAATGCTGTGTGCAATTCTGTGAAGGGTTCGTGCTCTGAGGTGGGGGCCTTCACCACCCACAGCAGTACCCCAGACTGCCCGCTGCCCCCTAAACTATCCCACCGCACAAAGAGCACGCTCACCCTACAGTGGAAGGTGAGACTGCTGTTTATCCCATACTAGTATGGAAGTTATCTGTTCCCAGGCATCAGACATATAGGACTAATTCTGTTAATTCTTCAATGAAGGTACATTTAAGCTTAAAGGTGCTGTATGTAACTTTTTTTACTCTACTAAAGCATAAAAATACCATAGCATGTTTCCTAAATATCTGCAAACATTAAGTTCACATACTCGGGGAAACAACGACCTCTGATATTTTGAATTTGGACTGCAGTGCCTATTTCGACCACTAGCTGTCATTCTTACAGACTGCACCTTTAAAGTTTGTAAAGTTTTATTACAGATGAGAAAGATTTCAGGCCTAATGAGTCTGGTAGATTTAAAGGGGTCATGAACTGCATTGTTTTATTGTGTTGTTATTATGTTTCCTGTGGCGCACTCATAATGTTAGTATGATTTTTACATAAAACATTTCATAATTTACAAATAAAAAGCATTTTTCCTACCCTGATTTTAGCCCTCTGATTTGAACGCTCCTTTTTAAGGACTAAAACGCCTTTTTCAATCTAAACGCCCACTGCTGTGATTGGCTAACATCTGTGTATATGAAAAGGTTAAGTATTACATGTTTAACTCTCTCAAAAACTTTTAGCATGTTTTTACTATTACAGCTCTCAAGGTTAACTAATTGTGAAAAGTGTTGATTATAGCATGATATTTAGATCTAAAGCATTATATTTAGACCGTGGCATGAAAGGTTGCAGTGATGATGAGCATTGTAGCCGATCACAGACACGTTGAGCGCATGAATGTGATCTCGTAATTGCAGCTCGATTTCTGCACACTAACGAATGCTTTCATCATAACTAACAGTGCAAACACAACGTAAATAAGAGATTAATTGATTATTATAGGAGTTTTGCCGCGAGTCCAGAACTCACTGATAAACTCGCGCTGATTGATTAACAGCTCCAGCGATTGGAAAGGGAGTGTTTTTTGTTTGCTTTCTTTATATAACTTAATCACAGTTTAAATAACAGCTTAAATAATGTGAAGTTGACTGTTTAGTCACTGGTTTGATTTACTGACACAGACAAAAGACATCTGACTGTACATGAATCATTACATATCAGAAATCACTGTTCACAGATCAGGCATTAAAAATAACACTGTTACTTACATGTTGTGGCATTACTGTCGAGTCCATATCATAAAAGTCTGTTAGCAAAGCCTGCACCGAAATTGTGACTGATTTACCAAAGAATCCTCAGTGAAATGTACCGCATACAAATAAATAATGCTCAACTGAGACATTCAAATTGTTGAAAAAAATAACCACATTCCTAGCATTAGGATCCTTTGGAAGGTAATGCTATTTGTAATCCATCTTGTATTCCTCTTCTCTCTTCCTCATCTCAGTATGATGACCTCTTATGTCAAAAGCTTTGGAAAATTTTGATTTCTCAGTTCATGACCCCTTTAAAGGAGATGTCCAATCATCCTGAATTATTAAAGTATAGTTCAGCTAGAAATGAAAATTCTGCCATCATTTACTGACCCTCATGTTGTTCCAAACCTGTATGACTTACTTTCTTCTCTGGAACATAAGAGGATGAGGAGGAGAAGAAATATGTTCATGCTGCCCTTTTCTATACAATGAGAGTGAATGGTGACCAGGGGCCACAAAAAATGGCAAAAAGCACTGTAAAATATCCCATATGACTCATGCACTATTTCAAGTTTTCTGAAGGTACACTGTCTCTTGTGCTCAGCAAGGCTACATTTATATGATCAAAATACAGTAAAAATAGCAATATTATAAAATATTATTACAATTTAAAATAACTGCTTTCTATTTTGATATATTTTAAAATGTAATTTATTCCTGTGATGGAAAAGCTTAATTTAGAACATCATTACTAACATATCTAATATACTTATTTGCTGTGCACGAAGCATTTATTATTATTATTATTATTGTTGTTGTTGTTGTTGTTGTTGTTGTTATCATTATTATTATTATTATTTTCAATGTTTTAAACAGTTGAAAACTACAAAGAACAGCATTTATTTGAAACCGTATTCTTTTGTAACAACATAAATGTTTCTAATGTCACTTCTGATCTTTTTACTGACCCTAAACTTTTGAAAGTAATAGTGTATTTATTAAGACAAATTTTTACATCATGGCTGCATGTTGAGTATATAACACAACTCATACAGACATGGTTTTAGTGTTGTTCGTATATATATATTTTTTTTCTTCTCGTTTTTAGAGCTTGTCTAATCACCAATCTTGTTCATTGTACGACAAAGAGAAGCATCAACGTTCTGCCGTCTCTTATGTGTTCAGGATAAGAAAGAAACTTAAAAGAGTTTTGGAAAAACATGAGTGTGACTAAATTAGTTACATAACAAATTTTTTTATGAAATAAGGTTTTCTTCCAGTTTTCCTTCTTTTATGTACTTCTAATTTGTTTCTTTTTATTTCTCTCCTCACTTAGGCACCAGTTGATAATGGATCGAAAATCACAAGTTACCTTTTAGAGTGGGATGAGGTATTACTATATTTTTTGTTCACAGGAAAGACTTCACTATTTTTTTTTTTAAATTATCATCAGCATTCAGTTTCTTTTTAGATTTTTGGTAAAAGGGCCTCCTTGTTGAATTGCAGTTCAGCATTTTCAGCACTAATGATGCCTCTTTGATATGAGCACTTTTCATTCACTCTGTTTAAAGATTCATATCTGAATGATGTCCCCATTTTCATCAAAGACCACAGCAGACTGTTGTCACTCATACATTTCTCACTCCAGCCATGATTACAGTGGTTTTGAGAAGCTGAATGGTGAAAAGCTTCAGTGATTTTATGCAGTGACTAGTTATGTACTGAATGTATGTGTTATTCTACTTTATCTATTAGGGCAAAAAGAACAACAATTTCAGAGAATGTTACTTCGGAAGCCAGAGGCACTACAAACTCACTCATCTGTGTCCAGCTATGGCCTACACATTTCGGGTGGCGGCACGCAACGACATAGGAATGAGGTATCACTGCAGAATCATATGCATGGACTTTTACACTAGCACTTTTGGAGTGCACCCAGGTTCGATTGACGTCAGGGTTCGATTAGTTTGGATGATTTGAACGCTGTTTTCCAAAATCATATACACACCTGTGAACCATACCCAAGTCTGCATAAAAATGGTGGTGTGTGGTACGGTTCATGTGAACTCTGGTATAGTTCGCTGCAAGCACAGAGACGGATTATCTTATTTCTGCTTTAGAACTTGCAGTACATTTATGGCAGATAGACTCATGTGCCGTTATGTGCTGACGCTTTGAAAACAAAACTACAAGCTCAAAAACCAAAAAAGTGAGGTGAAGTGAATTTTCAATCACCTTCTCTTATATCGTTGTTACCAGGAAACAAGGGTAAACGGCTATTGCTTTAATGATGCAAACGTACCTCTCGGTTCAGACCCAAATAATATAATTTTAACACAGTCCAATGGGTGCAGGGGGAGGGGGGAGCAATTGAACTCTGGTTCAGATCAGGCAAATCAAACAAAGTGTGAAAGCACCCTTAAAACCATACACAGACACACTTTTGCTAAATTCCAGTTTACGTACTCCCACTACACACTAAAACACATTAACCTTTAGTCTTGTATAGTATTTAGTATGGATTATGTGCAAGTTGGGATACAGCCAAAGATTCAAACATTGTTTGACCAGCTATGATTTGAGCTTTGAATTAGAAGGAAATATGAGTTGTCGTACAGGATGCATATTAAACTCTTTGTGTGTGACAAAACAATCCCATTATCCCTCTGTAATCTGATCCTATCACCATCCCTCAAGTCATAATGGAGGAGGAGAGCCATAAAGTCACCTTGATGCAGAAGAACAGACAGCCAGTGGAGCGTTCTCTCTTTCCCCCTCTCTATATATTTCTTCGTTTCTCCATTTTACCCCCTCTCTCTATATATATATTTTTTAACGCATAGAAAAAATATTTATACTAAAATTATTTTAAAATAATTTATATTGATATAATTTAATAATCTAGTTTATTTTATGTATTTTTTTTTTTTAGAGAATAAAATCATGATTTTGGGGGCAGCCAATGCTCCCCGCCCAAACTATAGAATATCTAGAATATATCTATAAAATAAGTAATGTTTGGTCCAGTGGGCAGACATGTTAAGGGTCATCACTCTGAATACAGCACCATCCCTCGTCTCCTCCATCTCCTGACATTAATACCATAGACGCATTCAGAGAGTGAAGCAACACTGCTGAAATATGAGACTCCACCTCCAGCAAACCACCTTTCACCCAGTCTAAAGGAATCTTTTTTATTACTTCCTTAACTGAAAGAAGCTCATTTAACATCTCCTGTTTCCCAGTGGCAGTTATAGAGACTCACACAGTAAATACTGAGGGCTCTAGTAAACTTGTCACAACCAGTTAATTGGAAGAAACTAGATTTAAGGCCGCTATTGAGAGAAGAGGAAAACTATTCAAATTACGTCAGCCTGCAAGTTATACATATTGAAGCTGTGTTTAAAAATAAACCCAATCAAAGTGTCAACCCTGTGAGGGATGCGAATGAACACAGCTTTTGCAAAAAGATGTTGAGGCTTTTACGAAGTTTATACAAATCACATTTACACGTCCTTCCTGGAGGATAGGCAAAAAATGAAAAACCCTCATTCCTGGCTGTTTTACAGCTTCATTTATATGAGTGTGTGTGTATATATATAATTTTCTGTCTCCTCTCTTGTTTGTCAGTGGCTTTAGTCCTGAGGTGGTCTTCTACACGACTGGAAGTCTGCCCCACTTGCCCCACGCTCCTCGGCTGGTGCGTGCCGGCATCACATGGATCACGCTGGAGTGGAGCCGGCCAGATGGCTGTACCGCAGAGGAGCTCGTCACATACAAGCTGGAGATCCAGGAAGAGAACAGTGTACGTCATTTAGATGGCATGACTACCACACACTCAAGTCCATACTTAAACCCCATGGCATTTGGTTGTGTTGGAAATTTTCAAAAACTATTTGGACCAAATAGTTTGTATAATGTTTGACTCCATTGATTCCTGGACATTTGCATTGGTTCCACCAAGTGGGGCCTCCAACTGTTTCTTTGAAACGGTCCTTGTTATCGTTATCAAATCATTATTTGGAATCTGAATCTTTAGGATTCCCATCACTACTTGCGTAAAATTGTGATGTAAGTTCACTGTTTTTGTGCTCATTTCTGCAGGGAACAGAGTTTCACCCAAAGTACACTGGAGAAAACTTGACATGTACTGTAGAGGGCCTGAAGAGAAGCACACAGTATAAATTCAGGGTGAGTGAATGCATACTGTATATGTCTTCTTATAGCTTATCACAATCATAAATAACTACAGTGTGTGATTAACAGAGTTGAGTTTCAAGTTAAGTTCATAAGTTTGCACACCCCTAGCAGTGGCGGAACTAGAGTTTTATACATGGGGTGGCCAGGGGGTGGCCACTGCTACTTGCGGGGGTACACAGTACACACACACACACACACACACACACACACACACACAGACAGTGGAAAAGCTTATGGAAGGAATTGTGTCACTCTGTTTGTGTCTATAAGTGTTGAACATCTTTCTAATTATAATTATTTAATTTATAATTATTTTTTTGTGTTCATTTTTTGGTGAACTATCCTTTTAATCTGGCAAAATCTTCTCAACTTAAATTCCTGAATTGGGTATGTGATTGACTGCCTGTGTCTGGTAGATGCTCTGAGCTGTTGCTGGTCCTGAAGTCTGACCACACTGACTCTGACTAGCCAGTGGTGATGCAAGGGCTGGGGTCTGTTTGCATATGATCTGCCTGTTAGTCCAGTCATTTTAAGCCAAAATGGGGGTCAACCTTGAACAAATTGCAACAGAAGCAAACTCAACTGATTTTGTATCCTCAATATGTCCTAAGTAAGGAAAAACAAGTCCCGAAGAATCCCATTAGGGGAAAGTTTCGAAAAAGACCCAAATATAGCCTATTCATACGCCTATTCATTCTTTCTCTCACATGAATAGGGTAAAAATTGTAACCTTTAGATATCACCATGAAAATTACTGAGTTGATTACTTACATCAAGACAAACAAAAAATGTATTACAAGTTTTTTTTTTAATTGTTTGTTAACATGGACAAATGGTGCATAATCGAATTATGTATGTGCTAATTTGCATAAATACCACAACAGATCTAAACATTGGGTATAGCCAGGTGAAAATGTCTTGTTGAATCTTGTAGACATATACTGTAACAGTAAAATACTTAATGTTAAGGTCTGAATGGAACCAATTTAGGCTACCCATGAGCATTAATACATAGCGGCAGGAAGAAGTACTTTAGAAACCATGCCTTTATTCATTTTTAAGAGATGGGGTTTGGGGCTGGGTCTGTGGGACTGTTTCTGGGGGACGAGTCTGAGGGAAGAACAGGAGACAATGGTAAGGAAAATGCATAAGACAAAAGGTAGGTAAAATAAAAAGTGAATCCCCAGAAACAGTTTTCAAAACTTTCCCCTAATGGGATTCTTCTGGACTTCTTTTCCTTACTCAGGAAATATTCAGGATACAAAATTAGGCTATTTGAGTTTGCTTTTGTTGCAATTTGTTCAACCTTTTTTCATAAAATGACTGGACTATGTTTGTGCTTATTAAAAATATTTTTATCTTAACACTTTCCAGTATAAAAAAAAGAGGTGTTTTTGGTCATTTTCACAATTTCATGGCACCCCAGAATATTTTGTTGTATAAATATCTGAACATACCAAAAGAAAGAACAGATCCTGTGCTTTAAAAAAAAAAAAAATCTGTTTTATTCTAGCTTCGTGCGTCTTTTTTATCAAAAAATCGCATTTTTATCAAAGACTACATCTAGATCAGATTTAATGATGATCAAACAAAGTAGATCGAGTCCATCAACACACCCATAAAGCTTCATAGTCCTATAGTGATCGCATTATGATATCGCTTGTTTCTGCTCTTCTTTGCCTGCGTTTTGATCTCCTATCCTCACTAGAACATTTGTATATTGTAACGTACACACGGCAAGGTAGCCTACTGTATATGCGTGTATTAGGCCGAATGTATTCGGAGCAAACCCCCCTGATGCTAAACCTTAAAAACTTACTTCAAATATGATGTTTTCTTTTCTTATTCGGTGAAGTTCGGTATCTTGCAACTATCTCTCCTCGTCCTCTGCTCGTCCGTTTGAAAACTGCGCTTGCGCCGCGCTGCCGGCGAACGTAATTTTTTTTTTTTTTTTTAATCAGCATCAGCAACTGCCAGTAGCAAATAAAATTTTGGGGTGGCACCCGGGGTGGCCAATCGCATGTCAGGGGTGTCCAGTGCCACCCCGGACCCCCCTCTGGCTCCGCCACTGACCCCTAGCTATAATCTGATGGATGCTCGTCATAAAAATAAATAAAAAAAATCAGCAATCATAAAAATTGCTTATTTTTTAAATGAATTATTTTGTATAATACTGTTGAGTCCCTTTTGTGCCGAGGGACAAAGCTGGATCACATAATCATGGTGGAACTGTGAAACATCAATGTCCAGAGCATACTGGGAATTGAGCTGCTTCACTGCTCAGAATAAGCCAAGGAGTCATACACAAGTATCACAAAACGATGCAAACAGGTCTACAGTGAAATCACAATGATCCAAAATGTGTGCACATAAATTAAATATCAAATAATGTTGCATTTTCAAATTTTGTCTCTCACCTGGTTAAGACATAAAATATAGAGAATAAATGACAAAATCTTTAAAAATTATTCTGCGACAAAGTCCCTTTCAAGGAAAGTCTGTTCACTCGGCAGCCTCCGGGCAGCTGTTTTGGGCATCCAAGACTAATGGGGGAATCCTGAAATCTCAAGAACTGCTTGCCGAACTCACAATTAAATAACACATTTCATATCAGTAAAATGAACTGTCCCATAAATCATGTTTCTTATGCTCAAATAGCGGTAAAAAAAATATTTAAAAGGCGGGACTTATTCCGCCATATTGCACGTTGCACTTTCTCCCATACGAGTAATACAAGTGCATCATCTTTGTATATACAAAGCCTTTGTTCTGTGAGGAGAATGTAAACTTAGTATGTTTAAAGCTTGTTGAATTTGGTATGATGTGTGAAATGAAAGATTTTTTGTCAAAAGGAAACCTCAATAAATATTAAAGAGACTTAAAGAGATTTCAAAGCTCACATTGCAATATTGACATGCTGAAAAATAACAAAGAGGTGCATTTGTCTACTTTGAAGAGAATAATGTTTTCTCAGAAGTACTGGTCAAATATTAATTGCCAAGCCGTAGTGACCTCATCATGTTTTGGTCAAGCGCTTTTGTACTTATTATTAGCTGTGTTTGACACATGCTCTTCACAGGCACACAGTGTTTTGTTTGTTTTTGTTCTACGGTGTGGGTGTGTAACTATATGTGCAGGAAGCGTGTTTGTGTTACAGGGACACCTGACAAATTAAGGCTAGAGTCATACATTGTTAATTACAGTGGCAGCAAATTGCTTTAACCTTTCTCTGTGCTCCACTGACTCATACCACAGTTGTTGTTTTTTTATCATCACAAATATTTTCTTCTGTCACGTTCATGTAGAGAACTCTCCTATCCAATTATGAGTGAACTGCAGCCCACGTTAAATGCTGCTGTAATGCAGTGAGTGGGTCTGGCTTAAGTGCTTTCATAATTAATAGTAATTCCTCTGTATGGTGCGCACACCTCTAGGGTTTGAGTTTTTGTCTTTTTTTAAGTGAAGGCATCCATTAAAGCGGCAGGTGAAAATAATGGGAGTGTGTAGATGTGTAGAGGTTTATGTCATTACCTCTGCGTTTGTGATCAATTATTTACGTACAGAAGCTCTTTAGTAGGCTGTTTGTAAAGGTTTCTATTTTGGGATAATCGTCTAAATAGTCTAAATCAATAATAATAAAAAAAAAAACCTGTCAGATTTCTCAGTATTTTATATGATATGTATCATGCATGTCATATTTGCCACTTTTCGAAACTTGTAAATCTTTTGTAATGATTCACTGCCAAAAAACCTTCCTACACATTTCAATTTTTTCAATGTAAAAATTATGGATGGATTCAAGTACCTAAGTACTTGAAAATGATCATGAAAATACAATAATTGCGTAACTAATTTTATTTTATTTTTATAAAAACTATTAAAAATAATGTTTTTTAATAAAATTTCAATTCCTAAACATTTCACACCAATCAAAATCCAGTTTTTCATTCATCTTTAAAAAAAATGTAATACACATTTATAACGCTATATATTGTGCTATATTACCTTGTCATTAAATGACAAAAAAGATATTTCAAATACAACGGCTGAGGGAGTGACAGCAAATTTGACATCTTTCCCTCTTCTGACCTACGTCAGCAATTGATCTCTCTATATTTCTTTCTCCCTTTTTTGGTCGTGGAAACTCTATCACAGATTTTTTTTCTTTTGATGGGAATACAAAAGTGATATTTGCTGTCGTCTCCCGTTCACTGCTATAGAAGTTTACTATACTATGATGACTTCCACTTCGGAGAACCCCGGAAATGTGAAAAGGGTCAATTGCTCATAGTTAGATTTGAAGATTTGATGAGTTAATGATATCTCAAATTTTGAAATTCAACAAGAGTTCTTGAGCTAGTTGCTCTTTTCTTAGCGATCAGAACTATGATGTTCACTGGACAAAAAAAGGTGGCAAAAAGTCATTACTGTTCAGAATTAAGCTTCTTCTGTCTTGTTTTTGTGTCTTGCAGCTCATAGCCTCTAACTTGGAGGGCAGAAGCAGTCCCAGTGAGGTGCTGGTGTGTAACACTAGTCCAGACAAACCTGGACCCCCCTCCAGACCCTGCATCAAGGGCCCTATCAGACCCTACAGCTTCAGTGTCAAATGGGGTATGGCTGTTTGTGCAACAAACATGTTCAGTTGGAGTTGTTGCATTTGCTGAATTGGTTTCTGGCTGTGAGGGAAATTGGAAATTAAATTTATGTATGTAGGCAAATGCAATCTGTTTTGCTTTTGAGCTCAAACTTTGGGGCTCAAATGAACTTGAGCTTTAATCTTGGAAATTGAGAAGAAATATCTAATATTAATATTAAAAAATAAAGTTAATATATATACAATGTAATGTCCTCTATCTATCTATCTATCTATCTATCTATCTATCTATCTATCTATCTATCTATCTATCTATCTATTTATCTATCTATCTATTTATCTATCGTACATTTTGCTGTACAACAGGATAAGTATCTAAAAAAACCAATAAAGACCGCAAAACAAATGATAAAGGGAGTTTACATCAAAAACACCAATCAGAAAAATTCAACATTAAAACTCAAGGACAGTTGTAAGCCTATGAAAAGATGTAGGTTTTTTAACTTAGATTTAAAAACAGGCTCTGTGGATACTAGTCTTAGAGATAGAGAAAGACTATTCCACAATTTTGGACCAACAATAGAACCGGTATTGCTTCATCTCTATCTGATGTGTGAGTCACACTACACCTCATTTTGATGTCTTCCTTTGTGATGCGCTGCTTGAGTTCTGCTACTTTCCAGTTAAGTTCTTTGTTTGCAAAGGAGAGTAGGACGAGGTCTGCGGTTGTATTGTGCTCTCAGCGTGATAAATCGCAATTTTATTTCCCCACAGTAATGAACCAAACGGTAGATTTCTGACAGCTGCAATAAACTTCAAAAGGGCAAATGCCTAAAATTTAGTTTAGACTCAGAGAGTTTAGACTTTGAGAGTTTATGCTCATACAATAACATCATACAAATCTGAATACCCGAAGGGTCATATCATGAGAAATAAAATTTGCATACTATGTACAATACCATGCTGTAGGTTTTGTTTCTTACAGTAGTAATGCTGGCTCCAAAAAATCTTGTGAAACTGTAAATGACCAAATAGGTTTTCTTTGGTGCAAACAACATTACTAACCTTTTAAGTGGATCTCAGGAAAAAATAAATGTAAAATAATTTTATTAGTAGAAGTCATGACTAGTAGTCAAGTCACTGTTGTTTGGGTACTTTTGTATGCATTTTATGGTAAGCACATCTCCATATATGTGTGTATATTTATAATATCCAGTCTGTATGTCACACTACAGATCCTCCACAGGACAACGGAGGTTCAGAAATCTTAAAATACCTCTTAGAGATTTCAGAAGGAAATTCCGATGGTATGTATTAATGTATATGTCATTTTGTTCTTCACTGTCATTCACCATCTGCCTGCATGTTTAAGTATGTTAATGGTTAATTATATCTCAATTTTATTTAAAAAGTATTTAGAAGTCTTTTTTTAAAGCTTTTTTTTTTCCTTTTTCACATAACATTTTTTTAGAAGAACATACGTTAATTTCGTAATTAATCTTCTTGTGTCCTCACGCTGTCCCATCTGTACTTCTGTTCTTACATAGATACTCCATTAGTGCTGTCAGAGCTTCTATTTCTCTAAAAGGAATTTCATATAGCCAAAAACACAAAATGCTTGAATGTTCATTGATTCTTATGTGTTTTATCTCACCATGGATTAATTAAACTTTGGAAACAGTTGAGGGTTTACATGGATAACTGACTGACTGACTGAGTGAGTAATTTCCCTGCAAATGTTAAACTCTTTGACGCCTTGTATTCGGTAGCCAATCAGTGGGACATTGCATACAGCGGGCCTGCCACAGAGTGTGAGTGTGAGGATTTGAAACCCGGCACAATGTACAGACTGCGCACCTGCAGTATCAGCACGGGCGGCCACAGCCAGGTAACTCAAATATATTACAACAGCTGTACACCACATCTGTCCAAATGGACTCGTCAGAAAGAAATGCATTTAGAAAGAATGAGTGACTATAGCTGTATATTTGTAGGAAAAAAGTATGTGGATTTTAATTCACAATAATAGAGAAACAGACGATTACAGACTATTCATTCATTTTTTTATTGAACACACAATTTAAATATTCATAGTGTTGAGTGGGAAAAGTATGGATTTCAATAACCGTCCTTTGACAGAATTAACCTCCATTAACCTTTTCTAATGTAACTGTGATATACAAAGTTCAGGAGAAATGTTCAAACTGTTAGCTGTAAACGAAATCAAAACATATTATTGCTTGTTTGATGTTGTGACTTTTGAAAATAAAGATTGGATTACATTTTATGACCAATTTGTGTAGAAATTCAGTCCAAAATGCACTATATACACTACTTTACAAAAGTTTGAGGTAGATAAGGTTAATATTCTTAAAAGAAGTCTCTTATGCCCATAAAGACTGTAATCATTTAATCAAAAATGATTACATTCTAAAATAACTGTCCATTTATTCCTGTAATGGCAAAGCTGAATTTTCAGCATCATTACTCCAGTCTTCAGTGTCACATGATCCTTCAGAAATCATTCTAATATGCTGATTTAATGCGTAAGAAACATTTCTTATTATTATCAATGTTAAAAACAATTATTAAAAAATATTTTTGTGGAAACCGTAATATATTTTTTCCAGGATTCTTTGATGTGCAGCATTTATTTGAAATAGACATTGTTTTGTAACAACAAAAACCTTTACTGTTATTATTGGTCAATTTAATGTGTCCTTTCTGAATAAAAGTATTCATTTCGTTCTTTAAAAAAAAAAAACGTTCTGACATCAAACTTTTGAACGGAAGTATAAATTACATACTTTTTGCTACAGTTATATATACTAATTGTTATGCTTGTGTCCCTGCAGTGCTCTGAGAGTCTGCCTGTGCGTACACTATCTGTAGCTCCAGGACGTTGCCAGCCTGCCAGAATTGTGGGTAAAGCCAAGCACAAAGAAGTGCACTTACAATGGGGTAAGATTCTATGAAACGTAAACTCTCTGTCCTTTCAATACATCACACTTCTAAGAGTGTTTTTTTTTTTTTCATTCCTTAGCCTCCATTTCATAATCACATTTATGCTTTTATACAAAGCAACATACAATGTATTCAAGGTACATTTTTAGGACAGTTTCCTTGGGAATTAAACCCACACTAACACAATGCTGTATCAGTTACGGGATCAAGAAACATTATTAAGTTGGTAATTTACATTGTCCCAAGATCTCTGCAGTTTCACATTTATTTGTAATGATGTGAAATTACATTTCACCAAGCCCCTCTGTGGCAATCCACAGAATTAAACCCTTTTGTCATATCCAGAAACAGCATAAGATCACATATGTGCACATATTTTCCAGTAGTAGACTAGAATGATTCTCTTGAAGTGCACTTGACTCACTGACTTAAGTTAAGTTCTGTGTCTGTGGAGCTGCTGATTCCAGACTTTCTAAGTGAACACTTTGGATTCAGGCTTTTGGACAAGAAACTTTACACTGAAATTGTGAAGATTGGTAAAGCTTGATGTTGTAAAGAAGTGGTTAAATCTGCTTTGTCTTAGAAAAACTTAAACCCCTTACATTTGTTATAAAATATGAATTGAACCTGTAATTTCTGTGGTACTGAGTGCTTTGTCTCTGTCCCTCGTCTCAGACTGTCCCTCCTCTGAGGGGGCATGTGAGGTGAATGAGTACAGTTTGGAAATGAGGGAGGGAGAGTCGGAGCCTACCGAGGTCTATCACGGCTCTGATCTGGAGTGCACCGTGGGCAGTCTGCTCCCCGGCGCCACCTACAGCTTTCGCCTGCGTGCCGCCAACGAGGCAGGGGTGAGTGAGTGCTCAACAATTCAATAAGCAAATTGTGATTTCTGAAGCACCACCACTAATAATAATAATAATGCAAAAAAAAATTTAAAAACATATATAAATTCATCAACTGCACTAATTAACTAGTCAGTTGTTAGACAACCATCCTGTCCTATCCCTACCATAATGCACCTCAGGCTCAGTTTTCAGTTAATCACAGAACCTCGTTCTTCTGTTTATCGCATGAATCGTCTAAACCAGCCAATCATTATTTGAATCCATTTGGAATTAGAGGAACCCGTCTAATTATAATTATGGCATAAAAAGTTGAAATTATGCGATACTAAGTTATAATTTTTTTAGATAAAAAGTCGAAATTGAGATTGAGATTTAAGTCATAAATTACGTCATAATTATGTCGAAATTAAGCAATACTTACAGTGGTCAATAATGACCTATTTTTGGTCAATTCCACTTGTCAAATTGATTGTCTCAATTTCAACTGCTAATGTCATAATTTAAACTTTGTATTGTACTATATTTGTATTTCATAGTTTCAATTTGTCAGAATTTCAACATTTTTAATCTAATAATTATGACTTCTTGGTCTCTTTTAGAGTTTTTAATCTCATAATTCTGATTTACCAAAGCATGATTTTTTTTTCTTTTTTATGTGGCTGAAGTTAACTTACATACTGTAGATATCTATACAACGTCAAGAATTTCTCCTTGATTCTTCTCTCAATATGCTCAAAGTTCAATCCAGCAATGTTCAAGGAGACAGAGATCAACTCTGGCTGTCTTTTTTTTTTTCCTTTATCTTTTTCTTTGTTCAATTTAAGTAGTTTCCTGTTTCTTTTGTAGGAGTGTTAATACAGCATTCAGAGTCAGCTCTAGAGCCAGAAGACTGAATTTAATCATTTTCTCTGTTTACTTTTCATTGTTTGTGTGAGGCTAACTCCCAAAAGTGAGGAATCGATGCGTCTCGTATCCGATTGCGGTACTGGAAACATGCTTTGATTTCACAAGGGTGTAATGCAAGATTGGCTCGGTCTTAAGTGTTTTATTTGTTTTTCACATTGTATCCTGATAGAAATACACCTATGAGACATTTCATGTCATGTACTGAATATTAATTTGCACTACTCTCTCTCTCTCTCTCTCTCTCTCTCTCTCTCTCTCTCTCTCTCTCTCTCTCTCTCTCTCTCTCTCTCTCTCTCTCTCTCTCTCTCTCTCTCTCTCTCTCTCTCTCTCTCTCTCTCTCTCTCTCTCTCTCTCTCTCTCTCTCTCTCTCTTTTTTTCTTCTGCTCACAGTATGGGCAGTTCTCTGAACCAACAGAAATAACAACCGCAGCTGGTCCTCCCAGCCAATGTGCGGCCCCATCCCTCACCTTATTGTCCAATACCTGTGTGCTGGTCAGCTGGGAGGTAATTTATCGTTTTTAAATCAGGCCCATCAATAATTGGACAGAGATCATACATTAACACATTCAACAAAGAAATACTGTCAGTATTGATGGTCAGATGAGCTGAAGTACAAACAATCAGCCAATAATTTGTTTATGCACTTCCTCTCTTTCAGAGTCCAGAGAGCTCAGGGGCCGACATCTCTGAGTACCGTCTGGAGTGGGGCCGAGAGGAAGAGCCCATGGAGCTGATCTACTGCGGCCCTGACACGCAGTGTGAGATCTCAGACCTGACACCTGCTACTCATTACTACTGCAGACTACAGGTATTACTGGACTGAAGGGTTCTTTTCATTTACACCATGTTTATTGTTCAACAATTCCTTTACAGTGTGGAACAATTTATTGCTAATGGGAAATGTTTTGTTGAGCCAGTCTTACAGACAGTGCTTCTAAAGTGCACCTTTCTTACGTTTTTATAATGCCTTTAAATTGTATTAGAAATGTCCTGTGATTTTGACTTGATTTGTAATGAATGATATGGCTATATCTTTTAATACTATAAGGCCCTTAGGAGTAGGAAAGTAAAAAAAAAAAACTGATTGGCTCACAATGTGGTTTTATTATTACTTTTACATGGCTGCGGTGTGTCGCTCTACTGCAGCCTCACGACTCAAACCAAAATTAGAAAAGTTGGATTAACTTTGGAAAGATTTTTGTGCCATACATAACATATTTGGCATTTGCTCTTGGCTATTTTAGCCCATTTAATTATGACTAGAGTAGTAAAAGTATGACAGGAAAAGTTGAAAAGAACAAGGAAAGTTGACGCTTCATTAACTCTATCATCTTGCGCACTGAGGCTGTAAAAAGGTTCTTGTCATTATGCTTTAAATAAATGAGCTAGTGACAGTCATTTCGAGATGATATTATATGGCGAAGATTAACAGCATAATGATCACTATAATCATTTTCATTTAATAGGAAATATTGTCATGCAGCTCAAAATGCTGTACAGAAACGGAATAAAATGAATAACTCTTAATTTTTAGGTGACATTTATTCTTACTGCACAAGAAATCACATTAGGGTTGTCAGTGGATTTAATTATTTAATTGTGATTAATACAATCATTTTTTAGGGAAAGGAATCTAAATACCAGGCCGAAGTGTAATTATGTTTGCCAATTTGTCATCATTTGCTGTAATTTTTTAGAAATCACACAGAAGTGAATAAAACGTCATAATGTTGAATTAAATAAATGTCAAAATCTTTGACTGCTAAATTTTAACATTATTAAATATCATTTCATTTTATTGACAGCCCTAAAACAAATATATTAGTAAAAGCACATTATACTGCAAGTTAAACCTTGTCCCTTTCTTTAAAGGCGGCGAATCAAGCTGGTGCAGGACCGTACAGCGAGCACACAAGCTGTCAGACCCCTGCCACCGTTCCCGACCCGGTCTCAGTGTTGTGTGTACTTGAGCACGACGCCACAGATAGCGGCGTCTACTCACCTTCCACATGTCTGGCTTTGAAATGGGACGAGCCCTGCAACAATGGAGCGGAGATCACATCCTACACTCTTAAACTGGGAGAGCAGCTCATCAGCATGGGCACCAGCACCTGCCATGTGCTGCAGAACCTACAGCCTGACAGTGAATACAGGTGTGTACATACACACTTAAACACACAACCATGAACCATTTTGACACCTCCAGGTTGTCCACTAGATCACATTTATCTGGTGATTTGCATAAGCACTTTTGTGATATGGGACAGCAGTCTTTACTAATAACCGCTTAGCTTACCGATTGCCTCTGAGCCAAATCTGTGTCCTGCTGGGAGTAGTTACGCTCCATCTCGGGTCTCATTTGCATTCAGTTGTCCATTTCAGCGAAGCGTGACGCCACAACCACGTCACCCCGCTGCATGTTTCCTCCCCCTGCCCAGGAGGACAGTGGGTAAACAGCAGAGTGTTAATGATGCTAATCGGTAGCTAATGAAAGGAGATGGCCGGAGGGCAGATTTTGTGTGTGTATCTATGAAGTGGTGTCCATAACAGGACATCTATCCCTGCATGAGGCCACCACCGTGCACATTGAAGTGTCTCCATCAGACAGCTTATGCAACCCATGTTTTTGTCTGAGAGCTTTGATTATAGTCTTTAAATTAAAGCTCTGCGTGGGGATGATGATTATTATTATTTTATTTTTTTCAGTTTCATCCCACTGGGTCCTGCAGATTTTGTGCTTTATGCTTAATGCTTTTCTTCCTGCCTACTCCCTCTCAATTTATACTACTGTTCAAAAGTTTGGGGTCAGTACGATTTTTTAAAGAAAGAAATTCATACTTTTAATCAGCAAGGTCACATTAAATTGATCAAGTGTGACCATAATAACTTTTGGAATGAGTCAAAACGTTTCTATTTTAAATAAATGTTGTTCTTTTGAACTTTCAATTAATCAATCTTATATTTCAACATTGAAAACAATAGAAATGTTTCTTGAGCAGCAAATCAGCATATTAGAATGATTTCTGAAGTATCATGTGACACTGAAGACTGGAGTATTGATGCTTACATTTTAGAATATATGAAAATAGAAAACAGGTATTTTAAATTGTAATAATATTTTATAATATTACTGTTTTTACTGAATTTATCAAATAAGAGACTTCTTTCAAAAACATTAAAAAAATCTTACCAACCCCAAACTTTTGAACAGTAGTGTATGTCTCGTTACAGTATTACCATTTTTCCCCAGGTGTCTTAAATTTGTTGTCATGAAGCTTATTCTCAATAATATTGTATTTGTCTGCTGTTGGACTTTCTCTCGGTTAGCATTCTTCTTTTTTTTAGTAATTGATTTGCTTTATGGAGAATTTAAAAATAAAATAAAACCGACGGCAGGCATCCATTCATAGATTTCATTATCTGATACCAGGCTATCTCAGTAATCTCCTCCAGTGTTCTGACTGACCTAATGGCAGTGTAACCTCAGAGAAACGCAGCTTCTTTGGATGAGCAGACGAAATAGCAATGTTCAGTGTATTTAATACCTCGTATTAACACAAATCGGTTAAGGTAGTAATGTTTTGCTTAAAACAGATTTGCTTAAGTGATCAGTGACCTAGAGTAAGTATCAGTGAGTAATATAGAATCTCAAATATTAATTCTCATTGATTCAGAGGTCTTCAACCCTGCTCCTGGTCTTCAGGATCCCTTGAAAATCACAAGCTGATATAAACTTTGCAGAGCAGTCAATCTCCAGGAGGGTTGAAGACGTTACGTTTTTGAAGGTTTTGAATCTCCAGTTAAGACTATTGAACCACACTGTATGTGAATCAAGAACCCGTTTTTTTTTTGGAGCCAGAACTGGTGTGAAGCAGGCTATACAGCCATTTGATCACTCTTAGATCGATTATATCTTTTGTCATTAGGGGCGTACAGACTAATGAAATCTTGTGAAAGGTTAAAGTATGTTTGGTTTTCAGTTAAATGTCAACCAAACAGTCCGGTGTTGAGGGAGAGCTGCTGTTAATTCCACTCCAGACTCCCCAACCCTCCAATTTTTTTTAAACCCAGAAATTGATTTTGGTTCCATTTGATTTAATAACATGACAGGGCATTATCCTTGAATGATGGGATCCTACCCAAAGCACTTTCAACCGACAAATATAAATTTGATTGAGCTTAGCAAGGGGAGAGTTAAGGTAGTTATTTGCATCCTCAAGTGAGCGAGATGTGGCACAGTGGCAGTGTGTGAAGAGATCAACTGCATTTCATTTCATATCAAGTTTGAGTCAGGTGAAGCTACAGATTACTGTGTAAAACGAGAAATTAAAATATTATTTTGGTTTTACTGCAGTCAGTTCATGAAGTCTGCCTAGTTTTAATATTGTGTTTAGTATTATGACTCAAAGTATATTTTTCCCTTTCGTCCTTGGTGCGTTCAGTCAGTTAGAAATAACTAAGAAATTGTATTTATATAATTTCTACCACTTCAAGCAGTGATTAAAGTGTGTCAATAGCAGATTTTGTATGTTTGTTGTGCCATGGAAATGCCATGAAGTGTTACACATGGTTAACAGCAAAACTAGGGTACATCTGTTGGCCTTTTGAAACCCCCTGCCCTCCATCCATACATGCATATTCAGATGAAGCTGCTCATTTGAGAGTGTCATCTGCCTGCCTACTGCATGAATGTCAGCTGTAAAAGGAGGGGAATGTTTAACACATGCACATTAATCAGTGTAGTCTAGTGACTCTGTTATAGTTATTTTTGGAGGAAATTCGGCAAAAAATAACCATGTGATAATGCCTGGTGGTCCGTTTGATAAGATATTTACTTTTACATAACATGAGGAGGTCCTGCTCACTGATATCAGCAAAAATTGAAATGGTGTATCTCTAGCAGTATTTCTACCGTTGCACCATTTGTACAGGTAAAATTGCCCGGCCCTAAAGATCACCTGATGTACATGGTTTAAATGAGACTCTCTGTGCTGTCAGTCTGCAGATTCAAGCAGCGAATGAGATTGGTGCCGGTCCCCTCTGCCCTCCCCTGCTGGCCCGCACCAGGCCACTGCCACCTGTCCCTCCCCGACTGGAGTGCACTGCTGCAGGACCCCAGAGCCTCAAACTCAAGTGGGGAGACAGCAGCAATGCCAAGAGCCTGCTTGGAGAAGAGATGGTCTACAACTTGCAGATGGAGGACAAGAACAGGAGGTCAGTTCATTTCAATCACACCTCATAAATGGCAATAAAGGCACCGCTAAAAGGAAAATTGATTTCATTTCGAGAGCACACTTTTGAGTACATTGAAGTCATTTAGTCAAGGTGAAATATCACTAGATGGCAGCAATATTATTTTAACATTTAACATTTTTTTAGAAATTCGTGCTGATATTATATTCCTGATAAATATTATAGTTTTTTAGGCCTTACTGTTATAGATGTACCTGTAGATTGGTCAGGTCCCTAGATTTTTAACCTACCCAAGTTTCAGTTTGGCTCACTTCCTAATTTAATTGTAACTGTTGATTGTTTTTTCTTGGCAGAGTGGCATGTTGGCAGTATTTGTGAGTGGGCAACAGGCCTGACAGATGGGCATTTAATAGAAAATATAATGAATTCCCCAACCAACACTGTCAAAAATCCTTTTAGTGTTAGACTGGTTAATTTACTAATTATTTTAATGATTCTCTTTAGCCAGTAACCGTTTTGCTTCAAATGGATAGCTGATACAAGCATTTATCTTTACCAAAAATGCACCAAGGGTAGTTTATATGGTTTACATATACAGTACCATTTAAAGGGATAGTTCACCCTAAAATGAAAATTCTGTCATTAATTACTCACCCTCATGTCGTTCCAAACCCATAAGATTTTCGTTAATCTTCAGTATGCAAACGAAGATCTTTTTAATGAAATCTGAGAGCTTTTCCGGCATTCAGTTGTTTATTGTGTCTTATTGTGTGCAGAGACTGGAAGTCGCAAAATGAAACGTCATAGTCATAAACCGAGGACTATCAATTGGTAGCATAATGTCCCCTTGACTTTGTGTCTTAGTCCTGATCGAATCATAGTGATAAACGTATTTACTAAAGGCCTAAGATCCAATTGCCATCATCAGTGTGCATTAGAGTTTGGTAAACGTGTTGTTGTTTTTTCTTCCTTTTTTTTTTTTTGTATTTGCTATGTTAACAATGATTGATTCAGCTGCTTAATCAAAATTAGATGCCAACTGTGCAATCGGGAGAGTCTCGATTCAGCACGGCTCTGAAATGGACTCATAATCCTTCTGCTATTACAAATTTTATTTCTGTTCAGATTACCATAGTAACCACAGATGTACGCCCAGACCACTTCTCTATGAACCAATCTTCTTTTGAAAAATCCTTTCTTTTGGATTTTATTTTATAATTCAGAAGGTGATCTGTTACCACGTGTTGGAGCTGGATCTGCACAAGATTGATGTTTATATGCACATAAAGAACCTAGGGTCCTTGGTAGAATTCCAAAATAGACCAGCCTTGGATGAAAAGAGCATGAAGAGGAGAGTTTGAAAGGCTTGAAAGGAGAATATTAAGCATAAACTGCAGGTCACTGGTCTGTTACCTTGATCTAATTAGTCCGACGTCAAGCTGGCAGGAATCTTGACATTGGCAAAATACCTCTGGAAGCAGTCATTAAATAGCAGCTGTTGCTTTGTTCTCTGTTTTGACCTGAGGTGTTTGTGCATTAGATGGATGGTGTTGTGCTAGGACAGGACATGGCATGAGGATACCCAGAGCTCTCTGCCAATACCAGAAATTTTCACCTAATTTATTGTAATTGAAACCAAAAAAGGTTCAATTAAATGTTAAATGTCTGGGGCTAGTATATAATGTCATTGTGTCCTTTTTGTCTTAGAAATACACAAATGGGCATAAAAGGGCATTCTTTAACATTTTGTTTTATGGTTTTATTGACATTTTTGTTTTTATTTTAGACCAATGTAGCTCATTGTTAAAACTGGTGACAATTGTCAGCAAAATATTCACAAAGCAGTTAATGAAATAAATTGTTTGGATGTTAATATATTTATTTATTTATTTTGTTGTAATACTTTTTTTCAGCAAGGACAGTAAAGACTTTTAGATTGTTACAAAAAAAAAAAAAAGTTTCAAATTATTGCTGTTCTTTTTAAACTTTCTATTCATTTAAGTATCCTGAAACTAAATGTATCACGATTTCCACAAAAATATTAACACCACAACTGTTTTCTGCATTGATGATAGTAAGAAATGTTTCTTGAGCAGTAAATCAGCATATTAGAATGATTTGAAGACTGGAGTAATGATGCTGAAAATTCAGCTTTGCCATCACAGGAATAAATTACATTTTAAAATGTATTATATTTGAAAACATGTATTTAAAATTGTAATATTATTTCACAATTGTACTGTTTTTTTACTGCATTTTTTATCAAATAAATGCAGCCTTGGTGAGCATAAGATACTTTTTAAAAACATTTAAAAAAATCTTACCAACCCCAAACGTTTGAATAGTACGAAGTGAACTGGTAAATTACGCACCATTAACATAAAGAAAATGTGTGTGTTTTAGGTTTGTCACAATTTACAGAGGCCCAAGCCACACGTATAAGGTACAGAGACTAAGTGAGTCGAGCAGCTATTGTCTCAGGATTCAAGCTGTGAGCGAGGCAGGAGAAGGGCTTTTCTCTGAAATACACACCTTCCATACCACCAAATCTGTTCCTCCAGCTCTCAAGGGTAAAGTATCCTCGTACAATAACATCAACATATTGCTTCATGCCACATATGTGCTCATGTACTGGATGGATACTTATTGGCTGTTTATATAGCTAAACTTGTATATTATCCTTTAGCTCCCAAAGTGGTACAGTTGGAAGGGAATGTGTGTGAGGTCAGCTGGGAGAGCATTCCACCAATGAGAGGAGACCCCATCATCTACATCCTACAGGTGCTGGTTGCCCGAGAATCCGAATACAAACAGGTGAGATTCCATTCTTCAAATCTGAATTGTCTATAGAATAGGACTATCGATTAGCCAGTGATTTATCTCATGACATCTATAATTTATCGCAACACTTTAACACATTCAGTTCATTTCTACAGAAACATCTTCACATTCTCTTTACTCATCTCATTTGCATAAAAAGTAGCTGGTATATTATTTTTATGAAACTGCGATGGGAGAATTGTTGTATTAAAGTAGACAAATGTGTTAATGCACATTACATTTTATAGCCCTTTTTAGATTATTTTGTATAATTGCTTTTAGTTTGAGACATCCATTTAGTTTGTATTGCAGCATTTTTTATTTATTTAATTTGACATTTTTTTTATTTATTAATATCTCCATAGCTTTGACAAACATTGTCTAACACCAACACAAATGACAAATGTAAAAAGTTTCTTGCTACTCTTTGCAGTGCATTGTTATTCAAGCAAAGGGAAAGTGATGGGATATGTCATCCCCACAGACTGAGTCTGAGATAGGAGTAGAATGTTAGGTTTGTGTCCTCCGCCTAAGACTATTAGTATTCTGCGGATGGCGCTGATGCCACCGCTGATGGCTTGATAGTGACTAACAACCAGCTCATCTATCATTCTTGATACAATTGAAGGAAACAGCAGCCCACATTTAGACAGTAGAGTAAGTCGACATGTAGTTTGCAAAGGTACTTATAGTTAGTAAATTGGACTATTGAAATAGTGTAACTGTTTGTCCTTTTGTGATAGTCGTGTTTGAGTCCCTGGTTTGTTACAGAGGGAGGATTATTATTATTCTCTGCACATATTTGTGTCAATTCTGTTACAAATGTGCTGTCATTTTACATTTAATGGCCACATTAGTAGATCAGCCGGTGAATCTAAATCCACTGAGCATTGAGCGGCTCTGAAGGCCACGAAGTCTCTCCATGGAGTTCTGCATGACCGCTTCTGTCATGACCAGAGCAAGCCAATCAGATCCCTTCCTTCTCTCATTTATTTCTCTGCTAGGGCCGAGAGCACTGTCTAATGTAGCTGGCATGGTTCCTATTACTGTGCTAATGTGTGCCTTGTCCTGTCAGCTGTTAAAATGGATGCGATTCAGGAGCGGGTTGTTTGCATGTAAAGAGAAGTGAGAGTTTAATGGCTGCAGATGTTCTGTTTGCTCTGGTTCTGATGTTTCTGTGTGAACTCTGTGCTAAGGTGGCTAGCAACTAGTATGCATCTCAATTTCACCAGCTTATTCCACTATATAAAACATGTCAAAGTTATAGACAGAGCAGGGATCCAGCACAAATCCCGTCTACATCTCAGATCATTTTCACCCAGTTAACTGTATAGCTGATGCATGTTCACTATTATACATTACTGAATTAAAATGATGTAAGCACAGACATCTTGCCATTTAATGTTAAAGCTAGTTACAATTTTGGCCTATAATGTGTTAATGTTATGGGCGATAACCTATAAAAATGGGCTATAATAAAATTCGTTAGTTTAGGAATCAACACATTATAATGTACAGTATGGATATTCGTTTTGAGATTTGATAAAGATTACATTTAACAGTTTTGTTACTTTTTTTTAGTGCTTTTATAGATTAATTTGAGCAACAGATAATGTAAAAGTTGAGGAAATGAGCATGAACAATATTCAATATTGACCCTATATCTAGTATTGAATTGAAAACATAGACGCTTAGTGATACAAATAGTGAAATCTTCCTGTGCTGTTATATGAAATGTCAGCACTCATGTGTATTTGATTGTATTTGTTCTATTGGATTCAGCTTGTTTCTAGTTTTATTTTGTCTGCTCATGAGTAATTGGCTTGTTTTTGTCAACTTTCGCCATCGCGAATTAACGGACGCAATTGCCGTCTCAGTTTTTCATGCTCTTCTGAACTCAAATGGCATCTGTTTCATTCCTCCCTGCAAATGGAAAAATGAAATAGTAGCTATCAAAAAGGGTTGCCAGAAACAACTTCTATTAAGTTTATCTTTTTCAATGCATTATACTGCTGAGAGGGACAGTTTCCAAATGTATTTTTGCATTGCTTATGTATATCTTTGAGACATTAGTGTTTTCAAAAGTCTGGTGTGCACTTCTGCTTTTCCTCTTGGAAATCAAATGTTTAGTCCTCTCTGACCAGTTTTTGTAAAGCCTCGTGCCACACATCTGGAATAAACAATGTAGGTTTTAATATTTAGCTCCTGGCTTTGCTCTGCTATTAGAGCTGCATTGTGACATGAAACTCGGGATGTGCACATACTGATTTTTTCTCCATTCCTTTGTGTCAACAAATTAAAATGTGTCCATAATCTTAACAGTGAGTAAGGAAGGTTACAAATTGTGGGTGGCTTTCCAGTGAAATTGAATAGCTGTTGTTTGGCAACCAAAAGCAGCCACATATGACCTATTCTGCATTTTAATCAGACTTACTTCAATGTTTGTTGAATGTTTCATGTTAGTATCAGCATATCATGCATGTAGCTTGGAGGATATGTTTTCCTGGTGAAAATCATCTTTTCTGTTTAGGTTTCTTATCTAGACTCTCTTTCATACCTTATATATTTTTGTGGCATATAATGGCATTGTGAAAGCTACAGGATATGAAAACTCGCGCTCGCGTGAGGAATGCACCATATTGACCACTATCTGTCATACTGACATAGAAAGGCTTCCCTATGTTCTTTAATAAATGTTGAAAGCTCCTTTTCCTAATATTACTTTTTGTGAATTATACTTTATCCTGATGGATAGAATCTCTAGTTATATCCAAACGTTCAATGTTATTCATACGTTTATACTGTTTTTTTTATAACATTTACATTTATTTGAATTAATACTGATTATTTAATGAAAGTATTATTATGAAATACATTAATAATAATAATAATAGTTTATTATTATTATTATTATTATTATTATTATTACAAAGAATTATTATTTTTAAAAGTACATGCTTTAACAAAAATGAGCTTCATATTTATTTTAATAATGCAAATTTTTGTTTATTATTTAAAAACAATAACATGTTTTATTTAATAATTATTAGTATTTTTAATAGTATTAATAATTATTATTGTTAATTTATATATATATTTAATAATAATTATATTTTATCCTGATGGATAGAATCTCTAGTTATATTCAAACGTTCAATATTATTCATACGTTTATACTGTTTTTTATAACATTTACATTTATTTGAATTAATACTGATTATTTAATGAAAGTATTATTATGAAATACATTAATAATAATAATAATAGTTTATTATTATTATTATTACAAAGAATTATTATTTTTAAAAGTACATGCAAAAATGAGCTTCATATTTATTTTAATAATGCAAATTTTTGTTTATTTAAAAACAATAACATTTTATTTAATAATTATTAGTATTTTTAATAGTATTAATAATTATTATTGTTAATTTATATATATTTAATAATAATTATATTAATTGATAACTTACATTTTCTGCTTTTAAACCACAGAAATTATGAAATGTGTAACTATGATTATTTTCTGTGATAATCAACATTATGCTACAAATGCAATAAACTTAACTTGTATTGAACCTGTAAACATGAACAGTTCCTGATGGTGACCAGTTGGAGGTTGCAGTGAGTTTTATGCAGTTTGAGAATATACACCTGTATTTTTCACAAACTTACTTTCTTTCTTTCAGTTATATAAGGGAGAGGACACAACCTTCCAGATCTCGGGCCTGCAAAACAACACAGACTATCGCTTCCGCGTGTACGTGTGTCGGCGGTGTCAGGACAACACGCAGGAGCTTTGTGGACCCCTCAGCCCATCCTCGCTCTTCACACTGCGGCGTACAGAGATCGCGCTGCCTGGAGAGCCCAGCTCCACCGAGACCCTGAAGCCCGGCGGCATGTTCGCCACGGACGAACGCTTCGCGGCCGTCTTAGTCGGGGCTTTCGCGGCCCTATCCTTCCTCATCGCTTTTGTGGTGGAATACTTCTTCATGAAGTGAAGATATTAAAAACAACGCCAAACCAGCAGCCAGCCAAGAAAGAAAACATTTACGTTTCGGGTAACGCACGAACACTTAAAGTATACATCCGATGCGACGTACTGTAGGCTGAGAATTTTATACAGGCTCTCTTCTTGTCTTTTATCCTCTCTCTCTCTCTCTCTCTCTCTCTCTCTCTCTCTCTAATGCCTTCCAGCCTGCCTGTGCATCACTGTGTCACTCGCTCTTTTACAGCGTGTGGATTTTGCTCTAAACTCTTGGGGAAGCAAAACCACATCATCAAGCCTTACGAAGAGTTGCGCGACGGCCTGTTTTTGCATGCTTCGTTTTTTTTTGTATCCCTTTAAGTGTACGTATATGTTGGGTGGAAAATGTATCGGTATTTTCTCCACGTTCATGGCCTTCCTTTTGTTTTATTCAAGTGTGCTTCACAGCATTTGTTTCACAGCCATATACGAGTTGTTGGAATCATAGCTTTATCATGGTGTAAAACCCACAATCACAGTCCACCCAGTGCCATTTTTAATATACACGATCACGTGATCTTCACATTTTGTTTGTGCGTCACAGTACGCATCCTTCTCAGAAACACGAAAAAAACTGTTACCGTAGTAAGACTGTTGTAAAGCCCCCCTGCATTAAGCTGCCAAAGCAAGTGTGGTTTAAGTGATGCTGCTATTGTGTGTTTATATTTCCTACGAACGGAATCAGTTATCTAATATATATATATATATAGATACAAATATAAATCTATAAGATTCTATAGAGCTATTGTAATATAAGTAACAATGAGTTTGAAGTAGATCTCTCATTTGGAGCGTGTCAATTCACAATCTATGGTGCTTTATCTGTGGTCAGTAGTGTTGGCGGACGAGGGTAAGGGAAGTTTGACGTCCTCTGCAACCACGCACCTTCTTTCTGCCATCTAGTCCTAAGGTGCAGTGACACAGAGCTACTTCTCGCCTTCCGGCCTCCCCCCCCCCCCGAATGACTTGGCTAGGCTAACGTCGCCCTCTCAGACTGATTCTGGGCTCTGTGTGGTGGCTGGAGTCACAATAGTTTCCTCACTCTGTGAATGGCGTTCGTCCCCAGGACTTCGCCCCTAGTGTTTCGTCTGCGGCCTGTGTCAACGCGTTGAATGTTTCATCTTCTTTGAACCCGTGAAAGCCAGTTGCACAGTTCTAAGGTGCTTTTACCAAGGTTATAGTCAAAAGCAGCAGTGAATTCCTCCACCCGCTGCACCTGATGTTCATGCCAAAACAGCCTGATGTGCTTGCAGTGCATCTTTAGCCAAGTAAAAGGTACAAACCAGCAGTTCCCATCAATCCAAAGAGTTTCTCCCACATTACATTCGCAGAACCGGTTAGGTTTCTAAAAAGGAGAAATAAACTGACAGCCTGTATTGTACCTCAGGGACCTGGACTTTTCAGAGGTGAAGAAGGAAATACTATGTTTCTGAGAGGGTGCTGCGAAACACTAAACGTTGCCGAATGATTGTGATATTGCTGTCATCAGTAGCGTCATTCCGTTGTATCTGCCTCTGCAGTTTGAAATGCATTTATTTGATCTGTTTTCTCACCTAAGCTGTGCCTTGCTCCAGTTGTTCGTAAGCAAATCGTTTACTAGCTCAGAATACCTTTGCCAAAGTTAATGGGAAAGTAAGGTATCTTTCTTTAGGGTTATTTATACTATCTATTGCATACAGTACTTTAAATGGCAATTAAAGTGCAATCTTCATTTATTTATTTTTCAAGAAATTAAGAGATGTAGTTATGTACTATTTTTTTTTTTTTTCCCTCTCTTGTAGCATGTTTTTTTTTTCTTTTCTTTTTTTTAATGTATTGTAGATTAACGATAAAGGCCAGCATTCCTTTCATTCATAATTCTGGTTATGTTTATGTCTTTCTTTAATTGGGAACATGTACCATGCTGAAACATTTATATATAACCAAATGTCTGTTCATCTCCTATTACAAAGTGCCGAACTCCAGTTAGTTGTCTTTTCATAGAGAACCGTAGCAAATGTTTAACCATTTATTTTTTATTTGTGAGTGTGTAATGGGACATACAGTACATACCTACATTTGGCATTGCTAAAGACTGTTATGACGCTTATGTTATCTTACTGTTTGCCAAAGCGGAAGCTTGTCCACTTTTATGTTGCTTTTTATGGTTATTTAAAGGGTTACTTGAGAAATCCTTTGTGACACTAGAACATCATTTCTTGAAAAGGAAAAACATAAGTTTAAGTTAAACTTCATCTGTGACTACACTTTTTATTTTTTTTTGGTAAAAATTGTGCCATTTATTTGAATAATCCTTCAGAGGTGAAATCATGCCGTTTCACGCCGAAAGGAAAGCAAAACAATCAAGTGACATTTCTCATTTCCTTTTATTTTCCAGACATGTCATAGCGCAATAGTGAATTTATTCCAGTATTTTTGCTAAGGAATTATATATAGAGATATATAGATATATAGTATGACAACTAACAGAAATGAAGCACTTTTTAAAGTGAAACATTAATCTTTATTAGATTTATCTTGATAAAACTGTATTTCCTAGTCAATGTTGCTATTGCTTTCACATGGAGAGTATCATGCCGTAAGAAATGTCTGTTAAACTGGCCCACACAGGCTTGAACATATTTAGTGAAAAGTCTGAAAGTACATTAGGGTCCTTTTATTGTTAGTGGGGTTTTTTTTGTTTGTTTTTTTGCTTTTTTGCCCATTATGGAAGTAGTGTTTGGTCCTAACCAAATTTTTATGTTTTCTGTTCGTTTGTTTTCTTATTGGTAAAAGAACACACAACAGTTTTGTGGCCCAAGTATAGTTTTGTATTTTTATATTGTATTTTATTCCGTTTTATCTCTGTTTTGTTTGTGCTCTGTTTTAAATATGAAAATGAATTTGAAAATGATGGTTTGGAGATCGGTCAGCTCTGTCATCCCAGAGAAATGTATAGAACCGTAAGTGTATTCAACTATTTTCCAAAAAAAAAAACAGTGTATTTTTACCTCAGAGTTAAAAAAAAATAGACAGAAAAGGAAAGATATACAAAACATTCCAGGCTTGTCATGATCTACAATTTTTAAAGTCATACAATTTTCTTGTATTGTAAATGTTAGACAAATTCATATGCATATATATAAAAGAAACTGCCATATCAATGTTAATGTATAGATTTTTGCAAATACTACCCTATGTATGTAAGACTTATGTGTATCTGTAGCGTGTATGTAATATATTTATACCCAATAAATGTTTAAATTTTTTCTGACAGATTGTATTTTGTACTGGAGATGCTAATAATTCATAGAGCTTATGATTGAAGTCCCTCACTAGTTCTTTTCTATTGCAGCGTGTCATGAATATTGAAGTACGAATACTGTTCATCAAGCACAATATCTTCACTGTATCGGCTATTTTACATTTCTAACTTCAGATTATGTCCTAATTCTCAAAAACCCACCAAATTGGAATTATTGAAAGGCTGTTCTATAATTGTGCTGATGTATCTGATGTAGAAAGATGTTGCTCATTGAAGCTGCTAGTCCAATTTCATCCACCACCAAACGTACCTCGTATGAACCTGTTGAAGCATTTACTCATTCATAAAGAAGGGTTGAGCCGTGTAAAGATTCATGTTGTAGAATGAAATGATGAATTGCTTTATAAAGAATAATTAATATTAATAATCAATATTGAGTAACTTAAACACCATCAGGATGCCTAAAAAACAAAGCATTTCTTTTTCTCCATTTCCAACAATGATAGATGTCTGCTTTCTGCTTTACTTGTTTGCTTCAAGTCTGTCTTTGTGTTCGTGTTGCGTTCTGTTGCTGTGTTTTTGTGGTAATTGCTTGACACTTCAAAGCTGCAAAATGTCAGAGTTTTCTTTCACTGTCTGGATTTTCCCATTTGTCATCTTTATTGGCATGACCAGTAACACTACATTTGTATTATCAAAGCTTTTGCAGCTTACATCTAGACAGTTATGTGTGCTCAGTTAAACTGATGTCAGTCCTCCACTTACCAAGTGAAGACCAGTTGGTCACACTTTAGATTAGGGTCCAATTCTCACTAATAACTAACGATTAACTATGACTTTTCCCTCAGTAAACTCCTAATTACTGCTTATTAATAGTTAGTTAGGTAGTGTTTAAGTTTAGGTATGGGGTAGGATTAAGGGATGTATTATAAACTCATGCAAAATAAGACATTAAAGGGATACTCCACCGTTTTTTCATATTAAACTATGTTATTCCCTTAACTAAGACGAGTTGATACATACCTCTCTCATCTCAGTGCGTGCACTTAATCGCTCTGGCGCGCGGTGACACTTTGAAAGCACTTAGCTTACCCCAGTATATGGTATCTAGCAGCAATGAATTTAGAAGTTACCAAACACATCAACGTTTTCCCTATTTAAAAACAGTTACACAAAAACAGAGTAGTTATACGACCAAGTATGGTGACAAAATAAAACGTGGCGCTTTTCTAAGCGGGTTAAAAAGGATAACTATAATGTATGGCGGAATAGCACTTTTGGAAGTACTTCGACTCGGCGCAGTAAAAAGTCACGCCTGATCCTCTTCCTAGTGGGTTCCTAGTGGGAAGAAGATCAGGAGTGACTAGTAATATGCATGCTAATACGCAACTAGTTAATATTTAAGAGTTAGACCCTAAACTGAAGTGTTACCTACCAGTGTTGGGGAAAGATACTTTTAAAAGTAATGCATTACAATATTACATTAATCTCTAAATAAAGTAAGTAATTGTGTTAGTTATTTTTTTATGGAAAGGTAATGTTACGCTACTTTTGCTTTACGTTTTCTCACATGGGCTGGGCCTGCTTGTTTGTTTTGGGTAAGATAAAAACTAAAGTTCTATTTTTGGCAAATGTAAATGTATAAAGCCTCATTCTGAAAGGAATGCAATTGCACATCTGTACAGTAGAGGCCGCAGCTCAAACCTTTCAGCTGTGCTGACAGTCTGCATCGCAAAAGATTGGGACGCAGGAGGAGAAAGTTCTCTTTCTTCAATAAAAAAAAAAAAAAAATGAAATAAATGTGATGTTTAACTTAAGTCATTTTTGCTTATTGGTATGGTTGAATTGGATCATCGAAGGTCAGCACAAAAGACATTTGTTAACAAAGTGAGATTAAATAAAGTAGGCTATATTTGTAGCCTGGGTGCCAGCCCGAACCCCGCCCACAATATTTTTTTGTTGGTTGAAAATATGAATGAAGAACATGCGTCATTTACTCCGTTGCTCTGATTGGTTGTAGGTCTATCCAATTGAGTGCAGAGTTTTTTTTTTTTTTTTTTTCCTGGTTCGGTTGAGACACGCCCCATAATCAAATCTCTATGGAGCAGTCTCAGACTCACATTCTGACTAGAATATGAGTATGACGAAGTCAGGCTACTATATTTGTGTTATTTAACATTCAATTATGTAAGGTTTGTGTAATCTGTTTGCATTTCTCTTTTTTTATTCATTTTGAGGAATCTGTTTTTGTGCAAGTAAATGTTCACAACTACAATAACCGTCATGTTCACACAGCGCACACAACACTTCTGCATCTTGCTCATGATTTCTCTCATAGTGGGGACAGGAGAGCTGTCAGTCAAATGGGAAAACAAAGTTACTTGCGTTACTTATTTGAAAAGTAGCTCCGATATTTTGTTGTAAGGTTACTAGTGCATTTCCCCAACACTGGTGAAGACATTTAGTTATGTTTGTGAACATTGATTGCAATCACTAATTAAAATCAGACTTTTATAAAGCCTTTTAGTTGAAGTCAAACATTAAATGAAAAAAAACATCAGACATTTTGTCCAGGTATAATTTTTTTAATCGACCTGTAATTGACACTTTGAAGAGTGTTTACACTCCCCCTCTCCATCAGGGCTGTGGTATTTTATTTTTTAATACATTTTATGGTTATGGTAGGCAGAAGTGGGATGTGTGAATGGTGGACAATCTCATTTTGCAGCGTCACCTTCTGCCCCATGAGGAGATCTGACTGATTTATGAAACCATTCTCCTCTGTAATCCTCTTTCTCTGCAGTCTGGGCACTCTGACCTTGATTTGACATCAATAAAACACCAACAGTCAGACTTTACATATGTGACCCTGGATCACAAAACCAGTCACAAGTAGCACGGGTATATTTGTGGCAATAGCCAATAATACATCGTATGGGTCAAAATGATTGATTTTTCCTTTATGCCAAAAATCATTAGGATATTAAGTAAAGATCATGTTCCATGAAGATATTTAGTAAATTTCCTACCGTAAAGATATAAAATACTGTGAATGCAGCACAATCGCAAACATAAAATTTATGGACAACTTTAAAGGCGATTTTCTCAATGTTTTTGCACCCTCAGATTCCAGATGTTCAAATAGTTGTATCTCGGCTAAATATTGTCCTATCTCAACAAACCATACATCAATGGAAAGTTTATTTATTCAGCTTAATCAGATGATGTATAAATCTCAATTTCAAAAAATTGACCCATGTGACTGGTTTTGTGGTCCAGGGTCACATGTGGACATAAGAAAGCAGGATTTCTAACAAGATATCATGAAACCGATAAACCATTGATCCTGTGAGGAATAAGAGTGTCTCAAATTAACTGCATCACTTTCCCCTTATTATTTATTTAAAGCCCATTATAGACAGCTGCATCTATTTTGGGGGTTATGTAAATGACCACATAGTCCTGAATTGATCTATCTATCTATCTATCGTTCTATATTTCGTTCTATCTGTCGTTCTGTCTACCTGTCTGTCATTCTATGTCATTCTATCAATCTTGTCTATATCATTCTGTCTATTGTTCTGTTTATCTATCCATCTATCTATCATTCTGTCTGTCTATCGTTCTGTGTATCTGTCTGTCGTTCTATCAATCAATTTGTCTGTCTATCATTCTATCTATTGTTCTATCTGTCTGTCGTTTTATCCATCCATCCATCCATCCATCCATCCATATTTCTATTTACTCAAATAGGATAGGAATAGATTTCAGTCTTACAGGGCAACCATTAAAAAATGAAAATATATATTGTAATAGTATATTCATATATATCATAATTCGTTTGTCATACTGTCATTGTTCTTACAAAAGAAAACCTTCAACACAGCAGATATCCAATTAAATATGGGTATATTTACATATTTTACAAAGTACAAATATGCCATTTTATGTACTGTACATCGCTTTAGAACACAAGACACATGCAGTTTCCACAACAGATATTAATGGACGTGAGAGGACTTGTTAACGTACGCATATACTGTCACATCGGTTATTGCAGTGGTTTTAAATGAAACTCTTCTCAACAACTGGGTAATTCCGTAACAACAGTTTATACATTTAGCACATGAAGCACTGAGAAAAAAGCAAGCTTTTTTAGGATGTTCTAGTACTTAAATGTCCCAATGCAATTTTGACTGTTTTATATACCTTTGTTTTAATGAACTTTTCTCAAAAGCTTTTGAATTCTGTGTATTGCTTCAGGGCGGGTGCGGAGCCTAATAAAAACACGCACGTGAAGAAAGTGACAACACTAGCTAATTGATGCACGAGGCAAATGAACGGCATCACCTCTGCAGTCCCTGTCATCAGGCGCGTGAGGATGCTGCTGTATCTACAGTGCTCATTTTGTCTTCCAGATTTCATTTGGATTTAAGGCAACTGAAGTTATCTTTTTCTCTCCATTTTTCTCTCTCTATTTACAAGCATCATTTTATTATAAAACATCAAGGTATCTAATGAAATGTTTTGCTTGGATAGACAAATGGCTGTTAACAACATCTTTCTAAAATACTCCCTGATCTGTCTGGAAATGTATGAGACCTTCATATAAATCTTTTGTCTAATTAAGAGACTATCACCTTATAAAATGATGGCAGCATTAGATGAGGTCTGAAATGGCTGTTTATGGTAAAGAGAGTCACACGCTGGCAGTGGATTCCGTCCAGCACGGTGGACTCTCTCCTTTGGCCACTGACGTGCTTCTTCGTGGGTTATTACGCAGTCCGAAAAGTTTGCAAGCTGCCATCCTGTACTTCTTGGACATGATGTTGTACAGAATGGGGTTGATTGCTGCACTAAGGTAAAAGAGTACAAAGGAGACGAGATTACAGTACTGGCTGATGACAGACATGACAGGAGAGCCCATCTCTGTGGATTTGGAGATCAGGTAGCGTCCAACGTGAAAGGGAAGCCAGCAGAGCACGAAGGCAAACACCACCACAGCTGTTAGGGAGAGAGGTAATGAAGGTAAATGAACACTGAAATAGCACCTTGTTCCTCACTTTGTTGCAGAAAGCAAATATTATTACCTAACCATGAATCACAAACTTAATCATGTGTTAACAATAACAAAAAGGCTCACATTTATTTGAGTTATTCTAAGCACATAGAAAAACACGTTTTTTTTTACATTTTATTGGACAATGTTTTAAGTTGTGTGTCAACCCTGTTATATCTCCCCTTATTAAAATGATGAGCATTTTCATTAAACAAAAAAAACAACACCCTTTCACAATGCAAAATGTGCATTAACAAGTGTCTCCTCTTTTTATCACTTAATCTTATATTTTTCTTGAGTTTGTTCTCAAAGGACAATTTGGTAACACTTTATTTTACAGTGTCTTTGTTACACGTTAGATGTAGTTACAATTGACTAAATTGTGCATAATTACATGCAATTCTAACCCTAAAGCTATTGTAGTTAGTTGTTATTATTCAGTACTTAAATGTATAATTAAACGTGTATGGAATCTTAAAATAAAGTGCAAGCCACAATTTTAGCCAACCCAGTTACCTTTATTTTGTTCAATAATGACCTTTAGGTTGCATGACTAAAGGAACGAAAAACTGTCACAACGTTACCTTTATAAAATATATTCCTTAACATTAACATGGCGCGCCACATTTAAATATAGGCCTATTATCACTCATACAGATCGGATAGAAATGTTTTAATTCTTAAAATAAATTAGATTGAAAATCACCTTTTCAACATGGATGAGCCATTTTACTTGAATGAGATCGTTTAAATGAGGTGTTACCACATAAAATACATTTTTAGGTTTCCTAACAAAACCATTTTAGTGTATGCAGGATTGTACTGCTGTTTTGTGCCAAGCACATCCCGTGCGTAATGGGTGCGCTTGTGCGTAAAGTGCGCAAATGATAAACAACTTAATCGCGGTTACCTGATATACTGTGATGAAACCGGGCACTTACCCAGCATTTTCACTGTCTGTCTATTGCTTTTATCGCGACTCGAAGCGTTTTCTCCAATCGTCTCCCTCTTTCTCTTCCAGAGCTTTCGCCCGATGAGACTATACAAAACAGTTAAGCAGAACACAGGCAAGAAGAAAAAGACGCTGGAGACCCAAACCATGATGGTTAAGAGCCCAGACCTAATGGCATATTCCGTCGCTTTGCATTCGTTAGTTTCCCACGAGTTTGTCCCATTTTCATGCTCGACCCCGACGAGCACAAATACAGGTCCTGCACTAAAGAAGGATACTATCCAGAGGACCAAAATGACCCCTCGCACACGACCTTTGGTCACGACTATCTTTGCTCTAAGAGGAAAACAAATAGCAAAGTATCTCTCCACACTGAGAGCGGTGATGTTCAGAATGGTCGCGTATGTGCAACACTCGCTAACAAACTGAAAGAGTTTACAAAGTATGTTGCCGAAATTCCAAGGTCGGTACTTCCAGAGTCTATACAAGTCCAGAGGCATGCAGAGGAAAATGAGTAAATCCGAAAAGGCCATGCTGGACAGGTACAGGTTTGTGGTGGTTCGCATATCCTTGTATTTGGTCACCACCAAAATGGTCATCAGATTCCCCGTTACACCTACAAAGAAGAAAAGGGCGCAGGTGACCGTGACCCCGGTTAGCATTGGAATGGGGAAAATGGTGACCGGGGGCTCGAAGCCCCAGTACGTCGCGTTATCATCCCAACTGCAGTTGAAGGAACAGTTGGACCGGTTCGTCCAGGCAGGCATGCTGAGAGATCATGGAGCGTCTAGATCCTCCTCTGAGAGAGAGCTCGGGCAGGACAGTCTCCCCACTGACTCCCCATCGTGCAGCGCTCAGGGCTGCCCAACATTTATAATTGAACTTATACAACCCGAATTATGGGGGTTTCGGAGAGTAGGCTACCTCCCTAATTACGGCTTCAAGCCCCATCAAATAAGTCAAACTAAGTCTTCAAAACATGTTCCTTTACATATATGTTTCAGCAGGGTTTCCTAACAACGTTTCCGAAACCACAAAAGTCACATTAGTGCGCTAAATAAAAGCTCGCGAGCAGAAGTCGCGTCAGCCTGTGGAAGTAACCATAGCAACAGTAAGCTGCTCGAGCCATTCGTTCAGTATCGCGCGTGAAAACGACTAAAATTGTATTATTACTTTAATATAGGTTTAACAAATATATTTGCTGTTTTATTTAAACGTCTTTTCAATAGTTTCACTTACTTTCAGAGGCGCAATTTTAGTTGCGCGCGAATTAACATGCGCTCTGACAGAACTTCCTCTAAAAAGTCTACTTCCCTGAAGGTCATTCATTATTGTATTCTACAGATTTGTAGTTGTCCCGTAAATGTCCTCATGACGCATTCTTTCCATCCGTTCCACATCTAAAAATGGTTCCAACTGATAGGAAAACTCAGAGGATTTAAGGATGGCAATCCAGCTTTTTCTGCCAAGTTATCTGTCTACATTGGACAGCAAATCGTTAGTCTTGAAGCTATTTAAGGTGTAGGAAGAAAGATAAGTGTCGGGTCGGATTGATGAAATCATCTCGCGAGGATGAGAGGCGCGCTGCGCGTCACCTGTGAATGCTGAAGGACTCTTTCATTACCGATGTCATTGATTTATCGTTGATTAGGTGGATGCGGAATAAGAACGTTTCTGAAGTGGATAGAAAATATACATCCACGTTATTTAGAAGGCAAAAAGTACCGTGCATGTTGAGAATAGATACTTGTTGAACAGTGCCATCGTGTGATGATACGATAGAATGCATTGGAACACATTCTTGTTAATTTCAGCTGGAACCTATAACAGGCTCAAATACTCTGACTAAAAGCTATAGGCCTATCTCAGTCTCGAATAAAGCATTATCATGAAAAGACGATTTGTTGATTTCTAAAATTATTGTTGTTGTTGCGTCAGAGATGTGTAACTTTTCTCTCAGCTGATTCGTCCGATATGTGTTTGCAGTCTAAGAATCTGTGTAACGTAACAGGCTATTTACAATGGCTAAAGCTATATATAAACCTAAATATAGCGAGTCAAAATGAAACAGGTTTTGTCTAATCAGTTAATGTTATTGATACACTGTAAAACATTTCTAACCCTCCCAAATCAAAAATTTAAAGTGACCGATAACATCTAAATTTTTCAATTGGCCCAAGTGAAATTCTGTAAATTTAATTTTATAATTTACAGAATTTCACTTGGGCCAATTGAAAAATTTAGATGTTATCGGTCACTTGAAATTTTTGATTTGGGAGGGTTAGAAATTTTTTACAGTGTAACTTCATTACTGTTTGATGGTATTTTTTCCAAATATGAATACATGTAAACATTGATATTACTATTTTAAAACATTACTATTTTGAAGTCTTGTTCTAATGTTTGAGAGAAGTCTCTTATGCTCATCAAGCCTGCATTAGTTGGTCAAAAATACAGAAAGAACAGTAATATTGTGAAATATTACAATTTAAAATAATGGGTTTCTGTTTTAATATAGTTTAAATAATAATTTATTTCTTTGATGCAAAACTTCTCATCAGCCATTACTACAGTCTTCAGTGTCACATGATCCTTCAGAAATCATTCTAATATGCTGATTTGATACTCAGTTTTCATCAATGTTGAAAACAGTTGTGCTGCTTAATAATTTTTTTGGAACATGTGATATTTTTTCAGGATTCATTAATGAATAAAAAGTAAAAAAAAAAGAACTGCATTTATTCAAAATAGAAATCTTTTCTAACAATATCACTTTTTACTATCACTTCGTACTATCACTTTTTATCAATTTAGCACATCCTTGCTGACTAAAGAAAGGGGGGAAAAAACTACTGACCCCAAACTTTTGAACGTTAGTGTACATTGTTCCAAAAGATTTCTATTTTAAATAAATGCAGTTCTTTTTTAACTTTTTTTTCATCAAAGAATCCTGAAAAAAAGCATCACAAGTTATAAAAAAATGTTTAGCAGCACAACTGTTTAATACATTGATAATAAAATCACATTTTATTGACAGAATGATTTTGAAGGATAATGTGACACTAAAGACTGGAGTAATGGCTGATGAAAATTCAGCTTTGCATCACAGAAATAAATTATATATTATATAGAGAGTTTATTATTTATTAAGATCTAATATATATATATATTAGATCTTAATAAATATAGATCTTTAGAAGATAAAGATATTCATTCTGATTTGTTTGGCTTCATAACTTATAATCAATTTTTTCTTTTTATTGAGCCTGGGGGATGGTAGGGCTGGTCCTATCCTTTTTGTTTCAGGTCATATGATTAGGATATAGACCTCTATTAGCAAGATGTTATTGCACATGCAAAATCGTGCAATACGACAGACCTATCCAATGTTTTAATTACAGTTTTTCTCGATTTCTTAAACACTATAACCAGGCTTTTGAACTAAAATAACGCCATTTATCAAAAAGCACACCCATTTCACTAAACTATAAACACTATTCCCTGTTTTGACACATGAGTCAGATTTGTTGAACTGTCACTGCAAAACTCTACACACAAATCCCTTCATTTCTCATTGCTTAGACCATGTTGTCATATAGAAAGCACTAGCATTCAATATTGTTCACTCAAGTCAGCACAGCTTCAGCTCAGTTAGCACACAATTACCCAAGTGGAAACACTAAGAGTCAAAATTTAACACACATCAATCAGAACCTTCAATAGATATATAAAAGGGCCCAAATCAGTTTATTGCGTTTTGAAACAATGGATCCAGAAAGACATGAAGGAAGAGGGATAAGAATGAGGAGGAGGAAGGGCAAGGACAAGAAGACAAGCAGTCTCAGATGAAATTCAAGCCACTCTAGTTGCCCATGTCTTTGTCAATGGTATGACTATGAGGGAGACTCGGCTACGAGTAAGGCCAAATTTGAGTCGCTTTACCGTCGCCTCGAGAACCTTCAGGGAGGTGTGGTGGCAAACAAAATTCTATCACTGAATAAGAGACAAACATTTCCAATAGTCTTTGATGAGGTTTATTTTCTTGCAAGAAAAGGCCAGCAGTCGTACAGTCAGAGTGGCTGCAGAGTGTGACAGTGAAGGGAGGGCATCCTTTCTCCTTTATAGTCTTCTTGACTCCCAGAATGTTATCTTTCTAGGCAAATTATGGTATTTCAACCATATGTGGAACATTCTTAGACGTGTCAATCATATTGTATCCTTGAGTGGAGGCCCTCCTGTTACGTCCCAACACTCTTTACCATTCCAATACAATTCGAATTCCATATTAGAATAAGGTTTGTGTGTGCTCTTTTACTGTCATATGTTGGTCACACACATCTTACTGTAAGTAAATATAAAACAAAATTAGAGGAGAGAGTAAAAAAAAAGAGTAAAAAAAAAAAGAGTAAAACAGGAAAAAAAAATGTTTTTGTGTGTGTGTGTTTTCTGTGTACACAGTAAAAAACGTTGGGTTATTTGTGTAACCCAACCGTTGGGTTACACATATTGGGTCAATATGTTGGGTTATTTTCCAAAAATATTGGGTCATTTTTAAAATCGTTGGGTAATTTCTAGAAATAACCCGACTGTTGGGTTAAATAGCCTACGGTTTCTGCAGCGACGGTTCAAATTTTAACGGTCCAGTGACAGACAGTCAACGCAGGAGCTGCTGCTGCATCCTGATTATGAAAGGTAAGTCATATCGTTTTTATGTATATATAACATTAAGTATTGTGTACTGAGACGTTGAATATAATTATTCTAAATATGAATTTTATATTTTTTTAAAACGAAGTTCCCTTTAGACCGTTTTAATGATCTCCGGGAAGTGAGATCGATTGGAAATTAATCCTAGCTATCGCCGTTAGGTCGCTAGCAGTAATAAAGTAATTAATTATAACATTATACTAGCGAAACCGTTTACTACCAGTTACCTACTACAATAAACTAAGTAGGCCTTAGTCTGAAATCACTAGCATTACGCCTGTTTTACGGATAGCAATTGTTTATTCGTGATAGCAAATGTCTTAAAGGGACTTTAAGCTGTCACAGCTGAAGCAGTGCTCCAGACTGGTAACGTACTTTTTTTGTACAGGTGCGACTACAATTGTCACTAAATGCGGAACGAAAGAGCTCTACTCATATGAACCGTAGTGCACGGACCATTTATCAGCTCGGCCCAGCGGCGCGAGCTCAGACATCGGTCACACGACACCACAGCAGCGCTGTGAGGAGAAGCGTTTGAATTCGCTGAAATCTCCCGAGATGAAAGAAAGATGAAAAAGTGCAGATATTCCCAACAACATTGAAATGGGAAACATTGTGCAACAAATAAACGATTAGTTCATGATTAGTTAAAGAAAGTCGATGTTTTCCAATACACAGATTACCTTGATTTACTGTAGTAACAAGTTTTTAAGGACTAGTTTACTTTTCTGAAAATATTTATTTTTTTCTGCTTCATTCCAACACAGAAAGGAGTAAATGAAAGTATTATGCTGCTGGATGACAATGGTTCTCAACTCTGGTCCTGGACAGTGTACAGTACACATTTTGGATGTCTTCCTTATCTGGCACCGGTCTTGGAGTCCCTCTACTAACAAGTTGGTAAGTTGAATAATGATTAGAGATAACAAATGTGCAGTGCTGGGGCTACTACAGATCCAGGTACAGATAATTACTTATGTTTTTTTTTTTTTTTTTTTTTTTAAGCTGTCTTCCGTAATTTCAATACAGTATTTTTTTTATTTCAATATAGTCTTAGCTGTTTGATGACTGACAATGATTGAGTGGCAAAAGAAAGCATGAAGTCCTCACAGCCAAGTCGAGGAGTTCGTGAGACACACACCACCTCAACAAACTGCAAGAACTGCTGAAGAAATCATTAGAGAATATCCCAGACTTCACAGTTTTCTTGGAATGGTGAGTTTAATATGTATGCACGTGACGTAGTAGTGGGAAGTTCGGATCATTTTACAAACTTGGATCTTTGCATCTCATTCATAAAAATTTATAAATATTTCGTTAATTTCAGCAGAATGTATTTAAATGTTACATGTCAATAGCCAAATTCCCCAAACACATCAAATGTTGATCACATTTAGAATAAGAAAAAAAATGCAATGCAAGGAAGAGGCCAAATTATGAGAAACAGAAACGATTAATTTATTTATCTGGGTCTTCAGGCTATGCAGTCTGTTAGTTTACCCAATCTAAGCCGTTCGTTCATCCCGTGACATCCTCATAAACTGAGCTTTGCAGTCTATAATACCGGATAGAGAATTGATTAGTTCACATTTCGAGTCTATCGACTTCGGGTTCGAGTCATTTCTTTCAACACGTGACTACATAAGCTGAGCTATGCAATCGGTACCGGATACAGAATTGATTAGTTTATCTCTCGGGTTCGAGTCGTTTAGTTTTATGTCACGGAATTGTTGTTATTAGACTATATATATATATATATATATATATATATATATATATATATATATATATAATATATATCTTTATCAAAGTGGTTTGCCCCATCATAGATAAAGTTTAAAGCATTACCAACTCTTTAGTACCTCATCCATATGGAAAAGATCCATCATAACAGAAATTCTTAAATTATAAATTTAAAGAAATTAAAAAGCTATAATTTGAGACCAAAAATGTAGCATGTTACTGTTAAAAAATTAGTAACTCATTTATGTGTCCAGCGCTGTCATGTGACAAAAGAATGAAAGACTCAGAGAGAAGAATCAGACCCGAAGACTCGAGAGATGAACTAATCATTTCTCTTTCCGGTACTGACAGCATAGCCTCTATGGGACTGACAGGAAGAACAAAAGACTCGGACTCGAACCCGAAGACTCAAGAGATGAACTAATAATTTCTGTTTCCAGTACAGACTCAGTAGTCCCGAGTCATATTAAAGATTCGTTCAAAATACCCATTACTACAGTACAGAGAAGCAAATGGAGCGCATAATTGGATGTTTTTAAATAAACATTGACAAAAAACTATAAAAGTTTTAGGGCTGGACGATATGATATATATAACATTGATAGAAGTGATCACCCGGACTTATATTGTCGTTATATAAAGCGTTCACAGGCAAATAAGTTTTTTTTTTTTTATTTCCCCGGTGTCTAAATCAGGCTCATATAAATATCAGGAAACAGGATTCCTGGCTGTATGTCAATATCCACAGATCACTGGATCTTTGTTAAGTTGTAAGGAACACTATATCGAGTCCAACCTTTAGTTTAAACTGATAATTGTTTGTTTTACTCACGTTTTCGCAGTTTCCCCTATTAAATCCAGTCACGCAACAGCTCTTCGGCGGGAAAGTGACGTCAGTGCATACCCTCTATATGGAAGGGGTGTCTTATTTTGGAAAATTGTTTTGGCTGTGTCTAAGTGCATATGAAATTAGGTTCACACACGTGTGGTATAGTTGAAAACTGTTTTTTTTCTTGTCTTTCAAAGATGATCCTGGAGAAATGGCCTGACATCCTTCCATCATCGCCATACCTCACAAATGGAAAAATGGTGTGTCCAACATATGCTGAAATGAAGCGCAGCTTAAATGACATTTGGCCTGTAAGTAAAAGCAACACTATCAAATCAATTTTGATAAATTACACTGCTCTTCAGCTCATGTTCATCCAAAAAAAGAAAATTCTGTCATGATTACTCACCCTCATGTCGTTCCAAACCTGTAAGACTTTCGCTCATCTTCAGAACACAAAAGAAGATCTTTTAGATGAAATCTGAGAGATTTCTGTCCCTCCATTGACAGTATACACAACTACCACTTTCAAGCCCCAGAAAGGTAGTAAAGACTTCATTAAAGTAATCCATGTGACTCCAGTGGTTTAACCTCAATTTTATGAACTGACGCGAGTGCTTTGTGCAAAAATACATAATTGTTGCTTTCACGCTCTTGTCGTCTGCTCGCGCATTAACACAACATGTTAATGTCGAGGTGCTCTCGTGAACATGCGTTTGAGTTTAATATGTTGTAAATAAAGTGATAAATTATGGTTAAGGGATAGAATATACTCATGTCACTTCATAAAATTGAGGTTGAACCACTGGAGTAACATGTATTACCTTTATGATGTGTTTGCTACCTTTCTGGGGATTATAAGTGATAGTTGTGTAGCTGTCAATGGAGGGACAGAATACTGTAAGACTCATCAAAAAGATCTTTATTTGTGTTCCGAAGATGAACGAAAGTCTTACAGGTTTGGAAAGACATGAGGGCGAGTAATTATTGACCGATTTTACATTTTTGGGTGAACTAACCATTTAACAGCAGGTGTAATGACTAATTAGAGTGACCATAATTTAATTCAATACAGCTCTGCTTTGATATAACTTTTTCATAATTTAACACTGTTGATGTTGTCACAGTACATGCCCAACTGAACATTATTTATTCTTTTAAGGTTGGAGACAAGTGAGAAACAGTGAGACAAGCCCGGATCCACATGACTTGATGTGTTTCAAAAATGTTTTACATCTATGACATAAACTATTTCAAGACCTCTGCACCCATTTTGGGAGTTTTTGTAGCATGCAAACTTTAATATATCTGGAGGAGGTCCTGCCTCATTAAGAACTTTGATCATCATCATCATTAGGTCCAGTAGTCAACATATGTATTTGTAGTTTTATTACTCAAGGTATGTTTACACTAACACATCAATGCATTCAGTGTACAGTGAAGACCTTTTAATAAAGTTGTGATTAGGATTTATTGTTATTAATTTGTGTATTCTGTCCATATTTGTATAGGTTATTGAATTAAATGTATAGGTTATTAATGTGTAGTTCTAAATTTTGTGTTCATTTTGAATTTTTGTGTGCTGTATGCTGTACAATTGTATGTATGCTATGTGCATTTTTGTGTAGGTTTTGAATGTGTACTGTTTGTACATATTTGCATAGGTTTTGAATTTATTATGTGTGTTGTATGTACACTTGTGCATTTTGAATTTATGTACACAATTATGTATAATTTACATTAAATGCTAGACTCCCCAATATATAGTTTGTAATTGAAAAATATATTTGTTGAAACATATGTATTGTTTATACAAATAAACAATCTGTATTTGAAAACAATTTGTATTTTATTTATTAAAATAAGGTCATAAATAAAAATAAATATTTAACTCAACTGTTGGGTTATTTTAACCCAACTGGAGTTTAACCCAATGCATTGGGTTAAAATAACCCACAGTTGGGAAGGTGCTATACCAATCCACAGTTGGGTTATTCGTTGGGTTATTTTTAACCCAACATTTTTAAGTGAGTATGAATACAAATGTGCCAATGTATCCACTGGTTGTGTCTTTTGTGTTCATCATGTGAAAAGGTTTGTGATGGGGGAACCACAAGCAACATAACTTACCAGTTTTGGAAATGTTGTTTTGAATTTATTGCACCAGTGTCTTAGACTATGTTGTAGTGTGTGTGATTTTGAGGGCTTGTGTGTCCTGTCTGAGGGCAAAGTTTGGTTTTTCAGCAAGAGTGAATGGTTTTGAGTGTAGAGCTTCATTTTGACCTGAAAATAGGATGTTTGGGGAATTGGGTGAGACGTTATGGATTTGTGTTTATAGTTTTGAGAATACGAGGCATAGTTTCAAGAAATGTGTTTAAGCAATCGAGAAAAACTGTAATGTGCAAAGTAGCATTGCATACAATTTTTCTGCTGGCAAGACGTGTACACTTTGACAAATTTAAAGCAAATATCCATCTCATGCAAATTAGATTTTGATGTTGACTGAATATTGTGGAGACGTGAATTAAGATATAGATCATTAACCTGTTTTATGTCTGGAAAGGGCTGAGCTGCTGATATTGAGCCCTTCTGTAAATTGCCATCAGTGTCAACTAACCTGAACCTGCAAAATGTCAACTAACCTTCTTTCTTTCTTTCTTTCTTTCTTTCTTTCTTTCTTTCTTTCTTTCTTTCTTTCTTTCTTGCTTTCTTTCTTTCTTTTTCCATGTTTTAGCATTTTATCCTCTTTTGTTAAATTAAAGATGCAAGGTATTCATTGTTATTTGTTTGTGCTTTTGTGTAGGCCTATGTAATGTGTAACTTAGTATTTCAACGTGATGTAAACAGTGTTGTTGTTGTTACTTTAAGGTTTGGTGTGGTGTGGTCAAAGTCTTACATTATAACCGTTTTCTTCCCCAATCAAAAGCTGTCATTTGCAGTAATACTGCACTCTATTATCTAGTGATCACATTCAAACAACACATCCTCATTCAGCTTGAGAGGAAGTGTAGAGCTCAGGCCATTATAAACACAGCAGGTTTTATTTTACCTATTGCTCTTTAGAAAGGATTTGAGGAACACAAATGGCTGAGAAGGCAAACCTCCTTTCTTCAGGATCCATGCTTGCTTGCCTGTATGCACACATATACAGTACGTGGTTAGAATGAAGTTTCAAAGGGGCAAAGAAATAGTTTTTTTAATACGGTCCACTAGAGGGCAGGAGCGCTGTATGTAATACTTTTGTAATACTATTGTGATTTGTAATACTATTCTGATCATTTAAGATTCAGTGAAAAAATATGATTCAGTATTATGTATATACGTGTAATATCAAATCACATATCACATTATAAAAAAAAACTATAGTTTACAGTCTTTAAAAAAAAAAACTATAAAATGATATTATTATTTTTTGTGTATAATGGAACTATAGTCCTCTATTGTCCACAATGGTCTACTTGACTTACAGTATGATGGCCCTGAGTTTGCAAAGAGGTTTAGATTTAGTGTGCTCCCTGTGAGTAGATGTTGTTAGTAGTAGATGAGCTCATGTGACAGTAATGAAACTGCTATGCAAAGCCATTAAACTCTGTAACTTTTCATTTAATCTGTTTACCTTAGATTGCACTGTCTCTCTTTATATTCCTTCCCCGTCTCTCTTGTGCACTTGAAGGTCTGCGGTTCAGCTGATATTGTTTTGTGTGTGAGAGAAAGACAGAGATGTTTGCTTGCGGCTGTGATAAATGGCATTGCCTGCCATTTGAGCAAAGGTATGGCCGCTCTGGCACACCCTGCCGTGGTAATTATTACAGACTCCATAGACCAGAGGTCCTGCATCAGACAAGGCGGAAAATTGAAAATATAAATGATTTATGGTGCTCAGAAGTCTATCTTCTCCTCTGTCTTTGTTGTCGGCCACAGAGCATCAGATTCGCTGGGATGTCCTTTAGTGTGGCGTCTTGCTCTTGTTCTTCAGTGATTAATCCATTTAGACACAGTGGAGTGGAACTCTCCTCACCATGGAAAATAGATGGATTGTTGGAGAGGAAGGGCTTTAGTAAAATGCTTGCAGTTTGTTTGAGGAGCAGAACAAACTGCTCCAAGGGTAAACTATGGCCCTGACCGCTGAGCAGCCTAGAGATAAGTTGGTTTGGCATTTCGACCTCCAAGTTTCAGGGATGATGTTTGTCATTTTAACATACTGTAGCTCCTGCGACGTCAGAGCTCATGCATGAGACCTCATAAACAGGACTTTACACAGCTGTTACAGTAAATTACGATTGCTGTAAATTAAGTAATTAATTAATTAATTAATGTGAATTAAGAAATTAATACTTTTATTTAGCAAGGAAGAACTCTTTAAATTCAAAAAGTATAATCAAAAAGCAGAGGTGGACAATAACAAAGTACATTTACTTGAGTACTGTACCTAAGTACAGTTTTTGAATATCTGTACTTTACTTGAGTATTATTTTTTCTGGAAACCTTTTACTTTAACTTCACTACATTTGAAAGACAAGTATCATACTTTTTACTCCTTTACATTTCTGTCAAGGTCCTTGAGTGGAAAATAGTAAGATTGGATTTTGGTTGGAAATGAAAGTCGGGTTAACCCAATTTTCATTTTCAACCACAATACAACGTCTGTCCAACGTTGGAGATTAACGTCAATCTGATGTTGGATTCCGACATCAACCTGATTTTCATTTTCATCGTTGGCTTTGGTCTTCTAAATGCAAATGTTGTCATTGTTTTGGAGCACACTAGCTTATAGAGAACAGTAAGGCTAACATATTCATAAAAGCCAAAAAACTTTTCATAGAATTTTCATTTTCATAAATAGGGCACTATTTGAGGGAACAGCCATTTCGGCATCCGGAACCATTGTGGACGTTATTGAGTGCACTTATTCAATCTCACATTCAATCCCATACTGGAACTGTGTTCTAGAAATAAATTTGATGTGAGGGTAGGCAGGCATAGATTCAGAGACATAAGCTACTGTAAGTATTACATACAACAATATAACAATAATAAAACAATGCATTGACATTTACTTTTTACTTTTGATACTTAAGTACTTTTAAAAATGAGAACTTCTGTAATATTTGACCAGTATCTGTACTTTCACTCAAGTAAGGAAGTTGTGTACTTTTTGTTGTGTTGTTGTCCACCTCTGTCAAAAAGTAATCTGATTATGTAATGCATCCTACTTGTAATGCACTACTTTACTCATAATAACATCAAAAAGTAACCTGATTATGTAATGTATGTAACTTTAATGCATTTATTTATTTGTAACATCAAAAAAGTAATTTGATTATGTAATGCACGTTACTTGTAATGCGTTACTTTACTCCTCACATCAAAAAGTAATCTGATTACATAATGTTACTTGTAATGCGTTACTTTACTCCTTACATCAAAAAGTAATCTGATTATGTAATGCATGGTACTTTAATGCATTACTTTACTCCTTACATCAAAAAAGTAATCTGATTACGTAAAGCATGTTACTTGTAAAGTGTTACTTTACTCCTTACATCAAAAAGTAATCTGATTACGTTATGCATGTTACTTGTAATGCGTTACTCCAACACTGCTCATTTCAGATGAGATTAAAAACATGTGATTGCTAGGTTTTCTCAGAGGAGAGCTATGTTAGAAATGTGTCCATCTTTAACCTAATCAGAATTATCAGCTAATAAGGGTAAATCGACATACTCTGGTACACTGAAGGGAGCATCTCAGTTGAGTTTACACAGATGTACCTTGACAGGTTGTAGAGATCTATGATGGAATCACGTCCTCATGTTCTGATATCAAAGAAACGCAAAGTTTTAATTTTTTTTTTTTTTTTTAATAGTTTTGACATGAATTTATATAATTTTATTCAAGGTTTATTAAATACACACAGTATTGCTGTGTTACAGTATCTTTAGTTGAAACCCTAAATGCATACTGTCCACTCAAGTGGACATCTGAAAATCTAAACTCTAAATATAATACTTTTGAACAAGTATTTATTAGATATTATTCCAAACATATTACTTTAGCTAAAATATTTGTATAAATACAAATGTATGAGGTGGCAAGTTGGGACTTTTACCCCAACATGGCAAAAGGCTCAACTTGCCACCTCATACATTTGTAAGATTTTTAAAAAAAAATAGACCAATTTAATGATATATTTTCAAACAAAATCTGTTGCTCCATCAATGTTTAATAAAACATTTAGGCTATCTTTTCTGCTGTCACAGTATGGGAATAGTAAAAAACACATGTTTCTTAAGGTGTAGCTATCCTGTCAGGCAGTTCCACATTAAATGAAAATCTCATATTCATGTTTGTTACATTAAAAAAAACAGCTTTATTTTACATTTAATGTAGTCAGTGGAGCGCAGCGCAACTCTGTTACATGACAGCGATGTCGTCGATGCCTGGTCGCGCATTCATTTGATGGCGGGAGGTGAAACTTCCATGGTGGCGCCGGCGCGTCGTTTGAGATCCTAGCGTTTTAGATTACCTGCCTACATGTAAACAAAAAAGGTCAAATGTGAGACTACAGTCGTTTTTGTAGAGTAATATTATGATAGAATATGTAATACAAACTTGATTTCATTCAGGAAGTTACCTCTAAGAACAGAAACAGAACACAAAATTATCTTGAATCTTTCTGTAAAGCTGCTTTGAAAATTTAAATGATGTGTATTGTGAAAAGCGCTATACAAATAAACGCGAATTGAATTGAAAATGACCGTTGACAAATGTATCCAGTTTTAACCGGTTTGGCACAGACTAGCAATATGACTAGCCATTAGGTTACGATTGACCCAGGCCAGCTCTGGTTAGGTATGCCAGGGTGTTAATTTGTATTGACAGTAAAAAATGACACAGCAGCTGAGTTACAGGAACAATATTAAAAACTAACCCAATAAAATTACCCATCATGCTGAATCCACCATTTGGGTTAAAACAATAACCCAGTATTTTTCATTTTGTTGAGAGCTCATCTAAAACTTTTTTTTTATTTTTTTTAGAAAAATATAAGCAAGAGATTTTAGTCTCCATTTGCTCTTTTTTAAATCACTGATTTAATTGTCATTGATATCTGTGAGAAACAACAGTACAATTAGCTACAAACATTTCTTATTTTTTATGAGAAGATATCAGTTAGTATATGCATAAAACAGGTGTGGAGGGGAGGAGCATATTGTGACTTTCTGAACTTGATTGGCTGAGCGATTGCAACTGACACTTCAGAATCCAGTAAAGGCCCCGCCCCGTTCAAAGACATTGGCCTATGACTGATCTCTCCACTGCCCTCTTGTTTAGTCTGTGTAGAGTCACAGAAAAGGAGAGAGACACTCTCTTAACGCTGTCTGCGAAATTATGAGTTAGTCTTTCATTGTTGTAGGAGTCAAACAGCACAGCTGATTTATCATGTGGGAATCACGTCTACCAGGGCAGGTCAGTGAAACTTTGTGCAGTTTGTTGTTGCTCAATGCTCTGCTCCAAACTTGTTTTTCAGCTAAGCTTGAAGAGTTAGAAGGAATGACGACTTGGAAATATCTAGCAACTGTGATGAATGAGTGTGTGTGTGTGTGTGTGTGTGTGTGTGTGTGTGTGTGTGTGTGTGTAACTGTGTAACTGTGACATGTGAAAATCTTTCTGGTAACAATATGCCTTGACTCCTGTCTCACCCCAGTGTGAGAGGCTTTTGTATCCATGGTGGAATGTGTGACCAGTGCACAAGAGAGAGGAAAGTCAACGTGGATTTTCTCAGGCTCCAAAATACATCTCTTGTATTTTTATCAACTGTGCTAAAGGGCAAGGATACAATACACTACAATTTAATATAGTACATTTTTAACTCAATTTACTATAAATGCAGTACACCCTTTAGTCTGACACTTTCTCAGTTTGGCTAATTTTTGTTTTCATTGACTTGTGTTTTAAACGGCCCTGTCTGTTGTTTACTTATCTCTTATATTTTAATCTTGTCATTCATCAGAATGCAAGAGACTTCTGACCCTGAGCTGTTGGGAACTTTATACTATCTCTAACATGTGTAAAAAGACACATGACAGAACAACTGCAGTGCTGGCCCTGTCATAAATTACCTTCAGGTGCAAAGTGCATTTGCTCTGAAAACAGATCGTTATAAAAATCAGGCTAAAAACAGGAGAAACAGTCCTGCTGAACTGCACATCATGTTGGCAAGGACATTTGAAATTTACATGGAGACTGTCATTCGATGACACAGCCCATCCTAATATGAAAGATGAATGGATTACTTTTGTTTGTGGCTTCATGTCACATGTTCACAATTCTTTAGCCTCATGCGTGCCCCAACACACAGGAGTGACTCCAGTGTCTGTTGCAGTTTTTCATAAAGGTCTATGTGGTTGCATAATATTTTTTTTGCTCTCCTCCCAAAAGCCGTTAGCCTTGTCTCCATGTCGAATTACAATGGGCAGGAACTTGTTGGCAGGAAGCAACAGCTGATATCCCATCTACAGAACGTTCTCACTGACTTTTCCTTTCCCATCATTATCTGTGTATTTATGTAGTTTAGTACGCAAAATATAATATATAATATCTGCGTATAATATACTATATCAGTGTCGAATATATAATATTGCTTCAAGAACATTTTTCTTGTTTTAAGAAATGTCTATTATTTTTCTTGGCAATCAAGACAAAATGCTGAAAATGAAAGTGAGGGACACTTGTTGAAAGTGTATATTGTTTTATATTAGCTTGGCTTGTCTAACAGATAGAGCACTCAAAGTTGTCAATGTACTGCAGTTATTTTCTACAGTTCACTGCATGGCCTATGTCCTCATTTAGATAATTTACATCAAGATTTGTTTATTAAGAGCCGCAGAGAGCCAATGATCGTATATGTTTTTCTTTTGATCAGAGCTTTTATTTTGTTTCCTCTTCAATATAACACGTCTCTTAGAGAGCTGCTGGACAAACATATTGCATTTTGATGAGCAAACTGAAGGCAAACTATTCCCTGGGTAGAAGTAAATTGTATTTCTCAAAGTCCCAGTTTAAAATGATAGCTTAGTGTTATTGTATGTTTGGCTGCTTTTAAATTGAGTATGTTTTAGGTTTAGTTTGCTTCCTAAATGTTCACTTCAGCCATATGAGGAATTAGCCTAGCTTTTGTCTCTGCCATACAGCACACAGAACAGATGTTTGTCTGTTAAATCTTGAAACAGTAAATATTATGCCCCTTTACTCAGGAATGCTCCATTCTGAGATTGTAAGGGTTGGGCTAGAAGAAGATATCTAAAGGCTCATAAAAATGCAATGTTGTACCAACGGAGTGAGCTGATTCACTGCCCCTCTCTGATCTGTGCACATCTCTTTAAAGCTGGCTCTAAAGGTCAGTGAACAGGTGAGAGACACGCATGAGATACGGCACAGTCATAAATGTTCACCTACACACAGAGAGAGTGAATGAGTCCTTTCTTCCACTAGGAACCTCTCTACATGTACCACTATTGTTTAGACAACCCACTAGCTAGAGATTGTAGATTTACAGTAAACACGGTCACCATAGACAAAAAAATTAAGTCAGCCTATTTTACTACTCTTATGTGTGGTATTTATGTGTAAAATGTAATTTATTTGATCAGGAAAAATTGGAGTTTCATATACCAGAATGGGGACGGAGTGAGTTTAATTGGAGCATTCTGAAATAATGCCTACTGTATAACCCGAAGAGCCAGCTGAAAAAAGGAAGTTATTATATTTAGATTTGATATTACAAAGACAATTTTTTCCCCCCTTTGAAACCATTTGCAGCGACGAATCATTCACAGGAAGACCAGAAATGTCAACGTACACTGAGAAAGTACATAGAATTCCAATTTCACATTGACTGAAAGAGAGTCCAGATTGATATTTTTGGAGAGCAGTGACATAGCGAAGAATGATTTGAAACATACCAGTGTTGTCTCTTTGTTTGTGAATGGATTTCAGGACTGTTTGTCTTCTAAGGATTGAAGAGTTTGTTTCTCCGAGTTAAGCAGAAGCTTCTAAAGGTAGCTGGACTGGAAAAGGTGATGTCATATCGAGTTCAGATTTGCCAAAAAGCCACACCTCACTGTTAAACTTGTCTCATGTAAAATGGGAAGTTCAGACGTTTCAGCTTCTCTCGAGTCTCTAGCACATTTTAAATGGCCATTATGCGATCAGACTGAACAGACCAGCTAGTATCTGTACTCTGCAGACCACTGCAACCAACCAATGAGAGGAGAAAATGTTCCATTATGTATAGAAGGTTTTGTGGGGTAGTTACAGAGAGAATGTGTGCTTGGCAGCAAAATTACTGCAGTCTAAAGGAAAGCAACTAAAGTCTTGCTGAGACAAATCAAGAGAGCAGCCCTGTGTGTTTCCTCTTATTTTCTCTAATAATTTTTATTTTTGTTGTAACAACACAAATAAGTGTTAGTGGTTACGTTTTGTTTTGGTGAACTTGTTGATGTGAATTGTGTTGTGTTAGTAACAAGTGGTGACTGCTCAGTTTAAGCATTTTTCTATAATCATTTTGAGTCATTATTTTTCCCTTTGTACTTTATACCGTGTTGCTCTAAATTGCTTCCTTCACCTATGGAACTCTCTATTTTAGACATAAAACCCACATCTGTGATTATCAAGCTTTTTTGTGATTATCTGATTTTGTTTAATGGCTTCAGTGACATATGATCACTCTGTTGTGGCATCATCTCACCTCCCACTCTATAGTTTAACTGTATTTATAGTTATCAGATGGGTCACCAATCCTGTCACCTTCAAATCTGAATTCATATTCAACCTCTCAATCATACTACTAACTGGCCGAATAATATTAAAGGAAATGTAAAGGAATGAGCAGTGAACAGCTTCTTGGATTTTGTATTTCTGAAAGCTATTATCACTTTGATTCCTGAACTGTTTTGGCGTTTGGGGAATATTCTTGCTTTTGCTCCCAGTGGTATTACAGAAAACAGGATGTGGCCTCCTGTTTAATAACGGTTTTTGTGAGAGAATGACACTGATCTGATCTTGTGTGTATTATTAGAATAATATTCACTAAAGGGGCCCCATGCTCCACAGGAGAAGACATTTGACCCCTGACCTTTGGCCTGATCTAAAGAGGAAATGTTTTAAATAGAAATTAGCAAACTAGGAGGTCAAGGTTTGGATGGTTAGCATGGATCAGTAATTCTTTTAAAATGTAATTTACTGTGCTTGCAAAGCTGAATTGTCAGCAGCCATTACTCCAGTCTTAAGTGTCAATATGCTGATTTGTGCTCCAGAAACATTTCTCACTGTTATCAATGTTGAAACAATTGTACTGGTTAAAAAAACATCATACATTTTTTCAGGATTTTTTGAGGAATAGAACGTTCAAAAGAACAGCACTTGTTTTAAATAGACATTTTTGTAACAATACAATACTGTGACTGTATATTATATTATAATATAATATAATATTATTACAAAGGTTTTTATGACTAAAGAACATTAAATTACATTATCATGTTACACAAATGTTCCAAGCACAATGGAAACATGATACGTAGTTAATTTCTGAATGAAAACGAATATGATAAAGACATATAGGTTGCTATACCAACTAATTCAATGTAATTCGATTAGAGCTGATTTTTCTTCAGGTCCCAGAATTGAAATTGGACATCAAGTGGTGACACAACACAGTACTGGATTTGTTTATCATACGAAATTGAATTTCAGTATTTTATGCACTTGGCAGGCAATGATTCACTAGAATAACTACACAAAGCAAATTATTGTTGGCACAAACCAAATTTATCTTCATTGCTAGTGATATTTAATATTCATGATTTTCAAGAATGAGTGCATGTCACACATGTCATGTGCATGTCTGTGATGGAATCTAGCAAATTTTACTAGCTACAAAGTCACAGATGATGAGTTTGATCCAAAACTAGAGTTTGGTTGGATGCACAACTTTGACATTGACAGCAAAATATTTTCTCCTTCCTTTTTAGAAGTTGCTAAACAGTTTGCAATCCTAATTATGCACGATTTTTTGGTTTGTTATTATATTTTGAGGATATTAAGTAGGCTATTGTTTTTCCTTTCTACAGTAGTTGAGAACCATATCTTTAGGGTATTATTGATTGGACGTGTGTGTGTTCAAACAGGCCATGCTGGCCCTTCAGGCTGAAGAGTGCTGAGTGTTTCAGTGAGTCCATAAGAAGGAACTCAATCGGATAAAAGCAGACATGAGTGACGCTGTGGAGAACCTGGACACCAGGGAACTGGGGTTCTCAGATGCTGAGGATGAACCTGAAGAGGTGGACTCTGAGTTTAACCCCTCAGGTGAGTGATTATTATTATTATTTCAGGCACATTTTAATCCATTTTATGTATTACTATCAGTTTTACAGGGGTAATTGGAGATACTACTAGAAGGCTAGTTGTTGATGGTCTGTTATAGAAGTTTAGTGTGTATTGTGTAATGCTAGTATTTTGGCTAATTGTATTTGATTGTTGATCCATTGAAGTTGGTTGTCACTTTTTCTGTCCTGGTATGTGATTGGCTATTATTGATTGTAATTTTCTTGTTGGTGTCACTATTATGTTCTGTCTTGTCTGCACCTGTTAACCTTCATCCACCTGTGTCTAGTTAGTTCCCTCGTTTACCCTGTGTATATATTCCCACGTTCAGTTCAGACTCTTGTTGGTTATTGTTTGTGTCTATGTTAAACACGCTGTTGCGTCCTGTTCACCTGTTCGTGTACATTAAAACTTTGCTATTGTTTGGAATCAAGCTTCGTCTGTCTGCTTCATCAGCCAAAACGTTACAGCTGGCTGCTTTGTATTTTAAATTGGGTTTATTCCACTTCCTGTTTGAAAACGATGCCTGATGAAGGTCACATGAATGAAACTTTGTAATAAATTAAGATTTTGAAGCTATATCAGTGTGTGGGATACATCTACTTATTTAGTTTAGTAGTACAAGTACAAGTTCTTTTGCTAATAATTTTTCAGACAGGAATTAAAAAAGGGTTACAATAGGTCTGTCTAATCAAGGATCTGGGCAATGTGTGACGTGTGTAAAAATCTGGGCAATATGTGACGTGTAAAAATCTGGGCGATGTGTGTAAAAGAAAGGGATGTGAGGACAATTGTGTAACATGATGCAGCACGTCACAAGAAGTATTCAGCACACACACACACACTGGAGCTCACATTCCCTGCAGGCATGCCTAAGTCCGCACTGTTGTTTTCCTACAGGAGCTTCCTGTATCCCTTTCTCTGCCGTGTACAGGACGGTTGGCTTTAAAGAGACAGAAGCGCAGGTCTACCTGACCGCTGCCCCCATCACTGCCAAGATCCTAGATGTGGAACGCTTCACCAGGGCTCCAGACCGCTTTAAAATCTCTAAACACAGAGGCGTGTCCAAGGTCTGTGGTTATAAGGTTGACTAGTTATAACTAGTTAAAAGGTTGAAAGATGTCACAGATCTCACATCACTGTTGTGTCCACAGGCAATGCCAGCGGTGTTTAAGATAGAGCTCAAACATGGGAACTTCACCTGGATAGTCAAGAGAAAAGAAAAGCACTTCATGGAGCTGCACAGAGAGCTTCTGCGATACAAGACCCTCATGAGGATCCCACTGCCCACCAGAAGGTCAGACCCCTGCCCTATAGATATACTCATTAATGCGCATTTGTAGTGTAAATGCTACATACACACTGGACAACATAAAAGATGGCCTACCCCACCTACTCCACCTATATGTCCTCTGGAAAAAGAGTAGGGGTGTAACCCCAGCATCCTGGCCAAATTAGCCCATTGGCCTCTGTCCATCATGGCCTTTTAATCATCCCCATATGTACTGATTGGCTTCATCACTCTGTCTCCTCTCCACCAATAAGCTGGTGTGTGTCGGGCCTTCTGGTGCAATATGGCTGCCATCGCATCATCCACAAGGGGGTAATCCAGCACCGGGAAAGTGTACCTTCTACGGGGGAATCCACTGGCTAACAAGCCATCACCTGCTGTTAGCATTCCATTGACTCACATTCATTTTGGCGTCACTTTGACAGCGAATAACTTTACATCTGAGGCGTTTAAAGACTCCATTTGTCCATTGTTTATTTCTAAAGAAACACGACAATGTATAAAAGGCTCCATTACCTTGTATCTTACGTTATGGCCCCGTAGAAGCCGTTTTTGTAAAACTAGGCTAACGATTGCATCATAACCACGCGACTCTCTGTCGCACAGTAGAGAGATTACCGTACAGACAGGAGGAGAAGCTTGCGGGCAATCGGGGGGACGTGGAGGCATAAAGTCAAGGGAGAAGCCCATAGAGAGTCATTAAGTTGCTCCTGCTCCTAGCTCATGGACAGCTCCTACTCACACTCTCCGTCTCTGCAAGATTCGGAAGGGAATGATCAGATTGGTCTTGGCACAGCTACTAGAAGACTTACAACTGTCAGACAGGTTGCTCACGTCACATTTACGTCATCGAGCTCAGTTTGAGGCTGCGCAGTACGCTCAGCCATCAGGAAGTGAGTGCTTCTAATTGACTTCACTGGTCTCCGTTGAAGTCTATGGGGTCGCTGTGTCCATTTCTTATACTGTCTGTGATCATCCAGGTGGATGCTGCACATTGGTGGTGGTTGAGGAGATTCTCCCCTTCCATATGTGAAGCTCTTTGAGTACCCAGAAAAGAGCTATATAAATGTAACAAATTATTATTATTATTACTCCTCTATCAATCATCAGTTGTGCAAAAACAAGTGTTTGAAACTTTTGATGATTTTTGATGAACCTACCTAGCCTGGGTGCCAGCCCGAACCCCGCCCACAATATTTTTTGGTCGGGAAGTTCGGTCTGGACTCGCTCCGTTGAGGAGCTATTATGCCCGAACAAAAATTGTTCGGACCAATCAAATTGTCAGGGCGGGCTTTATACGATGATGGACAGATGAGCAACGGTAACGTAATCACCTACGTCACCAAAGAGTGCTTGATTTGAATTAGTTTACAACAAAGACGAGTGCAGCTGGAGAATTGAGATTTCACGAGTTCACATTTACAAATAAGTCAGATAGAATAAATGCATATATAAGATTTCACGAGTTCACACAAATAAGTCAGATAGATTAAATGCGTATATGACGTGCTGTCCGAGGGCTGTGGGCTCGGTAGCCATACTCCCCCGTGTTCCTGGTTGTGAGAGAACAAGACAAGAGTGAGGATTCGGGGTGGTGGAGGGATGCTGAAAAACTGTCAAGGAGTGTTAGGTAAGTTGACAGAGTGAATATGCTTCCTCATGCTGATATAGGGTAACGATAGACATGGAATTGTTTGATGACAAGTTGATATTTGATTGATTATTTGTACGTGCTTCTCCCGAACTTTATGAAACATCATGTGTAGATTCCGCCATCGCGTCTGTTATAGAAGATATCCACAGCGCAATCATTTTAAAAGAGGAACAGAGAGCCGCGACATTTTGTTGGTTGAAAATATGAATGAAGAACATGCGTCATTTACTCCGTTGCTCTGATTGGTTGTAGGTCTATCCAATTGAATGCAGAGGTTTTTTTTTTTCCTGGTTCGGTTGAGACACGCCCCATAATCAAATCTCTATGGAGCAGTCTCAGACTCACATTCTGACTAGAATATGAGTATGACGAAGTCAGGCTAGAACCTACCTACTTAAATTGATAAAAAAAATCTTTTTTTTACTATTTTTGTTACACAGATGTAATGGATGCATCAAATTTATTAAAAGTGACAGTGAAGACTTTTATAATACAATACTGAAAAATATGTTTTAGACTTCCCATGAACATATTAAGCAGCACAACTGTTTTCAACATTGAGTATAATAAGAAATGTTTCTTGAGCAGCAAATCAACATATTAGAATGATTTCTGAAGGATCATGTGACTCTGAAGACTGGAGTAATGATGCTGAAAATTCAGCTTTACCATCACAGGAATAAATTGTGTTTTAAAACAAAATATTAAAATAGAAACCCGTTATTTAAAATTTTAATAACATTTGACAATATTTCTATTTACTTATTTTTTTGAACAAATAAATGCAGCCTCGGTGAGCATGAGAGACTTCTTTCATAAACATTGCAAAAAATCATTTAATAACATAAATGTGAAAATGTCAATTTGTAAAGAATATTTCCCTTCCAGTTTAATTTAGTTAAAATCCCAGGTATCTCAAATGAACTACCTCAGATTTTAAGTCATAAGAATGCTCCACTCAGGATCACATGATTATAAATCAGCAAGCTATTTTCTTCTACCTAACGGCCGTGTGAAAAAGCAGTAATGCGTCTCAGATGACCACTTGTGATTCAATGGCCCTAGACGACTCTTAATACCAGCAGATCAGTTAATACTCTTCTCATTCTCATAGAAGCTATTATTCTCACTTCCTCTACACTCATTTTTTTCCTGTTGATTTTCTTTAAGTATCTAATTTCTTTTCTTTTTCTTTCTGTTCTCCCCTGTTGTCTTTAGCTCCTTTCTCAGATTTCATGGCTACTCATTCTCACCATTCACTCTTTTCTATTGTTATTCCTCGTTTTTCTCTCAGACTATGATATCTCTCTTTTAGCCATACTGAGAGAAGGAAGAGCATAAAGAGGAGTGAGGTGAGGCAGATGCCTGCACTGCCTCGGGGAGGCAGAGACGAGTTGGCACGAGAGGAGCAAGTGTCTAGTCGGAGGGTGAGTCACTACATGCTTACTGCATCACCAACCCTTGATCACATGATGTAATCTGCATCATCACAAGGCGTGTGAGTCTGTGGTCAGGTCTCTCCCACACAACATCATTGACATGATTTAATGGTATCTGAGCATATATAACAATACTCTGCTTGTCATATCATGAATGTGAGTCACATGATAAAATTCTCATAATCTACTGATGAAATTCTTAAGTGTCCAGCTGTTGAATAAAGCTCAATCATTGCTGACTTTTTAAATGGTCTGAGTTTCTGAAGTATATTTCCTGTTCATTTTTCTTTGTAGATATTTAAGGACATTCTACTAATAAACTAATGAATAAATAATTCATCTGCTCATCTGTGCACAGCTCTTTCTTTCAGCCAGTACATTAGGCTTACTAGGCAAACATCACTTTCATAATTAATATTTACAAGCAGGACATTCAGCTTAGTAGCACTTGTAAATCAGCATATAGGTCCTAATATAAATATATTCTTATATTATAAATATTTTATAACTACTTTCATTAATAACATTAAGACACATTATGTAATGCTTATGCTAGATGTTGGTAATATAGATTATTTAAAGTACATTTACATTGGTAAAATAATTGAAAGCTAGATTTCATATTTCAGGTTTAAATGTCATCACCAAAAAATATATTTAGGAGACTTTGAATTCCATTTTTACTTTCTGAGATTTACTATTATCTACCATGGTACAGAACTGGTGCCACATAATTAAACGTTTAAAACCAACTAACAAATGTGTTTTTCTTTTTGCAGAAACAACTGGAAGACTACCTAAACAAGCTGCTGAGGATGGAAATGTACCGAAAATACTACGCCACCGTAAGCTCACACTTGATTATAGAGTTCAGGCCCTGATGGAACTCACGTTGAGTTATCTTTAATGAAGCAGCAGCGTGAGGATCGATATTACAGATGGAGCCTGTGTGTCCTGTGCGTGTTAATGCGCAGCTCTTTCTCTCAGCTCAGTGCTATTCCAAAAGCTTTAATCAAGGACATACGGAATTCTCTCTCTCCCTCTTCTCAAATTCCCTCTCTTCCTCTTTAATACCCTCCGAGGGTCAATATAGCTGAGGATTTGGTGTAACTTCTTTTAATTGAAGCTGCGTCTCTGTTTCATTAGTTTTAAGCAGAATTGTTTATCTTTTCCAGATGGAGTTTATTGATATAAGCCAGTTGTCCTTCATTCAGGACTTGGGCCCTAAAGGCTTGTAAGGAAACACTCTTTTTGCTTTACTGTTTTATTATTGCCTCACACTGATCAATGTTTTAATTGTATGTTTAAATATATTACATAAAGTAAACAAAACTTTATTTAATTAGGCTTTCTGAATTTTTTTTTAATATGTAGTGATTTATTTTTACATTGTGACAGTAGTTTCAATTAAGCACGTAAATTATTTAATGTGCAACACATTACCATAATGTGTCAGGATGTTTTTCTGGATGGGTGACAAATCACAAATGTTTCCATGATGCATAAATACTAAAAGTCATGAGAATTTGGGAGTGGACATGCTTGTCATGAAAATGTCACCATGAAAAAATATGTGACGCTCCTAAACTATGTTTAATTTTTTGCAACATCTATTATCTCATTTAGTATCTGAAATATGACAAACAGTTTTTAATGGATTTCATGATATTCACCCTTTAACTCACTCGTACAAACCTGTATCTTTCAGAGAAGGCATTGTTTATAAAAGGTCAGGAGGTCACCGTATACCAGGTATGAACTGCTGTGGCCGCAATGAAGTCTGCTACCGCTGGTCCAAGAGGTAATTACTCATAAAACAAAAAAGACTATTGCTGAATTCTTTAAGGAAATCACAAGAGCAGATGAAATCCATTCATGCAGTGAAGCTGTGCTCTTCACTTTGAGCTTTAACATTTGTGAGACACTCTTTAAAAGCAGTGTTATCTGTGAAAATACACAATTCAGATAGAGCGGGCACCCGCACACGCACCCACACACACGCGCACACACACACACACATACACACACGTACCATAAAGTCTCTTTGAGTCTAGCAAGCTGTTTATCTCTGCTCCACTGATACCGTGCTACTTTCGTTCTCTGATTAAACTGACACTGTATCGCTGACTTTCACTGCTCTCGGTATAATAATGCTTTAGAGAAGCATACTTAAGGTTAGGTTTGACCTTATGGTTGTGATGGAGTCTAATGATGAAATCTTTTGTGCTCTCTGTTTAGGTGGCTTGTTGTGAAGGACTCTTTTCTGCTGTACATGAAGCCAGACACTGGTGCCATTTCATTTGTCCTGCTGGTGGACAATGAGTTCAGCATCAAAATGGACTCCAAACAGACAGAGACCAAGCATGGAGTGAGCATTGAGAACCTGTCCAGGTGTGTTCACTTAATCTCAAATTTGATGTAACTTATAAATGTCTCTCTCAGCTTGCAGACAATTTATGTCTGTTTGTGTGTCTTGTGCAGGAAACTAGTTCTGAAATTTCATAGCTACAGACATGCACGGTGGTGGGGTCAGGCCATTGAAAGCTTTGTCCGGAAACATGGCAAGGCCTTTTTAAGGTCTCACCGCTTTGGATCTTTTGCCAGGGAGGAGGAGAACATACCCTCTAAATGGTATATTTAATCTAAGAGTTTACCCAAAAATAAACACATCATTTAATCACCCTCATGTCGTTTCAAACCTATATGACTTTCAGGTCACAATGGGTTTTTTATTGTCCATGCAATGAAAGACAATGGGGTCCAATGTTATTATATAGTTGAACAGTCACACAGCTTTTTAACGACATGAGGGTAAGTAAATAATGACAATGTTCATTTTTGAATGAACTTTCCATTTAAGACAAAAACAATGTCATGTTTAGCTTTCTATTTGACCCTCTTCTCTGTGATATTTGACAACTAAAGAAAAAGAAATTTTATTATCCAGGTATGTGAATGGAAAAACCTACATGGAGGATGTTGCAAACGCACTGGAGGAAGCCAAAGAGGAGATCTTCATTACAGACTGGTGGTATGTACTCACTGTTTATCCTTCTGGAAGAAAACATGTTCAGGCAGACAGATAGTCTCGGCCCAACTCACACTATTTGTTGAGCCAATGTTGCTATCTCGGACTGGACAGATTGCTTCAACGAACAGAACAGTGTTTTGATAATTTCACAAAGTCACTGTGTTTGCATTTTTCTGGGAAATCAACCTATAAATAGTTTGTGTAGTTGTGTGTGATTGGAGAAAGCACATGACATACTGTACAGTACATGGATTTGTTTAAGGGGGTGCCATTGGCAGTCCATGCTCATTTAAGTGAGACACATCATGGCCAGAGGATTTTTTTTTTAACTCCTTCATAGTTATTTGTATAAGTTTAAATTGGAATTGTCAACTAGGATACTCTTGTTTAGTGTGAAATGGGGATGCAAGAAAAGAGCTACAGTTAACTGTCAAAGATTGACTGGATTGATTATGTGTGAAAAATGCACTCTTTAATCTGATATGAAATGGTATTTTGTTTATTTTTCTTTGTTTGGTAATGCTCTGCAGTAGCGTTGCTATAGACATTATGTGCCCACATGCAGAATTTGTGGCAGTGGATCAGGGGCTCAGAGTGGGAGGTGTGTGTTATACAGCAAGACTGGTATCTCTTACTTTACTGGTGTTGAGTTTCAGTCTTCCTTATTTAAAAAATATCACTCCTGGAATAGACTCAATGGTCTGATCTTCTGTGTGTGTGAGGGAGCGGGTGGTTATATAAAAAATCGCTGCCTTTTTAAATGTGTTTTTGATGTAGTTGTACTTGTAGAATATGAACTATTTAAACATTGATTTAAGTCTGCATGAAAACAATTTTATTGGCATTCACTATAAAAATGGAGCCAAATCTAAATATGAGTTTGCAATTAATTATGACTTTGACTATTACAACTATTCCCTTTGCAGTTAAATATGACATATGACTATTCCCTTCCTAAAATACTTGACACCTTGGCACTTGGTTGTACAGTATCTTAAACAGCAGAGCAATTATATTTTAAAGTCATATTATTTAAATAATGATGTGCACGGTAAGACCGGGAATGTGTATTAAATAAGTAAGCTGTGTCCATTTTGATTTTAAAGTGTAGATTTTAAAGTAGGTGTGCTTGTGCTGCAGTATGTTGTATCTACTATATGATTGTGTTTGTAATGTGCAGGCTGAGCCCTGAGATCTTTCTGAAGAGGCCTGTGGTGGAAGGAAATCGCTGGAGGCTCGACTGCATTTTGAAACGCAAGGCTGTAAGTCCTCTTGACACTACTCTGGTGCATTTGTCCCTGGTGCCACGCTCACAATTTAACATGTATGTGAAATGCAACACACAAATATGTTTTCAGTTTCAAAGTAAGGTTATATTTATTTATTTACTTATTCACTTATTTATTAACTTATTTATTTACTTTAAAGACCCCCTATGGTGAAAATCAAGTTTTTTTTATATATATTGTTGTTTATATGTCTATTCAGTGTTTTTAATATGCTTTAAGACAAACCATGTGCAAATTCATACTGTACATCAGCACCATTGCTGAGTATTTAATCCTTAAAGGAGAACTCCGGTCAATTTTAACGTTGAGCTCATTTTTTTGTAAATTTGGAGTGCTGTCAATACAGAGAACAACGACAAAAATCGGTGTTGCCTACACCGTGTTATCCTCTTTTTAAAATTTGCACACTGTTGACTTCAATGGGGCAAGTTTTAAACCTGCTTTTAGCCTCTTAACATCCTTGATGTGTCATTACAAGTGCACAGGTCATGTGAGTGATTCCTTCGGAGTGAACGCGGGTCAATCTGACTGCAGTAGATGTGAAAGATATGAATAAAAATTATGTTTATTCAGCCAGCGCACATACCTGTATTTACATCCTGTTTTCGGTCGAAGTCCACAGTAGTCGATTGTCGAGTTCACGCGCATGATCATAGGTACTAAACCAATGCGCGTGAACTCGACAATCGATTACTATGTACGGAACTTTTTTTTTTTTAAGCGGACATTTTTTTTATTTTCAAATATATATGCATTTATAGTGTGTATATAAACAAATATATATTTTATAATGACATAATTATACATATGCATGTACATTTATATGTTTTAAATACAATTATGTTTACTGTAGGCTAATATATGTAGCAGTGCATTCAGTTACTTTTGAAAGGACAAAAATCAGGTGTCAGTGTATTTCATTAGACTTTAACTTTGTCAGCTATAAAAAAAATCTAGCATTTCCTCACGTTTTACCACTGATTTTTAGTGAAAGTCGATATGCATGGGCCACTGGCGATGACAGTCCTCTCCCCTCCCTTCCCCTCCCCTCTCCCCTGCCATGCCATACCACACCCACTCCCCTCCCTTCTTCTCACAGCCATCCACGCCCATTTAAGTTGCATTTTTCAAAAAAGATTGTGAGCTAGACTTGAGCTGAAAGAGGGGGGTTTCATGACCATTTAAAACTGCAGTGAAAAAAGATGGTCTCAAAAACGTGGTTTGAAATTGCCGTGTTTCTTGCGTCACAAACTACCTTGTAACCAATCATGTCACGAGGGGCCGGGCTTTAGCATATCATTAACTGCTATGAAGCAGGGGAGTCTCAAGAGATGCCAGGTTATCCCGGTATATTTTTTGTATAAAAAACGGGTACATTTGGCAATATAGCGGGTAAATTATATACAGTATGTGATTGTATACGTATTACGATGTTATGATGAACCATGTGCCTTTCTCCACTGACGTTCTAAGTTAATAATAATAATTATAATAATAATAATAATAATAATTAATTACATTTATATAGCGCTTTTCTCAGCACTCAAAGCGCTTTACATAGAGAGGGGGAATCTCCTCAACCACCACTAAGTTGTTCAAAGCGTTAGTAAGGATGCTGATGTTTAGAAGGCAGCTGTCTGACTCTGAGATGGTGAACATGATTAGTGTAACATTAGCAACACATTATTAGCTGTTTGATAACTGTCAAACAAAAGGCTAATCATATTAATTACCGTTATGTGTCTGACTTTGTAAAGAGTGATACATAAAACGCATTGCCATTCTGATACATCGAATTGTAGACAACCCTGTATGAGTGAGTTGGGGCGGTGCTCATTTGCATATTCATGGCTCTGTGTATACTAAATGAAGCAAGTGTGTAGAGTTACATTCAAGCTATTTAAAGGCATTCAAAAAAAAATTCACGTGAAAAAAACATTTAAATATGCCATTTTGGTGATCAAAGATGAGTTTTAAGGGATAAGATTATTGACTAAGCAAATACAGTAAGTTAAAGTCCTCCTATAATTTACTTTTTATTTAATTATTTATTTATTTACTTTTAGCAACAAGGAGTGAGGATCTTTGTTATGCTGTATAAGGAAGTGGAGCTGGCACTCGGCATCAATAGTGGATACAGCAAAAGAACACTAATGCACCTTCACCCAAACATAAAGGTAAGCTGTGTGTGACTTTTATCTGCTTTTGCATATCTCGTGACATCTTAGTGATTATAACTCTTCCTCCCTCCTAAAGGTGATGAGACACCCTGATCACATGTCCTCCTCTGTCTACTTATGGGCACACCACGAGAAGATTGTAGTCATCGACCAATCAGTTGCTTTTGTTGGGGGAATTGACCTGGCGTATGGCCGCTGGGATGACTGTGAGCACCGACTGACAGACGTGGGAAGTGTAACACGTTCTGTTGCTCAGGCCATAGAGCAGGTTAGGGACAGCATCATCATGTCCATACAAACATGCTTTATTTGGCTGCATTATTTGTGCCACACCCATGGATGACACACCTAACTTACTTTTTTGGCTTTGAAGTTTGAAATGAAAGACTGTGATTAGAGGTTTCTGCAGTTATAATGAAGTGGAATTATGTCTATTTTGGTACTCAGGGACTGAATTCATCCACACCCAGGAAAAAAGTGTCCACGAGTGGAAACAGCAGACGGTCGATGGTTGGTGACTCAGTGGATCTGCCCAAACTAAAAGGCATCGGTCGCACTCGCAAGACACGTTTCAGCCTGTACCGTCACATCCAACGTGGCCTTCACCATGCTGACAGCATTAGTAGCATTGACACGAACAGTAAGATATTTTACCTGCGGTGATGTTCTCTGAGTCTGCTAATGACTAATTCCTTTGTGACCTTAACAACCAAGAAAATGAGAGATAGTTCACTGAAAATTGAAAATTGTCATTGTGTACTGGTCATATTTTTTTCCCATTTACAGTAGTTATAAAACATGGGATTGGACTGGACTGGACTTTCACTTTTGCTAATGGGTGTTTAGTTCCACATCCCAATCCTTTTTAACCAATCACCTGAGCTGTAAATGCCATGTAACTAGTTAATTACTCTGGAACCAAAGAAAAAGTACATCATATAATAATACACTGCACGGCCGAAAAGAAAAGGAAAAAAAAAGTTGCTGTTTGAATTTAAAAAATTGATGCACCTCTTGATGGAAATAAATGTTGTGATGTCACTTCCATCAAGAGGTGCATACATTTTGGTCAAGATCTTGTATTGACAATGCAAGAGTCAAGCACTCTCAAACTACTCCAGCACATCCCAAAAATATTCAATGAATTTAAGGTGTGGATTCAGTGGTGCCAATTCATGTTTGAAAGTGATTCTTCATGCTTTCTCCCAACAATTTGAGCATTTGTCATCCTGGAATATGGCCATGATGTGTCTTTCTACATGGTTGTTTAAGATATGAAAAGCTACACACTCCATCAATTAGGGTTAGAAGAACTGTTGGCAAACATATAGCATGCTAGAAACATAAAATATAATATAACAATGCAATACTTGCCTATATAAATCAAAATATCTTTTTTTTTCGGGCTGTGTATGTGTGTGTGTGTGTGTGTGTCCAAATGTTGTTATATCTCTAGACTGTCTGGATCAGTAAATCATGCAAAAATGTCCACATTCAGTTTCTTGTCAGTGTCAGTCATTGTGGTTCTTGCCTCTATATTTTCCCTGTCTGTTGGTTGTGCAGTGATGCTTATCCTCTCTGGCTGATACTGTAGGTGTTGCTCTAGACACCCTGCCCCGGCTCGAATGAGTGCCCCATCGTTTTCTTGGTTTAGCTCTCTGGGTTTGTTCTCCCTGCCATAGAAGACACGCGTATAGATCGGTTTGCAGTCTGTCAGAGAGAGGATTAAATGTATTTGAGACTGGCTTAAGACTAGACATCAGATATATGCTTTAATGAAATTACTTTGACCTTGGGGTTGATTTCATTTTCATGTCGCTGATTCTTACACCAAAGTGACATTCATTTGCCGTTCAGATAACCAATCCTTTGTTTCCCACCAATTATTCAGTTTTAAATTATGGAGTGATCCTTTTACTGTGGATAAATCTAAAATATTAACACACATGCAGTGGATTTTAATGTCTTGCATGTTTGACATGGAAAATATTGACTCAAATGTGTCAGTAATCTGATGTTTGTTTGGTCTAATCAGATGTCAGTCATTTATTTATTAACCGATCTGTAACAGTAATCTGTTTTAGTAACAGTTTGAATTGCATCATGTACGTGTTTCAGCTTATACAGTATGGTTTAAAAGAGACCACACTAATAAAAAATATAAACATCAAAATTTTATTTTTGTCTATATTTAAACTCTTTATGAACTATTTTGTTTTAATTCAGACACAATTTTTTTTATATTAACCTCTTTTGTATTTATATTTATATTATTTTCTAGTTATTTTCTAGCCTTCATTCTCTTACATATTTTGTTTATTTGTGTAGTTTGCCTTTGGTTTCTCTCTTCATGGAAAAAAAACCCTTTTTGTATTGTAGCTGAGTAAAATTAGTCGATTTGAAAATAACTGTCATTTATTACAAAAGATCTTTTGTGTTTTGATGAGTTTTGTATGTCTTGTGTGTGTAGAGAGTGGCTCAGTGCACAGTCTTCAGACAGGAGTGGGAGAGCTGATGGGAAACACACGCTTCTGGCATGGAAAAGACTACTGCAACTTTGTCTACAAAGACTGGGTTCAGCTAGACAAGCCTTTTGATGGTGAGCCACACGTTTACTGCCTGGCGGCTTTTGTTTTCTCAACTTCATTGATCATTAATCTGGGTTATCCAAGATTAATTGTGTTATTAAACGCAGTTCTTTCAATGCATTTCAGATGTTTACGATCTTGCTTTTTAACACTGTGCTCGACTATAGATTTTATTGACAGGTACACAACCCCCAGAATGCCCTGGCATGACATCTCCTCAGTGGTGCATGGGAAAGCAGCCAGGGATGTGGCCAGGCACTTTATACAACGCTGGAACTTCACCAAGGTGAGAGATTTACCACCCCTGTGCTTAGCCCATGACCTGCACAATTTAAATTTTGTTTATGGTTGACAGGCTTCTGAATTCCCTTTGTGAACTTCTTCAATATAACTTTAAGCTCTGACATTTGATGAAGCATTATTCGGTTCTGTCACAATAAAGACTTTTTGCTCATTTAGATAATGAAGCCAAAGTACAGATCACTCTCCTACCCATTTCTACTGCCCAAATCTCACAGCACAGGCAATGATCTGAAGTACCAAGTGCCCGACTGTGTTCAGACCAAAGTCCAGGTGAGAAAGCATCATTTGCTGTACATGTAACTTTTAGAGCATTGACGCCAGGAACATTATGGGTTTGATTTCCAGTGAACATGCATATGCCTGCTGATAAAAAGAAAATGGATGCCTTGAATGAACACTAAGTAACTTTGCCATAAATGGCCATAAAAATGCCCATAAATGTAAATGGTCTCTTAGGTTCTGCGGTCGGCAGCAGACTGGTCGGCGGGAATCAAGCACCATGAGGAGTCCATTCATAATGCCTATATTCAGGTCATTGCCAAGAGCAAGCACTTCATCTACATTGAGGTACACAATCTCCCTTTCACGCTGTCTGTTATCATTTACTGATATGCTTCAAATGTGTTGACAACCATTGTAGTTATGTTATAAAACACTGTTGACATTTCAGTTGCTTCATATTATTGATGAATGGCATACAGCAGTGGTTATCAGAGCATATCAAGGGAGGTACCAAGAATGATTCAGTGGAAATTCTAGTAAAACCATGTCTTGGATATTCACAGAGTAAAAACAAATAAGTAAAATGTATACAATTGAAAATCCATTTTAAAAGAACTTAAGAGAATAATAATGAAAGAAATAATAAAAGAAAAGAAAAATAATGTTTTCTTTAGCTCTGTCTCTGAGGACATGATTTAATTAGGGAAGAACAAAATCCTGGATACTATAGTTAAGTGGGTAAATTAGATTTCATTATAATTTTTTTGTAAAACTTGTTTCTTTATTCATTTATTAAAAGACCATCACAGTTTATGCAATCAAAGCAAAGTAGTGACAAAATGATGACCAATTAGTGGAGTCTGTTTTGTCGTTTTTTTTCAAAGGGGAGGTCCACTGTCTAAAATTCATGACACAAATAATGTAGGCTATGTGATTACAGAAATGTGCCATTATTTGCCCAAGTCGCGGCCTAACAGAAGTTAAATATGCAACTATACGACTGACTCTGTAACATGTCTGTTAAACTGAATTGATTGTTCCTGTTTTCTTGTTTCGTTTCAGAACCAGTTCTTCATCAGCTGTGCCGATAACAAACATGTTTACAACAAGATTGGTGATGCCATTATTGAGCGAATTATCAGAGCTTACAAGTAAGTGTGTGAATCCTAAAGCATTAACACTGATTGTAATTCATCACCATTCACTGGACCAGTGGAGTTTTTGTTTTAAAAAAAAGTAATAATCTTGCACATTAATTGTAACTAAAAAGTGTTACATTTTAGCATATAGGCCTATTTCAGTCATGACAACTCAGCATGTATTAGCATGGCGCATGGAATGCACTGCTGCTGAGCAAATACAAGGATTAGTTCAGCTTAGGTGAAAAAAAAAACCTACTTAAGGAATCAAGGCACTGCAAGAAAACTAGAGAGGACCCCTAGCAGATCTCTACAGGTGGATTGGCTACTACAATAGCTTTAGGAGAATCAATCGGGACAGTTTGACTGAACTATGGATTTATGCTTTTAAGAAAATGACAGATCATTTGCTTAAATTTTTTCAATACAACAAAAATAATGATGTGAAATCCAGAAGCAATTAGTTATTTTTTTTAAATGTAATGAAATTTTAATTTAAAAAAAGGAAAAAAAAAAGTATATAAGGTTTATGTAGGTTTAAGTTTATGAAAATGATTTATGAACATTACTTTATATAAAATGTATATTTTATGAAACATTTTGAACTCTAAAATGGCTAGAAAATCAAAGCCATAAATCTAAACAAGTTGTATTCCAAATTTGAGGCTGATATCTCAAAAGATGAGCTTTCAGTAAGATTTTGTTACCACATTTTCCCCATTGGATGCCAGCAAAACTCCACTAGTGCACACAGTGGTTGGAATTGTTATTTGCAGTAGTTTTTCTCTCTCAAATATTATAAACATACACACATTTTTTTTATTACACACATACAGACCACACTCTGACATCCATACCAACACACCCACACAATTATCACTGCATAATGTATCCAGTTGGCTCTAAAATATGCCGAAGCAGAAAACAGGAATAAAGCGAGTATTTTCTTTATAAGCCAAACCTGAGAAAATAGCACCATCTGGTAAGAAATAGTAAAAATTTAAATTTTGAAGCCTTGCCAACAGAATGAAAGCCTCTTAACAAAGATTGCATCATTTTATAGTTAAATGGCCCTGGGATTAAAAATTGCAGTTTTAATGGGTTTCAATTCGGATATTTTGTGTAGCTAGTGCAAAAAAAATATTTTTTTAAAGGAAATAAGGGGGTGAAATAGTAAAATTCCAATAAAAATACACACCTGGGCCAAATTTTATGCAGTTAGCATAAACACAGGCAAAGTGGTCAAAAAAACAAAACTGAAAAAGACAAAAAAGCCAATAAGGATGCAGAAGGGTGTATGAATTGTGTATGTAATTTTAGGTCCCATTACAGGCTTAAAAATTGTATAACCAGATTATCATGTTAGGTGGTCTTTCCCCACTTAAAAATAGGTGCTTGACACCCCTACACATGCATATCAACACATGCCAGCAAACCCATCTTTCCTGTATATATCAATATTGCCCAGATATTAGTATAGCAAAGCTTAACTTCTTCAATGAAAGCATGTGAGATCATCAGTAAGTACCACCTTCTCCAATGCTAATGGAGTCCTGGCAACTGTTGTTCCCTGAGAAATATCTGATTTACAGGAGGCACAAGTCTCTCGCCGCTGCTGTCACGCATGCAGGCTCAGCTGCAGTGACAGGCCTGTCTTTAATGCGCTCTGACGGCTAATGAGAAGCTAGCACCTGCCACTGCACTGATGTGAGCCAGACACGGGCTGTGGGCGCACCACTCTTCATTTAGTCATTCCAGGCATTGCCCTCAATACTGAAATACTGCGCTGTTGTGTGTGCTGCAACAGTGTTGGCATGTGAGAAGAGGCATTCGTAATGACTGTATAATTATGGAGACAGCACACAGATTGAACTCAAAGATATGCTGCTAAAGAGAAATGGGTTGGAAAGGATGTTTTACCATTAATGTCAATGGAAGTGAGGGTATATGATTTAAGAATAAGCATATGTGCGTTTAAACGGGTGTATTGGGATTGATGTTTGCTGTAATTTGTCACAGGGAGAATAAAAAGTTCCGTGTGTATGTGGTGACTCCCCTGCTGCCTGGATTTGAGGGAGACATTACCACAGGTGGAGGAAATGCACTCCAGGCTGTTATGCATTTCAACTACAGGTAGGATTGCTCGGCACGTGTCTTTGAGCAACGAAAGGGCAGCACAGGTCACACACACACGTTACATCACATTATGTTGGGCAGTATAGACGAAAAAACAACTACGTTGAATCTGATCTGTGGTACAGAAACAATTTTTTACCATCCATTAACTTTTGAACAGTACATTGTATTTTTTTTCCCATTTATACTATAAGACAACATGACACTTGTAAACTGAAAATTTGTATTTGCAACACGTTTCATTTTTGTACTGTTGCGTTTCATAGTTGAAGAAAGAAAAGTAATGTGGGATGGGACTTGATTGTTTTCATCAGAATTTGATTAGATCATGTAGATGTGAAACATCTTATACTATAATTTTACAATATTATTTTCCCTGCCTAGAATACTATTAAATTACATTTTGATGAAAGAAAGTGTTTTATTTTTTTTCTGTTTTGAATAACATTTCATTTTCAGACGATGGACATTTATTAAGAGTAACACAGCAATACATGTGGTTGATGTTGTCTTGAAAACCAAATGTGTCATGCACACTGAGCCTGACTTGACTGTCTGTTTCAGTTTCTGCAGTGTCATTCATAAGTTCACAGCAGTAGTTGGTTTCCAAGTGATGCAGTTAACGCTTCTTCTTTAGTGAACTCACACATTCTCTCATCTCCTCCCCTGATTAAACTTTAATGAGTCTGACAACACGCTAAACAGCTTCACAGCTTCTTTCAACTATATCAGAGAGGAAGCACTGATCTACGAGACAAACCTGCTTTCATCCTGCAGTCAGGCATATTCATCCTCATCTCACGATAACCTTCCAATCTCGCTCTCTGCATATCATTTGGATGAAAGGAGGCATTTGTCAAAGAAAATTGTAAATGGCGCTGATGTGAGGATAATGACCCGCGTTAGACAGTGCAACCTTTGTTTCCAGTGCCAGCTTACCAATTCATTCCATTACACACGTAAAAGACACAGCCAAGTGTAAAATGCTCGTTTCACTCGTCTGGAAAGTAAATGGAAATAAGCAGTGTTTCTAAGTCGTATTAAACATGGAAAACTGCTGCAAGGTTTATTTACAGTTTTATGTTTATGTTTTAGTTACATGTTTCTTATGGGAAGGCAGGCTTACTGGTTTATTAGCTTTGTTTTTGGAAGATACCATGGCAACCAACAGAATAATGTCAAGTCATTGAGAGAACACAATGAGCTGCTATAATATTACGATAACATTTGAGAAACCATTTGTTCTCTACCTAATTATGGCCTAAATGTCTATTTTGTATTTTTTTTTTAGGACCATGAACAGAGGAGAGTTCTCCATAATCACTCAACTGAAGAAAGAAAGTAAGTCTGATTGTTTCCATCGCTCTTCTCCATCTCCTTTTTCTCTTTCTGTGTGTTGGATGTGTTAGAGAAGGAGTGATATGATGATGTGATTGTGACATTGTTTAGAACCTGACTCTGTGGTCGCAGGGAGTTCTCTTCTGTGGTTTACCACAACATTGCAACATGTAAGACTAGTGAACAAATGTTTCGAAATGTGCCAAATGGTTACATAAATACATTAAGAGGATGACAGCAGTAGGACTTGTGCCAATATTGAGTTGGGGGGGGGGGGGGGGGATTTATGAAGCTGTTGTGCTAAACTCATAGAACACCCAGTATTTCTATGACCTGCTTAAGATTTGAAATGGCAAAACTGTCAGCCTTTTTGTGTAGGGCCTTTTTCAACAAAAATACAACATTAGAGAACAAAAACAAGTGACGACAGAGGGGGAAAAAAAACAACAACATTTTTTAAGTTTTTTAACCATTTATAATAGTATGCGAGGCAATCCAAGTATACAGTGTTGTACAGTCTGAATTTCACCCGATTCTCTCTTTACACCCCCACAGTGGATGACCAATGGATGAACTACATCTCGATTTGTGGTCTGAGGACTCATGCGGAGCTGGAGGGCAGACTTGTGACTGAACTCATCTATGTTCATAGCAAGCTGCTCATTGCTGATGACAACACTGTCATTATTGGTAAGCTAACATTATTACAGTTAGCTGAAACAAATATTTAGCGTTTTTTTAATGCCTGCTTTTCTCTCTAAGTGTTGAGCAACTCACTGAGCAAGTGCATCATTTCTTTCTGGCTAGAGCCGTATACTCCCCCTTGTGGAACACTGTGGTAAATAATTTGATTTTGAAGTGTAGATGGTAAGGCTTGAGAGACCCATATATTCATTACTCTGGCAGCTAAATAGCTGGTTTTAGCATTTTTCCACTCATTTGTCATTTCCCTAAAATAATGAATTTGGAATGAGGTCAACAGACTTTTGTGTCCAAAAGAAGTGAGTTTTAATGAGGAAAATATTGTGGTCTGTGTATTTTACACATGACTGCACTGCCAGATGTGCAGTATTGACGTTTGCTCGGCAGATCTAAGCTAAGCCCTATCATCATGCCTCTGTTTTCTTACATGACTGAAAGACATCACATTTGTAAAAATAAGTTCAAATAATACTTTGTATGAGGAGCGGAAGAAATTCATAAAAGATAAGCGAGTTGTCATTTTAGATAAAGCTTTAGATTTCTGCAGAAGATACAAGAAATCCAATGAGGAAAGCCATAGATCAGGAGGAGGCAGACGGGAACATTTAGCCGCATACTGAAATTGAGTTATCTCTGATTCTGTAGGTGGAAGATTTGTGTGCTATTGAATTAAATGCCTTCGAGATCCAATCACGTATAAAACAATGAATCAAATTGAATCGCAGAGTATTAAAAAAAATCTTGTTTTCTTGCCTGTGATTATTATTTGTCTTGATATGTTCGATTAAGCGAGTCATGATCCGTGTGCGATTCCTTTTAGCAAACCCGCAGTCGAGCACATAGTGTCTTCATAGTTATTGCAATTTATGATTCAGCTCAGAATAGTTTTACCAGGAATTGTTGTAATAATTTTGTCAAATTTGATATATTTATTATTGTAATTTTTAGTTAAACTGCTTTATTTTTAGTGTCATCAGCATAAGCAAAGTCTAGTTATTGTTTATTCTTTTTCTTGTCTATTTTACATTTCAAAAACATTTTTTTTACAGGCTCTGCCAACATCAATGACCGCAGCATGTTGGGGAAGAGGGACAGCGAGGTAGCTGTGATTTTTGAGGACTCTGAAACAACGGCATCAGTGATGGACGGTCAAGAGTACCAGGCTGGCAAGTTTGCTCTGCAGCTCAGACTGGAGTGCTTCAAGTAAGATCTGATGGAAAGTTAACCATCCTAGTGTTACCAACACGACTGAATCACAGCTAAAAGTCTTTGTCTTTCCATAAACCAGAACCATTCTGGGTGCCTTTACTGATCCAACCATTGATGTCAGTGACCCCATCAGTAACGGATTCTACAAAGACGTCTGGATGAGCATTTCGGCTCGGAACGCCACCATCTACGAGAAGGTGCGTTTGATTCCTTGGGTCTTTCTCCACTCGCTCTGGGCATGTAATGGAATTAATGATGGCTACTTTCCATCTTCCTGTTTCATGGAACATTTGAATTATGATTTAGAGGTGTTGCTTGGTCATTTGTCAGATTATTGAGGTATTGCACTCAATCACCACTGAAACTCTCAGACTCAGTTGGCTGTTTGGCAGCCTCATGGCAGGCCAGTAATAATGAGGCTCAATGGAAGGACAGATCCTTATTCCGAGCCACCATTTGTAGGCTGGCAATGTGAGTTAATACCTCGCACGTCAGCCACACAACCAAATGTTTCACCCATACAATTAGAAAGCTTTAGTTTGCTCCTTAAAGTTGCAAGGTTTCCATTCCATAAAATAAAATTGAGTTTTGGAGAGTTTTTGAAAAATGAAGAGTGGAAGCCCTGTCAGAAATACTTTTGTTTTAATTTATTTTGAGTTTCTTTTTACAATTATTTTATTTAAAAAGCATTGTATTTTTATTTTATATTAAGGTTTAGTACAAACCGCTCGATTTATCATAATAACCTCCTATTATTATTTTTGGAATAAATTAATTTGTCAAATATAATTTGTATTTCTACAATGCCATCACCATCAGTAACCTAGATTTGCATAATAGACCACTTTTCATTTAAATTTTAGTAATTGTGTTATATGCATTTTTCTTTTTTTAATATTCAGCTTTAATTTATTTTTATTTCAGTTTTAGTACTTTATTTAAAATTGCAGCTTTATTTCAGGTAGCAAATGTTTTTAATCGTTTTAGTTAACAATAACAAAGCTGGACCACTTTTGCCTAAGAACAAAATGTCATGAACATAAAAAAAAAAGAATACAGTGCTTACAATTTTATCAAAATACATTTTTGATGTGGTGGCGTTGCAGGTTTTCCGCTGTCTGCCATCCAGTCTGGTGAGAAACAAACAGGAGCTCTTGAGTTTCCAGTCCAAACCAGGTCTTGATAAAGAGAAGCCTGTCAAAGCTCAGGAGCTACTGATGAAGATTAGGGGCTTCCTGGTCCAGTTCCCTCTGGACTTCCTCTGTGAGGAGAACCTCATGCCCTCAGTGGGAACCAAAGAAGCCATGGTGCCCACTGAGATCTGGACCTGATGGCACCAAATCAGAACCACAGAAAAGACAATCCGCTTCCAGCATGAAGGGGAAATAAATCACTGTGGCAGACGAAACTTTGGTTGTGAAACGCCACACCAACCAATATGAAGGCGCGAAGGATATTAAGACAAACTGCCTTAATATGTCCTTCGTCATGGAAGAAATGGACAGCTTCATATTTTTTGTATCTTTTATCAATTTTATAAATGTACATAATGATATTTTATAAGCACAGTGATTATTATGTAGTGATTTTACTATAATGTATAAATGAAAGTCACCTTTCTGAGATGCCAAACAGAAGGGCTTTTAAATAAATAATATAATTCTAATGTACATTTGATTTTTATTGTTAGAGCTGGCTCATTTGTAGAGGCACCACTCAAAATGAAGGGGCAAAATCGAGAGTGGAAGCCCTGTCAGAAATAATTTTGTCACTGGCCCATTCTTGAGCACGGTGTCCCCAGTGGAAGCGCATCCATGACAGGCTGAGAACAGTGATGTGTGTTTTCTGTCTGGTGAACCTGCTCTTAGGCCGAGTCTGCTGAGGCTTTTACTGTCCAGCTTCACTGCCTGTGTCTAAGTGCCAGCACTCTGGGGAGGCCAGACAATCTGTCTGTGAATTAAAGTGCTGAGTAACTGAGGGAAATTGTTGCTTCTCGACACCAAACATCGACGTGTGGCGTCTAATCCTACATTTTCACCCTCACAAATGTGGTACAGGTCGATTTTCACGAGTCAGCACTTGTTGCCATTTTTCACATTGTCCCTTTTCGCAGTTCCCTGTATCGTGTTTGAATATAATCAGGTCAGGCATCTTTTTAAGTTTTTGGTGGTATTTTCATGTTTAGTTTTATTTTCTTCTTTCAAACAAAGAGTACTGTATGGGAATACACTACAATGTCAAAGTTTGGGGTCGGTAAGATTTTTAAAAATCTTTTATGCTCATCTAGGCTTAATTTATTTAATCAAAAATAGTACAAACAGTGATATTTTGTAATTATTACAATTTAAAATTGTTTTCTATTTTAAAACAATTACTTCCTGTGATGGCAAAGCTGAATTTTCAGCATCAATACTATGACTATCAAAACAGTCTAGAGTGTCACATGATCCTTCTTAAATCATTCACTAATATGCTGATTTGCTGCTCAAGAAACATTTCTTATAATTATCAATGCTGAAAACAGTTGTGCTGCTTAATATTTTTGTGGAAACCATGATACTTTTTTCAGGATTTAATGAATAGAAAAAAAAGTTTATTTGAAATAAAACATTTTGTAGCATTATAAGTGTCTTTACTGTCACTCTTGATGAATTTAATGCGTCCCTGCTGAATACAAGTATTAATAAAAAATAAAATCCTACTGACCCCTTCCTTTTGAAAGGTTGTGTGTGAATATTTGTAACATTTAAGGCCTGCCAATATTACTGCCATAATGTGACGTATGTCTAAGTGAATCGGGATTCTCAATAAGAAATTTAAACCATAATGGTGGGTACACTAAAATAATTCCTAAAAAAAAAAAAAAAATTCTGTGAAATATAAAATGCTAAGCTGAATTGTTCACAATAATAGCTGAAATATGCACTGAGAAAGCAAATGGGGTCCATTTTGTTTCATGTTGGCAATTAAATTATTAATCATAACTTCTAAATCTGTTAAAATGAAAGAGATAAGAATGTTGTTTGCTCTCTTTCATGTATCACTATTTCTAAAGATTCAAGCTTTCTGCATCTGCATCTGTGCTGACAGCAAAGCCAAGCCTGAATGAATAACATGGACTTCTCAGCGAGAAACAACTCCTGTGCCACCTTTTCTAGCACATTTCATTACCGGCATGTCGTTTCTTGGTATATTAATTGTGAATTTGATAGCAAGGTGTATTTACCCCTTGGCTCCATTTCGATAATGCGTTTGCACAGAAATTTGGATTTAAGTTGCAAATAAATCCGAAAACTCTTTTAAGAAAAAAGTTGAGAATGGTTTCCTTGGGGTCTTTTACTGCAATAGCTGATCTTAAATCATATTCTAATGTTGTCTTTCTTTCCATTTTAACCCTGAAATCCAATCAAAACATGCCCTTTAGGCACCAGCGGCTGGGACAGAGGTTTAAATGTATGAGTTGTATCCTTGTGAACATTAGTTTTAACGTTGTCATATCGCAGTGGAACCGGTTCTGATCTGTGCCCAAACCTGGAAGTCTTGAAACACGGTCATTATGAAGCAATTTAAATGCAAATCTGGCCACTGGCTTGTCCCCAAACGTGCCTCATTGGAGGAGACACCTGATAGAGAGTGGCCAATGTTAATGACATCCTCTGAGTGGAATCATGTTCAGAGGTATTGAAATCAAGAGTGTAAAGAGTTGATCGATTATCTCAGTGACCTTAATGGCTTCTTATCGTTGATGGTCTAAAAGCCTCCAGCTGCTCAACACATCCAGACCTTGAGCGTTTGGTTTCTTCAAGAGCGATCCGCTCATGAGCTGTCATGCCTCACTAACCACATGTGTCATTTGAAAACAGGATCATTGTCTCAATTACTGTGTACTGTAGTTCTCTGGCATTGTGAAATGGCTCATTAAACAGATTGTCTTCTTCTGAAATGAGAAAATTTGGAATGAGAAAATCATTCTCTGGCAAATTTGCATTGATGTTTACAAGTATGCAAAGTCCATATGTTAATAATTATGCATTTTTGCACTACTCATTCTCATAATATAAACAAATACAGTATTGCTACTGAAGTCTGAGGTGATACAATATAAAGCTTTCTAATTAAAGCTGCAGTCCACAGTTTTTCCTCTTTGTCGCCATCTCTGTTCGAAATCTGCAATTGCAGTTATTCGCGGAATTATCGACTTTACGTGGGCTGTGCCTCGGCATGGCACAGAGCGGATGAATCCAATGTTTTGAGGAGAATGTGGCTGTCAGTCACCGTGCCAGTGTGGATACTGTCATTCGCAATCACAGATTCTACTTTTTGGAAGTATGACCAACATAAGAATTTTCACCGGAAAATGTCGTCTGAACAAGTAACATCCACTTTTGTTCTGACCAACTAAGGGAAAAAAGCATTGCATTAAATCGCGCTGATTAAATCTAACGATCGCTTATCATATCACGTCAAACCGTGCAAATTATACTTTGTTCTCAAATTGTTAATGTTAACAGCATCAGCATTGCGTGACTACATTTAATGCCCTTCCGATATTTATCCTTGTTTTCGCATGGGCTGGTTGAGGTCTCTTTTTTCTCCTGCAGTCCGAAGTCTTTCGCGTCTTACAGCGGGTGAATCTCCTGGTGATTGTCGTTTGAACCTTTCTGGATCCGCCATTGAATTGATGAGTTTAATTATATCAAGTGCTGCGAGAAAAGGCTATAAATCTCCACCTCCAACACCCTCACACACAATATAGCCTACTAGCCGAGACAACTTTTTGTGTACATATGTGATGTAATGATGCAAAGACATGCTCGAATTTCCCGCGGAAATCCACCAGTACCACTGGAATTAAAAACATTATTACAAGCTTACCATTTTGAATCGAGCTTTGAAGCTCGAGCAGATAGTGTTGAACACGGGCTGGTTATGTACTTGCTCAGTTTATTTTGGATAATTTTTAACCCAAAAAAGCTACGGACTGCAGCTTTAAGCAAAATCACACTAGCAAAAGTGTTACTAACAGTATGATGTTGCTTATAACACAAAAAAACAAGAAGTTAATGTAATATGGAGCAACTTGCAACACAAATTTGCAGTAATTGCGTGATGCTATCATGTCAATATGGCCCTAAATATCTGAGGAATGTTTTCAGCACCTTGTTGAATCTTTACCACGAAGAATTAAGGCAGTTCAGATATATATCTGATATATATATATTTATTACATGGCTTGGTTGAATTCTAATGTAGAATGCGGTCTGTTATTTCTTGATAACAGACCGCTGCTAAGTATAACACACCGTTGCCATGAAAAACAGAGCGTTGCTATGGACGCAGGATTCTAACCGTAGAGACGGAACGGACTATTTTCTTTAGCGGAAGCAATACAATCGTTTTTAAATCAATAAACTCCTTTTTAAATCAATATTTTGTTTCAAATTATTGATTTATTTGGTAGGTAGCCATGTAATAAGCGGGATAGTGTAGAGTGAGGCGGTTGTTATAGCGAATACAACCCCAACAGGCTGATCAGGACCCCGACGCGAAGCGGAGGCTATATGTATCCCTTACATATAGGCCTATATATGTATATATATATATGTATATATGTATATATATATATGTATATATGTATGTATATATATATATATATATATATATATATATATATATATATATATATATATATATATATATATATATATATATATATATATATATAAAGAGAGCGAGAAAGAGAGAGAGCCCCTCCCCATTCCAGGCCTTTTGAAGTAGGTGTTAGGTGTTTGCTTATTAAAGGGATAGTTCACCCAAAAATGAAAATTACCCCATGATTTACTCACCCTCAAGCCACCCTAGGTGTATATGACATTCTTCTTTCAGATGAATACAATCGGAGTTATATAAAAAAAAATGTCCAGGCTCTTCCAAGCTTTATGGCAGTGAATGGCCGTTTCTGTTTGGAAATCCATCAAAGTGCATCCATCCATGATAAAAGTAATTCACACAGCTCTGGGGGGGGTTAATAAAGGCTTTCTGAAGTGAAGTGATGTATTCGTGTTAGAAAAATATTCATATTTAAAACTTTATCGACTAAAATAACTATCTTCCGGCAGACAGCCGTATGCAAGTCGACTTACCTTAAAAGAGTAACACTTGACTATGTATGACATAGGATGTAGAAGTAGCGTAAGCTTTGACGCCTCTCGCGGTTCAAACAAACAGGGCTGGGCAACAAACTCAAGCTCCTCCGACATTTCTCTTTAAAAATTGTCGTTTTAGATTTCTAATTCGTGACTGGTGTTTTGTTTTGCTCTATCCTCTGCTCTTCCGCATTCGTCATTACGTTGTGAGTCAGGTCCAGGGGGAAAAAACTGAAGCTTCCCCTGGCGCCGCCATTGATTAGCAGACCCCCCCCCCCCCCCCCCCCCCACCTGCTGTTAGCATTCCATTTACTCCCATTCATTTTGGCGTCACTTTGACAGCGAATAACTTTACATCTGAGGCATTTAAAGACTCCATTTGTCCATTGTTTATTTCTAAAGAAACACGACAATGTATAAAAGGCTCCATTACCTTGTATCTTACGTTATGGCCCCGTAGAAGCAGTTTTTGTAAAAATAGGCTAACGATTGCATCATAACCACGCGACTCTCTGGAAATTACCGTATAGACAGGAGGAGAAGCTCGCAGTCAATCGGGGGGACGTCGAGGCATAAAGTCCGATAAAGTCAAGGGAGAAGCCCATAGAGAGTCATTAAAGAGAGCGCTATATAAATGTAACGAATTATTATTATTAAGTTGCTCCTGCTCCTAGCTCATGGACACCTCACACTCTCCGTTTCTGCAAGTTTCGGAAGGGAATGATTCAGATTTCTCTTGGCACAGCTACTAGAAGACAGACAGGTTGCTCACGTCACATCTACGTCATTAAGCTCAGTTTGAGTCTGCGCAGTACGCTCAGCCATCAGGAAGTGAGTGCTTCTAATTTGATTCACTTTTCTCCGTTGAAGTCTATGGGGTCGCTGTGTCCATTTCTTTTACTGTCTATGGTTGAATCCAATGGGGTCGCTGTGTCCATTTCTTTTACTGTCTATGGTCAGGTCAAGTCTGACCCACCTCAGCCCTTAGTATCAAAGGCGACTCGGATATTGTTTTGGTTCAGTGAAAATGAACGTGAACTTTTGCCGCCCTAAACTACGTCATTGTCATGACAACCTAAAGCACGCTGCCTGTCAGCTCAAGCAGCGCGAGAATCAAGAAACCATAGACTGTAAAAGGACTAAATATATAATGGCCTCAGTCAGTCCATATTGTTTTAGCCAAAAAAAAAAAAAAAAAAAAGTCAGCCAACAACAAGGGACAATGAAGTAAAAGAGTCCTGTAGCCTACTCACATCATGAAGCAAATCACCAATATAACAGATGTGTAGCCTACGTGTAATCAATTGGCTTTCGCCGTTTGTAATCTTCCTTTGAAGAGATCAACCCGCTGCTACATTTCCCTTAGATATGTTAAATGCTTATTCGGCGTCGCTGTGATTGTACATTGTTATATTATATTCCAAAAATTATTTCCTTGAAAACGATATTTCACCCACACACGACACACCGGTCTGGTGATATTGCTGCTGCCTGAAACGCCACCGCTAGCATAATTGTTCATGTTTTCGAAAATGTCGACCTCTCCCCTTGTTTTGATGAATAATGTTAAAATGTATTCGTTCAATTTTTTTTTTTATTTTTTTTTTATTATTATTAATTTAGGGCTGGTTCACACAGAACACGTTTTTGTTTTGAAGGGCAGTGGAATGGGTAAAAAAACACAGGGGTCTGGAGGCGCGTCTTTTAAAAGTTGAAATTCTTTTAACTTGCGCGACTTAAAGATGCAAGATAAGCACAACGGACAAACACATCTCTCTAGTGCATGTTTACATAGAAACACAATGGAAAAGTAGCACACTGAAATGGAAAAACGTGTTCTGTGTGACTGACCCCTCTGCTGAATGGTTTTAACAGACTGCTGGTGGTTCTTTTTCCTGCTTTAAATGAGTTTTTCCTATCATATGTTACAAACCCAGTTTATTTATTTTTTATTTTTTTTGTAGTCAGATTTAATTTTTGTAAACTAAAGCATCATTATTAGAATAACACTGTTTAAAAGGTGTAAAAAAAATCGAATTTAATTTAAATTGAACTAACATGCTAGCTATAGGGCTTCTCTCAGGTTTTACTTAATCTTTCCTCTCAGCTAAACAAATTCATCTACAGGTTTCTCTCACATTTTCTGAAATTAAAAGCTCATATTATCTTGGCCTGACAGAGACAAATGACAAAATCTTTAAATCCTATCAATTAAATACAACCACTCTTTGTGTACATAATTTGCTTCTATATTTGTTGGTCTCAGGGACTCAATTTATAGCTTCACACAATTTGCAACGTCTTCCCTTTGTTCTATCTGATGAGTTGTAATTAACTGCAATGCTGTGTATCACAGTTCACAGTTGCAGCCAGAGGGCAGAATGTTGTAACACAGCGGAGAGAATGTTCCCTTTCACAACAATGCACAGGTGGATTCCCACCTGACTTAATGCTAAGCAGTTGATCAGGAAGTAATATTTTGTAAATTTGAAGATATCACTTTTGGCTTTGGGTGCATCACAATCAGCTCCCTAGTTCAGTAGTCAGGACACTCATCAGGGAATCGGCCATTTTAAGGACTGTCTCAATTGCAGAATCACATACTGAAACGTTTACTTCCTAAAAAAGTCTCAAAATGCACTGTGAAAACCAGGGGACATCGATGCATTCATACACTCGGGAACAAGGGAGCTGATTGAGATGCACCCTTAAACATGTCTTTCCTGATTATCTGCCTGATGCTGCTTGTGCTCCTCACGAGACAAGTGGAATGTGCCACTCTGACCTAAATCAGTTGGCACTCAAGGGTGCTCAACAGAAAAAAAAAAAAAAAACTTGTAACCTATAATTAGTGGTTTAACAGATGTGACTGTTAAGAAGTCAACAATAATATTATGTAATACACTATTGGATGACATTTCGTAGCACGCTATTTAAATGGATCTCTTTTGGTGTGTCCCAAACACTTATTTTTTTCTGATAATTACTTTCAGCAAGCTTTTTGATTTAATTTCAAATTGATTTTTAACTCTTTCCCCACCATTGACTGATTTTTCTGGCTTTTCATGCTCACTGTTATACAGGCGATATATGATATCTCCTGAAAGAGTAGGCTACTGAATCTTCGGATCAATACACAGGCGAAAAAAGCAGAATAAGGCGATAGCATATAAAATAATACGATCATCAACGTTAACCAGCATAGCCTATAAATCAAAAGTGTCTACCAGGTAGTCTATAGGATTGTGCATGTTTTGGGGGTGTTGATGGACTCTACTCCATCTATGTTTTGATCAACAGTCTGAATCCGATCTTGTAATCTTTGACAAAAACATGTTTTTTTCTCAGCTTTATGCTCAAAATGTAGCTTTTTTATGAAACCCACTTTCAAGTGTTGATTAAAAAAAAGAATGCATTAAAGGCTTAGTTCACTCACTCTCATTGTTTCACACCCGTGAGACCGGTTCATCTTCTAAACAAATTAAGATTTCATCCGAAAGCGTTCTGAGTCCCGCTGACTCTGACCCCCATAGACGGCAACGTTATTACCACTTTCAAGGCCAAAAAGGCAGCTAGTAAAGACAATGTTATAGTTAATCTGAAAAAAAGTTTTTTTTAAGCGCACAAAAAGTATTCTCGTCGCTTCATAACATTAACCACTGTAGTCACATGGACTATTTTAACGACGTCTTTACAACCCTTTTCTCGAAGATGAACGAAGATCTTACTAGTTTCGAATGACATGAGGGTGAGTAATCAATGACAGAATTAGAGGGAAACCGGGACGAAAGTAACAAAGCGATTTTCTCAGAGCCAAATAAATAAAAAATAAAAACTCAGCCCTGACTACATTTGCATTTCCAAGCAATGACAACACGCTCAGCACGCCACGCAACCCTTGACGAAGCTGCCAAATCACGTGATTTCGTTTCGCTGTTATGTCCATAAAGCAATTTTCAAGTATGGTAAGTAAATTAGGCCTACTGAAGTGGTACTTTTCAAAAGTAGCAATGTGCAACTTTTGTTCAAAGTGAATTTATTCTTAAGTCGTTCTACATTTGTAGGTAATACATGAGGGATATTGATGGACCGCACTTGTGAGTTATTGACCACCACAGCAAAAAATATCTCTGTCTAAAACATTATTTTTTTAAATTAATTTTTCTGAAAAATGGTACTCCCCATCATGCTCTCCCCTAATAATCTTGACAAGACAATTCTTGAAAACACTCTGCATCTGTCTGTTGAGTGGTGGGCATCTCAAGATCATTAGCTGGATATATCTCCAATCCAGTAGCGGGCTGTGCATTTTACACCTAGGCCTTCAGTGGTGTCCTACCTGAATTAATGCCATGATGAAATATGATGCCATGGCTATAGAAACCATGCATCAATATTATCCAGAAACGCAGTATAACAGGGTGTTGCATCACAGACAGGTATCTCATTAATTTATTTTTTTGCGCTTTTAATAGTATAGCGCACATATAAACAAGAGCTTAGGTTAGCCTAACAGTTACCTCTTCTGAAAATGGTTGAGATGCTAACAGACTTTTTCGAAGACACTAAACTAAACTATAAAGTAAATATTCATCATGTGTGTCAATAAACGTAAGAAAAGTGTCAGGAACAGTTGTGTGGATTATTTGTGTGATTTTAGAGGAAATCAAATCTGAAAGTAGTGAAAATAACAGAGAGAGAGGGAGTTTTGCTGCTTGTCGGTTGCAGTGGTGCTGTGCTATATGAAGGAAATCAATGAGATCAGCGGGACTTTGCCTTCAAAATCAGTCATGGCATACATTACAGTCAGTTCTGTTTTTACCCGGGACAGATCTAATAGAGTTCCGTGACTCTGCGTTAAAGCTACAATATGTAATTTTCCCCCGCTAGGGTTCGCTAACCTCTTACAATAACAAAGGCTTAGGTTGATGACGCAGTGATAAGCGGAATGATGGGACTTGCTGTCATGCTGATGGATCTAATAATGTTTATGAATGAGTGAAAACATTCATGTTTTTTAACATGACTGTGGTATTAAGCAGGTCGCGATTGCTATTAAGAGACAGATATCAGGAATAAGGATATTTAATTCTACCGAACTACCCGCAAGTGCTGAATTGCTACTCTTACAGGTCAGTTTATTTGACGAATTAAACTTGTGAGGTTACGCTGCGCTGTTTCACTTGGTCTACACTATCACACTAAACTGCATTTGAGTGTTTAAAGTTATAATGTTATTCTATGTGTTAGTTTGTTTGCTATATGAGATTAGCAGTAAGATAGATCAACATTAGAATAACATACATTTGCTCACCTGTCTAATAAAGTATATAAGAGCGGCGTCCCTGTCAAGTCGTGACTCGTGAAGCTCTGTCAAGTCGAAGTTAGTCGCGGACGTGGAGCTCTCAGCATCTCGAAAACTCCACGCTGATATTGATCCTTGTTTTAGTTCTCCTTTTGTCCCAAAGTCTGCCTGTCATGGTCCATAATGTTTGAACGAAACAACAACAGCGTGCCACTAGACGTTACGCACTACGCAGTTGTCCACGTCTGTCGCCATGGTTACAATGGCAGTACAAGCGGAAACCAGGGATAACGCGGATATTACGTCATTGACAGGCGACAAGTTAACAGGGACGGGCACTTTTTAAAATTGTGAATTTCTCTGAATTTACAAAGTCTTGGAAACATTTAGGATAATGGAAGTATACAATTGAAAGAAATATCTCAATTGGTTTTTGGATATTTTGATAAAAAATTCGTACATATTGTACATATTGTTTTTTAGCACAATTTTCCACCGGACAAATTGCGATTGTTAACTCATGATTTCTGTTCTGTGCGTCTGTGCGCACCAATCTTGCACTTCTATCTACTCCTCAACCAGACCACCTAGAGACTTCGGGTTTTCGGTATTATGTTAAGGAAGGTCTAATCTCGGGAACGCACAAAAAAAATCCAGGAAAAGATTTACTATCTCTTAGTGTTGTGATCCCATGAGGTGAGAAAATTGCGCTAAAACACTCACTGAGTTTTTATTACTTGTTTTGCCGGTAGGTTTGAAACTGCTGGGGGTCAAGGATGAAGAGAAACATTTATTTGTGGGTTGAAAAAAGGAATAAATCTATAGGAATTTTAGTTTATGCAGTTCGTAACAGATGCGGGTTGCTAGCTCTGACTACTAGTAATAGTAGCTACGCGCTCTGACCATCCAAAGGACATGAAAATGCCAACGTTATTGTTCGCCTGCTAGATGGCCCTGGTGCAGTCAAATCGAAATCTGATTGGCTGATTAAATCTGACTGATTATCTGATTGGTTAAAGCAACAGTTTCATTGCCATTTATTTTAAGCTACAGGCGTCTGCAGTATTGATTCTGAAGACCTCAAGGCAGATTTCTTTGACCCTGGCAACACATGAGGGCTGAAATATGATTGGATAAAAGCTCTAACATAAACAAACACTACTGGAAGCAGCGCAACCAAGAGAAAAGCTATGAAATTAAGAGAATGGACTATTGGGAATAATTTAATACTCATTCATGGAAAAAATATAGTAAAGCGCAAGTCAGTGATTCTGATAGTGTTTAGGCCAGCAGAGAAGGTTTTGCTGGCCCTGACGGCCCACCACTGGCTGAATCTGAAATCGCCTCCTATACCCTCAAATAGGGCGTTATTTGAGGAGACAGCCATTAGTAGTGGTGTCCGAAACCATAGTGGGCGTTATCGAGTGCACTTATTCAATCCCACATTGCACTGCAATAACAAGTGTACAAACGATGTACGCTCAACGGCTGTCCGAGTTTGCTAACTCCTTTTCATTCACTCCTTCAAGTGAACAGTATTAGTGGACTAACGTAGGGAATAGTAAATAAGGGTTTAGGGGTCTTTTTTTTTTAGATTCAGCCAGTGTAGGCCTTCTGTAAATACTCGACATTGTTTTAAGTACAGCCATTATCCACAAGCAGAGATACACTCTCCCCACAGAACTGCTAATGTAAGTTTTTTTTATAGCAACTATCTCATCTGAACAGGCTCTTCATGGACAGGAATCGATCCTTAGAGTCGAGTCTAAACCAGCTGGATTTTTAATTGTCAAGTCTGAAAGGACAGATCAAGACTTTAGCAGATTCCAGGGCTGTACATGCTGCCTACGGTAGATATCACCTATAGATGTGTCCCTGAGGGCCCACTGCCAAGAGCTAAGTGCTGCATACTGACGCTGCTGAATACACAACTGCACATGACTGCAGTGTGCCATTGCAGCTAGAAATTTGTGTAACTCTTAATGGTTGTAATGGCTCTACATGAGCACCACACAATGTGTGAGACAGAAAGAAGGGAATATGGCAAATCTCTCCGCTATTTTATTATTTCATCATCCAGCTCTGCCAAGGAAAGTGATTGAGCTTGTGATTAGTCCATTGTTTGAAGGTGTAAAGGGACACATTTTGTAAATAAATACATAATAAAAGCTCTTGCTTATGCTTGGACTAGTCACAAATTAAAATTAATATGTGAGAAACTATGCTAAGGTGCCCTTCAATAATAGTTGCCAGATCTTGCTAAGCAAACAAGCAAATCGGTCTGAATTAAGCACGGTTACTAAATAACACAAGCCTCGGGTAGCATACTTAGGAAATTTTTATGTATTTTTAAAGCTGCAGTCCGCAGGTTTTCCTCTTTGTCGCCATCTCTGTTCGAAATCTGCAATTGCAGTTATTCGCGGAATTATCAAGTGCAGATGAATCCAATGTTTTGAGGAGAATGTGGCTGTCAGTCACCGCGCCGGTGTGGATACTGTCATTCGCAATCACAGATTCTACTTTTTGGAAGTATGACCAACATAAGAATTTTCAGCGGAAAATGTCGTCTGAACAAGTAATAGCATCCACTTTTGTTCTGAACAAGCCTATAAAGACACCTTCTTTATAGGCTTGTTCGACTTCATGTAGCTCTGCGCAGACCGATCGGCGGCTGACTTGAAGCAGTGCATGCCGGTTAGAAATTTTGTCCGACTTGATACAGAGCCGACGCCACGTGACTGTGACGTATGCCATCAAAGTACCGCGAGAGCGATTCGAGAGCAGGAGAACTCAGCCAGCGCAGCTTCTCAAGAGCGGCTGCACTGGGCTGCACGTGGGCTGATGACGACACAGCTGTTCCACGATTGGCCGGATTCACCGCATGACAACGATCACGTGTGTTTCGTGTTTATTCAAACACCTTTAGTTCCTCTAAAAAGCTCTCAAATCAGTTTATTATAACAGTGAACACTCTTTCCATGTCGTTGTCATGTTATATTGTGTCATGTTTATCAAATTAAAACTGCTTAAAAAACGTAGACTCCACTTCATTGATAGTAGCTTACCGGTTGGTTGAACTTTATTCTTGATCAAACAGACGCTGTATGAAGCAGTCGCCTACATAAAGTATTGAATGAAAATGTCTCTGAAACATCTGTGTATTATTTGGCAAATATTGCATTTATTTCACTTCAGCTGTGGTAAAGTATGCAAACACCACATGAGCGGTCACCACGGGAACCAGAAAGTGTCCGACTTCACGTCTACGTTTGCAGCTCCTCCCCGTTTGCAGCTCCTCCCCGCCTGCACGCGGCTAATCTCGCCGATCGGTTGCATCCAGCCGCAGCCGATGTCGAACACACCTAGCAGCTCCTCAAGAGCGGCTGCACTGGGCTGCACGAGCTCTGATGACGACACAGCTGTTCCACGATTGGCCGGATTCACAGCATGACAACGATCACGTGTGTTTCGTGTTTATTCCTATGGTTTATTCGAACCGAACACCTTTAGTTCCTCTAAAGCTCACAAATCAGTTTTTTTTATAACAGTAAACACTCTTTTCATGTAGTTGCGATGTTATATTGTGTCATGTTTATCAAATTAAAACTGATTAGAAAACGTAGACTCCACTTCATTGACAGTAGCTTATGTTGAACTTTATTCTTGTTCAAACATGATGTATGAAGCATAAAGTAGCCTATTGAATGAAAATGTCTCTGAAACATCTGTGTATTATTTGGTAAATATTGCATTTATTTCACTTGAGCTGTGGTAAAGTATGCAAACAGCACGCGAGCGGTCACTACGGGAACCAGAAAGTGTCCGACTTCACGTCTCCGTTTGCAGCTCCTCCCCACCCTGCACGCGGCTACTCTCGCCGATCGGGTGCATCCACCCGCAGCCGATGTCGAACACAACTTATGTGTAGTAGCCTATACATATGTGACGTAATGATGCATAGACATGCTCGAATTTCCGCGGAAATCCACTGGTACTGGAATTAAAAACATTACAAGCATTTTGAATCGAGCTAATTGGCTCTCTCTCTCTCTCTCTCTCTCTCTCTCTCTCTCTCTCTCTCTCTCTCTCTCTCTCTCTTTATTAAATACAAAATAGGCCTGTGATATATATTTATGTAAAAAATAGAAAACAGGCCTATTTTTATTTAATAAAATGTTTAATAAAATGTTTTAATTATATATATATCATTGGTCACGCATTTGTGCACAAATGCGTGACTACAATGTAAATGAGCCCAAAAAGTAGCAACCTGTGACTTCATGAACAAAACAAGGCCAAAGTCGCTTGTTTTGTATAATAAGTGGACATGGCAACACTGCACTGAATCAAGCTTTGAGTTGAGCTGATGCGTTGAAAAGACTCATGCTTCAGACTCTTTTATATGGAATCTCTTTCTTCTCAGACCAGCACAAATCACTCTTCTGTGTCATCAGTGCACACATTGTATGTTTTTTTATTTTTATGTATTGCTGGCTAAAGGATTATGCACATTTGGTCGTACAAAGCTCTTTCACTCCGTCACGTAGAGCTGAAAGGCTTTATTGTTGTCCGTTGACTGACCAAATGCTCTTTTATTTACACTTGATTCCTATTTAGCAGACTCCTAAGTTATTTTTATTCTGTAACAGCCTTTGAACATGATAGCAAAATAGCAAAAGTCAAACTGGTCTGTTGATTCTGGTAAACATGGAAAGTTAATTACTGAAGAAGCACCTATGGGGCAAACACACTTCCTGCACGGATGTCACACTTTAACCCCCAAGATATTCTAGCTTTTACACTTCCTTCAGATTCAAATTCAGATAAAAGTTTTTAGACAAAACACATTGCCCAGGAAGGCAATTTACATGACTCATTAGGGTTAACATAGCAAAGAGAGTTTGACATGTCTAAAATCTGCCCTTTTATGTCACCTACAGCATGCAGCCATTAGGGGGCGATGGCCCGGGGAATCAACCCTAGTTGCTCTCATTGGCTATTTGGCCCAAGTATGGTGGACCTGCAAACAAATGAATTGCTTTTGTTGTAGTATTGCTCTTTGTGAGACAATTTGGATTAAAGCACCTATACAAATGGCTAAATATGTAATTTGGTGCTCTGTTTAACTCTAAACTGAAGGCATTAAAAAGAGATAAATACAAAAAGAGGGGACTCAAAAAGTATAAATGATTTGAAGACTCAGAAACAGATTTTGGCATTACGAAAATGATCAAAACACAGTGAGGGACTCTCATCTGGCTAGCACTACTGACATTTAAAGCAAACAGTGACCTTTAACCTTGAAACACCCACTTGAAGAGCCTTGCATGTCCAGTTGTTGCCGAGCAGCTGTTTTGAATAGGTAATAACAAAAGGAATCCATGGAATTTTAATACAGATTTATTAGAAAAACTCCAGAGGAGCTGAATTCAGGATCTGCCTCTTCAAACAAGCATCAGTGGAGCAGAGTGCTCTGTATTTTATGTGATCTTCTCAAGTAATACAAGATATGTTAACTTAACTCACAAATGTTGTGTTTAATCACCAAAGACCAGTACACCAATAATAACCGCTACTCATTGATAAAATCATTTGTTTTTATCAGTTTATGGTGTTAAGCAACATCTTGCATGAAGCCAGTCATGCTGTAGCAACAAGTCTAAACACACTGTTCGTCAGCAGTATAGTGAAACTGATTTATCTGAATGACAGACCCTCTACTCGAATTTCAGCCAAAAAATAAACGTGATTTGTCTCTTGATAGACATGTTACTACAATAAAAGAGGAAAGTAACTACGAAAAAAACAAAAACAAACGTGCACTGTTGAGGAAGGAGGTTGTGTTCCTGAGAAGTGATTAAACAATTATATGGGCTATATCATGTTTCCAAGGAAACACAAACGTTCGGCTGAATTACAGGGTGGTTGTGTCAGACTGCAGTATTTCATATGAAAATGAGGGTAGTGGGATGAGCTTATTAAGTATTCCATTAAATAGAAACAAAAATAGATTAAAATGAGAGAAATCGACCTGTATTATTAGGAGTGTAATGCTTTACTAGGCTATTACTTGCAGACCCAATTTTTTTTAATACATTATATGAGAAAAGCATATACTGTATAATTTATATAAAACTTAGGATCAGACACATATATGGGGAGGGTTTAACGGAATTGGTTTATTGTTACACTACTTCGAGTTCGAAAGAAAATGAAATGTTTTTTTTACATGTTTATGCTGGAAAATAAAGAGTTGTATAACATAACACCACAGTTCCAAACATCAAAAGAGGTTATCATCGTTAAGACTGCTTATTATATCTCATTCATACCTTACATGGCTTGGAAACTGTCGTTGTGATAAACTGGATGTGCCTTGAAGCAGGGCTGTACAGTGCGACACGTGCTACGAAAAGATTGGTCTGTGCGATGAATAAATGTACCACTGTAGCACGCGTGCGATACCGTTTTGTAAACTCCGCTACTTGTGTGTTTGTTTTCATACATGATAAAAGTAGTTTTATGATATCACGATTTTTGATCGTGGATGATTTAATGTCTTCACGATCTGCTTTTTAAGAAATATGGTAGTATCGTGCCACAGCGCACATTCTAACAGCTGCAGTTCTGGCGCCTCAGTCCCAATACTGTAAAACTCGACGTACATTCACATCACATGTGTAATTCAGCGGTAGAGTTACACTCACAGGACACTGCACTTATTCGCATTCACAAAAGTTCATTATTTGCTCGTGCTTTAAAGCTTTGCCGGGTAAACATTTCATTAGCGTTCTGTTCTGACAAGATGCACTTTTTCTGAGCGCGTATACGTACGCCCGAAGCGCGCGCTCACTGTCAAACAGCGCCAAACTGGACTTTATCTTTTGCCAAATACACACGAGGTTTACATAAACACAGTTGGTTATGTTTAAAGTGAACGAAAACAGTTGAAAGAAAATTGGATTCGAGTTAACTGATGTCTGTTTCTAGTAGATGCGTGCTGGTCTTTAAAGTGACAGCACCTAAACATGCTGTCGCTTGTCCTTAAAGGGATAGTTCATAATTTGTCATGATTTACTCACTCTCATGTTGTTCCAAGTCTGTATTAATTTCTTTCTTGTGCTTAACTCAAAAGAAGATTTTGAAGAATGTGGGTATTAACAGTTGCTGGTCCCAATGACTTCCATAGTACGAAAAAAAAAAAAAAAAAATTAGAAGTCATTGGACCAGTTTTGTTACCCGCATTCTTCAAAAACTTTTATGTTCAACATAAACATCAGATTTAAACCAACTTGAGAGTGAGTAAATGATGACATCATTTTCATTTTTAGGTGAACTTATCCCTTTAATGTCAATAAAACAACAAAAGAGAAAATCACTCACTACTCTTGACTGAAGAACTTTAGCTTTAATGAGAATCAATGTATAATTTATACAGTGAAGTGTATATAGCGTTTTATTTTTATAATTGTTCATTACATTTCTTTCTTGAATGCTATACTGTTAAATACATCTCCTGTAGCTGAAAAAATAAAATAAAGCAATGTTTATTTCATTTGTATATTATGCTGTGTATCTTTGTTCTTATTTTTAATTACAAAGATAAAATATAATGACAAAGATTTTTTATCTAAATATCTGCCATTCTTTTTTATTATAGCCTATATTTTGCAACTTTGTAAGGCTTTGTTTTTAAAATAGGAAAATTAGTTTGGCTGTCTTGCTCAGTCACTTGCAAAATAGTAAAACCAACATGAAAAAGAATTGTGATAAAATCATGAATTGTGATTTTCCTGAAAACAATCGTGATATGATATTTTTGCCATATCGCCCACCCCTCTACTTGTGCTACAACTGTTTGGCCTGTGCTTTCATCCTCTGTAGCACTGTGCTATGTGCAAAAAAGTTGACGTACAGCCCTGCCTTGAAGCAATATCAGATTTGGTGCTCAGCCAAATCTGTCAGGTAAACATGCTAAGAGTTCCAAAGAAGAACCACAAAAGATTCTTAGGGCAGTGCAAGAGCTATGACACTAGTGTGTTCCTGAGAAAGGATTAAGTTTGATTCATTTGTATAGTATAGGCCTGCAGCATTTAACCCAGTCAAATGTTCACCCCAAAATGAAAATTTCCTAATAATTTACTCACCCCAATGCCATCCAAAATATCCATGTCTTTCTTTCCTCAGTGGGAGAGAAATTATGTTTTTTGAGGAAAACATTTCTGGATTTTTCCTCTAACAATGGACTTCATTGGTTACCATCGTTTTTAAGTCCAAATCAATGCAGTTTCAAAAGTCTTTGAAGTGTTTAAACGGGCTGTACACGATCACAGCTGAAGAAGAGGTTGTTATCGAGTGAAATGATAGGTCATTAAAAAATAAAATAATAATTTATAGACTTTTTACCTTCAATAGTTCGGATTGAGCTGATCAACAAACGGACAGGGAACTACGTCATCACGTTGAAAGGACACGCCGGCGCCGGCAATACTATTTGAACTACTATTCTAACATCATCAGAATGTTATTCATATACTATTCATATTCACATTCACTGAGTACTATTACTATATATATAATAGCAAACAATACTATTTGAACTATCCTCCTACGTACGGTCGCATTGTAAACAGTGGGGCGGTACTTCTGCCGGCGCCTGCGTGACCTTTCAATGTGATGACGTAGTTCCCTGTCCGTTTGTTGATCAGCTCAATCCGAACTATTGAAGGTAAAAAGTCTATAAATTATATATTTTTTTTGAAAATGACCTATCGTTTCGCTAGATAACAACCTCTTCTTCAGCTGTGATCGCGTACAGCCCGTTTAAACACTTCAAAGACTTTTGAAACTGCATTGATTTGGATTTAAAAACGATGGTAACCAATGAAGTCCAAGAAAAATCCAGAAATGTTTTCCGCAAAAAACATCATTTCTATCCCACTGAGGAAAGAAAGACATGGATATCTTGGATGGCATTGGGGTGAGTAAATTATTAGGAAATTTTAATTTTGGGGTGAACTAATCCTTTAATGCTGCAAACCAATAAATTGTTTCCAAAAAGTCTCCTTTAAAGCAATGAACCATATACAACACGATCATAAAGGTTTACATTTTATTTACGTAGTAAACAATTGTCTTTCAGTGCTCTTTAAAACCTCACAAGCTCAAGATAACAGAAGCATTCACTGATTTGAATATTTTAATAATTTAAGTAGTGGGCTCTAAAGTGACCATTTTATAAGAATAACGGGCACAAAAAAAATTATTATAAGGAAATGATGGGGTTCCATAGAAGTGACTTTTGAAAGGAATGTTTGAGGGTTCCTTGCAGCAGGATGAACTTTACAGTGGAACCAATAAATGGGCGGTGCTAGTGACGCTGACCCCGCCCCTTCTCTCAACCACTCCCACATATCTGATTGATGCTACTCTCAAGACAAGCAGCATTGAGATTTCGGCGACAGTGTTAGAGACTGAAAGATGTGTAGCTCCTGAAAAACATGCTGTCCTCAGAGCACGAGATGTTTCTGTTTGCTGGGGTAAAATCTAACTGAGGTCTAGCGAGAGCGTCGGTGGAATCCACTGTTAAAAGACGGATTGTACAAAAGCACGAGCGATCAGCGAGACTAGATTTGCACGCGCTGCTGTAGGAGATCAGTGGACGGCTGTCTGAGATCTATTCAACAACATTTCTTTGTTTCTCCGTGTAATTCCGGTTTTCTTTCGTCTTTAATATGGCGAGCGATTCTCCGGCTCGGAGTCTGGATGAAATAGACCTCTCTGCGTTAAGGGTAAGTTATGTGTCCTTCATTGAAGATGCTCATTGATGTGTTTTGGTGTTGCAGTTGCGCCGTAATGGCAGGTGCAACAATCACTACAATAGTAGAAATAGAAAATAACGGCTTAACGAACAGCAACAAGGCGTTTTAATTCCGACCAGAAGCGTTTTTCGTTTCTTGTTCAGTCGGTAAGGAGTCATTATGTGATCGACGCCTGGATTTATCAGATCAAATAACTGTTTTGTGAAACTTATTATTACAGATTATTGAAGAAAATGTCAACGAACTGATCCGGTTGATAAAATAACATTCCGATTATCATGATATCGCAGTCTAATGAAGCCTATACAGGCATTTATTTGGCATTGTTTGTGTAGGCTACATGTTGTACTAGGCTAGTCAGTCCTATTAAAGTAGCCTATTCGCATGCCTGGTTCTCCCATATGTTTTATCAGGACTTTTATGAATCATGATTAATAAGAATATCCGAGATGAGGAAAATAGATTTTTTTTTTTTAGAAGTATAGTTCAAAACGCCGAGTTATTAAAAATGCAGTGCTTGTGTGGCTATGCTGATTTATTATAGTATTTTTGAAGCGAATTTTTTTGCAGTCATCAGTAGGCTACTAGTTATTTTCTCTGCACATTGAATACACACAGCACAGTATGACTAAAGAAAGCTTAGTGATCATTTTCCAAAAACTTTTTAAACACTTTTTTTTAAATCAATATAAATTTTAGCCATGCACATGAAGGTTTTTTTGGGGGAGGTTTTGTAGATTTTATTTTAAATAAGCCATTTGACCTGAATACAACATGTTCTCATAAAAAGGTCCAAATTCTTGTCACATGACAACAAAATGGCTTCCTGCATGTTGGATATGGCACACTGACTTTGAGACATTTTCAAGTATGAGTCATATTTTTAAACAAAATTGATTCAATGCTTCAGTTTTTTTTTTTTTTTTTTTTTTTTTGGACTACTACACTACCAAGACACCTTTAATTTACCCAACAAAAAACATCACAAGCGATTTAATTCTGGTTCAGAAATTGAAAACGCATTCATCACAGCAGAGCAATTGCATTGTAATTGTATTTAATAATAGTACAATTTAGTAATAGATCTCAACTAGTAGCACATAATTTACTCATATCTTTTATTCCACTTTTCGTTCAATGGAAACAAAATTGAACTTGCTGTGTGCTGTTGTAGGATCTATCTGTCCAGCCGGGAAACTGTGTGCCATATGCATGGCTTGATAAATGCTCAAATCCTTCGTAATGCCACCAAATTACTCCCAGCATGTTTTCCTGCGACTTCTGAGTGGATAAACTGGGTTACTTCTTAACAAGGCTCCGGTTTTATGTGTCTCTCCTCGGATTATAAAAACTGTGTCAGTCTGTCTAATTGGTGTGAGTGCGTATGTGCGTTGTCCTGTAGCTCAGCTGGTTCAACATGCCACCAACACATCTTTAGATCATGGGTTTTGGTTAAAGGTAAATGCACTGTCATTCTTATTAGTTAGCCTAGTTATACACGTCTGCTAAATTCATACAATTAAGGGTACACTACACAACAACCATGTACTAAAATCAGAAAAGTTCTTCCTATGCATTTCTTTGCGTACAGACGACACCATTGATAAAACAATCCCGTTCACACGGATCCGTGGAAACGACTAAAAATGCTGTATTATGCGTGCCAGGCCAGTAGTTGGCGGTGTTTCTATGTAAAGAAATGTTACACGCCTATAGACTGAACACAGAATGTGCATGAAATCACTTTTTTTTTTTCTCTCACAAATTTGCTTTATTTTGTAGTTTATACTAAGACGATAATGCTTCCTTTAAAAAAACAACAACAAAAAAAAACTTGCACTATAAATCCTGTTTTGAAAAGTTTATATTTTCAGGCCCCCAAAACGCTAATATCTTGTAAGTGAACTGCCATTAGTTGAAAACGGTGTCGTGTAAACAGCCCCTAAGTGTGAAAATATGTACTGTATAGCCTATGTTTCATGACGAATGTATCTGATAAATAAATTGGACAAGATAAAAGTGGTTGGGCAGTTTAAAAAGATGCCCATATGGTGAGGCACAGTTTCACAGCAGTCATAAACCAATTACCCTGTGTGCTGTAGGATCTAATGAGCTAAAGGGATGCCCGTGAAGTGCTCTCATTTCTCTGCTCGTGAGGGTAAGTAGCGCGTGGGATGGAAAGATTACTGCAGATAGCCCTTTGAGTGCTTTTGATTTGGACATCCATTGTGTCTGGTGCATTAGCTGCACCTTACTGCCTTCTCACACATGGATCTGTTTGCACATCCATGCATTGACACTACAAATCACATGGCGCCCCAGATGTCGCTCACATTTTGAATGGGATTAAGTGTTAATCTCTGTTTTATACTAGCCCTGCACTCTGCCCTTCACTGAGGCAAGGTGATATGTAGCTCCTCGCTTTTCACACCATCCTATGGAGGAATTGAGTTTTAAAGGCCGCTCACGTCACTTCCTGACTGTCACTTTCCATCGGCAGAGCAAATGCAGATTGTTTTTAAAAACACGCCTGATGCTTTGTCTTGGTTTAGACGAAACAGACATTCAGTTTCTGATGCAACCTTATTTTTGCTGTCTGTCCAGAACCCTCATTAGATGTTTGTTTATGAAATATCAGACTTGCATCTGGAAATCAATCCTTTGCTTTTATCTTCCCGTTCATTTAAATACAGTCCGTTGAGTGTGCTTTCGCATGTTGTGTTTGAGCTAGAAGGGAAATAGGTCACCCAGAAGCAGAGCGCTGACGTGCAGTAGTGGGGAAACATTTCAGTGCAGCACATGCTCAGATGGGCCATTCATAAACACTCTCTCTGGCACAGAAGAGGAGGTCTGTGTCCCACATACATGGGAGCGATGTTTGGCATCACCTGGTCAGCCTCACCTAGTCCTGAGGGACGACATCTGAAAATGAGCTTCTGTGCTCTGACCACAAACCTTGAAATGAGATCCGTGCCCTTTCTGTTTGTTGTTTGGCCATTTTTAGCTCCAAACACAAGTAGCGAGGACCTTGGTTTGTCAAAGGGGTCATGTACCGCACGGCGCCTGTGTTATTAGGCTTGGTTTTGATGCAGGTCACCAGAATAACCTTCGTTCACCCAAAATTAATGAGGTAGTGTTTTTCTCGATGCAGACAAGGTTTATTTTATCATGGGTTTGACAGGCCTGTGGGTTTAGAAAGAGGTTCTGTTCAGTCAGGCGTATCAAGACTCAAGGTTAAGTTCTTTTAAATAGGAAATGGGTAGGCTAAATGACATGATGCTAATCTGTTATTTTATTAACGGGGGGAGGGTTAAAGAGTAAAAAAAATGATAATGAAGAAAATTTACATGTTCATAAATAAAAAAAGTCATGTGGTGTGACCAACATGCATTTTTGCTGAAAAAAGTATGACACTGAAGTAATGATGCTGAAAAATCAGTTTTGCCATCACAGGAATACATTTAATTTAAAAATGTATTAAAATAGAAAACTGTTATTATAAATTTTAATAGTATATGATGTTTTACTGGATTGTTGATCTAAATCTTTTAAAAACATTAAATCATACCAACCCCACATTTTTGAAGGGTAGTGTGTTTAAAAAGGAAAATGATGATTAGGCTAAGACGTGACACTCTCAGGTGTTCACTTGAAATTCAATAACATATTAAACCAACATAACAAAGTACATTTCAATGAACTTGCCATCTGTGTTTAATGAGGTTTTTTTTTCAATATAACCTAGCCTATATAAATATTTTTTCCTGTTCTTTATAGTGGACACTATTAAATGTCACAGACCCATTTATGATGAAACTGCTTGAATGGATCTACGACGCTTACTGGGATTTGCTTTTTTTTTTTTTTTTATGGCTTGGAGTTAGGCCTTAAGATCCTGCTTTCATTCACACATCCTCGCAGTTAGTCTTTGTGCGTTCCCTTCATTCAGCAGCTCAGTGGGTTGAAGGAATAGTGCTGGGCCCAGCACTGTAAGGGCCAGGTGGTGCACCATCTGCTTCGTCCTCAACTGACTTCCGTACACTGATCTCCATGTGCAAAAGTGTAGGAGAGAGGTCTAGATCATACCTGTGCTCCTCAAAGAGCAGCAGTGACAGAAGACAGCATGGGGTCTGGGTGTGTGTGTATGTGTTTTTTTTGAGCGCCTCTGTTGTTTGTGTTGTTAGTCACTTTCTGTCACACCCTGGCACTCCAGCTGCATTCCATTCTATGCCATTCAGCCTTAGGATGTCTTGTACAACATTATTTTTTATATACGTGGCGCACCAAGAAAAGAACACGTGTAGTTTCTGATGATGGGCTGAACCGCCAGTTCTTGCAAAGCCACATCAAGACACTTAAACTGTGGGGTGCGGGGAGCCGTCTCACCCCTTGCCCGGGATGCTAGTGCTGTAGTTGAAAGTGCTTGTGGGTTTTTGGGTTTTGTGTGTGCAGTTAGCCCGTGCCCTGAAGCGTTAGCTGTTCTGAATCTCCCCTCCCATCCTCCATCTTTCCGCCGCTCTGCCCTCCAGCAGACGTCCGCTGACCCATTTCCTGTCTTTACACAAGAGCAAATGTACACTTTCATTTAGTTTCAATTAGCTAGATGTATAACCTTTTTTATGGTATGTTTAATAGACTGGCACATCTGTTTGCATCTGACCTATTTACACCTTGAATTAAGATTAATCTCAGATGACGAGACTCTGTTTACATCTGGTAGTCACATGAGTCTCAATTGTGTCTACTGTGACTGATTGTGTTCCTGTGCATGACACTTACTACATCATTCAGTTGTTGCAAAAACGTTGTATTTTAATTTGTGCAAATGTGCCGTTTTAGTCAGAATACTCATTTATCTCGTTTTAGTCTAGCTCCTATTAACTGTATTGGATATGCTTCTTAAGATATGTGCCACTGCATGTTGATATCAGACATATTGAAGTATATATCACTTGTTGACTGTTAAGTGGTCATGGTCTCATAGATTTCCTTACATGGTTTAAGAAAATGTGACCGTCTATTGTGTGTGTTAATGTGCTGTCATTAGCAAATGTTTGTAGATTAGTAATGTGTGGTTTATTAGGGAATTTCTATTAGTTTTTCAATCAGATTGTTTATATTTTTAATGCACTTAAAAGCAGTGGTGGTAGAAGTACACAAATCAAGTACTTAAGTAAAAGTACTGATACCTTAATACAATATTACTTCAGTAAAAGTACAATGTACTCATTTTCAATTTTACTGGTAACACTTTACAATAACGTCTCATTTGTTAACATTAGTTAATGTATTAACCAACATGAACTAACAATGAGCAATACATTTTTTACAGTATTAATCTTTAATGTTAGTTAATAAAAATCCATTCTATAATAATTTGTTAGTTCACAATGCATTAATAATGTTAAAAAATACAACTTTTATTTTAATTTCATTCTTAGTTCATGTTTAAACTAAGGTAGCTAGCTAATGTAAAGTGGAAAGTACAGATTTATTTATTTATTGATTTGGGGTATAATGTACTAGACACACAGATAGATCTTAAATAGGTTACAGCTCAGTCTGACATTATGAATTTAAGTAGCCACTAGCCAATAAGGAAGATTATTCAGACACGCTTTATTTTATTACTAAAACTTGTCATACACTGATAACAACCCTAATAAATGTGTTGACAAATAAACATAGCCTACAATATAAAAACAGATGTCACAGGATAAAATGTTAACATTCTAAGAAGAAAACTATGCAAAGTTGCAAACATACTAATTTGATATAATTTTTAACTGCTACAGCTGCGGGGAAGCTGCACGGTCATTAATTTGCGTTATTAATTGTATTTAATTTAGTTTTTACATAAAACCTACAGGTTTTCCGTTCAGACGGTAATACGTGGACGTTACATTCAAGCATTTCATGCTTAAACAGCTCGCCCTTTTACAGTAGATTTAGTTCACAAACAACTGACAGTCATGACCTAAAGATTTTCAATTACAATAAAAAATCCTAATTTCGGCATTAGTAACTTTGGCACCATCATCAGCCGCGTGTGCACGCAAAGCTCAGAGGATCTCCCGTTCTTGGCTCATTTTGAGTCAGACTTGTGAATTCAGTCAATTGTTGACTAGAGACTCGATCTGACAATCAGTAAGTTGTTTACTGGAAAACAGATGCAATAGGATTGGTCTAATTCACAAATGAATCGGTCAGTGTGATTTGCGAATCGATTTCAGAGGTTAACTGAAAAGGATCAGCTCATTCACGAATCAGACACCGCTATCGCATCTCTGAGCAGATGATTATTTCTTCAGTTTAAAGCATTCAAGTCAGAACCATAACACTGAAGTATAAACAACTGATAAGAATGTAAATGTGTACCTTGAAATGCAATGTAAGTCACTTTAGATAAAAGCGTCTGCCAAATGCATAAATGTAAACAACACCAAAAAATGATATTGTGAACAATAAATCCAAATAACTACATTTGAATTCAAAATTATGATAATTACAAGCAGCTTTATGCACCGTATCAATCTATATTCATTTAACGATGTCCATATGTTACAGAAATTACGACTGATTTACCAAAGAAGAAATGTGCTGAACAAACAAATAAAAGACATTTAATTTAGTATTAGGATCCTTTATAATGTAATGTTATTTTTAGTCCACTGATGCTGTATCGCTCTTCTTTCCTTTCCTCTCATCTCAGTAACGCACCAGTGGGCAGGGCCAAAGATGCGATGATGTAGAAATAGGCGCGAGTCGTTTTTGGACTGAGGAAGCTTTGAGTTCTGTAACTTACAGGATGCTTGTACTACACTGACCTCTTGCATGTCAAAAGATCAAGGAAAATTTGATCTCTCAATTCAAGTCCTCCTACATTTATTTCCTACTGAATATTCTGTTCTTTCTTAAATGCATTGCAGATAACTGCTAAGTTTTAAGGACAGTTCACTAATTATGATCTCTGTTAATTGATCTTTTCTCTCTCATTACACACTTCTTTACATGGCTCTTAAGTGAATAGTAACTGAGATGTCACTGTGAAGTGTAACCTCTTATGAGTTTTGAATAAGAGAGTGACTCTCTTAATATGCTGTAATCAGCAAACTAGCACATTTTTGTGTAGTGTTTTGCACTGACAATTTTATTCTTCGTTGCATTAGAAAGAAAATTCACTAATGTAAGTGTTGATCTGGCACGCTTTGAAGTGAGGCAGCACTTCAGACTTGTGCTTGAGATCATTGGCATTGGCAGCATAGGATGTTAGCACAAATAGATTCCTGCCTACCTTGATTGGAGCAAGCTTTGGCGATCGAGATGGGATTTCAGAGCCAAAGGTTTATGCTATCACTGTGGTATTGATCAGCGGTTCAGCGGACTTCACTCTCTCGGGGTGCCGTGTATTGATGTCAGAACCATCTTCATTTGCCTTCTACGTGACTCATTGGCCTGTGGACGCTGAAACATTGCTTGATCCTCCTTCCACAGACAGTATTATTTTATGGTGCATCAGATGTTTGGTAGCAAGAAATGACAAATGAGTTGAGAGGTCTGTGGGCAGATTGTGCAAGTGCTCTTTACAGGAGTCATTAAAGGAGAACTCCGGTCAATTTTAACATTGAGCTCATTTTTTTGTAAATTGGAGTGCTGTCAGTACAGAGAACAACAACAAAAATCGGTGTTACCTACACCTTATCATCTTTTTAAAATTTGCACCCTGTTGACTTCAATGGGGCAAGTTTTAAACCTGCTTTTAGCCTCTTAACATCCTTGATGTGTCATTACAAGTGCCTAGCCATGTGAGTGATTCCTTCAGAGTGAACACGGTGAATCTGACTGCAGTAGATGTGAAAGATATTAATAAAAGTGATGTTAATTCAGCCAGCGCACATACCTGTATTTTCTTCCTGTTTTCGGTCGAAGTCCACAGTAGTCGATTGTCGAGTTCTCGCGCATAGGTTTAGTTACCTATGATCACGCGCGTGAACTCGGCAATCGACTACTTTGGACTTCACCCGAAAAACAGGATGTAAACAGGTATGTGCGCTGGCTGAATTAACATCACTTTTATTAATATCTTTCACATCTACTGCAGTCAGATTCACCGTGTTCACTCTGAAAGAATCACTCACATGGCTGGGCACTTGTAATGACACATCAAGGATGTTAAGAGGCTAAAAGCAGGTTTAAAACTTGCCCCATTGAAGTCAACAGGGTGCAAATTTTAAAAAGAGGATAACACGGTGTAGGCAACACCGATTTTTGTTGTTGTTCTCTGTACTGACAGCAGTCATTACAAAAAAATGAGCTCAATGTTAAAATTGACCGGAGTTCTCCTTTCATAACTTGCATATTTGTGTGCGTACACGCTTGCATAAAATTTAATTGCTTTGTTTTTGACATGTCTGTCAACTGTCTTGGAATTTCAGAATTTGTTTTTATGACAAACCGTCAACAGCAAGTTTTAAAGGATGTTTCACTCCAAAATGAAAATTCTGAAATTGACTCAACCTTATGTGAATCTAAGGTTTTCCATTCATGTTTTTAAACACAAATTATGATTTTTTTTTTTTTCAACTGAGACTGAGAGATTGAAAGTCCATTCCAACAAATTTCTGACTCTTCAAAAAGTTAATAAAAAATGTTGTAAATTTAATGAATTCATATGAATCAAGTGGTTTAATCCAAGTCTTTTGAAGAGATATAATTGCTTTATGACAAAACAGATTTAATTTAGGGTTTTATTCATATAAACATTGATCAACCCATGGACCACATCACATTACAATATTTTTTTAACAGTCAAATTTTTAGGGATATAGACTTTCAGTGGAGAGACATCTCTCAGGTTTAATTAAAAATATTTTCATTTTTGTTTTGAAGATTAACTAAAGTATTAGCCTATGGGTTTGGAACAACATGAAGGTGAGTAAATGACAATTTTCATTTTTGGGTGGACTAACCCCTTTCAAAATTCCATGTAAAAGGGATTGTTGAATGGCAAGAAGTAGCTCATTTATAAAGTATTAAATTCACTGTATTATCCAAAAATAGACATTAAGAAAAAATGGAATGTCCGGGTGTGTTTGTTTGTACACATCCCCGCACAAAATCCGTATTTTTGCTTATTTTGTCACTCGTCAACTATATCTGCTGTGGTATAGCAAAATACGAACTATATATAATCTGCATGAATAAAAGTGTGTTGTGCTCACATGTGCCTGGGCCTCAGCTCTTTCCCTCGGCATATCAAATATGGATGTAGACCGATAGTTTTGTGTGTGTGGCAGAGGAATTCAGGCATTATGAAATGCTTGGAGCAAACAACGTCTATTGTAATCCAGAGCCAGAGTCAAGCAGACTGATCATCCAGAAAATGAAGAGAAAAGAGAGAGATTGTGGACACTCCAAACACCTGCTCTGAATGTTTAAAATCAGCTGCACCTCTTCCATATAAACTCTGATGCATGATGCTTTAAAGCGATAGCTCACACAACAATGAATACTGTCGTCATTTACTCTCACCCTCTTGTTGTTCCTAACCTGTATGACTTGCTTTCTTAGTGGAATAATTTTTTTTATTTTCTGAAGACCGTGCTGCTCAGTGGTCACTCCTTTCTGTGCAATGGGAACTGAAGCGTTCAAGCTTAAACAAATAAATACATGAAGTGGTCCACGACTCATGGACTCTATTCCAAATCTGACAGACTGAAATTATTTATTGAAAATCTTCCTTTCCAGTTAGCCGTTAAACCACGAACGGATAATTGATTCAGTGAGCCAACTCAGGAACAGAATAGTTTGATTCGTCCAAATCATTTTCAGAATTTTGTGAACCGAGTGATTCTTTGAAAAAGTCCAACAGTGAACTGAAAAGAATGATTAATTTATTGGACCTTAAAGGGATAGTTCACTTTGAAATAAAATTTTGGTATGTTTTAGCTTACCTCAAGGGCATCCAAGATGTAGGTGTCTTTTTTTCCGCAGTAGTTTCAATTTTGATATTTTTAGGTCAAACCGTTCTTGTCTGTCAGTCATTTCATGCAGGTCTATGGATACTGTCTCAAAGAGCATGCACAAAGTCCAAATTAAAACAATTCCCCATCGTCCAAATTAAACAATTCCCCATCTTAAGTACACATTGATGGCCTAAGACACGAAACGAGCGGTTTGTGTGAGAAAACGAACAGTATTTATATCGTTTTTAGCTCTTATAACACAGCCGCGTCCAAATGATCTGAGGGCTCGGGCGGGTATAGATATATACACTAGACGTCGCCTTGGCTACTGCAGTTCATTGGAACGAAACCGTAGCCAAGCGACATCTAGTGTATATATCTATACCCTCCCGCGGGCGGGTATAGATGTATACACTAGATGTCGCCTTCGCTACTGCAGTTCATTGGAACGAAACCGTAGCCAAGGCGACATCTAGTGTATATATCTATACCCGCCCGAGCCCTCAGATCATTTGGACGCGGCTGTGTTATAAGAGCTAAAAACGATATAAATACTGTTCGTTTTCTCACACAAACCGCTCGTTTCGTGTCTTAGGCCATCAATGTGTACTTAAGATGGGGAATTGTTTAATTTGGACGATGGGGAATTGTTTTAATTTGGACTTTGTGCATGCTCTTTGAGACAGTATCCATAGACCTGCATGAAATGACTGACAGACAAGAACGGTTTGACCTAAAAATATCAAAATTGAAACTACTGCGGAAAAAAAGACACCTACATCTTGGATGCCCTTGAGGTAAGCTAAAACATACCAAAATTTAATTTCAAAGTGAACTATCCCTTTAACAATTTGCTCTTATAGGATTTTAATGAATAACAGGGTTTGGGACATATTATGACTGTGAGAGCTTATGAGTTTAAATTTTTGGTTGAACTATCCATTTAATACAGAGTTGTGGTAGCTGTTCACGCTTTAAATGTTGCAGAAGTGGCAGTTACAAGGGGAAAAAGTTTGGACATTTGCATAGGCTAATATTTAACTCTAGCGGTTGCTGCTGGTTTTCCTTGAGTTGCATCAACCGTGTACATTAGTTTCTGTTGTGCCTCCGCCTCTATAAATAAACACCTTTCAGGCTGTCTTTCCCTTCCACTCAGCATAGTGCTGCCAATGTTAGTTGTCTGTCAGGCAGGTCAGTTGGACGGTGGGAACCATAACCCGGTATTCTGCTCATGTTTGCTTGAACAATAGAAACCTGAGGGATGTGCAAGGTTATTAACTCCTCTCTGCCCATCACACTCTCACTGACAGTTTGCACGTCGCTGAGCCTTTTTTTTTTTTTTTGAACCAAGATTGGAAGGTAGGGGGAATGTGCATTCTTCCTCTCTAAGAAGCAGGAAGGAGAAATAAAGAGCGAAACACATTTCCATAGACATTGTGACTGACATGTCTGCTGATGCAGCCGGAGAAAAGGGCCGTCCTGACAGTCTTGTCAGACAAAGCACAGGCCCAGCATGAGACGACTGAGGTGAAGGAGAGAGGGAAAGAGCCATGAGACCTCTGTAAAGAGAAGGGCTGAGTAAGGAAAATAGTCAAGACACCAGCTGTAGAATGAAACTATTAACCACAATAAATTAAGGTGTGTTCTTTAGCATTCACCTATATAAATATATATATTTATCATTCAAGGCGAGTTGTCATCTAGGCTAGATCAAGAGAAAGCTTGAAGTGGGTTAATGCCCCCCCCCCCGCTTGGTCTACTCATTGTCAGCGGTCAGTGTCATGCGATCACAGTTCCCCCATGCCTTTGATATGGTTCGATTTGGGATTGTGATCTGCTTAAGAGCTTCTGCTACAAATGGCAGAAGCTCGTACAGACAGACATCTTTCAGCATTGACAATGAAGGTTGTTGAAGCAATTTCAACTAAGCTCTTTGTGTTGAGGCCACCTTGGCGTGAAATGGAGTTTGGGAATGGCCATAAACACGATTTCTTTTCCCTCTGATGTAATGGGAACAACCAGCAGCCACTCAGAATTGATAGATCCAGTTTTTACCCTGAGGGATACTACCTTGAACGGCTAATATTACTCTAAATAGTGCAATTTAAAAAATTCCATCTACTAATTTTGGGTAATATCAATAATCATCATTAGATGAGCTATTTCTGTCTAGAGCCTGGTCTAAAAAAACAAATCAACGGAAAAAGAATAATTCTGTTGAATTAGTGCTGGCAGCACACCAGAGAGGAACGGGGTCAACACGTTGACTGAATTATCTAAGAAAGCACGTCTGTTGATGTGGATTTAGGTGTTGCCAGAACAGAAAATGCAGAATGGGAACCTGCTGATAAAAGCATTGTTGGGCATTTATGCAATATCTGACTCCTCTTTTTCTCACATCTCATAGGTTGTTTTGTGGCACTGGTTTCCCAATGGCCTCACATTCTCGGCTAACAGACAGGCCACATTTCCGATCAATTTAACATGTAGTTTCACAAGTGTTGTTGTGTGAACTATCTACGGTTGGCAGCTTGTGTGAACTTGCTTTTTGCAAGTCAGCATAAGGACAAGATATTACTCATCTCCAGACTGCCAAACCACGTACTCTCCATCAGCGTTTTTGTGTGAATTATAAGCTGCGTTTTGATTCTCAAGAATTCTACATATTGTGCAATGTTTATATATATATATATATATATATATATATGTATATGTGTGTGTGTGTACATATGTGTATATATGTACATACATACACACTAGGGGTGTAACGGTACACAAAAATCACGGTTCGGTACGTACCTCGGTTTTAAAGTCACGGTTCGGTTTATTTTCGGTACAGTAAGGGAAAGAAATGCAAACATTAAACTGCAGGTTGTTTATTACTATAAACTTTTTTTAACAAGTTGTTTACACTTTTTTAAACACTTTTTAATAAAATATAATAAAATAGATATAAAATAAAAAAAGAATAAGAAATAAAATACTGCTGCAAAGTTCTCCACTAAATAAAATACTCTCAGTCTCAAACCAATATCACATAATAAAATATAATGAAAAATATAAATAAATAACTATGATTACAGTGCAGGAACAGAAAATAGCCCTATATTAAAATAATATTAAACAAATATATTAATGTATTATTATTTTTCAATAATCAATCAACAATCAATTTACGAAATTTTTTTCCACTTTTTTAATAATTATCAAAATAAAATATAGTCCAAAGCTATAGTACAAAGCTATTATTACCAGAGCATGTGATCAGAGCAGGTCATTTTACCATTGTTGCCAGCATGACTATACCAGCTCAGCAAACAGAAATCGAAGTTACTACTGAGAAATTTCACCTTATTTGAGCGGACTTTGCTTTTCCAGTGCGTGATCGGTACATGATTGGAGTGTTTGGGCCGTTAACGACAGAGCAGAACGCGCAGCGCAAACACGGACTCGAACATTGAGCAGAGAGCGCAGCGGGCCGACACACACACACACACACACACACGCGCGCGCGCGCGCACGCCACGGAACGGAGAGTGCGGCGGCGCACACGAAGCGGAAAAGCTTTTTTTCGCCATGCAGTCTATTTCATTGTTACAGTGACGACGGGTAAAACCGGTAAAACCAGAGAATGTCTAATAGGAAAAAACATTAGAATCAGCTGCAGGGCGGGATTTGCGCTGAACGCGGAGACTTCCGCCACTTAATATGTTCGTGTGGAAACACGAAAATGTACCTATGTTCCGCACACAAAATATTGCATTCAGTCATTCGGTACACACGTGCACCGAACCGAAAGCCCTGTACCGAAACGGTTCGGTACGAATACACGTACCGTTACACCCCTAATACACACATATACACACACACACACACACACACACGCACATATAGATTTTCATATAGCATAATGTCATAGTTAAAGTTTAATTGATTTATAGGCCTGAGATATATATACACACACACATGCACATATATGCACATATATGTATATATTTTATATATATATAAAATACACTAGCATTCAAAAGTTACTCTTTGACAGCGATGCCATTGAACTTTCATTTTGCAGTAGCTCTGTATATTTTAAAGACAACATTTTAAAGATGGCTTGCGCACATGTTTCTCTGGCGCATAAGGTCTATTAAGACCAGGGTATGTGCGGTCTTGAAAATGAGTCACATTGTGTGTAACACCACCCATGTATGATGTGACGGTTGATTTTTGTCTGAGTTTGAAGTCTCACCGTCTGTCAGTAGTTCTCACTGGAGCGGTAACAACAGAAAACATCCATACACACAATACTGATTTTATCCTTAGAGCAATGTCATCTCTAAAGATATCACTCCCTTTTCACCGTTTTATTGTAACCGCTTTCTGTCGGACAACGGTTGGTGATTGTGAGCAAGCTTTTGAGGTTTAGGGTCACAAACTCAACCAGGTGGTGTTTGGGTGAAGAATGGCACAACAATATGGCTTGTCCTTTCTGTCTACATTGACCCTTTATTTTGTGTTTTTTTTTATTTAGGTGTTAGATGGAGTGTTGGATTTGAATCTCACACTTGGTTGGGTGCTGCTCATGAGAGATTGTACACAGCAACAGTTGTGTGATGGAGGACACCAGGGGTTTTTGTGTTTGTGTGAGCTGAGAAGCAATTAACTTGCTGCTGGAAACAGTGTGTTGTTTATTAAAGTCAACATGGAATCACAGTTTATTTACTTGATATGTGTTCCTGTTGTTATTGTGAATGATTCATCAGTGCACATTGTAATAAAACAAACTGTCTCCATTTATTTGCTCTGCCTCTGCAACAACTCTCCTTTCTGGGTGATGTCAAGTCTTACTTTTTAACCCTTCCTCTACTAATAAATATGAAGTCCATGCCCCCCATCTTCAATTAGGTCCTGATAGATAAAATCCTTATTTTTTGTAAAAAAAAATTTATTAATACTTTTTCACTGTAGATACAGGACATTATGTAAAATGAGTTGCGAATAAAGAAATGTCACAAATACCTCGATTATGCAATCAGAGTATTATTGACACGTGTGCTTGTACTTTTGCTGACCATAAACTCTGCTCTTTTTAGGATCCTGCAGGAATATTTGAGCTGGTGGAACTCGTGGGCAATGGCACATATGGTCAGGTGTACAAGGTAAGAAACTTTCATTTTATTTTTGTAAATAATCACTTTTCCATCATTTTTGTTTGCACATCGTGGTTCCCTTATGCTTGGGGCCCAGTGAGGCTACCAATTCAACTCTGCGTGACACGGTCACCATTGACTTTTATCAGAATGGAAGAGAGCTGCATCAATGGTCTGCTTAACATACTCTTTTTTTTTTTTTTTGTTCCACGAAAGAAAGTCCTACAGGGTGAGGTTGATTTTTGGGTGAACTTTCCCTGTAGCCCAGAAATGAGCTGGGGGATCTCCAGAGTATTAAACAGTTCAGTCAGACCAGGTCCTTGCACAGCCCACCAGAACAGCATGTGGCCACAAAGCTGCTCCATGCTGCGGAACCAGGACATATGCTGGGGAGGAGGAGGAGGCAAGAACGAAGAGAGGGGTGGCCATGAGATAGTGGGGGAAGCAGTGGAGGAAGAGAGATGAGAGTTGGCTCTATGCCGGAGTTAGCAGATAGAGCCTAAAAGAAGTTCTTTAGTGGGTGGAATGTGATAAGAGAGTGTCTGATGTGCATGCGTCTATCTTCGCCTTGAAGCTGCAGACAGACACACACGTTAACAGATTTGTGGAGCAAGACGATCTGTGCTCAGACGGGGGGGGGGGGGGGGGTGAATCTCTTCCGCTCTGCTGCTTTCTGCTTTTCTTCTGTCGCTCCAGTTTGCCCTTCACGTCTCAGACATGCACAGCAGGACTGAGTGCACAGGTGTGCGAGGATGAACCTGGGTTGGTGTACTATAAGCACATCTCATCCACTTCAGCTACACCTTTCTGCACTATCGTTAATGTCCCTTGCTTTGGATCCATACGGCACGGGGAATTATTTTACCCTAACTGTTAAAATGAGATCGACAAGGCCTACTGGAAGTGAAGGTCATTCAGTCCTTGTGTTTATGAAGGTAACTGCAAAATGCCATCAGTCCATCTAGTCAGTTTTTGAAAGTAAGAATGGCATGATGATTCAGGGGCTGTGTGAGAGGGATTCGAACCTGTTCATGAAACTATCACTTACCCAATTGAGCCGGTGCAGCATTTATACCATTGATACAGTTTGCATTAGCGTAGAGTTTCTCTTGAAAAGGGATGTCCAATCCTTCTCCTGGAGGGCCAACGTCCTTCAGAGTTTGGCTCTAGCACACCTGCTTGCATGTTTTAGTAATCCTAAAGACCTTGATTAGGTTCAGGTGTGTTTAATGTAGGCTGGTGCTGGTGACCCTCCAGGAGCTGGATTGGACAACCCCTGCTTATAATCAAACAAGGGGTCATGCAAAGTCGGTTTAAACACCTTTTCAATTTTATTTCATTTTGAGTGCCAAGTTATTGGTTGGAAATGTGACTTAGTAAAGCAGGGGTAGCTCCTGGATCCTGCAGAGTTCAGCTCCAACCCTTATCAAATACAGCTAAACTAGCTAGTGAAGGTTTTCAGAATTTTCTTGAAAGTAACAGATAGGTGTTGGAACTGAAGTCTGCCGGAAGGTAGACTTCCGTGAGCAGTGTTGGCTACCCCTGTAGTAAAGAAATCTGTTTAGATTATGGGTAGCTAACCTTGTTCCTGGAGGGCTGCCCTGCAGAGTTTAGCTTCAGCCCTAATCAAACATGCCTGAACCCACTAATCCAAGGTGTTCAGTATTATTTGAGATTAACAGGCAGGTGTATTACAGCAAGTTTAGAACTGAAGTGTGCAGAAAGGTTGTCCTCCCGGAGCAGGGTTGGCTACTCCTGGTTCAGACACTTAATTTTAAAACTGTCGCTAAAACTAGCAGAATTTTTCAGTTTAGCCTCAGGGCAGGTGAAGTTGTCGCCAGGGCAAGTAAACATTTATTAAAAGGTTGTTGGCTCAGAAAACCTGATGCTAACATGTATTGTCCTATTGTTTTGAGATTGTATGCTGTGTAAGAAAGTGTAGGACGGTCATTTCGGCTGTCCACAGGCAGTCGATGTAAGATCTGCCTGGTGAGACACAACCTCCAGTGAGCACCTTTCATCATCTCATTCATAATAGAGCAGCAGCAGCTCCTCCAGTTCTTGGAAAGACAAGTCCGCAGACGTATCCCTGAGGTCTGACTGTCACCACCTTTCCTACACTGAGACTGCATTTTGGTGTGGGTCACTAATTCCATTCTGTCACATCCAGTGACAGACAACCATCTCTGTTTTTCCCCTTCCTCCATCTCTGTCTGTCTTTTTATCTGAGACTCACAAATATACTGGTTGGTCAGACAGGATCTGATATAGCTGAATTGCATGCTACTTAATAGGTTTATAGTTGTTGTCTTTTTATAGACCCTGTCTGTTCATAGCTTATACTATGCCTCTTTTTTTCCTCTTAGCTCAAGTTCACCAGGACAGCTGTAGTTAGCGGTCTCAAAGAAAACTAAAAATGGGACAGCAATTTATTATCCTGAGTTAGGCTGACGGAGTTCAAATATTGGGAGACCAAAAAAAAGCATATATTTTACAGCAACGGATGATGATGATGATTTATTATTATTATTATTATTATTATTATTATTATTATTATTTATTTTATTTTATTATTATTTCTTTGTTTTTAAAGTCTCCTATTTTTCCCCTCACATCTCAGGATGAGTCCTAAAGATATCAAAATAAGAGATCTAGGGTTGTATGTCTCATTTCATGGCTTTTATGGGTGCTCACAAGCACCCTCATACCCTTTTACATAGCTCTCAACAGTGCTGTCTACTTAGGCCTGCTGCCCTGTCCAAAGTGTCGACACAGAAGAGGCTTTAGGTCCCCACTTGGATCAGGACCCTTGAAGGAGAATTGAGGTTTAGTTGATGTTGAGGAGTTTGTTTGCCTTAAGATTTTCATTTCAGCTCTGCTTGGGACAGTACTACCTTTGTTGCAGGAGAAGAAGCTCTTTGGACAAAAAGAGATGTGGGCACTTCTGAAAGTGGCTCAGTAACTGCAGTGGCTCACCTGAGAGCAGAATCCTGGTGCTCTCGAGTTATTTTGGATGACATTGACCTATTTTTGGCTTTGCTGCGGGATAAAAATATCTCTATCTAAATGTCTTCTTGTGCAGTAGAGACACCTTGTCTGAGCAGAGGCACCAGCTCTAAAGATCTGTGTAGAAAAGCTCTCAACTCCTTTTCTTTTTTCCTTTTTTCTTTTCTATTCTTCTTTATTTCTGTCTTATTCTTTGTCACAATATGTGGCAATCAGATTAATGCCTGCATGTTAAATATGTGTGTTGTTGTTTTTGTCTAATATTTCTAAATCTTGTTCGAAGTTTTTTTTTTCAAGCAATGAACTTTCATTGAACTTATAATTTGAGATAAGAATCTTGTTGACAGTCTCATGTCTTTCACAGATAATCAGGAAAATGTCAAGTCATTTGTGTTAAATCAAGCATCACCATGTCTTGCTTGGATTGCATGATAATCTCATTTACATCTGTTTGTGAGCAGCCTAGATAAAATTCCAGCATTACATTTATTTTTTATTTTTTATTAGACCATTATAATGCAGTTTTACGATTCCCCTTTCCCCATGCACGTAAGAGCCTTTGAAACGGGTCAGAATAATGCCCGTTGAAGTTGAAATAAACCACATCATGTCACATTGACTCATGCAGCTCATGAGGGTGATGATCCTGGGTGGAGCCACAATACCAGAACTAAACGCTTTTGCCTTGTTGGTTTATGTTGTTGTGTCAGCTGACGATGACTCAGATTCTTACCGAGCTTGTATATCTGTGTCGGTTTCGGGTCTGTAGGGTGATGTCTGCTATAAACATGACTGAGAGACTTTGGTCCAGATTCCACAACACTGATGGCATGCTAATTTATGGTGCACCCTTTGTTGAATAATTAGGTCTCTTTATCCAAAGACAGAAACCAAGATATTCTCTTTCTCTTTATGTTCTGATTCAGCCAGTAATATTTTGTAATTTTTAACAACAATTTGGATAGCACAATCTTTATATAAAAAGTTGCAATTGTTTACTATTTCCCAAGTAAACAATTCATCAAAATTGTAGGTAATCATTCAAGACGAGTAAAGCCAGCAAAAAAAGAAAACAAAATAGAGCAATATTTTTAATATATCTGACAGCAGTACCAAGTGTTCAAGTAGACATTCAGAAATTGAAAAAATACAAACATTAAATTTTATTAACTATCCTATTTAAGAACTAAGATCATTAAACATTCAATTTCAGTCACTTATTGTCATCCCAAGAAGGAAATTGTAAACAAATGTAGAAAAGGATTAACTGACATTGTAAGCGTGTCTTTGTATACATTTTATTCTTTGTAAATATATTTGTAATAATAATATAATAAACATGTATATGGTTTACAGCTAATCCTATTTTCCATGCTTTGCTGGTTATAATTACATTCCAGAATTACATCAGTAATATAAAAACTGCTATGTGTTAGTCATAATGTCTATGTTGCCCTCTTAATTTGAGGGTTAATATGCTGCTAAACATGCCTAAATATTTAGATTAGTTTCATTTTAGAGACTTAATATTAACATTTTTATATTCACAGATTAATCATGACCAGATTAAACAATAATATTAAAGATTTTCTTAATTTTATTCATCATATTTTAAATGTTTAATATGTTGGGGTGTGGTTTGTCATGCCTATACTTGTCCTTGGCAAAAACCAACTCTTGAAACAAAGTCTCCTTGCTAAATCACCAACCAGATGGTCCACTGGAGACTTTGAAGTCACCCAAAGAACGACATTTGTTCTAAGGGAAACTAGGTAGTTGTTTTTCTGTAACGTATTTTACCAGAACCGTGCCCATACAGGAAAGTGTGTTCAGCCCGTGATGTTAATAACGGTTGCACATACTTGTGTGATTAAGCATGGCGTAATTGACTGAATTTGAGTAGCTGACATAAACTACTTTTAGTGAGGTTCACATGTCCTGTGGTGTGGAATGTGGATTTGATATACTCCATTTAAAGCTATTTAAACAGCATTTTAATTATTTTATAATTATTAGGCATCCAGCTTTTATGAGATCATATCAACTGTCATATCAACTTTTATGAGATCATATCAACTGTTATGATTTGTACTTTGAAAAATCTTGTTTAAAAAAACGTTATGCATCAACTACCCAATTCCTGTTTCTCATGATGTAACCTTTTGTTCTGAAGGGTAGTGCTCTGTTTATTAGTACTTTTATTCGTTGTATCTCCTAAAGTAGATCAGCTTTTGACTAGTAGTGTATGTAAAGTTTTTGAAAGACTACAAATTAAAAGGCCTGACCTTTGAGATGAAATAAATGTTCCTAAAATTTGTCTGAAAGAGCTTCTGGGTGGATTTCTTCTTTATTTCCCCCTCTTTCTTTGTGTGGTCTAATGCTGAAACATCCTTCTAGACAGTCTCATTGTATTTATATCATCATGGGGGATACAATTTGCAGTTAGATTTATTAGCTCTGGCCTACAACCATCAATCTTGCTCTTAAAAAAAAAACACATTTAATCTCGTTCTCATTCTGTCCTCCTCTTTGTAAGTTAATTCCCTTTATTCCACAGTTCTCAGAAACAGAACTTCTGTCCTTCTAATACATATTTCTCTTTTTCTTCATCTGACTTTCTTATGTGGTTAAACACGCTACTACTTTTATATATAGTGATGTCGAATCGCTAGAAGTTCTGAAGATAGAAAAGATTGTTAAATCTGAATAATTTAAAGCTCTTCCTCAGAGCCCGCTGAATATTTCATGGGGCTTTTCAGTGCTGAGGTTCTGCTCTAACACACATATTTGCTTGTGTATGTTGCCTGTTGCTAAAATTCTACTAGAGGGAATGATGAGCTCATGCGGGGAAGCCTTGTTAATTACAATTCTTACCCTGTAAATAATTCATGCCACGATAACATGGGAGAGGCGGTGGAGAACAACGAAGACATGGAGGAACCGAAGAGGAGGTGGAGGAAGAATGTTGGTTTTGCTTCCTTGGTTTAGTTTGTGTCTAACTAGGATGTGTTGGAGGCAGCTCCCTGGGGGGGCGAAGGCAAATGAGGCAGTCGTGGTGTTGGAGGCAGGCCTGTGATGAGGGGTGATTAAGCTGCCGATTGCCCCACTGATACAGTAATTAAAGCAGCTCGCTATCTCTGTTGCGCTCTGCTATTTGCCCATTCATGGAAATGCATGACTGGAGGAGGAAGAGGTAGTTTTAAACAGCCCGAGCTCCTCTACCCCCTCACCAACAGGTCCCTGAATGACAGATGGTGTGCATCCTGGCATTAGCCCGCAATGCTCTAAGCACTCGGGCATGAGGCAGTGCTTCTTGTTGGCATGTGAGTTCCCTTCTCCGCCTATTGAAGAACATTTCCTAATCATGAATGAACAAAGCTTATATTTCCTTATTGGTGCCTATAACTCATGAGTGGTATTTTAATTGACAGTAATGGTGAACTAATGTATTGTTGTCCAGGAATTAGGCAGAAGCCTCATGGAATAAAGAATGCATGTATTTATCTTCCTTATGGCAGTGTGTACCACCTGCTCCCCCAGCATGCTTTATTATTATTTAAATGGCTAGATTGCATATCGCCCTGAAGATTAGGAGCAGATTAAAAATGAATATGTAATCATTTTATCCATATCCTTCATGGTCAACCGCTTTCATTTGCTGATTTGGAAGTGTGGATCAAGGAGATTGTATGTAATTTTTTTTCCTTTGGTCTGTTTTGATAGCCTCACCTCCTGTGCCACTGTGCCAGCAAGAACTTTAAAGCTCTAAATTTGATAGATGTCTGTCTTGTAAGAAGCTCTTTTGAAGTCAAATACTGTTTTGAAACAGCTACAGTAAACTGAGGCTATTGAAGGGTTCTACAATATGGAAGTATGCAATTATATAATTGTATTTTTAAAATGTATTTTTTTGCATATATTTATGAATGAACAATGGATATCAATCCTAAACTTAAACCAATGTTTTGACACGAAATGCAACTAAAAAACTAAATCTACTGTATGTTCTAATTTATAGCGGGCTCTTTTATGTAACATTTTATGTAACATTCGAGTATAAAACATACTTTTGTAACAACGTCTCACTCATTTTGAATAATTAAAACAAATCTTTTTTTACATGAATCATTCGAATGATTCACAAGAGTGAATTGAATCCAGCTTGCTTGCTCTAAAGCTTCGAATGCAGTAGACCTACATGTGACTATAAAATTACATTTTTGACATGTTACATCGCTACTGGTTAGAAAAAGCCTTTTGCTGGAATAGCTACAGTTAGTATTTTAAAAACATTACTACTTTTATTCGGTACTGCTAGTGCAGTGAGACAGAATTCCTGCTGTTCATGACACGGCACTTTTACTTCTCAAGCCAAAGCCGAGGAGGCTAATAAAATATTTAGGAGATTGTTTGGTGGTGTTTGTGTGCGTGTTATTGTTAGTGCGTGACTTTTGCGATTCTCCAGTCAGAGGAGAGGAAACAATTTCCCTTCTTGGTGACTGTGTTCATCACGTAGGTTTATTTTGTTTTAATGTGTCACATGAGGTTTGTGGTTGCTCAAGTAGTTTGTATTGCACCAGTCCAGCACAGCACTTCCCCTGCGTACACCATGTTAAGAGCAGTTCATGAAGAGAGATGTCTACCAGTAATTGTCTTTTTGTTTGTCTCAACCTTTTCCAGAAGATAATGAAGCATCGCTAACTTGCTTTATGTTCTTAATCAGTATCTTTTTTTCCAAGTAAAAATGTCTAAATATTCTTAAAACAAGCTACAGTATTTCAGAAGCACAATTGAGATCAAATTCGCAAATAGTTTTTCTTGTTTAGTGCATAAATGTAACTTTAGTGAGGGTTATTCTTAAATAATTTGACAATAGGGTGAGGGCAATTTGCACTTGCACAATTTTACTCCTAAATCCTGTAAATGTTTTAAGGGTTTTCATAAATTTGTAGTTTGTGTGTTTTGTTTCTCATTCCTTTACATACATGTGTGTAATGCGTAATTACAGTTATTGTTAGTTTATTTAGAAAGCAAAACCACAGGCCAGACTAGACCAGAGGCAGCTGACCTTGAGGAACAGTCTGGTGAAAGTCTGAGTTTCTCAATGAGTGTCTCGGCTCTATTTTGTTGTCCTTAGATGGATGCAGTGGATCACTTTTTATGCTGACTTTGCCATTCCCTTTTAAAGTGTTTTGTTTTTATGAAAAGTACTCATCAAATATGCCAGAAGGACATTTGCTGACTTTGATTTTTGCTTTTGGCTGACAACACAAAGGAAGAACCTTGATACTTCATGTGATTTATTAAACGGTATGCTTTACACCCATGACTGTGTAAACACCCTTTATGCATCACAAAGACATGGGGATTTTCTGTCACTTCAGTGCAGTGCTGTATCACTGCTAAATATCTCTGTTCTTATTGAGAGTTGCTGAATTGTGACTGGTGTCTGTGCTTCAGTGAAGAGTGAAGATGGGCGTCTGAACTGTCCAACTCCCAGCCGCAGGCTCTCAACTTGAAAGACACCGACGTGTCTGTGGGACTTGGTTTTTCCAGTAGTGATGATTTCATTATTGTCAAATGCTCATGAACCAGACGCCCAGGCTCTCGTTTGCAGGAACTGCAAATCATATGCTGCTGACTGATCATTAAACTGAAAACCCAGCAAATTTACATGTCAGCGGAAAAGTCACCCACGTCAATACCGCTCTCCCTTAATACAGAAGTGCTCAATATCATTATATAAAGCAATATTTTGAACAGTTATAGTGATTTATGCAACGCTCAAACAATCACAAGTTTTAATGTTTTAATTTACAATTTTTCCTTTGTGTAAGCCCCAGCCCATTAGTGACAGGATTTTCGGTTGACATTTTTGCTTGATTTCTATTTCTGTGGCATAATACTAGGTAGCTGAGTAACCATGAATTTTAATTGGTCCAAAGTCCTGCTTCACAATATTAAATGTTAGATATCGATAATGTTCTGATTGTGCAGTGGTTTCTTGTTCTGATTTGACATTGTACACCGCCTATTATTATTTATTCAATTTATTAAATGTGGAAAACATTTCTAACAGTAGTATCAGACAGTGTTTTCACACAACCTTGCTTAATTTAGCCATTCTCATCCTGTTTTGCATTATTAATCCTGTCTCAATCCAGTGGTTCTCAACCTCTTTAACTTTAATGCTCACCATTGTCCACAACAATATTCTAAGGCCTGCTTTTGTTTGTGATTTACTGGATAAGGATTTAAAAAATGTTTTGTATTGACTATTTCTACCTGATAAAAAGATTTTAGAGCTTGACATAACTAGAAAAATGTATATTCATTATAAATATTCCCATGTTTTTTTAAGATTGTATTAACATGACTTTTCCAGGTCTGGAACTCACACCTTTTCATTTTTTTTTTTTTTTAAAAGAACCTGGTTCTTCTTTAGAATTTTTAGTTTTGTCTTATTTTAATGCCATGTCTCGTTTTAAATTAATCTTTAAAGTCATCTGGACTGGAGTCCCCTTGAAAATTTGCTGATGCCCCCTAGTGGGCCCTAGCCTCGAGGTTGAGAACCATTGGTTTAATGAAAATTTTAATTTATGTACTTTGCATAGTATACATACAGGCTTCCCATGGGTCATGGAATTTCTGGAATGTCATGGAATTTTAAAAGGTCTATTCCAGACATTGAAAGTCAGGGAATTTCATATATTTTTTGTCCAAGTCATGGAATATCAGGGAATTTAGTTTGTTGCTTTAAATTTTAGTTTCCATTTATCAAAATGTAATTTTTCTATACCGATTTTTTTTAATCGCACTGTTTCACATCTTTCTGTATTGTTGTGCTTAGGCTATTTTGAGCGCCATATTTATTCCCTTCCCACCCAGTTGGAAATCACTTAGTTAACAGGTACAGGTGACTGCATTCGACTAAGGCAAACATGCCAGGAAAATGTAAATTTCAAGAGCTTTGGCTACAAAATGAACAATTTAAAGACTGGGTGTTAAAAGTAGACGACAGAAAAGCTAAATGTAAAGTTTGTAAAACTACTATTGAGCTATCAAATATGGGTGAGGGTGCACTTCGCAGCCGTTCACATTTTGCCGTTCATTATAGGTCATGGAAATTCATCTTTTTAGTCAGTGAAAGTCAGGGAAAAGTCAGGGAATTTGACATTTGGTTTAGAGTGGGAACCCTGTACATAGTACATACTACAAAAAATGGTGATTGTAGGGTTGTAGTATGTTATTCTGAACTTACTGTCAGTTTTTTGTGATGTAAAAAACAAAAAAAAAACATCTAACCACTGATGTAGTTCCAGTGGCAGGACTCAGCAGTTGTGTCTCAGAGACAGTGTTTTGATGTTTCTCTTAAGATTGCAAGTAAGAACAGTCTTGACACAAATGTGGAGTAGAAACACGTCATCGCAGCGATCAATATGCTTTCCCGGCTTAATCTCATTAAGCATAAGTGCGTTTGTTTGAGTGCATGTGTGTTTGCATGTACTGTTCAGCTGAAAACAAGCTAAGCATTATGACGTGAGGCGAGTCGTGGCCAGGGTAGAACACTTCACATTATCGGCCATTAGAGCTTCTGTATTCATTCTGCGTAGAAGGATTCAAGACTTCAAAGCAAACTGCTTTCTTGAATAGCAAAGCAGAGGTACAACCACCTTTTCTCTGACTTCCTGCCATGACGGTTTCTCACCGACACTATGGAGTAATTTTAATAAATTGCTATTTTAAGCTTCGCACAGTGCACTCTTCATCATAACGCTAATCCAGGTCAAATGGATTTACATTAAAAATGCATCAGGACTGACTCTCGCCTTCATTACACACATTAAGGTTATAAATTAACAACTCTTCGTCCTTGTAGGTCAAAGAACCAGAATGCTGTTGTGAATATCATGCCTTTAACCAGAGTATAAAGGGTTGTTTTGTACTGATCCTGATTAGATTAGATTTTTCTCTCTAGATTCCACACTTAACCATAATAAAAACCACAAATCTAATCCCAGTTTTGTGCAAAAGACACTAGACGCTTCTTCTCTGGCCAAGGTCGGGTCAGGCTGGCGACTGTAAGTCATTGCTTGCCGGTATTGGATAATGAGTTAAACACAGGCGGGCTTGTGTTGTATGCAGGGCTTTGTAACGTGTGATTAATGACGTCTCATGACTGAGATGTACAGTAAATCCGAGCTTTTTAAATGGACATCTTGTGAGAGATGACAGCCACCATTGTGTATAGCTTTCTGCTCACACTGCCTTTGAATTGCAGCATTCATGGCCAGGCGTAAAGATCTGAGAGTGTGGGAATGGTGGGAGGAAACAGTTTGTGTTGTGAATTGTGTGTTAGCTGCTGTATGGTATTTATTAATTTTTTTAATGGATGGTGGCAAGTAAAAGAAAGCAATATGGGTAGAGGGTAGAGATAAGGGGAATGGAATCAGGATATGTTGCAGGCTGGACATGAATCTGCTCTGTTTGCTTGAGCACCAGGCCAACAAAAAAAAAGAGATTTGAATTTCCTCATTTTAAATTCAGGCAAGACGAAGTAACAAAGTACTGGAATACTAGGATATTTCTTGTTTTAGGTAATCCCAGGGGCATGGAAAACTAGGATATTTCTTGTTTTAGGTAATCCCAGGGTCATGGAAAACCTGATAATAAAAGGGTATAAATAACATGTATGCATTTATTTGATTTGTTTGTGTTCATTTGTTAATTTTATTTATTTGTATTCTCAGTTCTAAAATACTTAACTGGCTAGAAATTGGTTTTGTGAGTGCAATCTCTGTAAAAGGAGTTTAGGATTCTTATCCAAAAATCAAAAGCAGCTGGAAAGGTAATGTAAATTGTTAGGTCAAATGTGTGGAATCTGTGAATTGTAGCATAGAATTTGGATGCACACTATAAGTGTTGCATGCTTTTATATAGATGCGTGTAGATGATTGGAGATGGCAGGTGTGTGTGTGTGGTGCACTAACCCACCTGGCACTGAAGGCCACATCAGATTTGATGCCCATTAACCCAGTTATGCCCTGCCTCCCCTGAGGCCATTTTAACGGTCTTGCCATTCCAGATCTCTTATCGCCAACCAAGGTTCAATTAGCAGAGCTTGATGTCAATAACCTCAATGCTCCTCTCCTCCTCCTCTTTCTCTTCTTCTCCCGTCGTTTCCCATCAATATTCACTGTCTTTAAAAAGCTATTTAGGTCTGGCCCTTTCAAGCCTTCAGATAACCACCATGCCTGCAGATTTGACCCCTAATCGACTGATGACACTTTCCTTTTACTTTCCTTTTACTTCAGTCACTGTTCATCTTCATCTTTGTCTGGCTGTTAACATCATATTAGCACAATCTGTTCCACAGTTTTCAGTTGAATTGTGTTTTTTGCAGGGAATGTATCGTGCTAGTGGCCAGGATTGGGGGCAGGATGGATTGTGATTGGCTGTCAATGTTTTTAACTGTCATCAGCTGGAAAAAAAATCGTTCTGAAAGTGATTCAAACAATATCGTTCCTCTGTAGTTATAGTTGTTATAGTGGTGTGAACTTCCTTATTATTCTCATTGAGTTATGATTATTAAAACTTTATAGTTATCGTCCTTGATGCAAACAAGTTTGAATCAGACTACAGTATAATGGCGCTGTGTGTTCGATGTCATGTGCAGCCAGCAAAGACAACTCAATAGAATTATGTGTTTGTGTGAATATTGTTTTTGGTTTCTTTCACTGTGTGGTGTTTTTTATTTATTTATTTATTTATTAATTATTATTTTTTTAATCATATTAAATTTAGATTTCAAGCTCACAAATTGAATTTCTTTTTCAGTGTTGCTGTTGGTTCACTGGTGGGAAAGGAAACACTGCTTTTCTTCTGTACCTTTTCTCTGTACTCTTCTAGGGCAGAGTGCCTCGGCTATGTAAATGTATTCCATCATTCCGTTGACCTCCCAGGACTGCCGAAGCATGTCATTGCTTTTCTCAGCCTGCCTCTCGCTCTCTCCCTCATCTGTCCGAACAGGCCACCTCTCCCCACCTGCAGACATCATGTTGGTTGTTTGACAGGCCTGCTGGCAGGGTATTGCACAGGAACCTCATCTGCAGCCTGTCTTCCTCAGAGGCTTCTGACATGAGCTCCAGACACAAGAGCGCATAACTAAACAGTCACGCAGAGAAAGCTTTCCCTCTGCAAGCGCATTCATTACATGCCAAGAAAGGGTCACCCTGCCGTGCCGTTTTTGGTAGTACGGTCATGTCTTGTGTCTATACGGTTTGGGATAATGGAGATCTGTGATAACGGCAAATCGGTCTCATCAGGAATTTCCTGTTCACCCGTCCCGTGTGTTTTAAAAGTGGGTGTTGTTGTTGTGTGGAACCCTCATGGAGTCTGCCCTGTGAATTCCACAATACCTGCTCTGTAAAGGTATGTTTACACAACGATGTACTAAAAACAGATGACAACGATCTCCTTTCACACTGATCTGCAAAAATGAATATAAAGGCTGTTTTATGCATGCCAGGCCAGTAGTTGGTGATGTCACTGTCAAGAACCTCCTCGCGAACATGTAATACGCATGCGCATGTCGTCACCGTTTCACAAATTCACATTTTTGTTATTTACATGGAGACTGTAAAGGCATCGCTTTCAAAACCATGCACTTTGAAACCCATTTTCAAAACACCGTTGTCGTGTAAATGAACGGCCAAAACTAAAACTAAAGGTTTCACAGTGTTTTGTTTTGTTGTCTGGTACTGACCCTGCTGGTATAGAGTACTGAAGGTGTTTCAGCTCCCACCAGACCTTGAGTTCCTCCTGGATTAGCTGGGCTCTATGCTGCCCTCTGACCAGAAAAGAGGATTGAATTATGCTGTAAATTGAATCTAGCCACAGTATGTTATTGTGGTGTTTCAAGTTTGTCACTTTGCTCTATGCCATAGAAAAAGTTTATCCTCAAAAAAAGCCATTATCCCCAAAGCTGTTTAAGGAGGAGTAAATTAGGAGAAATTATAGAATGATTAGTTTAATAATTTAATAATTAAAATGTAATAAATATATTGTTGTTGTCACCATATCGGTTATCAGACGGTTATTCTTTCCAATATCAGTCGATGGAAGTAATTATTGCTTGTATGTGGCATAATTGTAAAATTGGTGTGTCCCTGAAATTGAGAAAGTCTTAATATAAAGAAAAGTCTTAATATAGTTTTTATTATGTAGTAGTATCTGTAGTACACGATATTAAAGGCACTCACCCTTTAGCCATGTCTGTATTTACTATATACAGTACAAGAGCTTATTTTGCAAAAGTAACATTTACTAACATCATTTGTTCCCTCTATTTACAGTGTGAGTGTGCTTGTCTGGTTGTGCTTGCTTAGTATAAATACCAAAAACATCACCTGAAGTACATTTGTTGGATAGGTGCGAATGAGCCTTCAACAGCCACTTTGGGGCCTTTCTGGGCCCTCCAGCTGCAGAGGGGCTCCAGATGACGACTGGGGAGCGGAGCCTGATTAGATCACTTAATATAACCTCCAACACTGCTTGAGAGGAAAAGAGGCATTTCTGGGATTGCTTATAGGATGACATCTCCTCCACACTATCTACCATTTCAAGGTCCTGTGGGTCTCTTGTATATAAAGTGGGTTTGGTTATTTGTCCTATTAGTTGTTCCAAGTCCGATCCGGCTGCTGTAAATGCTGTCTTTGAGTGCACGTCTGTCCCCGTGGATGTCCAGCAGCGTGCTAAGTGAAAAATGCGCCTCGCTCAGCGTTCGTTTTCTGCTGCGGCGGATGAAAAATGGAGCGTCTAAAGTCCCCCCCAAGAAGCTGATCCTATTGTAAATGTCAAAAGAAGTCTGCGAGTACATCACTTGACAAATAGCGCATGCAAAATTTGACACTTCCGCCTTCAAAACGGCTGTCATGAACCTTGCGTTTCATAATGCAAGTCAAAATGCATAGAATAATGTTTCATACCCTCACAGCCAGCCAGTCATTGTAGTACTTTGGCAGACAATGGGCAGAGCAGTAAATCAATACAAATATGACTATTGCTGTGGCAACCAGCTCCAACAAGTGGCTGGCATTTGGCTTGTTTGTTCCTGCGAGAACCAATTGATTCCAGATTGCGTATTCAACTCATTGTCTGATCTGTTGGTTTAGTGACGTACAGCGTAGCACAATATGAATACTTGATTCTGATCAGCTGGAAGGTGTGCAATAAAACCGTTTAGTGCACAGGTAGTTCCAAGTCAGTTTAATCACAGTTTGATATTAATGCGCTGTTTTCATTGAAGTGCACACACACATACGTCACTAGCACACAGAGAGCGGAGTTCATTCAAATAAATCTTACGCACTACTTTATCTCTGTGTCTGATTCAAAGCGGGCAGAATGCTAGAGTTAACGAGCCGTAACTGACAAAATTAACCTTCAATTTTACCCTTACAGTCAAATGTTGTGCTGTAAACATCAATATTAACAGCTTAAGTTGTCAATGCTGGCAAATGACCATGGTGTAAGCAGGTTAATCCACGGCTAGCTGTGCATTAAATCATTTCACTTTGCGTAGGCAACCACCCTCCACTTTGCATCAGGCGTTTCTTTGCCTCCACGTCGCAGGTTGGTTTCTTCAAGAAACCGTTCTTCTGGATTCAATGTGTCAATTTTTTGTGTGTTTCTTCATGTAATCACAGACAGACTCTGGTGAGATCAAATCTCCGAGTTGAGCACAACCGGCTGTTGTCAGACTCCTTGTGCATACAAACATCTCACTGGAATATTACAATTAATGGCAAAAGGATGTTTGGAAATGTAAACTGATATTTCCCACTTACACACTACAGCAAAACATAAAAAAAACTGGCTTAACCATTTTTTTGGGTGAAAATACTTTTGCACAGTACTATCTATCTCTATATCTATCGTATAACTAGAAACTAATGTTTGTTATTAAATTGTCATTGCTTTAGGTGTCAGAAAAGGTAATTTGAATGTAAAAATAGCAGGAAATTAGCACAAGGATGTATTGGTTTTCATTCATGTCAAATGATATATTGCTTTACTCTGACAAAGGTTTATTACAGCATGTTGAGAATCTTCTCAGTAGCGTAGAGCGGAGGGCAGAGAGGTGTGTGGGTGATGTGGCCATCCTCTTAACGCAGAGGCATCCATCACATAGGCATGATGTATAAATCCCATTTCTATTGATCTGGTCTAGAGAGAGAGAGAGAGAGGGAGGGAGAAAGGTGTGGAGAATGGAAAGCCTTTGCTGACTGAAAGCGGAGGAGAAGATCCAAACAGATGAGTCAACAACACAGAGAAAAGGGGACAGACAGTGACCCCACTGAGCAGCCATAAGCTGTTTGCGCAGCAGTTTTAATTGCCTTTTCTCTTTTTAATTAAAGCTGCTCTGCAGAGAAAGTAGAGCTGGGAAAAGTGATTTATATTTCATTTGTGTCCAGCGGTTTTACATAATTGATTTGTTTATCCACAGCATTGTCTCTCGTTTGGTTTGGTTATTGTAGTTTGGTTTCTTGTTTTTTTATTTTTTTTATTTTAGGATTGTGAATTGTGGCCAGAGAAAAACAGCCCGTGTGTTTTGTATCTTTTGGCAGCACAATGCAGAGCCCAGCTTTGGCCGGCTGCATGTTGGTATGGAAACAGTCCACATACTGTACCTGCCGTCACCTGAGCTGGAATTCCAAGCATTCGGCACTGCAGTCTGACCTCAGGGCAGTTTTTAAGCCGTTCAGATGAATGTCCTTTGCTCTTGTTTTTGTTGTAGGAGAAAGCGCTGCTTTGAGGCCTTTTTGCTTTTCTGACTGTTTTGAAAAATAAAATAATGTATTCTGTAAAAATGCATTAAATTGATCAAAAGAGACAGTAAAGACATGTTAATGTTACAACAGATTTCAGTTTGAAATAAAGTTCCTTCAAACTGTCTACTCAAAGAATCCTGAAAAACTCACAGTATCCCACTTTCTGTTTTTGATCACATAAATGCAGCCTTGGTGAGCATAAGAGATTCTTTTCAGAAACATTCAAATAAATCTACAGACCCCACATTTTTGAACAGTAGTGTATATTTTTTATAACTTTTATATTTTTTATTTTAATGATAAAATTAACACTATGTTTTTATTTATAAATAGCTCCTGCTATTTATGTATTTACTATTTATTTAATAAGGTCACTCTGATTGTTGCCTATTAGCTTCATTATGAACCTGTTTTTTTTTTTAATCTTTGCAAATATGTGAATGTGAATATGTGAATACACTACAACGTGTGTCCTCAGGAAGTGCAGTCCCTAACCTTAACCCTCAAAGATTTTGTGTGTCTGGCCTTTTGAATGACGTCAGATGCCATGACCATTTCCTCCGTGCGATGTGATTGGCTGTTCCTGACTGACAGGCTGTTTGTCAGTGGCTTCCTGTAATGTGCAGTGTCACCAGGCGGATGCTCCTACTCTGCCGGCCTCACTGTAATTACTTTGCATGCTTGACTGACTCTCTCCATTAACGCCAGAACACTCTCAGCACCCACTGAATTATTCCATCGATCCACTTTTTGTTTTAGACTTCTCTTTTTTTTATTTCCCTTCTGTTTCAAGCCGAACTGTCGGAATCGCAGCGGAATAAAGCCATTATTTTAAATGGGATTATTTGCAAACCCATTATTTACAGGGTGAGAGGGAATCATTTTCATGGTAACAGTGTTTACAGCTTTGTTTGACCTTCCTTTGAGACAAATGAGATTGTTATTTGTCAAAGATTTGTGCCTTTTGTTTTTTACTATGAAGTCAGTTCTGTATCGTCAACAGCCTCATGACTAGGTATATGCATCACATTGTATAGACCTATACTATACACTGTGATGATCATGATATCATAATCAGATCCAAATTAAACCACTCCAAACATGACACTCAATTCGTCGTCTAGAGAGTGAATATGCGTTTCAATCTCTCTCGCCCAAGTAACTTTTTTCTTCTTACTTTTTTCTTCTTAATTTCTTCATAATTAATTTGTAGGGTATGAATGAGTAAATCTAGTATAACTAAATAGATAAGTCAATATAGTGAATTAAGTCAAGTAAAAGTCAGTATAATGAAAGTCAATGAATATAGTGAAAGTCAATAAATGCATAAATATAGCAAAGTAAATAAAGTAAACAAATTAATGATACAACAATCAAATATTTTTGCGATTTGTATTGATTGTGATTTGAATCAGTGCAGCCCTGTTTGTCAGTATGTCTCAGTATCGCATTGATTTGCATCCCACCTAAATTCCTCGGTCTGAGACCCCATTATGACGACATCAGCCCATTGACCAGCTCTCGCTATAGAAACACTTTGCATTTCTTAGACCGTAATAGCAGGGGTGAGGATGAAATAACCTACGCATCGTTTGATGACTCCTCCTGTGTCATCATCTCCACTCGCTCCCTGCATACTCAGTTGATTGCCTAGGATACTATGGAAAATATGAAAGTTCCGACACAGCCACTGGCTCTAAACCATGTCATGTAATCCTGCATATTGTCCTGGCCAGTCACGTCCCTGTGCTTCATCTGTCCGTGCGCTGTGCTGATGTGGGCTGGCAGAACAGGGTCTAGCTGCATTGCTGTTTGCTGTACTGATTTGTGTTCGAGATGTGCAGAGACGGGCTGATTGTGACCTTGTAACACTGTCACTCCGTCCTCACCGAGATGGTAGTGTGGCCTGCAGGCCAATCATTTCCATCTACCCTGCTGCTCTTTTCTCTGGCGTTTCTTTTCATTTCACCGTCTCTCCCTCGCTGTGGCTCTGCTTTTTGCACTCTCCTGGGAAACGAAGTAACCCATATTAGCAGCCAATAGTGTATTCACAGTATGCAGAGACGCACATTACCCACATTTCTGCTCCATGTAGGTCACCGGGGATGGATTTTGTGCTGGAATGAATCACACTGAGGAAACGTTTCCGAGCCTCTAAGTATTGTGCATTATTAATTGTGAATTACCCCCACTCTGTTGTTCAGTGTGTTTGGGAATTCTGACTGTTTTGTTTTTCACTATATTGTCCTTGCACAGTTTCTCTTGTCAGTGCTTGCCTGTTACATTATTCCCACAAGACATGAATTTAAGCTTTGAATGAATTTTCAAGGCTGCCTTTAAAATTTCAAAACCATTTTTTCATTTGGGAGTTGAAGGGGATTAATAAGCTGTCCAGTATGGCAAAACTTAGGATGCTCTTTGAAGAGAAAATTTGATTTGCTGTCCTCTCTTTGTCTTTCTCTTCTGAGGGCTTTAGATTGTTTGCAGCTCAGGAGTCAAACAGCGGTTGGAGCAGCACAGAACTTAATTTGATAAAGCATAAATTTGTCCTACTCGGAGTCGGATCTAAGCGGAGAGATATGGATTTGAACACAGCAGCTCAAACACACTCCCTTCAATTGCCCAGTAGATTTAACAGAAATCTGGTACTGCAAGATGCTCACTTTTCTAAGAGGAGATGTGCTGAGAAAACTTGATTTAATCTTGCATAGAACAAGCTTGTAAAGTAACCATTTGGCTGAATGATAAACAAAACATTATCAGTCTTTTCAGTTTCCTCCAGCACTGACTTGGATGGCAATATTTAAACTAAACCATCGGTGAGTCTATCAAAGTGTCTGTAAACTGTCCGAACTTAATTTAGCTCAGAGCAAACTGTGCCAACTGGCCAGCAGGGCAGTGTTCCATGAGCTCTGTTTATCATCCTAGATGAGCGAAAGAGGAGCAATCAGCAGTTCTTATCCTCCGGTGGACTGCACTGCTTACTGTAATTGTTGCTAGGCTACTGTATGGGGAGCCGCTTGCATTTTAATGGTCCTCAATGGGCTTTGTAATTGAATTGCTATGCAGAAGAGAGACAGACCCACTGATTACAGGCTGATTGCATGCTGGGAGAAAAAAAACATTGTTCAATTATTCGCCATGGCTTTATTTCTTGGCACTCTTGGATGATGCTCGGATCCCGGGAGGGGCTGTTTGAGGGTGACGGAAAAGAGTGCTTGTATTCCCAGCGTTCATTAACTTGTCTAGTGAATGTCGATGGACTTTTCAGCTTGTTTAGCTTTATTGATTCTAGAGCAATACTTGGAGACTAGAGAAAAAAAAATTCTGCTCAAGTGTTTTTTTTTTTAATACTGATATATAGATTGTATTATGATCAGCAGCTGCTGCTGAAGTGTTTACTGCTTTTGTGTTTATTGAAGTGTTTGTTTTGCTTTTCTGTGTCATTCTAATCAGTATTTTTGCCTCTGACTCCTAGAGACTTTAAAAAAAAAAAGTTTACTCACTCCACATGTAAATAAATTCACACTGTCTTTCAATAGTATTGTAATTTTACAGTTGTGTGTATATTATATTATATTATATTATATTATATTATATTATATTATATTTGCAGTGAAATGGTATTAAAGTATGTCTTATTTGGATTAACATATATAAGAATAATAATAATAATGGTCACTTTAAATTAGGGTCTAATTCTCATTAACTAACTATTAACTGCAACTTTTGCCTTAATAAACTCCTAATTACTGCTTATTAATAGTTAGTAAGGTAGTTAAGTTTAGGAATTGGGTCATGCAGAATAAGGCATTAATATATGCTTTATAAGTACTAATAAACAGCCAATATCTTAGGAATATGCATGCTAATAAGCAACTTGCTAATAGTGGGAATTGGAGTATAATCTTTTTTTTTTTTGGCCCAAATTGTGCAGTCCTAAAAAATATATATATATGCCAACTATAATATATATGCCAACATATATATATGCTATATATATAAAATCTTCAAATTGCAATCGCAATTCTTATCAGAAAAATCAACAATTTGATTTGTGGGAGAAAAAAAATCATGCAGTCCTGTAAACATTGTCAGTTTATTACATTTTTGTTTACGCGGCCATGGCCTAGCCACATTCAAAGCATCCAAACTGAATTTGAAATCTGAATTTAAATGTAGTAGTATATGACAGCGTGCACTGAGAAACTGCCATTTTTTTTTTTTTTACTTCTCATTTGCATAACAGTGATGACTTCTCAACTTCTCAACGCTTACTGCTTGCTCTACTCCGCCATCGATCCCACAAATCCCTTGCCGCTCAACTCCCATAGAGAAAGAATTAGAATATCCCACTCAGCTCTGCTCACTCCTCACAGTGTATGGTAAACCAAAAGTCTTTGGATGTGGTGTAACTTTCCTCTCATTGGTGTGTGGCTAAGAATGCTTTGGCTGGCTTTCCTCATCCCTTATGTGGCCCTTTATACCTCGTGGAGTGTTTTGCTGATCAGCTGCTGTGAAATGACAGATTGGAGCGGGCTGGTGTGCACGCGTTTCCCCCGCTCAGCACTGCTGCAAACACTGAATAAGCTTGACACTGTTTAAATGCTCAATATTAGCAAAATATAGCCATGCAGCTCTATTTTCCAATTGTAGATCTGTTCTTAGTATCTATAAAATGTATTTTTGTGTGCTTGCCTGAGAGGTCAAAAGTTTGCACTGGTGCGATTTGGCGGTGGCGGCAATCCAAGGCCAGTTGAAGGAGCGCTCAAAGAGTCAATTTAGTGTTATCAGGAACGCTCACCTTGCACTGCGCCTCTGCAGCCATGCGGAGAAGCCACTAGCGAATTGGTTTCAGTGGGAATGGAGTGAGGAGAGACTCACGCTTCTCTCCTGCATCTCAAACAGTTGGGCTATCTCATTAAACCCAGTTGTTTCCCTGAAACCCCTTTGTCTGTAGTCCTCTCAGCTCAAACATGTAATGCTGCAGAATAAGGCTGTGAGACGCTGTCGAACGACAACCATCTGCAGTTGGCTTCGCTTGCGCTGTAGGCAAATTGCGATTTGCTGTCACTGAAACTGCAGAAACGAACTGGAAATCTGACATGTTAAGGCAGCCTCATGATGACGTATTCAATATCTGGTCTCTGTTGCTAATTAGGCAATACTAGGAGATTGAATGTTCAATTAGTGGCTTTATTTATATTATCTCATATAGGCTATGTGTGTTTTGTTTCATCATTTTAGCCACAGTTCTTTAATTGTGCTTTTGCTTTAATTATTTTTATTTACATTTCTTATTTTTAATGAATAATTTTAAGTGTAATAATTATATTCATATACATTTATATATTTTTAATATAGATCATTTATATACATTTTTTACTAATCCTAATTTCAAGCATATTATTTCTACTTACCCTGCCAATGTTTTCACTGGCCCGATGCTTTTGTAATTGACTTACATTTTTTTATTGACATTTTACAATTTATTTTACCACTTAATATTGACATTATTGTATGTCTGTTAAATGTACTATTTATAATTGTATAGTTTATATTTTTTATCTAAGTATTTATTTTATAATCTTAAAAATTAGTTAAATATTACTATAAATATTTTAAATACAATTTATTTTTTCATCAAATGTTATCTTTACAAGAATATTAGCAACAAAAAACAACAACGGGGACCCTTTCTGATCCACAGAGTATAACATGCGGGGTGCCCCAAGGTTCGATCCTGGGGCCCCTGTTATTTTTAGTATATATAAATGATATATCAGCTGCGGTACGGTGCAAGTTGCTATTATATGCTGATGATTCTGTTTTACTTGTCCCAGGGTGTAATGTTAAAGACATTGAAAATACTCTTGGCATAGAGCTCGAGTCTGTCAGCCAGTGGCTAGTAGACAATAAGCTCTCTATGCATCTGGGCAAGACTGAATCAATTTTGTTTGGTACAAAAAGGAAACTGGCAAAATCAAATACTTTAAAGGTGATGTGTAATGGGTTTGAAATTGTATCCAAATCAAGTGTTACATATTTGGGTCTAACATTGGATCAATCACTTAAAGGTGAAGCCATTGCAGCCAAGGTTTTAGCCAAATGTGCCTGTAAGTTAAAGTTTTTATATCGCAAGACAAAGCTTTTTGATTCCTCTGTAAAGAAATTATTGGTATTAACTCTGATTCAATGTCATGTAGATTTTGCTTGCTCTGCATGGTTTTCTGAGTTGACTGCGAAATTTAAAAATAAATTCCAAGTGCTGCAAAACAATGTTATTCGGTACCTATTAAAAGTACCCTCCCGTACTCATATAGGTAGGGAGGAGTTTACAAGAGCTGGTCTACTACCTGTACATCTAAGAGTAGAACAACTTAAGTTAAATCATATGTTTAACATTGTTAATGGTCATGCCCCCAAATATTTATGCTCTAACGTAAACATGGTCCATACGCAGCATGGCTATAATACTAGGGCCAGCATCCGCTCTTGCATAGTTCCTAGAGCTACAAATGCAATTAAAAATTCTTTCTTTTATACTGGTATCATGGCATGGAATATTTTGCCTACTGCTACAAAACTCCTATCATCAAGAGGGATTTTTAAAACACAGGTCAAAAAACATTTATGGGATAGGGTAAATTAGTTATTAATAGTTTGGAGAGTCTTTATAGTGTTTTTATTTTGTTTTAGTTTGTTTTACGTGATGTTTTTTTACCCTCCTCTTCATATTGTATGGGTTTGTTTTTGTTTTTCTTTATTCTTGTCCATTATGTTTCTGTTTATTGTTTTACAGTGTGTAACACCAAGGACCATGCTGGAAATAAGTATTTTTACTTTAGCATGTTATCCTTTTGGATTACTGTTTCTTTCTTTTTGTACCGGTTTGATCCAGAAATAAAATCAATCAATCAATCAACGATAATATTATTGTACAGGACAGTTGTAAACTCATAAACACTCACTAAAAAATAATGGCAAATAATTCAAAACATGACTTTGTATTTATTTTATTTTTTTTGAAAATTGTCATTTTCAACTCATGTTTACCAAAACTATCACAATCATTCTTGCAATTTCTACACAACCTCATTTATGCAGATAATTTTACCTAGCTGATAAGGAGAATTCAAACCAAGTAGGACAAAGAGGAATGTTATTTCCTTTGGCTTTTGAAGTTTGAGGCCTTTAATTTCATGAGTAGGATCGGAGGAAGCAGACCCATGTGTTACGGACCGTCACGGAACGAGTGCTATTCATCTTCATCCTCCCTCTTTCATTCCTGCTCTGTTTACTCTGGCAGAGAGCGAGCGTTTCTATTACTATTCCTGTTTGTAACCTAGTGTTGTTGAGCGATGCCATTAGGAGTCAGAGCGCTAGAAATATACTCAAGTATACAGTATTTATAAGATACGTTTTTAAATCCAATAATCCTCATTCATGAGGGCTGTTACTGCAGATCTAGGTCACAAAGACCAATGGCTGAATGGAATTGTGATTATGAAAGCACTGACTTCATGAAGCTCACATATAATGCAATGCAGTGCAATCCAGTGTATTCTATGAGGTGAGAATATTATGTATTAATGAATATTATGTAGATCTACTATTAGAAACCAGTTCTGTCAAGGTCCAGACAAGAGTATGTAGTATCTTTGTTTAGTTGTAGACGGTGTGTTCTTGAGGTTCTGGATTGAAATCAATGGCTGAACACCTGCTGATGGTAAAATAACTCTCCATGTTCAATTTGGAAGAAAAGAGGATTGGATTTTTCTTTTGAATGACAGCTGAATCTATTCACTGAGGCCTTGAAAAGCAGCACTGTCTGGCCCATCTGCTCTCTGTGTGTGTATGTGAAGCTACAGTTATTGTGCTGTGGTAAGGGACTGTGCATGAGTTGAATTTCTGGCCATTATTGGGGCCTCTAAGGTGGTCTTGTCATTTGCCTGACAATCTCTCTTTTGGACTTACAACAAATACCCAATGACATTTATCTTGTTACGGTGAATCCTGCATCTCAGGCTAAGCATTTCTATAGAAGCTATTCTGATTTCCTTTCCTTCTGACATTTAACTGTCAATATATCTTCATCTTTGGTCTGTTTACTTCCCCTAGTGCTTTGCTGTCTCTATCCCTCTATCTGTTTATCTGGTGTCTGAAGGAAGGTGGGATTGGGGAAGGGTGTTGCTAAGTGTCGAGGAGGATGAGGCAGATAGTTGAGGCGGCATGAGTCACGGCACTTTGTTAAAAGCAGGACCATAACTGACATAGACATTCAGGTGGACATTGTTCAGCTAAACATTGTCTGACAACAGCAATGTCAGTGGTGCAAACTACTCAGCTTTTGTTTGTTTTACATTTTTGCTATTTAGAATAGAAAATGTAGGCTGTCTTTTATATGATTCATTTTAGTTTGTACCTAAAATCAATTCTACTTAATCTTCCTGTGATGTGATGTTAGTTGTGAATGCTGACTTGAAAGAGGGACTAATGTGTTAAAAAGCAAAGGGGGGATGGGAACATGAGGATGAAGACATACCACATGTTCCTGTATTAGGGAAGCCACTGCTTGCTTTTTTCTCTCTGTAAAAAAAGAACTGGTTACACTGTATTTTAAGGTGTCATTGTTACAGTGTAATTGTATATTTAAGTACCGAGTAATATTAAGCAACTACATGTACTTAGGGTTAGGGTAGGATTAGAATTTGGTTGAGGGTTTGTTGCATGTAAATATGCATAATTTACTGTTATTACTATGGTTATTACTATGGTCAGTACATGTAACATATGTAACAGGGACACTGTAAAATAAAGTGTTACCAAAATACTTTGTGCATAGTGAAATGTGGGTTTAACTGTTCTTGTCACAACTTCCGACTCCAATGATTTAAGAACAAAACCTCCTTGTGACTCCGGAATGGGGACAGACCACCTCGACTGTAAACCTCCATGTGATTGTGATTTTGGAATTGTGTTTGCATATTTCACCGTTGACCTGTGCTTAAACTAATACGCTTCTGTGGGTGGTTTAATGATACTGAGCCCATGTGTTGCTTTGGTAGTTGACTGTACTGCCTTTCTTTACACTGTTCTCTTTATTATGGTCATATTGCTCACTTTAATAGCTATAGTTGTCTCATAAGTGTAGAACAGTTACTTGAGGGAATCTTATACTGTTTTAGGTACACTTAATAAGGTACACTCAAATATTTCAACAATAAATGTGAAATATTTAACTGGTTAATTTAAAATGAGTTTATAAAATAAATAATTCATTTTAAATAAGAAATGTACTTGAGCAGCAAATCATCATATTAGAATGATTTCTGAAGGATCATGTGACACTGAAGACTGGAGTAATGAGGCTGAAAATTCAGATTTGCCATCACAGGAATACATTTCTTACTTTAAAATTTCTTAGTTTCTATTCTATAAAATTTCTATTTCTTAGTTCTTCTAAATGGTAATATTTCATATTACTTATTTTACAGTATTTTTGATCAAATAAATGCAGCCTTTGAGCCTAATTTAAAAAATATACAAATATTACCAACTCAACTTTTGAACTGTATTGTACCTAGTGCTAATGTTTATAGTTAAGCTGAAAAACAGCATGGAAATCAAGTCAGTGCTTAACATGCCTTAATGTCCTTACGTTTAAAATGGAAGTACTGTATTTATCAGTGTATTTAGACAGAAATCACATAGTCATGGTATGAGGCGTGCATGACAGTCCAGCTAATTAAAAAACAACTTTTGACCGGAGTAATCAAGGTTTAGGTGTAACTACACTAATGTCAACAAAGCCTCTCCTTTGCACTAATTCATAGCCAATTAAAGAACAATAGTTTTTTTTTTGTGAAGCATTTTGTCTGAGTGTATTTGTTTGGATAAACACAAAATGCTGGAATTGTGGTCGGCTTTTTTTAGAAATATTGTTAAAGATGATGTTCATGAAAACAACAGCCTTATTTTAGTACTGTATTTCATGACTTTTTGCCTGTATTCCAGCATACCACTCTTCTCTAAGGACATAATTTGTGTTCTTGGGTTGAAATTATTGCTTGTTTCTTATATCCAGTGTTGGAATATTTGATGCTACAGCCTAAATATATTCATTGAATATTTAGGTGTTTTTTTTTTTTCACAGGCATAATGAAGTCACAACAATATTCCAAGTTTTGAACCTTTTCCCACAAATGTCTTGAACCTAAGCACAACCTATGTTTGTTTCTCTTCAGGGCCGACATGTCAAAACAGGTCAACTGGCTGCTATCAAGTGCATGGATGTCACAGGGGTGAGTTTATTTTCATTGTTCTTTCCATCTTGACCCCTTATTATACTCTGAAGCTGTTGAGGTCTCGTCTTTCACCGACAAGATGTCAAAACCTCTTGAGCGAGTCCTCCGCTCAGATCCGCAGGTTTATTTTAGGCTTAGTTGGTCTAATTTTTGACGTTTTATTAAATCCATATATCCTCTAGGCTTGGTTTTCCCCTCATTAGTTCTCTGGATGCAAAGGTAGATGTCGTCTTAATTACCTTTTAGTATCCCTCTTTATAATAAGGCATCTTTACATAGCCGAATTAAAGCGGCTCTGTGTCTGCTCAGAATTCTGTGGCGGGAGACAAAACATATAGGCCTAGTCCCTTGTTTTAGCCAAATTAAAAAAATGTCTACCAGCAAAGCAGTTAAGTAAAAGAGTCCTGTACTCACATCGTGAAGCAAACCATAAAATAATCTTCCTTTGAAGAGACAGATCAACGCACTGCTACATTTCTCTCAGATACGGTAAATGCTTAACCCAATCGGTAAATGCTTAACCCAATCAGAATTTCTTTGTAGCATTTGTCCCAGCTGGACCAATTTTATTAAGAAATAGAAAACAACTATTTATTACCTAAATTCATTTAAAATTGCGTATTTTTATTTCGATTTATTATTTTTTAAATTCATTTTATAACACGTTGTTAAAACGATAGTCATGTTCAAAGCATTGTTTCCCGCGATTTTAATTCCTGTGTAAATGCATTGATGCATTGATGACATTTTTGTGATTTTATGCCGCTTCAGATTTGGTTTCTGTGCAGCTTTTTCTGTGTAAAGATGGCTAGAGCAGAAAAGATCAGGCTATGATGCCTCATGTTTTTAAAGTAGAGTTTCTTGAAATGATAGTTATTTTGCTGCAGTGCTAGCATATGAATTGGGAATAATTTTTTTAATCAGCCGCAATATTTCAGTCATGTCTGCTCTTTTCAACAGCAGATTTTTCCAATCTCTCTCTTTATTTTTAATCTAAAGTCAATTTAGCATTTAATAAGCTGTTGTAGAATTTGAAATGCCGTAGCAAATTCAATTCACAAGCTGTTATGATTTCTCTGGCCACCGTTGGTTGTATATGTAATGGCCTGTGGCTGCCCCTGTTATTTCAGGAATGAATAACACTTGATTAGCTGGTTACATGGATCCTTGTTTTGTTGGATGAACAGTCTTCCCTTTACTATGTACAATCTACTGTGGTTGTTACAAAACCTATTCAGCCGCCTTCATAGACTCCGTATAGGCAAGTATCCTTGTGTAACATGGTCAGTTATGTCTTGAGTGAAATGAACGTAAACCGTTGAAAAGAAAACGCATGTGTAACGGTATGTTGGATACGTGCAGCTCTTAAAGTGACAGCAGCCTAATAAACCTACTGCTGTCTTTGTCCTTAATGTTAATCAAAAAAACCAAATCACTCACTGCTCTTGACTGGTTGAGCCCTGATGGAGCAGCTCTAAATATTCACTGTGCTATTACAGGGTTTCTGTGGGGCATTAAAAAGCATTACAATTCATTAAATGGATTTTGTGAAAATTAAGGCCTTAAATGGCATTAAAAAGCATTTAATTTGAATCCTACAGGCATTAAAAATGTTGATTTATAGTTTTGAAGAAAATGTTATATTATCAATTTATTGGAATATAGCCTTGATAATTAATAATTTTTATTTGCTGTTGCAAAAATACGTATGTGTGGCGAGCAGGATGAGGCCGAGGTCCGTGGGAGAACGGCGTGAGGCCGATGGCGTGATTGATGAGCGACACTTGCGCGACGCCCTGGTCTCTATCTCCACTGTCGTCGCTCCTCCTTTATGCTTGTGCTCCTCCGTGAGAGATACAAGACCGGTGCGTTGCGCAGGTGTCACTCATTATCAATCACGCCACCGGCCTCGCGCCGTTCTCCCACAGCCCTCTTCCTCGTCCTGCTCGCCACAGTATGTTAGTGTAATAAACGCGGAACCGGTGTTATACCGGTGTTAATATATTCGGTTCCTGAAATATTTGGTTCCAATGGGGGGTGGAGCTACCATCAATATTCACGAGACCACATCGTGGGCGGGGTGACCAATACTACAGGCGAGTGGAACAGAAATTATTAGCGTGAGCGCCTCAGATCGTGTTTTGTCCTAAACCATTCCTAAATGAATAATAAATAATTTATCACTTGTTGTTTCTCAGTACTCTGAGTTTACCTGAACTATTACCGACCTGATCTTGTAGGAAGCATTGGAAGACAACGCACTTACACTAAAGGCATATTTACAGGGAGGGGAGATACTGACCCTCATTCTTATAAAGAAGCCATTAAACAAGTATTTGAAATATACTGTCTTTATGTTGGTTCTACATTCATTTGGAGATTAACTGTGAAATGAATACATTATAAAATATATAAACTAAATGTATACAAAAATGTAAGTGTTTTTATATATATATATATATATATATATATATATATATATATATATATATATATATATATATATATATATATATATATATATATATATATATATATATATATATATATATATATATATATACACCTGAAGATACCTGCCGAAACCCTGTATTTAATTAAAGATAAAATATGATAGAGCAATAATATGAATAGTGAAAGGAACAGTAGCTCCTACAATACATTTTAACACGCATAACTAGGCATGAAAGTAACTTAAGGAAATATCTATTTTCTAAGCCAAATAATTTGATTCATATTCTTTTGGTTTCTCTACTCAATATTAAGTACTAAAAATATCAGTGTATTCCTAGTTTTAAATGATACAATGATTTTAGGCATCACAACATGCACTGTGTAAGAAATGCATATTCATTATAATTCAGTATATTCGTATTTTGCTAAAGATTACATTTAACAGTTAAGTTTAAATTCATGTCTTGACTTAACTTAAGAGTGCATTACATGATGGTAAAGGTACATTTATAACAGGAAATAAACTTGAACAATTAAATATCTTACATCTACAATAACAATAAATTAAATCTCCAATGTCAGGCAATAAATATGGTACAGATACAGTATCATGCATCTATAATAATTTAATTGGTTTGAAATAGTTTTTTCTTGTGCAGTCTCCTATAAAATAATTCTTAAAATCCTAGAAGACTCATGGAAATTCATTACTCGAGTGGGAACCCTGTCATCATTAGGATGGGTTGTTCCTGGAAATTACCATTTGACCTATAGTTAACGAGAGAGCAGATGAGTTGTCATTAGCTCAAATCAGCAGCATCCAGCATGTTCTTGAGAAGAGATCATTGAGTTGGGGGTCCTGAGGGGCTCCTAGAGGGACACTCCAGTCAAGATGTAATTCTTTGGGTCAAGAGCTAATCCTGTGCTTTCTCCCCTCCTTCCCCCCCTCTACTTCATGTAAAAGCACCTGCATCTGTAAGTGGGCCATCAGACTTTATTATAGGTCACTAGAGTGATCCCACAGGCCTCAAGCTTTACTTTAGAGAGTGTGGAATGTGAGCTATCCCATGATCCCCTGCTGCATGTGTCTTGACAGGAGGAAGAGGAGGAGATCAAAGCTGAGATCAACATGCTGAAGAAATACTCTCACCACAGGAACATCGCCACCTACTATGGTGCCTTCATTAAAAAGAACCCTCCCGGTGTGGACGACCAGCTGTGGGTGAGTACCGTGCCCCGCTGTGCCAGTGGAAACGGAGAGTGTGTGTCCATCTGTGCTTCACACACACTGCCCTGTGTATACGTGGACTTTTTTGGGCCCATGGGGAAGTGTATGATAAATGGACCTTGAATGAACATTGATGAACAGGAATCAAAGCACCGTTGTCTCGCCTATAGACTTGTTGTCATGGAAAGTTAATGGTGCTCTGTGCTGGGAAAAGTTAAGGACTTTGTAAAGGCTGTAAAAGCTTTTTATTATATGTATTTCAATAACAGAATGTCTCTTGATTTTTATGTACTAATCACAGTGTTTCATCACAGTTATGTGTTGAACCCATTTCTATTTAGTTTTAATTAAATAATTTATGCATACATATAATATGTTATTAAAATGATTTAACTTGCATTTTAACCCCCCCCCCCCCCAAACAACATTTAATGAAAGTTTTTAAAACTTCTGAAATCATATAATTAATTAATTATTTAAATAGACTTTAACACCAGTTTGTGTTAATGAGAATCTTAGTCATAATTAGCCTTTTAGCCTATAGCCCAATTTTTCAAATATTGTTTTCCATTGAAATGGGTCAAGAATCACTGCTATAAATAATTCAATTAAATGTTGCCAATGAGAAATGCTTTTTTTACGATATATTCACTCGATTCATCCAGATGTATCTCAGTAGTAAGGTCAGAGAGGCTGTTCTCTGTGTCTGCTGTCTAGACTCATTCTTTCAGTCTATCTCCCTCTCTACTTTACTTCTCTTGTCCATATTTTCCTCTCCTACCAACTCTTTTTCCCTCTCCGACCACTTCCCTTCTCTTCCTCAGCTGAAAGACAGGACAGGTCTGATTGTGGCAGGGTAATTTGTGTTGTTTATCAGCGGCTGCAGGGGCACACAGGGGCACGCAGATGGAACTCTCCACCAATAAAGATAGACATCGCAGGAAATGAAGAGCATTTGTGACGCATCCCAGCGTCGAGTGGCAGCTCTTGAATGGGCAGACCTTTCAGATGAAGGCTGACATTCCCACTGCTGTAAGACTCGAGGGCCACAAACCCCTTCAATATTCCCTTTGACCTGCCAATCAAAATCAGAAAGACACAGAGATTGAGAAAAAAGCTCTTGGCATAACCAAGTGACTGAAACCCACATTCAATTTTGGTCCTGCTCGTCAGGTAGTTGGCATGCATGTTTCGACGGGAGTCCATTCACTCTGGCACTCTGAGCTTCAGCGCTGCTCTTGCATAAATACTTTCTATTTTACGATTGCTCGCACCGACTTGGCCTTTACGGCAGTTAGTGCTGTGAACTCTGAATTAAGCTTGATGCCTATAAATTACTCCTTCACTTTTGTCCAAGTGCACAAAGATTAGTTTGCAGCACATTGCACATTCTATTCAGACTGATGAAGGGGACATAGAGGCAATGAAAGCATGCCCTTTTGGAAAAGACCAGCTTTCTTACACTAGCATGTATCTATCCACTTTGCTCTAGGTGGATTTTTTCTAATTATTGCTAGTTGTTAGCGCTCCAGTTCAAAAAGCAAGGTTGAATAAAAATTCTTATTGGTTAACGTGGACGTGAGGGTGACCATTTTATGGTGTGACAAAATGAAGGCGTAGCTCATGAATATTAATTAGGTTATGTACAAATGCTTTTTAATATCTCTTGATAACTTCTAACTAATAATTTCCTGATACTTTTTCTACATCTGGTCTCCAAGGATTTTGTAGTTTTGTAGTACTTTTTATTTTAATAAATCAGAATTGCAGCTGATCATCAGTGGGTTTATATTAAGCATAGGGACCCGTTTGCTTTTTTTTTCACTGCTGCTTCCTACCCAAAATTGAAAATAATAATTTTATATATGAAAAAAAAATTATATTATAAAAACATTTAATATTATAATTTTTTTCTATTTAGCTTAAAAAAATTGTAACACACACACAATAATGTGTATATAATTTAATATTTAGTATATGTATTTATAGAAATCATTTAATTCATTTTTGAACAATTTTCATTTCTGTTCATATCTAAATGCACATGCTATGTTGGTTAAGTTAGTTAAGAACATCAGCATCAAACACTGTGCATGCTGGTGATCTGCAGTGCTCATCTTTTCAAAGGAATTAAACAAGATAATTAAGTTTATTTTATGGAGATCCATGTCGCTGTGAAAATGCCTACACAAGTCTGAAAATGAGTCTGTGTCTTAAAATAGAGAAGCACATCACCCAAAACACGGCCTCATCAGCAGTGCTTAATGATCTCATTCTTCCTCATTTATGGCCTTCCAGACAGAAAAACAGCAAGTTTCTTATGATTCATATAGTATTGAAGAGGTCAAGCAGCACATGATGTTTCTTTATTTGTGTTGACGTGGTTTTGTATGTCATAAGTGGATTATGATTTGCTTAGAACTCAAGATTACTGAGCTTAACTTCAACTGTTCACACACAGTGGATTTATCCTTGATTGAACTTCACAATTCTTAATGCATACTGGTCTCAGAAGCAAATGTTTAGTTTCAGAGAACTGAATAATGTAAAGTGTTTCCTTATTTAACTGGAGGCCATTTCCAGAGGCAGCCAGCTTGAGTGGCTGTTGTGTGGTTGAGCACACATCTCTAACATGGAGTGTTTGAACCTAAGGGCTATGCTCAAAGGCTCGTGACTAGACAGGACACTCTGCTGAAGTGCGATTAGAGGAGCTAGAAGCACAAGTCACTTCCAATTACAACAGACTAAGGCTAAACCGTAGGGTCTGAGGATCAGCTAAGCTTTCTAGCTACATCTTGCAGCAATTTCCATATCAACAACTGGTGCATTGTGTTCATTTGGTGTTGAGTAACAAACAAAGCAGCAAACTGGCATTATGTAATTATTTGCTTTTGAACTATTATTACTGTTGCTGTATCTATTTTGTAGCAAGTAGCCTTGTAGCATCGCTTGATAGTTAACCGTTCTACCGACTGTATTTTAACGACTACATGAAGAGTTGCTTGTATCTTAGCTACAGTTTCATAATAGATTGAATAGTTTTATTTTTTTGGTTCTGGAAAGACATATTTTTAATGTTTTAAACAATCAACACCCAGGTGCACAACGGTCCAACCTATTTAATGTGCTGTATTTTTCTTTTCATTTGCATCAAACTAAATATAGCTTGTACGCTGAGTAAATTCCATTAGTTAGGTGTTTGGGTGTGAGTTGTTCACAATGTTTCTCAATGTTTCTCATGTGAGTTGGTCACAATGTTTCTCAAAACAAATTTTCACAGATTTCTGTACTTGAACGGTGGATTGTAATTATTTGACAGTTGCCCTTTTCATGAGAACAAATCCTCTGTAAGAGTTCATTGCCTCCACCAGGGAAAACAAACGGACAAAGATTAATGGGCAGTGATTAACTAACATGCCCCTGTAATATTGGCTTATTTGTATTACAGCATTATCAACTTTTGCATCTGTGGATTTACAAATCATTATGACTACTGAAAAAAGAGATGAACTTTTGCTTCAATTAAATTTCCAAGGACGTTTCAGAAACACAAATTGGATGTGGCAGTCACTTGGGTTAAAGTTTGAAGTATTATCGTGTTCTTCGGTTCTTTCTATTCATCTCATCATTATTCTGTGGTGTAAAGTTCTCCTTTCAGTTTTAAAACAGAGACACCAGGGAGCCTCAAGCCATACTCAACATGTAAACTCAATTTCTTTAATATGTCCCCATTTCAACAAAGTCATTTTCATGTTTCCCACAATTTTCAAGCCGAAGCGTTACAAACCTTGCTTTATAACTCAGGGCAATTCTTACTTCCAAATATAAATAAAATCATTTCAATTTTAGTTCTCCACCTTTTTACTACTAACCACTGCTTTTTGTTTTGTTGTTGTTGTTTTCTGTGGTCAGACAAGAAATACGCTTCTAGATTTAAGTTTGATTCACATCAGATATTAAAGTGAAAGTCCCGGCTGACTTTCCAGCAAGTTTCATTCTCGCAGCCAAATTAGGTCCAATTAAACCTGAGTGATGCCGCCTTTTAAACACTGCACATCCTGGGTCTGAGAGACACAAGCCGTTAGGAGAGGAAGGGATCAGATCTTCAGCGCATGACGATGGTGACAGGCCTTTTCCTCCTGTCTGCTACATTTATCCCAGCATCCACATGCATATTAATGGACAACTTCCACACTCTCTTCCTTACACACTCACTCACTCTCTCTCTCTCTCTCTCTCTCTCTCTCTCTCTCTCTCTCTCTCTCTCTCTCTCTCTCTCTCTCTCTCTCTCTCTCTCTCTCTCTCTCTCTCTCTCTATATCTCTCTCTCTCTCTCTCTCTCTATATCTCTCTCTCTATCTCTCTATCTCTATGAGCCTGCGGTTGAACAGTGCTCAAAGATTTATGCCCTCAATTTGAATGTCCCTACTTGGGTGTTTGTGTTGAATGCTGCAATATTTATCATGTTGTTTTAATGATCTGAGGGTCTTTCCTCTCTAAAAATATTCTTAATATATAATAAAATTCACCCAGTGGGTTGTGATGAAAATGAAACAGGCTGATTAAAGCAGGCGATCCCTATTGTGCGGTTTGTTTGTTTGGGCTTTGTTTGTGATGGTATGCAGTTTAGGTGGGTTGTTCTGATATATTTTTGATAAGCAAATGGCAGACAAGGGTAAAATGAGATTAAATGGGACAACTGCACAGAGATGATATTCAGGGAGGCTAAGAGACATTGAAAGTGTTTCAAGACCCGTGGTAATCTTTTGAACACTATTTTCTTTCATGTTTACATATTTCCTAATGAAACGAAACATATTGAAGGTGAAGAGGAATTTTAGGGGGAGCGATGTTCTCATTCTAAAGTGCGTTTGATTGGACAAAATTCTGTGTAGTTCTGTATGAGTTACCATTGACCAATATTTTTTCTCTTTTTCCCAGAAAAATTTTAATAGTCCTTAAAATGCTAACTGTTTACAGACTGATGAAAATTGTCTCAGTTTCAATAACTTAGGACATTAAAAGAGACCATTCTACTCACTCTGGAAAACACCAGGAGAAATATGCCCAGGGTCCTGATCACCTGTTTTAACATGCTATAGTCTTGCTGCAAGGAGGCATGAGGACTGCAGATGTGACTGCAATGTCTGTAATGTAAGACTTCTAAGTCTAAGACACTACAAGGGAGACAGGAAGGACAGCTGAAACAAGCCACTTGTAACCATATGTCCGACGTTTTCGAGAACTTGCAAGTGGCTTGGTGGATAAGTGAAGAAACATCTCACAGCAAAAACTGGAAAATCTGGCTCAGTCAATGAAGATGAAATGCACTGTAGGAGTTAAAACTGCTGGTGGCCACACCAGATACTGACTTGAGACTGACCCACGCTCTGTTCAGGGACTTTGGAATTTTTTTCCATTTAGGTCTCATTTGTTGAATCTTTTTGCTCATACAAATATTTACACATAGTAAGAAATTTGCTGGAAAAAAGCAGTTGAAAGTGGGAGGATGTTTCTTTTTTGCTGAGTATAAATGACCTCAAAGCAATCGGAAATAGACTAAAAGCCATACATCTCTTTTTTCAATTTAATGGTGTTTAAGGGACTGTGTGAAAGATAAAAAAAAAAAAAAAAAAACTTTTTTGATTTGTAGGAAGTGACTTCTTGTCTCTTCTACAGCTGGTGATGGAGTTCTGTGGTGCGGGCTCAGTGACAGACCTGATCAAGAACACCAAGGGCAACTCGCTGAGGGAAGACTGGACCGCCTACATTAGCAGAGAGATCCTCAGGGTAACAGCTCAAGTCACTGTGCTTTATTCACTGTCTTCCCTGCTGGGAAAATCAGCTTCAAACCAGCATTTGGAACATGCTTGCCGTTTTAGGTGGTTTACCAGTCCAAACCAACTTGGCTAAGGCAGTTTACCAGGTCCACTGGCTGATATTCCACCTGGTCAACCACATAGCCAAGCTAATGTCCATCGATCGCCACTTTTGACTAGAAAAAAAAAAACACTTACATCCCTAAAAAGTGTTATATGGGTAGAGTTTAAATTTCACCAAACAAAATAGAGGAATATTATAAACCTATATAATGTAATTATTTTTCTGTGGAACACATGTTTTTGTATAATTTATATACAATAAAAATTATATAATGATAGAACCATACATTTCATCTGCTGTGTTCAAAGTGTAGTGTAAAGGCAGTGTATAAGGTATGCATTCAAAAGACTTCATAGATAGAGCACGCATCATTTTGTGCTCCACGGTAAAAAATAGCATGATGCCGGTTTGAAATTACTTGAAGATCTGAAAATGATAGTAAAGATTTTCTGTCAAAAGTTTTTCTGTCAACTATTCTTTTAAGGTACTTAATGTTTGAATGGCATTGCATTAGACACAATATCAAACCAAGTGACATTTATTTTAAATAAAGACAAACGAACATGTTGAAAAAACATCACACACACACACACACACACACACACACACACACACACACACACACACACACACACACACACACACACACACACACACACACACAAAATGCTTGTTAGGTTTTAAATGTAAAACTAAATGTGAAACCTATTTATAGTTAATAAATGGTACTCACTCACAGCCTAACTTGTGAATGAAGGATTCTGCCATTCTACTATCCTTTTTCTCTCTTAATTCATGTTTGTCTCTCTGCCAGGGTCTCACTCATCTCCACCATCACAAAGTCATCCACAGAGACATCAAAGGCCAGAATGTGCTGCTAACAGAGAACGCTGAGGTCAAACTAGGTAAGAGCGCAGCCCTGAGGCTCAGATAACTTTGCATAGCATTTACAGTCCTCGCTGTGACTGTGCAGAGGAGGTTTCAAAGCAAAGGAATGCGAGAGGAGCACGGCCCAGAAATGCTAATGCGCTGTTGTCCTTTAGCGGTGCCCCCTTTTAATACTCAGTGAGGAAATTATCATTGACTGTGAGACCAAGTAGGGTGGCTCAGAGGTAAATCAATTTAGCCAGTGTGAGGTAAATAATTGATCATTCTTTAGTTGACAGTCGCTACTCTAGCAGATTTCCTGAATATGCTCAAGGCTGAATGCTAAAAGTTTGGACTTGTGAAAGGAGCTTTTCAAAACAAATCTTTTTGTTTTACGGTCTCTCTCTGCCCTGAGTACATTTGCTTTTATCTCATTACATCTTCATTTGCAATGTGAGGAGAGGGCAATTACCTGAAAGCACAGGCATTTGCATATATTGGTTCAATTTAGCATACCTAGTTAAACTACTGTAGCATCTTATGAAATCCAGTACTTTACAGGAAGTCATGTATCTTGACAGCATGTTTTGCACTAATCAAAGCTGCTGCGCCTGTGGCCCTTTGCCCTATAGCACATTGTGTAAGCATTTTAAGTTTCAACTTAGTGACAAGCAGTTGGTCTACACTGGATGCGAAACTGCATCGCCACGCATTCACAGCCAGTCAAACGTGTTTGAAGTTTAATGTACAGTTTTGGATCAGTGGTGTTCCCCTGTGGGCATGGACTTCTCAGCACAAAGGTGTGATCACATTCTAGAAATTTTGGCGAAATTCACAGAGAACAAAACAAAATTTTGTGGCCAACAGTGTTGATGCATGAAGAACCGTGTCAACTTAACCAAAAGTCCCCGGCTTAATTTTTTGATTTTGAAATTTTTTTCTGGTGAAATAAGTACATAAAAGAATGGGGAAAAAAGCACTTATTGTGTTTTTTTGCCCCAAGTTTGTATGCCTGTTACTCAAGAAGTATTAAAGATATATTAATACCCTTTTAAATTCTGGTTCTTATCAAACCTTTCTTTTGGTATCTTCGTTTTAAAAGCCCTATATAATTCAGTCCCAGAGATATGGAGATCTTAATGCGGCTCCATGAGTAAATTGGTGAATTGTACACATTTTTAGTGGTCAGAAACCAAATGTGGGTCACTTTTCATACAGCTGATACTTGTTTAAAGGGGAATGTCTGAAGAACAAATGATACTTACTGAAACTAGAAATGTATCTTATATTTTTAAAGTCATTTTTACCCCCCTGTAATTTGGCTACAAATCTCATGTGAAAATTGTCATGTTGTGCCTCTACAATCCCTCTACAAAATAGTGGATTAAATATACAGCCATTACATTTAGAATTTTGGCTTTCATCACTCTTTATGTTTGTCTTTCTTCAGAAAAGATAACAAAGTCAAAAATTTGAGCCGGGAAGTTTCTGAAATTTGGTTAATTTGACGTGGAATGACCAAGAAGTCAATTTCTGTTGGTCAACACGAGCGAAATCTGCATGGGGGATCTTTTTTCCCTCTCCTGCTAAACTCCACGATGTGACCGCACTGCAGAAATAGAAACCCGCAGTGACTGACAAGATATCCTTTCACTTGTCAGAACAAAAATGTTTTTTAACACCTGGTTAGAACACTGATCAGACTGGTTTCCTCTCTCACTCTGTTTCATCTGAACCCCAGTGGACTTCGGTGTGAGTGCACAGCTGGACCGCACCGTGAGCCGCAGGAACACTTTCATCGGCACTCCTTATTGGATGGCACCAGAGGTCATTGCGTGTGATGAGAATCCTGAGGCCACGTATGACTATAAGGTGAGCTTTCCTCTCTCAGACATGTATAATCTGTATCATATGATACTACATGGTCTTCTTGAAGTGTCTCACATTGTGAGAAAACGCACATAAATGCATTTTGGACGTGGCAAAACAACAGAACGCTCTTATTTCGAATTGGTCTGCAGTGATTTAGCCGGTAGGAGAGTATTGATCACGGGTCCTCAATTTACTCGATACACATGTGAGCATATGCAATCAAAATCAAATAAACTCTCCTTGGAAACAATTTAGTCACCATTATCCACGAATCACTCAGGCTAATACAGTGATCCGTGCCACGGCTGGCAGTGTTGATAATGTCACAGTAATAGGATAAGCAAACGTTCCTCCCCTTCCCTGTCCAGAGGAATATTGGCCTGTTTCTTTCCAGCATTATGCTTTAGTCCATTTCAATGCATGTTAAAGAATTCATCCCTGATTTAGTTCAAAGCTCAGACAAAAGTAAAGTAAGAAAGTGATTTTATTGCAGTATGAAATGTCATCTGTATGCAGTGGTTTTACTCACTGCTGCTTTGCATTTATAATGTCATATCAAATTGCAGACTTGATGCTCAGCACCACTTAAATAAGTCTGAATTGTATTGGGTTTGCCTTCTGTTAGAAATTGTTTGTCCTTTTTCAACATATCCTCTGTGAAAGGAATTTAAATATTAGATTAGCTTTTTTTTTATTCTATTTTATTTGAGATTAGCATTTTTTTTTTATAACCCTGTTACTAATATTTGTCTACAATGACATAATAAACATAAAAATGAAATGGACGTTAAATAAAGAAAGGGTCCAAATTATTTTACTACTTGAGGGTCACGATTCTAAGGACAATAACTTTTTTGTAGTGGGAAAAATCATGTACAATGTGGCACATCTAAATGTTGTTTTTAATCATTAAAATTATATTATAATTTTAATGTTTTTACTATAATCTATTTTTTCTTTTTTCCATCTAAATCTAAATGAAAAAATTAGATATTTTATGATTTCAGTTTATTGATAGTCAAGAGCTCTGATATTTTTAATGAGAATTCAGAAGTGTGATGTTCCTGTTCATGACAGGTGCTTTGGATAGGAAATTTACAGCAGTGTGTGTCTGTGTGTCTCTGATAGATGAGTGAAGTCTTACAGAACATCTCTCACATATTTGTTTTTAAATTCAAGGGATGTGGACAAATCATTCAACAGGTTGCCATAGAATGCACAGTACTGTTATAGTTCCAGAGAAACTGGCAGGCAGCCAGACTTCCATAGAAGAGAAACTAAAGGTTTTCACACAGGTTTGCCGTTTGCGCACTTGTGGTTACCTTTGTCTGTAGAGAGAAACAATAAAGAAGGGAATCTGGGATGGGTGAATCACTGTGGTTCTGAAATAAACTATGAATACTTTAGTCATATCTCATCCTTTGCTTGGATTAATTAGTCATTAATAGCTGATATATCCACACATGTGAACAGGGTCAGGAATTAACCAGTGCAGTGGGCAAAAATGTCTCAGAAAGTTACATTTTTAAAAATATATTTTATAGCATTTTATTAGAAACATCTAGTGAGTTTAGGAGAGCCTCCCCCAACACAATAGCCGTCTGATTTGTTCTATATTCACTCAAAGCTGAGTGTGGAGTGTGGAGTTAATATAAATATCAGTTTAATGTGAAGAAAATGTGTAACTGAAGTTACGTTAACAACTACTGTGAAGTTTTAGAGCTGCATAATCTAACATAAGGACCAGAACATTATTGCAGTGTATTCTAGCAGACTGTTTTGTGTTGTGTCTTGTGCATTTATTTTGTAACATCTGTAATAATCCAAACTGAGACTTGATGGCCCAACATGCTGTGTGATTTATATGATTAGAAAAAAAGCCCTCATAAAGGTTTAACTGGTTTGCGTCGAACAACACCCTTAATGGTGGTAATACAGTATCGCTTGAGCTCTCATGGCTTATTGCTTCAGTTGAGGTTGTGTTCACCGTTTAGGATATTATTAGGTTGTAAATGTATGAGCTGTTTGAGCAACATTGGTGTGGTTGTGGTGGTTGTCAACACCCTTAATTAAACTGATGAGAGTTTTCCTGTAGATTAGTTTTTAAGTAATTAGTTCAAAGTAATTTTAAGACCTGTTTAAGACCTGTTTAAGTCCAGTTTTTTCTCATTTTATATTTTGTTTCTTGTTCTTTTGTATTATCTTTGTATTATTGATAGTTTAAAATGCTACAATGATTTAATTTCCCCCATATACAGTACAGGCCAAAAGTTTGGACACATTACTATTTTTAATGTTTTTGAAAGAAGTTTCTTCTGCTCATCAAGCCTGCATTTATTTGATCAAAAATACAGAAAAAAATTTAATATTGTGATATATTATTACAATTTAAAATAATTGGTTTTCAATTTATTATACTTTAAATTATCATTTATTTCGGTGATGCAAAGCTGAATTTTCAGGATCATTACTCCAGTCTTCAGTGTCACATGTGACATCCAGTCAATCACATGATCCTTTAGAAATCATTCTAATATTCTGATTTATTATGAGTGTTGGAAACAGTTCTGCTGCCTAATATATTTGATGAATAAAAGGTTAAAAAGAACTGCATTTATTCAAAAAAATTGTTTTTTTTTTATATAAATCTTCTTTATCACTTTTTATCAATTTAACACATCCTTGCTGAATAAAATTATTGATTTATTTAAAAAAAAATAAAGAAAAAAATTACTGACCCCAAATTACTGACCAGTAGTGTATATTGTTGTTATAAAAGATTTCTATCTTGAAAACATTTGCTTCTTTTTTTTTCTTTTCTTTTTTCTTTTTCTTTTTTTTATTCATCAAAGTATCCTAAAAAAGTATCACAGGTTATGAAAAAATATTAAGCAGCAGAACTGTTTCCAACTTTGATAATGAATCATCATATTAGAATGATTTCTAAAGGATCATTTGATAGTCTGGAGTAATGATCCTGAAAATTCAGCTTTGCATCACAGAAATAAATGATAATTTAAAGTATAATAAATTGAAAACCAATTATTTTATATTGTAATAATATATCACAATATTACATTTTTTTCTGTATTTTTGATCAAATAAATGCAGGCTTGATGAGCAGAAGAAACTTATTTCAAAAACATTAAAAATAAAATTGTTATATAAAAAACAGTTGAATGATTATAGTCAAGATGACATGGGACAGACCAAATTTACACAGTGGCATACAGATTAATTTAAATCTAGCAACTTTTTTACTAGGTTAATTGTATGTTATCTAATATCGCTACGCTTTTCCCTATGAAGTCTTGAGTTTTTTTTGTGTCCTGTCTTACGTGAAGTTTCCTCTCTCTCTTGTGTTTCAGAGTGATCTGTGGTCGTTGGGAATCACAGCCATTGAAATGGCCGAAGGAGCCCCACGTAAGTAAAACGATTCGGGTTTATATTATCATAGCAGAGCTATATGCCATCCAAAGCTACATTAAGACAGGGCTAATTCATTTTGGAAAGCGCAAGGGCATAAAAGCAGAATCCTCGCTCTTAATTTTTGTAGAAATTCATCCAAAAAATGTACATTTGATGAAATAACCCTGAAGCGATGCAAACACTGAATTAAATACTTAAAAATACTTTCTTTTCATTTAAAACTTGATGGACGCAAGCCAACGCATATAAACAAACAACAGACTGTGTGTTGAGTCCTGTTGCATTATGGCATTGGCTGAAGCATATGTGAAGGTCACAGACGTCTTCCTTGCATCTGTTAGATATATAAGACTCGCTCTTCGCTCCGTCCTCAGCGGTCAGTGTCTGGACCAGCCATGTGAGCTGCTCTCAGTGGAAGGCTGTCTCACAGATGGCTGAGCAGTGATGGATAGGCAAAGGGCAGGCAGACTGTAGTGATCTTGTCCTGGCTGGAGAGGGGAATAATCCTGTAGGAAGGTGCCCTGGCAGGGTGGTACTGCTTTGGCCAGGGGACAGAAAGCTGCTGGGCAGTGCACTTGAGGACAGATCTGCCTTTTCTTTTTAATGTAGTCCATTGGTGAGATGACTCACCGTTGTGACTGCTGACAACAAATGAAAATGTGTGTTTGGGCATGTATTTTTGTTGGCACTGGCATATTGGCCCTCGGTATGTAGCAACAGATCTGTGTCCAAAAGTGACATTGCTGGTCAAACTTGCTAAGCTCGACCGTCCTCTAGTTTGGAATCAGCTTGCCAACCCTGCTGCCAGGCTGAAAGACATCGTACCCTCAAACCGTGACCATTCTGTGCTGGGAAGTTGCTTGCACTTGCCATGTAGTCTGATACTTGGCATCTGTTTATTCAAGCCACACAATCCTATTCCAGAGTTGATATTAGCTTCGTATTTTGTTGATTTATTGAAAGCTAGCTGTTGGACTTCACAAGAATGATGAATGTTTACTTTAATTTTTAACCTCTTGTTGATGCATGATGTTGTTCATCTCTCTCTCTCTCTCTCTCTCTCTCTCTCTCTATCTATCTATCTATCTATCTATCTATCTATCTATCTATCTATCTATCTATCTATCTATCTATCTATCTATCTATCTATCTATCTATCTATCTATCTATCTATCTATCTATCTATCTATCTATCTATCTATCTATCTATCTATCTATCTATCTATCTATCTATCTATCTATCTTAAATTTATGCATTACATTTAAGCATTAGAATTTTACATTTTAACTTCCATTGTCAGTGTTCAAAACAAGTGTCGCAACATTTGAGAGTAGTGTTTATCAATATATTTTATAATATATTTACAACACACATATACTGTATATACATATATAAAACATTTCTGCAAATGTATATTTATTTAATAATATTTGATTTATTTTTTGACACAAGGGTAAATCAAGCACATGATTTGTTACATGTGAGGGAAAGTTTGGGCCATGTTCAATTGCACTGTGAATTAAGCCTTTAAATAAATAAATAAATATAAATATATATAAATATATATATATATATATATATATATATATATATATATATATATATATATATATATATATATATATATATATATATATATATATATATATATATATATATATATATATATATATATATATATATATAATTTATTCTGTAAGTGCTTTCTTGAACTGAGGATGGATGTTAAATAAGGGATTTTGATCATATTAATATAAGCAGTTTGTATATTTTAGCTTGTCATGGTTCTGAACATTGTCCAATCAGAATTAAGTATTTAAGAGAGAGTAATAAACAGAAATATGCATTCTACTTTTCTGTTTTAGCTTTAAAGAGTGCATGACAGCATATAAACAAACTCTCATGGATATTTGTCCTGTCAGTTGGATTGAGATGTGCTGGACAGTGTTAGTCAGCACAACACATCCAGTGTTAACGTTCTCCTCTCTTTCTCCACAGCCCTTTGTGACATGCACCCAATGAGAGCCCTGTTTCTGATCCCTAGAAACCCGGCTCCCAGGCTCAAGTCCAAGAAGTGGTGAGTGCCCCTTCTCTTTTGTTTACAAAGGTCACAAGACCAGACCCCCAGTCCAGAGCTTCTGCGAGACCAAACAAGATCTCACAAACACTCTGTCCAATCTACTATTAATCAAAAAGTCCTGAACACTTCTTCACTGTTCACTTCATCTGTCACGTGTGATCTTCATTTGGTATGTCAGCCCGTTCAAGCACAAACACCTTGAGAAAGGTTGCTTGTCACTCTAGACATACAGGTTTTTCAGTCTGTGGCTGATATTACTTGATTTCTAAACGTGTGAACAAACTGTCTGGAAATGCACACCCACATCGGTTGTTCTTACCAGATAGTTGATATACAAAACAAGGAGACAAAAATAAAAAGAAGAAAAGCCTGCAGCATTCCCCTCAAGCTCTTCCTCATATCTGCAGGTCTAAAAAGTTCCAGACCTTCATTGAGAGCTGTCTGGTGAAGAACCACAACCAGAGGCCCAGCACAGAGACCCTCCTCAAACATTCCTTCATTCGAGATCTGCCCAATGAGAGGCAAATCCGCATCCAGCTCAAGGACCACATCGACCGAACCAAGAAGAAGAGAGGCGAGAGAGGTGAGCCTTATCAGATATATTAGACATGTCTCGCTTTGTGTGCTACTCATGTCAAAACAAATGACCTTCTTGTACCATGAAGATGGAAACAGGCATGTGCAGCACAGAGCGAAGTAAAATTCCCTCACCAGACACTTAATCTCTGCTGAGTTTGACATTTAGCATTTATCACATAACACATGACCTCCATTCCTCATTTTCCATTTAGCTTGCCTTTTCCCCCGTATAGCCCCTTAAATTGCTGCTCGAAGTTATATAATATGAGTTTAGCAATATTGCCCTTCTCCAAATGGCCATTTTGACTTTGTCTCAAATATAGGTTGAAAATGAAGGATGCTTATGTGCTGTTATAAATGATGTTGAGAAGAGAACAGTTTGAGAAGATTTAGTTCTAAACCAGGGCATGTAGGTAAATCAGAGTTAAGAGTAAAAAATGCTATACATTTTACAATTAAATACAATTAAACTGATCAAAACTGACAGTAAAGAGATTTATAATGTTAAAAAATATATATATATATTTTTTAAACTTTCTATTAATCAAAGAATCCTGGAAAAAGTAACACAGTTTACACAAGTATTAAGCAGCACAACTGTTTTCAACATTTTTGAGCAGCAATTCAGCATATTAGAATGATTTCTGAAGGATCATGTGACACTGAAGACTGTAGTAATGATGCTGTAAATTCATCTTTACCATTTATAGGAATAATATTAAAAATATAAAACAGTTATTTTAAATCGTAATAATATTTCATATTTTCATATAATAATATTAGTGTTTATAAACAATATTAGTCCAAATAAATACTTGTGAACATAAGAGACGACTTTCAAAAACATTAAAAAGTCTTACAGACCCCAAACTGAATGGTAGTGTATACAGAGGCCCCAAAACACATTTAGGCACCTTTGTACAATTAAAATGCTTATTTCATTTTATTAGAAAAAAAATATGAAGCCAACTATATTAAACTACATTTTTAGCAAAATTATTGTGAGACAACCAGAAAGTGTTATTTTTAGTAATCTGAAACCTGAAAACCTGAAACAAAATTCTGTTTGAGAAATGTTATACATACAACTTGGCAGATATTCTGTTAAATACTGTTTGTCTCTTAAAGGTATGGTAGTACAGCTTATGTAATTCTAAATGTCAGAGAGAGTGTGGATAATGGTTGTTAAAAACTAAATTCTGTTTGTGACTGGTGCTAGAAACCTTAAACATCATGAGTACACCTCAGGGAAAAGCTCCAAAATCATAGAATATTGGCACTTTAAAAGCAGACAGATGCTTTAAGGACACAGAATGTCAAGGTACCTGTTAGGGATCCCATCAGGGAGGGTTTTGCATGTCTGAAATGTGACATCAGGACATTTTCACACCTGCAGATGAGACTGAGTACGAGTACAGTGGGAGTGAAGAGGAGGAGGAGGAGCATGACATGGGAGAACCCAGGTACAACCTGCATGAGTTGTTTGGGGTTGGGTTTTCTAATGGGCATACAATTATAAGGGAACTGGATGTGGGTATATGCGACAAAACTAATCGAAACGTCCAATGATCATTCCCCATACAGCTCCATCATTAACATACCAGGAGAGTCCACTCTAAGGCGGGATTTCCTACGCCTGCAGCTGGCCAATAAGGAACGATCAGATGCCCTGCGCAGACAGCAGCTGGAACAACAGCAAAACGAGGGACACAAGCACCAATTACTGGCAGAGAGACAGAAACGCATCGAGGAACAAAAAGAACAGAGGCGCAGGCTAGAAGAGGTTTGCTTATAGTGTGTGTGTGCAAGGCAAACTTGAGTTTACCATAACCGTCTGGGTTTACACCAGCTGTTGTCTCATGGTACAGGACTCATTATAGGTTTAAAAACTCTAGCTGCTCTGAGCTCATATGAATGGCACTTTTCGTATTATAAATCCACGAATGAGCCTCTCTGCATTTACCGTACTCACTTAGACCCGCTCAGTGATTTAAGATATCTATTTAAAGGTGCACTATGTAATTTTTAGCGCCATCTAGTGGTGAGGTTGCAAATTGCAACCAACAGAAGTTACGGTGGCCAACAGGAAAAGATGTCATCTGAGACAGCAAAGAGTAGCCAGTTAAGCAATGAGGTTTCTTTACAAAGTTAAATTAGATTTACTTAATTTTTCAGTAAATCAATGTTATTGCAAATTATTGTTACTTGTTCATCATTGTGTCAGTGTTTTATTCGCTGACTTTAGCTAGCCTCTTTGCATTAAGAACAACATAGTGACAAAACGCGTTTGTCCGTTTAGGGCAAGGGATGGGCAACTTCGGTCCTGGAGGGCCACTGTCCTACAGAGTTTAGCTCCAACCCTGAAAAAAATCACCTGCCTGTGATTTTCTAGTAATCCTGAGGACCTTGATTAGCTTGTTCAGGTGTGTTTGATTAGGGTTGAAGCTAAACTCTGTAGGACAGTGGCCCTCCAGGACCGAAGTTGCCCATCCCTGGTTTAGGGTATATAACAGAGCAGCTAGAGGAGTTAAGGAAGTGATGCATTATGGGAAGCAGGAAACGGAACATTCTAATAATAAGCTAGTTTTCTGTGAAGACTGTTCTTGGAATACAGAATCTATCTATCTATCTTAAATAGTGCTATAAATGTTTCTAAATACTATAAATTGTGAATATAAAAAAATATAATTTGAATTTGTAAGTTTGATTCATTCCAATGAATCAGTTCAAACTTTCCATTTCAATGAATTGCTTAAACCATGCACTGCATTATTGCTCTAATTTGTTCACAGTATTCATAGTATGTGGGAATTTTACATTAAAATATTTTAGTAACACATATTAAAGAAAAGGCAAAGTCTCTGTGCTTATAAATTAAAATTGACCATCATTTTACTTGTGTTAGATATATTAAAAATAGTTTTGTGAAAACTTATGTTTTATAGTCGTTTCATTTCTTGCATTTTATTTTATTTTGCTTTGCCTTTAATTATTTTGTATTTATTTTTGGTTGAAATGATGGCTCCTCGGATTGGAGGAGCTATTTCATTTAAGACATTTTGGAGCAAATACATAAATATTGAAATGTATGTGGACTGTTATCAAAAGGCAAAATTGTGGGTTTTTTTCCCTTTTTATTTATTTGTTTTTTTTTGGCTATGTCACCTAGCTCTCATTTACTGGTGTGGATTATGAAGGGCATCAGCTGGTCTGGCTGAATTGGAAATTGAATGTCCCAATAGCATCACACATTAACAAACGACACACTCCAATTGAGTTTTACTAGAGCCTCACTACACATTAAACCAGAGGGCATAGAAGGGAAAATGCTGTTTTTCAGCTTCTTCAATGTTGCTAAGGAAAGACTCAACAGGTTTAAGACTGAATTTTATGATTGATTGATTGTGTGTGTCTTACAGCAACAGCGACGTGAGCGTGAGCTCAGGAAGCAGCAAGAGTTAGAGAGGCATCGCTTTGAGCAGCAGGCCCGTCGAGAGGAGGAGAGGAGACAGGCCGAAAGGGAGCAGGTACTCAAGCTGTTTCCCACTGCACTGCTCCGATTATACAGCTGGAAACCAACTACACACTCAATTAATGAAAGTTAATTGTTGTTAAAGTAACCCTGTGAATGACTCCGTAACGAAAAGGTTCTGCGGAGAGCAAGATAAGACACGGGAAATGAGAGCACAGCTTTTCTCTTTATCTGCTCCAAGTTGATTGACCATCTAACACCCTTAACTGGGATTGTGTGTGTGACCTTGAACCATTCCCCCACACATCTCATGATGTATGAAGGGATGGCTGAGTCACTGACTTGATAAATGGATGAGAATATCTTAGTCTTTTTCATTTGTGTGGGTGAGGTTAATTACCTTGCTGTTCTGTATGTTTCTAAGAATGGCTCTGTTAATGCCCGCTGTTTTCCAGAGCTCTTGACGTGCGCGCACGCTCACTCACACACTGCTCACTCACACACTGCTCACGCTAAAAAGGTTTTTCCATCATCATCATCATCATCTCACTGTTGCTCTTGAGGACATGGCGATTACACTCCCTTCTGTCTGCTCTCACTATCAATATTCTCTCCCACCTATTTTTGTCCTCTCAGGCACACTGCTTCAGGTGTGCTGATGTACGAACCCCCAGTGGGCTCTTTCTTTCCCTCTCCACACATTCACACCCTCCCTTCATCAAAAAAAAAGTCATCAAATTTCTGGCTAAGAAATGATCTATCGTTCTATCATTCTAGCTACCATTCTAGCAATTGTACTATCGTTCTAGCTAGTTATCGTTTTTCTATCTATGGTCTAGCTAGCTATCATTCTATCTAGCTATCAGTCTGTTAAACAATAATTTTAGCTAAGTTTTTATCTTGCTATTATTTAACCTAGCTAGCTATAATTTCTTTCTAACTATGGTTTCTCCAGCTAGCTATTGTTCTATCTATGGATCTAGCTAGCTAGCTGTCATTTTATCCATCTGTTGTTCTAATGGTTCTAGCAAGCTAGTTAACTTGCTTTCGTTCTATCCATCACTGAAAATTGCATACTGTAGGTACTACATTTAGTGTGAAACTTTCTTCTCAGCCATTAAAAAGGCGTCTTCTATTTAGTATGAACGTGTGTAGGGAGAATGAAATTCGGATGCACTACATTCACCATCTGATCTACCTGTGGTCTCATGGGACAGTAAAGTGTCCATCAGATGCGCACTTCTGAATATCGCTGGAAGTAGTTGGTCATTTAGATACTTTTTGCCAACGGTTTTATGAGTACTATGAATTCGGACATACATACTACTGTTGTTTGGAAATAGGCATGTTCGGACGCAGGACAAAAGTCTATTGTTTAGATTAATATGTCTTTATGGCTAGCTATCTGTCATTCTGTTGTTCTTTTCATCTCACACTTCTTTATCATCTTCTGTGATATTCTACTGTCACACTTTCATTCTGAATCCTGTAGAAACTGTGATAAACTCAGTCTTCTGTGTTTTCCTGTCTTTCTGTCTCTTGCGTCGTGGCGGGTCTGTAGGAGTATATCCGTCGTCAGTTGGAGGAGGAACAGAGACAGCTCGAGATCCTGCAGCAACAGCTCTTGCAAGAGCAGGCGCTCCTACTGGTAACAGAGAGAAGACACTCGCCTTGCTGTAGCCCTAAACCCTGTCCCTCCTCTCCCCTGACCCGCCGCTGCGCTGACCCAAATTATATCTCTGTTTGTTTATTCCTTTTGTGCTTGCAGAATCACAATTCTGTTTTATTTTGCATTGATGTATTGAAATGATTGAATTGTCATTTTTGTTTTGTATTTGTTTGTGCCTGTAATATGTGAGAAATAACAGGTTTTAGAAGAACAAGAACAACAATCTTATCCATTCCTTTGGCCAAAATCAAGTTCCGTCCTACTTTTTTTTTTTTTTTTCTTGTTCGAGAAGCCACCTGTGTCACTACTGTGCCACTGTTCATTCAGTATATGTTCATACATGCATCAGTTAAATAGAGATTAATTGTAGTGCTGTTAACGTATTTATGTACGATACATCATGTGTATTCATGATGACATTTTAATCTACACATTAATGCTGGAAGTCCTTTTTATTGCTATAACTGTTGTACTGTCCCAACAGAAGCACAAGAAAACAAGCTGTTATTTGTGTATTGTGCAAATGACAGCAGAGCTTTTTTTTATCCTTAGCAAATTAAAACATTTGTTCCTGTGAAATCCCATGCTTTGGTGCATTTTAAGAGAAACCAGGAAAGGTGTAGACCAGAGCAAGTCTTTCTCAGTGTAGAGGAGGCCAGAAAGATGCAATAAAACTTGCTTTTCATTGAAGCCACTAGGTAGACTGAGGAGAAAAGAGAATGATAAAAGACTGCAAAACTGCACAGAGGACTTTGTTCCAGGTAATTCAGTTCTATAGCTTCAGATGTAACTTTTTAGAGGAGTCTAGAGGATACTTAACCTTTTTTTTTCATCTGAAGCCAGCCCGGTCTCACCCCAAAACGTCACATACTGACGCGTCTTGACCAAACGGCAATATACGACGAAAAGGGTACCCCTAAAACGTCCATATGAGACGAAGACATAAGCGCACCAGCAGCGCCTCTTAGCGGTACCCTAACGCATACCTAAACCTACCCATAACCCGAATAGTCACATACGGACGTTTTAGGGGTACCCTTTTCGTCGTATATTGCCGTTTGGTCAAGACGCGTCAGTATGTGACGTTTGGGGGTGAGACTGTGTTGCTGAAGCTGATCTCACACCATCCCAGATCTCTGCTATCAAGGCAGAACATATGCCTGGCATTGAATGGCGGTTCACCTGGATTTTGTGTGCTCCCATTTGTCTTGAGCAACGTATACCCCTTAAATGATCCAGCATGTGCATGTTTTTGTGTGTTTGTGTGCCAGTGTATGATCATTGTGCTTGTTTGAAACATTTATTGCAAAGCTCTTTGTGACATCACACAATGGTTATTTAAACTATCATCCTCTCTCTCTGTGTCTTCAGGAGTATAAACGTAAACAGCTGGAGGAACAGAAACAGGCGGAGAGATTGCAAAGACAGCTCCATCAGGAGAGGGCTTTCCTTGTCTCTCTCCAACAACAGCAACAAGACTCCAGACCTGCAGAGAAGAAGCAACTCTACCACTACAAAGATGCCGTTAACCCCAGTGATAAACCTAACTGGGCCAAAGAGGTAGGAAAACCTGAAATTAGACTGAATTTGTCCTTTTTCCAGCATCGCAGCGCTGTGTTACTCCAGGGATGATGCAATTTAAGGAACAAGTTCTTGTATGCAAATCTTAGTTTTTGTCCTAACCAGTTGTGACCATGACAAGCAACAAGTACCAGTGAGTTGCACACTCTCTAGCCCTGCCCTCAATGAAATCTGATTGGTCCAAAATCCTGCTCTTAATAGCTGTACATTAAACAGCAAATATCTTCTTATTGACTTCATGTCACACACTGTTTCACGTACTGTGCAGACAAACAAATTGCTTGTCACTGGAAACGCATTGTGCCTGGTTAGGAAACTGTGTTGCACTGCAGAAATATTTTCCATCACACTTTTCAGGGTCAGCAGCCTGGAAACTTTACCTGAAAGTCTAAAACCACTGATGCCGATTCAGCAAAATGAAACTGGACAGATTAACTCTCTTGATTTATCCTAGAATATCAGCAAAATGGCCAGCACAGTCTTCAAGTCTTTTTAGAACATTATATACAACGGAAGGAAACAGTATTTAATGTCTTTGTGATGTAATCTGGACTCCTTTTTTTTTATCGACAGTCATCACAGCGTTCTGATTTTGTCTTTGCTTCCCTAGGCCAAGCACACACTACAAGACACAAGGTTGTTGCACAAACTAGTAATCACAGATCTCAAAATGTGTTTTCACACAAGCGTACACGCATATTAAAGTCACTGTGCACGCACGTACACGCGCGCGCACACACACAAATAAATTGTGTACAAGTGTGATGAGATGAAGACTGTAGTCATAATAGTTGTCAATAAAAAGTGTTTAATTTTGTATGGTGCGAGTCACCCCCTCATTGTATTTTGTCATGTTGAAATAAAGTGATCCGTGGTGTTTGACTGAACGTGGAAGAAAATCATGCTCTTCAGCTGCCGAAGTGAAGTGAAAATGGTTTGAAGACAGACCAACATAGACAAAAAATTGTATGCTGATGTTAGTAAGGGTCCACAATGTGAAAAATCCTGAGTAGTGTTTTTTGTTTGTTGGACAGGTAAGTGAATTTGTGAGTGAGTTTAGACTGCTTTATAAAACTCACTAGTATCAGTGTAAGCGGCATAAAACTCAGAGAGAGTCATGCTGATCCACATTGATAGATGGCAGTGCAGTATCTAACACCACTGGTATTTAAAGTATGCGAAGAATAGTGACGTTATATCTAGCTAAACAATTACTGAATGCACTTTTAACACGAGAATTGATTCTTAAAAACATGGAAGGAGAGATGTGTCCAGCCAGTTTGAAATTCAACATTACATCTGTTACAACTCTTAGCGCAACTCACAAGGACTCACACTTGAACATCTTCGTGAAAGCGATATGAGCTTCAGTCTTGTAGTGTGTGCTTGGCCCAGCTGTTTTTTTTTTTGTGTGTGTGTTTTTTTTACCAACTTAACTGTGTTTAACAAAAAAAACTCTTGACTCACTGTTTCAGGTCCATGGCCGGCCCCTAAAAAAGACCCGACCCATCAACCACAAGCCTTCCTCATCCCCTTCCTGTCAGCAGCACCCCCCCAACTGGACCCCCTCAGTCCCCGCTAAACTGCCTCTCCCTATTAGTGAACAGATCACACAGCATTTAAAGCACCGGAAGCAGCAGAAGCCAACCATCCATGTCTCAGGCCTGCAAGAAAGTCGAGAGAACATTAGCCAGCAGGTGCACCAGCTTAGGGTCAGCCAGAAGACCAGGCAGAAGGTCTGCGAACGCAAGCCCAACCCAGCGGTCACTAAAGTGGTTAGTTCAGAGGACCTGGCCTCAGCCTCAGAATTGACTTACTTTAGTAAGTTCTGCCCTAGACTAGATGTAGGTGCTGAGCTGGTCCCTCAAATCGCTGTTAACCAGAAGTGTCTGATCACCAATGTGGAGGACTTTCTGTCCCAGTCAGCCCCAGAGCACTCCTTTAGAGATATAATGGCTAAAGATAAGCGTTCAAACTCTGTGCCAACCAAGAACCTCCTGATGGTACCACAGTGGGAGTGGGCCGTGCCCCTCGCAACATTCACTTCAGATAAATCGGTTCACATTAATCGCAGCTCCTCTGCTGTGGACCTGTCTACAAAGGACCGGCTCGGCCTGAGATTTAAACAGCCCATCTGGCGCTCCAATTCTTTTGAACGTGAGGGCTTTTTTAATGTGCATCGCAAGCCCCATAAAAAGTCCAGTAAAAAGGCTGAGCCACTTACTTCTGTTATGCGCTGGATGGGGCTCTCCCCTAGAAACACACCCAGAGCAAGCCCAGTCTCCTCTAGGTCGCCATCCCCAGTTAGCGGTAACCGCCGCTTATCCTTGCAGAGCCCTAATTTATCCCCGGTAGGCTCCCCGTTCTCCTCCTCCAACATGATGACGATCAGGCCCCTCGTTAATTGAGGGAGTTAGCGATCATTGTAAATAGATGTAAATAGCCTTTCTTGAACTGTATTATTGATTTGCTTTCTTAATCCTCAAAATAAAATCTCGCACAATGTTTTAGTTACTGAATTCTATTCCAAAATCTATATACGTAAATTATACAACTGCCCAATTAAACAGACATGTTAACCAGTCGTTCAGTCAGTACTCCACATGTCATAAGCCCCTTCCATTCCCATCTTACTGTCTGTAACTCATCAGTGACATCATGAAAGCCCCTCTGTCTTTTGTTTGACTCTGGTCCTGATTCTGAGCCCCATCAGATGGCCCACCACCCCTCCTGGATGGCCTCTGTGTTTGTGTAAGCTTTAGCAGTCAGTGCAGTCCATCGCTGGGTGCTTCTGGGTGCATTGTCCGTTGGTGATGGAGCTCCTCTTTTTCTCTTGCAAGGTGGCATGTGGTGAACTCTAAATCAAACAACCTTTGAGAGAGGTTAATGATGAATGGTTTAATATTTAGTCTGAAAAACATCCATTGTATTTTGAATATTGGGAAGTGTTCAGATTTTTTAGCAGTACTACTAGAAAGCTGAATGAGTTCCACAAGTTTCTCTATACCATAACCTAGCCAGCCGCGTCAAGCGCAGAGCAACAGGACATTCTGTCGATCACTTAGTTTTTATTTCAATGGCATTGCGCTGGGTAGCCCTGCCTATTGTAAAATCTCATTGGTCCATATTCCCAGTTCACATAACTGACTGCTGCAGGGATGATGTCATTTTATATGCCATCCTAGAAGTTAGTGTCACTGTTGTTCCCTTGACAATAGGATTTTCTTTATATTATTGCAGAAAATAAGCTGTTATTTAATCTGAATACTGCTTAATCACCCATTTTTAGATCTTATGAGCATCTTTTTCTGGCTGTTTTTTTAGTGCTCTGACAAATTGAGCTCAAAATGAAATGGTTTGAGGCGCACAGCTCATTCCTGCAGCACTTTACTGTACATTGAAAATCAAATATCCTCTTATTGTCTGTGATTGTGTCAGTCCCGCAGTAGTTTCATGTTCATTGAAAACATACAAATGTCTTGTTGCATTGCGCCCGATTAGGAAACACTGTTAGATTAACAATACAAGCAAAACTATCTTAACCAATGTAGCCAGTGCTTTTAAACAACATAATGGATCATTTAGTTGTAAATAGCCTGAATTATGACTCTTGACATAGTGTAATCATATCTCTGAGCAAGCTGCCATTCGTCTCCACACTAACCACTCCTTTCTTTTTGAATTTGACAAGCTTCTTCCTCAATAGGAATCCGCATTTCTGAGACGCTAAGATGGTTAACCAATGTCTGTCTAGTTCTTTAAAAGGATCTGTTGGTGCAAACAAAAAGCCCTCAACTTGTGAGACACTGAAAGACTTCACATATTCAGACTTGGACACATTCCACATCTCATGAATACAGATACGGATCGAATTAAATGTTAATGATTACCTTGACTTTCTTAGAAATTAGATAAGAACCAAAATCAAGCAAGTGTCTCATACAGTGTGGCGGGTTTTTCTATTGCCAAAGCAGATTCTTTGCCCATTAAACTTAGTTGAAGTATTTTCCTTCACCTCTCAAAGATCAGTCTCTCTGCTTATAGAAGGGTCTGCTCTAACTGATTGTTGTATGAATGACCTTATCAACATGCAACGGCTAATTCAGCTTCTAGCCGAATAGATTGCTTTTCTCTTTCAGATGGTGTGATGGTTTCTACTGATTAATTTAAGTAATATTGGCTTGTGCATTTCCAAAGTATGTCATTTCTAAGGCATTTTTCAGGGTCTTGCTAGTTTTTTTTTGTTTGTTGGTGGTGGCTGGGACAAACGGTGTGGCCTGTTCTTATATGGCTTTTTATTATTCATGAAGGTTGAGGAGCGCTCCAAACTGAACCGCCAGAGCTCTCCTGCGCTGCAGCATAAAGTGGCTAACCGTATCTCCGACCCTTCCCTTCCGCCACGCTCCGAGTCCTTCAGCAGTGGGGGTATGCAGCCGGCACGGACCCCTCCTGTACACCGCCCTGTGGAGCCTCAGGTACAACAACATTTAGCCTTTTTTATTTAAAGCACTCATCTTCAATAGGGATGCACAGTATATCAGGGCTATATCATTTTTTTCATACTGTACGTTATAATGTTGTGATGCCTGAATAAACTTGCAGCATTAAACTTTTTTTTTTTTTTTCACTTTTTACAGTATTTTTTTTTTTTTACTATTATAGAATTGTAATATTGGATATTTGGTGATCATATGAAAATAATTCTTGGTATATTGGCCAGAATTTTAATATTGTGCATCCCTAAAATTTGCTCATAAGTCAGTGACACATCAGTCTGTCCATTAAGGGTCTTATTGACGACATTTGTACATAAATAACATTTATTAATACTTATTATTCAAAAGATTAGTACCTGACATACCCATGGAAAGCTACACCGCAATCTCTAAATTATTTAAAAAATGATAATATTAATAATTTCTAAAACATTCTTATCCAGTAATCAAAAATGACTGTAAAGGTCATGAAAAATAATTGGTGAAAAAGTATCAGAATCCTCAACTAAGCACTTAATGGTTTCTTGCTCTTCTTAGATGGCTCATTTGGTTCCAGTGAGGTCCCATAGCTCTTCTCTGTCAGTCTCTCAATCCTTGCATGATCAATCTGCCAAGGGCGTTTCAGCGTTCCAGGAGAGCCTGGTGTCCCATCGGCCAGAGATGCCACGGCAGAACTCAGACCCAACTTCAGAGATGCCCCCTCCGGCCCCTCCGGCCCCTCGCATGGCCAGTCGTGAGGAAAAACCTGACCGCAGTTCCCCTTGGCTGAGGGAAGAAGACATTCCTCCCAAGGTCAGGATTATGATTAGGGGTGGGAATCACAGGGTACTTTACGATACGATATACGATACATGATACATGGCTCACGATATCACGCTTGGAGCAGGGAAATCTATTTAGAGCGCCTTATTTTATTAATGAAAAAATATCGATATTATTGTTAATTAAAATATCGATATTTGGTGCCAGCTCGTATTGCACGGAGAAGGACAACGATATATTGCCCTATTGATATTTTGTCCCACCCCTAATTATTCCTATAATCAACTTCACTGATGCGCTTTTTCCTTTTTCAAGGTTTTACACCTGAAGAGATTATGTTTTGATAATATTTTTGGTGAATACACTACACTAAGAAGTTTGGGGTCAGTTTTTTGTTTTGTTAATAAAGTCGTCTCTTATGCATTTATTTAATTAAAAATACATTTAAAATGAAAGTGTTAAAATTAAAAAAAATGTTTTTTTTATTTTTTTTATGTATTTTATTCCTGTGATGGCAAAGCTGAATTTGCAGCAACATTACTCCAGTCATCCAGAAATCATTCTAATATGCTGATTTGCTGCTCAAGAAACATTTCTCATTATCAATTTTGAAAACGGTTGTGCTGCTTTAATATTTTTGTGGGAAACCATAATACATTTTGTTTTTCATGGTTCTTTGAATATAAAGTTTGAAAGAATAGTCTTTATTTGACTATTCAAAAAAAAAAAAGTTTAAAGTACATTTCACATTTTTTGTTTCATATAAATTATTCAAAGACTATTATTAAAATATTCATATTCTATTTGTTTTTAAAGCAACTGATTGTAATAATCATGCTACGATCCCTCGTCTCTGACGTTTGGTCATTTGTTTGTTTGATTAAAGTTGTGCGGTACTACCCAGGTGCCCCAGCGGACCACTTCTATCTCCCCTGCCCTGATGAGGAAGAACTCTCCGGGGAACGGAGAGTCCGTTGGAGGGGGGCGGGCAGCCTCTCAGCTCATCCGCACCAGGTCAGCTCTGTCCGATCACATGCTGGAGCTGTTGCTCTGTGTTGGTGTATTCAAGCACTGACTGTATCCTGATCTCTCTAGTAATCCAGACCTGAGGAGGACGGAGTTGTCTCTGGACGTGGCTCTGCAAAGAACCAGCAGTAATGGCTCATCCAGCTCCAGCACACCCAGCTCTCAGGGTGGCTCCCATCCTGGATCCAGTGAGAGGAACCAGCCAAGACGTGAGTGTCTTCCTCTTTTTCTGTATAGAGGAAATAACATCACTCATAACTTTCACGCTTAAAGTTTTTAATGAGAGTAAGTACAGGTAATTAATTCATGATTTTAAATGAACAAACCATAAACCTTCTGGATAGCAGCCTTGAGCCTCAACCACTGCACACCACCATCCAAAAGAAATGCTTTTTAAGCTTTTATTTACAGGACAGTAGAGGCAGACAGGCAATTGGGGGAGAGATGTTTAGGACATCATCTAGGCCAGATTCAAACCTGGGCGTACATGATCAAACCTTTTGTTATGAAACTATTTGTTATAGCCAGAGGAAAATGTGCCCCCTGACAGAGTCACAGTCTCTCCCCCCCAAAAAATGTTTTTTTTCTTCTTCATTTCTGTCACCTTATGGAGTTAAGGTTCCTTGCCACTGTTGCCTTTGGCTTGCTTAGTTGGGGTTTAAAAGACACTTAATATTCAGTGATTCTGCAGTATTGACACTACTGGATGAAAACAAAACTTCAACTGAATTGAGCTGGATGATGACACCGCTGTTCTGCAGAGCTGCTTTATTGCTGGTTTATCTTTGTTAAATAGTTGATGCCTTTTGCAAAATCACTTTAGGCAGAACGCTATCGTCTGCACTACGGCTCGGACATGCTCATTTAAATCATAGTGATTGTGGGTGGGTGGACAACCACCATTAAACTGAAGGAGCGGGCACTCTTTCAGACTTCATCCTGGTTGTTTTTGCTAGGATCCTCTTGTTCCTGTTCCACTCCGTTTACCATGTCAGATGTGCAGTGCTGCGCTTGTCCTGAGAGTGAAGTGGATGTATAGTATGACGTTCTGGATACGTTGTTTGCCTGTTTTGTGCACTTGAGTTGTTTAGATATTCCAGTCCAGTCCAGTAGGTGTATTCACAGGCAGGGCTGGACTGGGACAGAAAATCGGCCCTGGCATTTTGGCCCAGACTGGCCCACTACATGTGATCATAAACACCACCCATCTTTGCACGCCTTTGAATATGTTTTTGTTCAACTCCTATTCATTAAAACCACTAATATGTAATGAGTGATAAACGAGTGAGAGTTAACAGATGAAATAAGTACAAAATTGTAATTTATTAATACAATTGAACTATACTCCACAGTGGTGAATCCAAAAAACAAGCTATAAGCTGCATTGGCATAGCAATACCACTGTGGTGGGTGGACCTCAGTCCTTCTAGGGGGGTTTGGGGGCATGGTCCCCCTAAGAAAATTTTGTGCATTTTAATGTTAAATTCATCAATCTGGTGCAGTTTGAGGGTTCAAAATTAAAAGCTCCAACCCATATTCAGTGTGCAAATATAACAAAGAAAAAAATCAAACCTCTTTTAGTAACAGTGTCTGTCTACACTACTACATAATAATAGTTATTAATCTCATGATAGTAGACTAATAGCCATATATTGTAAAACAAATGCACTGAAAAAATAAAGAAAACTTTCATAATTAGTTTTGTACTAATTTCTAAACTTGAAAGAGATGAGCACATGATCTTTTATTTTGACGGAAACAGCATCGAGCTTTTATTTTGACGGAAAACATGGTTAAAAACGCGTCTCATTAAACTTCTAGTAAATTTCTGTAATCGTCAACTATGCAGATGTGGAAATAATCTGTAACTGGGTTATGGGTTCATACACTCATAGCCAAAGTGTTTTGAAAGTAGTTCTGCTTACCGCGGACTCTACACTTTCTCATCTCTGTCCTTATCCTCCTCACTATCCTCATCATCAGCCACTGGAGCTGATGAAGGTCCTGCTGCTGCAGAAAACATATCCTGACACATTTTACAGCGTCTGCTTGAAGGGCCTGTATCTATTTTTCACGCTATTTCTCTGCACATTACTTGCGTTTCTTCTCCATCTCTCAGACTATTTTGACAGATACACACTTGACACTGCACGCTCACTCAAAGCCCAAAGGGGGAGGTGTTTAAAGATGTGATTGGGCCAGCCCAGTGTCAATCAAGAAAACAACCAATGGGCCGCTGATCTACGCGTTTCATGGGCCGGTCTGTCAGTGGAAAAAAAACTAACGCTTACTTTTTTTTGACCAATGCATTACACTGGCACTAACCCAGCGCCGTCAATTAAACAAAACAAAACGAATGGGCCGCTGATGTACGAGTTTTATGGGCCGTTAAAAAAAAAAAAGAAAAAAAAAAAAAGAGATGTATCGGCCCAAAAGCACGTCGGCCCACCGGGCATTTGCCCGGTATGCCAGATTACCAGTCCAGCCCTGTTCACAGGTAAAGAATATCACAGGCCAGCTGTTGAGCCTTTTGTATATTGTTGTTTACAATAATGATAATATCTCAGTTTTAGAACACTGTTTGAGAACAAGTTGTCAAAGTATATTTCCTGCCCAATAATCAGAATAAGGGTCAATCAGTGTGGGTTTTTCTTAAACTTTTACATTTGATGTCCACCAGTCTTGAACATGTGGTTATGTCCTGTTATATGTGTTTCCCAGGCTCTGGTAAATCAGAAGGTTCTCCAGTGGCATTACAGGAGACCTCCAAGCCCATTCAGGAGGAGGGCAGAGAGGTGAACAAACCCAGTCGACCTACGGTAAGTTGGATCCCAACGGCCCTCAAATATTATCTAGCCATAATGAATTTCCTGTCTAAACGCACACTACTGTGTTTGAAATTCCTACTTTGCTTTGTCTTGTCTCTTAATTTAATCTAGCATTTCCTTGAAAGTGCTTTTAGTTCTCTTTAAATTTAGATTTGATCTCCAAACACAGTTGTAGACTAAACCAGATGCAGATTCTGTTTTATAGTTGGAGGCCAAATGTCCCAGTGGTTACATTGTTCAGACTGTCCTTTTTGCCAGTTTCCCATTTGTGAATGCTCAAAGCTTATCTGGGATATCTGAAATGAAAATTCTTGGCTGAAGCTCTGGACACGCCAAAATCTGATATTTACAATTACCTTTCGCTTGCAATAACTATCAATTGTATTGATATTAAATATGTTGTTTATAAGTTATTACACTTCTTCCTACTTAACGTCTACAACTACTTAAATGGGGCCTATCAACTGTTTGGTTACTGACATTCTTCAAAATATCATCTCTCGTGTTCAGCAGAAGAAAAAAATTAATACGGGTTTGGAACAACTTGAGGGTGAATAAATGACAGAATTTTCATTTTTGGGTGAACTATCCTTTTAATATTTATTTATACTGATGCTTTTGGTTGGCCATTTTATCCAAAGTTACTTGCATTACATTCAAGGTATACATTTTATTAGTTGGGAATCAAACATATGACCTTTACTTTTGTTAGCGCCATGCTCTTCTACCACTGCATGAAAAACCAAACCTTATAGTTTTTTGTTTTTTTACTTTTATTTACTTTTTTTTTTTTTTTTATGAAACTGGTTTGTTTCTCTGTGAGCCATTTGGCTTTGACTTGAGGATACTAATGATTAGTATATTGGTAACATTCCCATCCATCTTTCTCTCGGTCCCTCTCAATCTAAAGGTTGCTTGGCAGAGGACTGTGGGAATTCTTGCCTGCTGATCTCAATAGCAACGCTGACTTGAGAAAAGCTTGTCCTCTTTCACCCTCTCAGCTTTCTCACTGAGCCGCATTGCCAGTGGCTTTGTCAATGGACTCTATGTGTGGTTGTGTGTCATTCTCCCCCCTTGGCTCAGATTCTTCACCGCAACACAAATAACCCCAGCTGTTTGTTAGGAGCCTTGCTGTTTCCATAGCAACTAAAGTTCACGAGGGGGCATTTTTATGTTGGGCCTAGAGGTGGGATTACAGGTCGAATACAAACTAAACATGGATGACCTTTGCTTGAAAGCTCCGAAATACTCAGGAAATCATTGCAGAGTTTATTTTATATTTATTTTATAAATATTACTATATTTTTTATTGTAGGGGAGATTGTGAATGTGTCTTAATTTGTGAGTTTTGTATCATTCTCAAGTTAAAAAGAAAGTTTGTTTTATCATTCATAGTCATACTACTGCCCTTTCTTTGCAGTTGAATCTTCTATTTGAACAAGCTTCTAATAAAAATTGTGCGGCTGCTGAGTGGGAATCAAACTTTTCATTTTAATGACCTTTATCACCAGTGTTGGTGGAGCTACTTTGAAGATACTCAAATATTAAAGTTTAGGATCAACTTTAGGATTACTGTGTGTGGTGACTTAAATGAATCAGTGAGAGCAGTTAAACTAGTGAAACCAGTTGAACCAAACTTTTTCAACCCTAGTGAAAAATAAATATACTAAAATGTATTTGAAATACATTTATTTTATCCTAAGTATGCTACAAATACATTTACATATTTATGTACTTAATAGAAATATTCTGCAATTGTACTTTTAGTATTCTAAATTGGTATACTCAAAGTCTGCTAAATTGGAACAATTAATTTTGTACTACTTGCACCTTATTTATCCAGAAGTAGTGCTAAGGTCCAACTAAAGATATACTTAAGTATATTTGATTGTGCAAAAGTGGAACTTTTGCAAGTATACTTTAGGCACACTTTAAATATCTTTCATTTAAAGCCTCATATTATACAGAGATCATACTATCCCTACTAATAGTGATATTAAAACACATTTTAGGCTTACTATTAAGAAATGTGCATTGTGCAATAAAGAAGTACTCCAAATAAAGTTAAATTATAATATTTATATCAGTAAGTCTCAAGCGATATGTCAGTAAATATGTTAATGTTTTGTAGTATACTTATTTAAAATAATATACATTTATTTTATACTATGTATAGTATTTTAAATGTGTAATTTTTTTTAATGCATTTTGGTATAGGTTTTTTTCACTGATTCACTAAAATGTATTGCTTCATCAAAGAATGTGTGATAAAAATGAACCGATTCATTATAATAAATTGGTTGACCAGTCAAAAATGATCTTTCTTGAACCATCAGAATGAATTGATTCACAAAAGAAAAACACGGACTTTCTAACACTTTACTGTTTTTTTTTGTACTGTGCACACAGCTACATTAATTAATGTAACATAACACAACTGAGCTACGGTCACACTACTGAAGTTACTAGTGTCACTATTCTAGTTTGTTATATGAATCTTTCTGTCTGTCTTTCAGGATCTGACTGCCTTGGCTAAAGAACTGAGGGAATTGCGAATAGATGAGATCAACCGGCCGCCCCTTAAACTGACCGACTACTCCTCCTCCAGTGAGGACACTGAGAGCAGTGAGGATGAGGATGGGACTGTGGGGCATGACGGCACGGTGCCAGTCAGCGACATTCCCAGGATCATGTAAGTGCAAGCACCATCAGTTTCTCTTGTTCCTCAAAATATTTTTTCTGTCTGAGCTTTGGCCCAGCAATCAGGGCTTATGTGGGCAGTTTGTTTCATGATCCCCTTCACCACTTTTTATCCTATCACTTCTCATTATCTTTCTTACATCCATCAATAAAGGAGGACTGAAAAGAATGCTGTTTTAATGTGAATCTGCAAAATTCAAGTTTCCCGTATTTATCTCCCTCAGGCCCTCTGTTCAGGGAAATAACGAGTCTTTCACAAGCAGCCATGAGTCCTTCGGTGACTCCTACAATGATGACTCTAAAGATGGTACCCTAAAAATGAGAGAGGTGAGATACCGTGCCAGTCACATTAGATGTTATTTACCTCCAAAAATACTTGGATTCTCTCTTGTTCCTCAAATTTATCACTTTTAAATTGTTTGTTCTTCTGCATAGACCAATGAGAGGCAGCGCTTGGGCCACGGCGAGAGCAACGGTTTCGCAGGCCATGGGAACCTACCAGACCTGGTGCAGCAAAGCCACTCCCCATCAGGAACTCCAACAGGCCTTAATTCCCAGGACCTGGACTCTATGGATGAGGTAGATAACATTTAAGAGGGGTAAGGATCTGATATATTTAGCCAGGCCAAGCTGATGAAACTGGCTTGTGTTATTTCCCAGTCCTGTCCTGCCCTTGTCTCCCAATAATTTGCAGCGCTCTCTCTACTTGACTGCCATTAAAATGAGGACAAAGGGCCTAAAAATATGAGGAAAACACTTTACTGTTATAATGACTCTTAACATTTTCATAACTCAAACACAAACATCATTTACTGATTCATAGTCATATGTGAAAGTCTAAAATTCCCTGCTGAGTCATAAAACCAAAATTGTCTGACACATCTATTATCTAAACAGAGGAATGGCACTCCTGTTGTATTTTTAGCCCCAAACAGTGTTTCTCTAAATGCCTGCTATTAAATAATTTTACTGGAGCTGATATGGTACATTTGTTTTTTTGTATCAGTTTGGTCTTGGCAGTGGTTCGAAAGCTTCTTTCACCCCTTTTGTGGATCCACGTGTATATCAAACCTCCCCCACAGACGACAACGATGAGAGCTCAGCGGCCGGTAAATATACAAATCACAACAAAAAATAACATTTTGTTATCACCACCCGCAACAATGAAAGGAACAACATTTATGGAAAGTAATTTGGCTAGCTCTATATTTAGGATAAAATGGGCTTTAAAATAGGTTTATGCTGGGCATTGAATGAGATAAGAGCATTACAGCATAATCGTGCTTCCTCCCGCCGGGTTTGGTTCTTGCCCAAACATTCTGTTTATGAATGAAATGCTTCCTCTTTCATATCATTTAATGTGTTTTCTTGTCTTCTTACCTCTGCAGTGTTGTTTGCTAATGAGTTGTTGCGTCAGGAGCAGGCCAAACTGAACGAGGCTCGGAAGATCTCTGTGGTCAATGTCAACCCCACCAACATCAGACCCCACAGCGACACACCAGAGATCCGCAAGTACAAGAAGCGCTTCAACTCGGAGATCCTGTGTGCTGCTCTATGGGGTACATCACGCTCTCTCTGATATATACCTTTTTTTAGTTTCTATTGCCTTTCAATTCCTCTTCTGATAAAAATTCTTGAGTCAGAATCAAATTCATGTTTGTGGACGCTCAGGTGTGAACCTCTTGGTGGGCACTGAGAACGGTCTAATGCTGCTGGACCGCAGCGGTCAGGGCAAGGTGTATAATCTCATCACCCGCCGACGGTTCCAACAGATGGACGTGCTGGAGGGTCTAAACGTCCTGGTCACCATATCAGGTTTGTCTCAGAACAAAAGAGCTTGATAAGGTCATGAAAGTTGATGGAGCTTTTTAACTCTAAAAAAAAAAAAAGCCTTTGTGGTTTTGGGGATACACGCCATGTTTTATTAGCTTGACAACCTCGTCATTGATGTTTTCAGGGAAGAAAAACAAACTACGTGTCTACTACTTGTCATGGCTGAGAAACAGGATACTGCACAATGATCCGGAGGTGGAGAAGAAACAGGGCTGGATCACTGTTGGGGATCTGGAAGGCTGCATTCACTATAAAGTTGGTAGGTGAACCATCTCTGCTAGGGTTGTCACTATACCAAAAGTATTTGATATTAATGCCAGTAAAATATCAATAGAGACCACCATAATGTACAGTAGCAATTAATATCCAAATAAAACTCCTATATTTTATTAAAACTCCTATGTATTATTATTATTAGCAGCGTATTGTAAATCTCAATGCCAGTCTGTTTTTAAATTATTTCATTTATTTATTAGCAATAATTATTAATATAAATATTAGCACCGTGTGAGCCTGTATTTTCTGAGTGTGCAGAATGAGGCAAACGTTCATAATTTGGGGGTCAAAAGCCATAGCCGGCCCTAAACTGTGGAACTCTGCCGCTCTCTATTAGAACAGTCTTGTCAGAATCATTTTTTAAAGCAAAATTAAAAACCTCTCTGAGAATGTCTATAATCGCTAAGTCAAATGGGGTTTGTCTAATTGTTTTTGTCGTATTATTATATTGTTTTATGTCTTTTAGTTTTCTTTTAAAGGGGTGGTTGATTATGATTTCACTTTTCTAACTTTAGTTAGTGTGTAATATTGCTGTCTGAACACAAACAACATCTGCAAAGTTAGAACGTTCAAAGTAAAGGGAGTTATTTACTTTTAAAGAAATTGGTTTTTAAGGACTACAACAAACGGCTGATAGGGACTACACGACATTCCTCCCGGGTTTGTGACATCACCAACCCTAACATTTACATAAACCCCGCCCCCGGAACACAATTTATAGATTATCAAGACAGAATATGCTAATCAATGACTAGAAGATAACTACACATAAGCTACATAAATTCATCAACTAACCATTCAGAAATGTTGTCTACATGTTGTCACTTCTTCTTGAGTCTCTCCATCTTTCTGACTTCGGTTTGAACATAAAAGGCTAAACATTTTTTTAATTTTTAGTTCGCATGTGTGAGGTAAAAAGACACAATCTGTTGAAGCTCTGCCCTCTGTGACGGGAGCAGCAGCTCATTTGCATTTAAAGGGACAGGCACAAAGACAGTGCGTTTTTGCTCACCCTCAAAAAGTGACAACTTTAACATGCTATATAAAAATATCTGTGGGGTATTTTGAGCTAACACTTCACATAGACACTCTGGGGACATCAGAGATTTATCTTGTGAAAAGGGCATTATACCACCCCTTTAAATGATATTGTTCAGCACATTGGTCAACCACTGTTGTTTTATTGTGCTTTATAGATTGATTGATTTATTGATTGAGTGATTGATTGTAAAGATGAAAGCTTCCCTGTTAAAGCAGAGGCTAAGTCAAGTCTGAGACTGTAGAGTAGGCTGTTCGAGATCTCTGATGCTAATCGACACACCTCTAACAACATGGAGAGTGGCAGCGGGGGACAGTCTGCTTTCTTGTATGAATGTGACACACTGCCACTGTGAGCTGCAGGGAACTGAAAGCATGATTTACTTTGTTTTCAGTGAAATACGAGAGAATCAAATTCCTGGTAATCGCACTGAAGAACTCGGTAGAGATTTACGCATGGGCCCCCAAGCCATACCATAAATTCATGGCTTTCAAGGTATGATGCTGCAACAATATTTCTCTCTTTCCCTCTCTGTGTATGTCTTATATCCTTACTTTTTTATTTAACCAACATGTGATAGAATAATTTGTAAATGAAAGAAAATGGCTTAAAGGTTTACATGCATTAACTGCCTGTTTAACCAGTTCCCCAGACTCAGCATCCATCTCTTTATCTGTATCTCTTTCTCTCTCGCAGTCGTTCACAGAACTGCAGCACAGGCCTCAGCTTGTGGACCTGACTGTAGAAGAGGGTCAGAGGTTAAAGGTCATCTATGGGTCTAGTGTGGGCTTTCACGTCATAGATGTGGATTCTGGAAACCCCTATGACATCTACATACCATCACATGTAAGCTATGTTTTTGTAATGTAAATATTTTTTTAAATAATTAATTTTTGTACTTTTTTTTTTGCACAAATAATTTATAACCACAAATTAAACATGAATGCAGCTGTTTAGACCTGTGGTTTAAGTCTCAGTGATATTAGGCTGTGGTTTGGCTTCTGTAAAAACACAATTAAGTTGTGCTTCTGGGTAGGGGAGCTGGTCATGGGCAACACCCTCTTGATTGGTTCAGAGGTTCCCTTGGCACTGTTGCTCTTGGGTGTTGTAGTCTAATCCTGGTGAAATAACGTGCCTCCACAAGTTATGTTCCCTTCACGGCACTTGAAAGTGTGAAAAATGTAAGAAAGGTTTCAGGAGCTATTGATTTACTCACGTTCTGTAGAAATGTATCAAATAATGGATGGATGGATGGATGGATGGATGGATGGATGGATGGATGGATGGATGGATGGATGGATGGATGGATGGATGGATGGATAGATAGATAGATAGATAGATAGATAGATAGATAGATAGATAGATAGATAGATAGATAGATAGATAGATAGATAGATAGATAGATAGATAGATAGATAGATAGATAGATAGATAGATAGATAGATAGATAGATAGATAGATAGATAGATAGATAGATAGATAGATAGATAGATAGATAGATAGATAGATAGATAGATAGATAGATAGATAGATAGATAGATAGATAGATAGATAGATAGATAGATAGATAGAATTTGCTATCTAAACCTATAGTAGTAGAATAATGCGTGTAAATGTGAATAGATGTTTTCAGCTGAAATATTCTCTGCTTAAATACATCGATCTAGTACGAGTTCACGGGTGGGAAGTCACGGGTTTGACTGCCGTTCCAGTGCACTTTCACGGGTATAAGGTTGGAAAAACACAGGTTACAGGTTGCCTGGAACGCAGCATAATACGCAACATTTCCCACTCGGTGAAAACCACGCCCATAGCGGTAAACGCCCATCAACGTACAAATGTGGGGAGGCGTCGCGATGCAAAAGTGGATCTGTACTCAGTAGTCCAGCGGGCGCCGGCGCCAAAATTGTTGCTGCATACCCCTCTGACACGAGGTAGTTGCGCCCCTGCTTGCGGTCCGCGTAGAATTGACACGTTGTTACATTTTTGGAGAGGTGCACGTCAGGGTACGTGTGCTACACCCAGCCTCCGACGTAGCTACGGCGTGAGTTCGACGCAGAAGTATAAATTGGGCTTTAGTATAATGATACCTTCCTGCTGTCATGTGCTAAATGTTAATATATTCTGCTCACTTAAAACACTTAAAATAGTCTGAAAAATCTGAAAAATATTTGTTACGATTTTATTTTATATACTGTAGATCTTTCTAGTGGATGAATATTTTGGTGCCCCACCTGCCCATACAGATGAGCCGTGGCTGAATACTGTACTTTATGCAATGAATAAATGTAAATTGAATATGTGGCCCTCTAATGGTCTCTTTAAGCACTGCAGCATGATCTGCTAATAACCCTTTCTTCTCTCTATCTCTCCCTCTCTTAGATTCAGAGCAGTGTGACCCCTCATGCCATCGTGGTGCTTCCTAAGACTGATGGCATGGAAATGCTGCTGTGTTATGAAGATGAGGGCGTTTATGTCAACACTTATGGCAGAATCACCAAGGACGTGGTCTTGCAGTGGGGAGAGATGCCCACCTCTGTTGGTGAGTCTGTCTGTTTCAATAGAAACATACAATAGTAACCCATCCCAGCTGTACAAGAACAAAACAAGCCGTAGTGACCAGAGAATGACTCCCATTCAATTTATCAAATATTTATCTTCCGAAAATACTTAAAAAGAGCCTAGCATATTTTGCTGTGCCGACTGATATCACCCTGATTCCACATTCACAGAGGCACTGATATCCGATTGGCCTCTACCGCAGTGTCTGTTTGTGTTAGCTTGTTCTGCCAGCTCATCGGCAGAGCTTGAGGGATGCGCAGCCAACAGAAGTGCCGCCACACAATCCTCTGCCTTGTGGGAGGAGATAAAAGTAGTTCACCCAGAGTTCATAAACATTCGAACTATGCATCAACTTCTCTCATGTTTTGAGAAGTATGAACATGGTTATTTGTGTGTGTGAGCTGGTTTGTGTAACATTATCTGTAAGATTTAGGGCTTTTGGCACGCTTTGTCATTTATAATAATCTCAATGGGGGAGTGTTTGGGCAGAGCTTCTCGTGGTTTGGCAGGCTGTTATGATTATTAGTAGTGTTCACGGATAGAATTATTCATCTTTAGGGTGATTCCTATGCAATGCGTGTTAATCGTCAGTGGGGAGGAGGAAAAATAGACTGTGTATGAAAAGATGGCATGGCATTCAGAGATCTGTTTTTGCCGTTTGTAAGGAGTGTATTTTATAAGGATAGTTTCATCTTTTACTCACCCCATACTCACTCATGCTGCAAGCCCATTAGTGCTTTTCACAATACGCATCGTTTCAAAACAGCTTTGCAGAAAATCATAATGTTAATGTTTATAAAATCTTAATATCCTCATGCCTTATAGACTGTGATTCTGCATTTATCACATTAGAGCTTGGTAACAATATAGTTTACATTCTGCAATGATGTAATTGATTAATAAATTGAGATTTGTTATACTGTATATATTGTTTTATATGGTATGTTGATGAATAAAGTTTGATATTCTTGTTTATCCAACTTTATATAGGGAGCTGTACGAAAATATTTAGCAGAATGTCTGTTTAATACAATGACGGTCGATGGGAACCAGGAAGACATAATTTTAAAGAAATTATATATATATATATATATATATATATATATATATATATATATATATATATATATATATATATATATATATATATATATATATATATATATATATATATATATATATACACACATATACACAAGACCTCAATGCAGCTTTTTTGCTTTATCCCAGTTCTTCTTCTTCCATATGAGGTTTAAGTAATTATTTCAGTAAAAGTCTCACTTGAAGCCATGGTCCCCATTCACTGTCATTATATGGAAAAGAGCTGCTTGGACATTCTGCATAAATTATCTATCCCTTTGATCTATCTGTCCCCAAGAATTGAACAAAATATCACAATAATAATCGGCAACACTGTGTTTTTAGTAGCTGATTATACTAAATCTTTTTTAAAAAGTAAAATAATACTTATTCACATTTTTGAGAACTATGGTATATTGTTTTTGGTATTAAGATTGTCTTTCCATCAGAACTCAATAAGATGTTCTGTTTTGCAGCTTATATCCACTCCAACCAGATCATGGGCTGGGGAGAGAAAGCCATTGAGATCCGCTCTGTTGAAACGGGCCACCTGGATGGTGTGTTCATGCACAAGAGAGCTCAGAGACTCAAATTCCTCTGTGAGAGGAACGACAAGGTTAGTCTCTTAAGCGCCTTCATACTGTAGACCAGTATTGTTGTTTTAGATCATCTCCAAATGTAAATGTTATTGTTTATCTAAAAGAGCTTAGACCGTTATGGACAAGCTAACAGTTCTCATTTTGTTCTGCAGGTGTTCTTCGCCTCGGTCCGATCAGGCGGTAGCAGTCAAGTGTTCTTCATGACGCTGAACAGGAACACTTTGATGAACTGGTGAAGCTTCTGCAGACCCAACACTGTGGAGCCTTTTTCCTGTCTGTGAGCACACGGTACATTGACACTTTGGTCTGAAAAACATTTTAAAAAAAATATTAGAGACTCAGAGGAGTGAGCCTGGACTGGAGACAGTCCCGTAGGGAGAGCACTGACTCTCTGCACACGGCTCATGGAGGTGCAGTATCTGACGTCACCTGCAGTGGCACGCAGTTCCCAGAAGAGGGCGCTGATTAACTTGAACTCGGTTTTAGACCTTATTTTGTGGCCTCTGGTAAAGCCTGTTCTTAGGATCCTCCCCTTTACGTTCCTGTTTCCTATTGGTTTTGATTGACTTTTTTTCAGTTTCCAATGAATTTTAGTCAGTTGCATGATTGTAAAGAATTGGACAGTATTTAAAAGATAACAAATGTGGGGATAACATTAGCAAGCACTCAGGCTAAGACCAAGCTTTAGTCTCTTGATGTTACACTTTTATATTGGCAAACAGTTCTGCCAGTTTCACAAGTATCTGTGATGCCCGTTTTTGTCCAATTTCTCAGAAGAGAACGACATGCTCAAAAGAAACGAATAACACTGGTGCTCATTTGTATATTGTCAACAAGATCCATATACTGTACATTTATCAAAAGTACTGTACCAATAAGTACTATACTGTATCAAAGTACTATATCAAAGTTTGTTTTATAGCTTTGAGGTTGGAAAGACGGAGCTGAACGGATGAGCGAATCTTTAAGTTGCGAACCATATTTTGAATTCTTTCTTTAACTTCTTTTTGGAATGTTTTAAACATGACGAAACAGGAGCACGAAATATAGCCACACGTGGAAGAAAACAATCCCCCCTCACTGGTTGCATGTTTGTGTAGACACTGGATCAGATGTTGTGCGATGTGTATGTCAGAGCAACATGATATCTGAGATCAACTAAATTTAAAAGAAAAAGGATAAAAGCACCTGTATTTCAGTGACTATTGAGAATTGATGATGACTTATTTAGATTTCTTTATAGTGCCTAGCACAAGTTAACCTGTGTGAAATCAACCATTAAAGGCACATTGATTTATTGATTTTTGCATTTTAATATTCTTACGCCATAACTTTTTACGTTTCATCCATCATTTTAGGCTGCAAGTCTTTTTTTTTCAACATGTATTAAGAGAGAGCTTTTATTTTGCAACAATGCTTAATCGGTAAAAAAAACTTGGGGCTTAAAACATTCCAAAAAGGGAAAAGTGTCTCTATCTGACAATTATGTGGTACTCAAAATCCACAAGTTATAAACAGTCTCTTGGACTAAAATATCACAGATGTTGATCATTACTTCCTGGTACAATATTTGTTACAGTAGGGTCAACAGATGTATTGTTTTTGTATTGTTAATTAGATCTTTTTTCAGTTTATTACCTTTTTGGGGGTTTTGATTTGTACGTTTGCCTTTGTCTTCATTTCAACGCTTTAGATGTTCTCAAAGTCACTCGATGTTTGCACACTATATAGATATTTATATTTCTTTCACATCTCTTACATAGCTAAAGAAGATATTTTAATGGTGAGGGAATGAGAGGTTTTTAGCAATAATGTCCTGCTGATGTATGTATGTATGCTGTGTGAAACACTGTGTTCAGCCAGTGCTAGGAAAGAACCTCACTGAGCTCTTTTAATTAACTACTTTATTTGACACTCAAGAATGGTTCATGTTTCTGTCTTAATACATTTTTAATGATCGTCGTTCTTTCAGAAGCTGTAAACAAGATTTTCAGTTCTTTTACGGTGATAGAAGCTCGTTTTGGTTTGTTTTTTTATTTTATGATAAGAAAAAAATAAAACAAATAAGTACCTTTTTTGGCTCGTGTCTGTGTCCCTCCCTCTGCTGAATCTTTGGCTGTTTTTTACTGAGCTCATGAAAGCGCCAGTATCACTGAGCACTGAGAACTTTGCTCTGATAGGTGTAATACATTAACTCTTCTTGCTCAAGCACATACGTCTTTTCCAGCCATTTTTATATGCTATGCAAAAAAAACACACACACAAAAACACCAATCTTGCAATGCTGACACTTGTCATTCTTCAAAATTTACACCACAAACATTTATCCAAATCCTTTAAAATCATGTAAGTTGTCATGTCCATCATTTTCACCACAGTTAAGAGTGAAATAATAGTCTGGTATTCCGTGGGGAAATGATTTTCCTAAAGCAACATATAAACCGCGGTGAGACATGGACATCATTAGCGGATGGATGAGGGCAGAAGGTCTCCAGCACAGCACCCGTGTGCAGCATGATCCTGCAGTGACAGGATTGATCATTTACTGAGTATTGGGAAAGCAGTCGAGAACCTTGGAGCCACTAATAACGACCAAGAGCGTCTTTTGCTGACACTTCATGCAAAATGGAGAAGGTAAATGTTTTCATCTGTCGTCATAAATTCAAATGGATAATGAAAATGCAGTCTATGATTGATAGGTTGATCATGCTGTACAGTAGATGCATATTTAATTTAAATGCATTTTTTGTGGAATGTTTTGAATTTACTCTTGTATGAATGAGACAGCAGACATGATAGTCATGACATGCAGAATCATGAATGCAGATGTTATTCATGCTGTGATTGAGATGTTTCTGGGTTTATCGTTGTTACTGTGATTTGACTAAATAAACAACCATTTAGTTAAAAATGGACAAATGAATCACAAAAATGACCAGAATATGGATTCTGGTTCAGTACTAACTGACGAGTACGAATTTTTGTACTTAAGAAATACAACAGTTTTTAGATGATATACAAGGACCTGGTCATTCTATTTATATGACCGTTTATTTACATAAGTACTTGGTAATGTGAATGAACTCTGTGTACCTGCTCTATACACACATTTGTTCTTTGTGACTGTGCATTATTTATACTATAGTGGATAATTGTAGCAACGTAATCTGAGCAAAACACACTATTAAATTAGTATTACCAGAGATTTTCAGTCTATCAAGAGCTTTAATTCTGTTTACTCCAGTATTACTCACTGCACAAAAAAAACATATCTACATTTCAGATATTTTAAAAGCATATTTTTAGTTGCATCACCTCAATTATCTTGAGTAAAATGTGTAAATCCAACTTTATCTAATCATGTTTATTGAGCTAAAATCAAATGTTTGTTCAAACACAGATAAATACTTACACAATGCACATTGGTACAATAAGGTCTCATTAGTTAACATTAGTTAATGTATTAACTAACCATGAGTAATGCATTTGTTACAGTATTTATGAATCTTTGTTGATGTTAGTTGTTAATACAGTTTGTTCTTGTTAGTTCACAGAGCATTACATAATGTTAAATACAACTTGATTTTAACAATGCATTAGTAAATTGTTCATTCTTAGTTCACGTTAACTAAAGTAGTTGGCTAATGTTAACCATAGACTGTAAAAAAATATATAATTTTTTTTGGTCCTTTCATTAGATGTTAACTAATGAAACCTTATTGTAAAGTGTTACCTCCACATTTTATTATTGGTATAAATAAAAACATGAACGTAATTGTTGTAAAAGATTGTCATGTAAAAGAGCGCAATTTTATTAAATTGGATGCATTATATTTTAGTTCACAAACATTTTCTTTCATTCAGTTCAATAGACCTTATGCGCCAGAGAAACAAGCGTGCAGCCATCTTTAGAAAATTGTCTTTGAACTTCCGGTTTTGCGGTAGCTCTGTATGGCATCGTTGTCGAAGAGTAATTAGCTGGTGAAATGGATTTACTTATTGTAGAGTTGACGAAGGTTATCACGAGCATTGTAATGTTTAAAGCAGATGTCAGTAGACCGGGAAGATTTTTAAACAGGCAGTTCATTCTTAAATACGTAAGATCCATAGACAGTATATAAACGGTAAGATCGCTGTGGAAATACAAACCGGAAGAAAAAAGAAAACAAGCGCCGCGCTGAAAAGGGGCGGGGCTACATTCGATTAAGAGTAAATAAATATGTACTTGAGCATTGTCATTTTTTGCAGATCATTTTGTTTGTTTCACTAATTTCTGTAACAATAAGTAGAAATATCTCATTTGTTCATATTAGTTAATGCATTACCTAAAATGAACTAATGAGGAGCAACATTTTTACAGCATGTATTAACCACTATGATATTCACTGTGCATTAACTAATGTTAACAAATAAAACATTTGATCTGTATTAGTAAATGTTGTGATTAACATTAGTTTAGATTAAATGCTGAAGTACTGTTCACATTGGTTATTGTTATCTAGTAACAAATGAAACCTTTTTGTAAAGTGTGCCCTAATTTCCCTTTAATAAAGAATAAATCAGTACAGTACGTTGAACGTTTATGTGTGTGTGTGTGTGTGTGTGTGTGTGTGTGTGTTAACGGTTGTCCTGTTTTCCTGTCTCGCAGCAGTTAACAGGCACACTCGCTCTGGCAGTGTTCACAGCCACACTTGGATCTCTTCAGATGGGATACAGCCTGGGAGTCATCAATGCCCCACAGAAGGTCAGTAGTCATCACACCATCATTACAACCTTCACACTCCCAGCTGCATTCTGAGCCAGAATGATATGGATTTATCTGCTTAAGATTATATCTTCAAGAGAAAGGACTTTTGTTCTGTATCATTATTAGATAGGATTTGTCATGGCAGTGTGCCATTTGTGTTGTAGGTCATTGAGAGGCACTATGCGAGATCTCTTGGTGTCTATAATGAAGAACTGGCCCGTAGAGAAGGAGGAAACACCACAGAACATGAAGAAGCTTCTGATCCTTCTGTGGTCATGTACTGGTCCTTGTCTGTGGCCATCTTCTCCATTGGAGGCATGGTGTCCTCCTTTCTAGTGAGCTTTGTTAGCGACTTCCGTGGAAGGTGGGGTATCTGTCAACTTGGGAATTATTATTTGCGATAACATAAAAAGGAAAGCGCTCAGTGATGTGAATTGCAAGAAATAGCTTCAGCTTTCTTTATCTTGAAGAATTAAGATTTATATGTTCAGATATAGTAGAATGACTCATTTGTGTTCCTCTCTGTATAATATTGATTTACAGGATCAAAGGCATGCTGGCAATAAATATCCTTGCCATAACAGCTGGGCTGCTCATGAGCCTGGCTAAGATGGGCACACCTTACCTCATGGTGATAGCAGGACGCGCTATCATGGGACTGTACTGTGGTAAGACAGAGTATTGCCTATTCAGAGAATCTTGAAAGAAAGTCTAGTTTGAAAGTAGCTAATCATAACTGATGCATATAAAAATAACAATAAATAGTAAAAAATGGAGTGAAATTTTATTTAAATGATAAATTATACAAATAAGAAGAAACAAGAACACGTAAGATAAAAAGGAAACAGGTCTTTTAATAATAACAACCTTGGTCTAATAATAATTCAAAAGCAATATCATATGAGCAGAGCTGTACAGCAAGCTGTTTAGAAAATCAATGAGTGGGACATTGCTTTATAGCAGTTCAATAAACAAGAATTTATTACTGAGTAACTTACATTTTAAATACAATATTTCCAGTTATTTTGTTGATTTTCTGTTTCTCATTATTCATATTTGGCTACATTAGGCCAATGGGGTTTTCCTAATTCACATTACAATCAACAAATAATTAATTAATTAATAATTAATAAAAAAAGGAAATTTAATTTAACTCAAATGAAAACGATTCAAAATTCAAATCAGTAAAATGATCCAATCTTCTCATCAACAAAAGTAATTCCAAATTAAGTCAAAATATAAACCTTTGTGTACAACACAGTAGCAGTGTTTCCTTAATGAATCAGTGTTTTTGAATGATTCAGTTGAGTGAATGATACAATGACTCACTCATACAGGCAGCACTTGCTTCATTCAACAAATCAGTGTGAAGGATGCATGATTCAATCATTGCTTCGTCTGAAATCGCATACTATAGGTACTACATTTGGTTTGAAACGTACTTTGCAACCGTTAAAAAGACATTATACATTCTATATAGTATGAATGTGTGTAGTATGAATAAAATTAGGATGTACTACATACCCCATTCTTAAATTATTTTCCGTGGCCTCATGGGATAGTAAAGTGTCCATCAAATGTGCACTTCAGAATCTTGCTAGAAGTAGTAGGTCATCCAGGTACTTTTCGCCTACTGTTTTATGAATACTTTGAATACTCAACTCACATATAGTTTTTTGCCTACGATACAGTATGGAGGTAGGCATATTCAGATGCATCGTTGTCGCTGCCTACAAAGGAAGTAGCACTATATATATACAGTGAGGAAAATAAGTATTTGAACACCCTGCTACCTCTCCAACTTAGAAATCATGGAGGGGTCTGAAATTGTCATCATAGGTGCATGTCCACTGTGAGAGACATAATCTAAAAAAAAAAAATCCAGAAATCACAATGTATGATTTTTTAACTATTTATTTGTATGATACAGCTGCAAATAAGTATTTGAACACCTGAGAAAATCAATGTTAATATTTGGTACAGTAGCCTTTGTTTGCAATTACAGAGGTCAAACGTTTCCTGTAGTTTTTCACCAGGTTTGCACACACTGCAGGAGGGATTTTGGCCCACTCCTCCACACAGATCTTCTCTAGATCAGTCAGGTTTCTGGGCTGTCGCTGAGAAACACGGAGTTTGAGCTCCCTCCAAAGATTCTCTATTGGGTTTAGGTCTGGAGACTGGCTAGGCCACGCCAGAACCTTGATATGTTTCTTACAGAGCCACTCCTTGGTTATCCTGGCTGTGTGCTTCGGGTCATTGTCATGTTGGAAGACCCAGCCTCGACCCATCTTCAATGCTCTAACTGAGGGAAGGAGGTTGTTCCCCAAAATCTCGCAATACATGGCCCCGTTCATCCTCTCCTTAATACAGTGCAGTCGCCCTGTCCCATGTGCAGAAAAACACCCCCAAAGCATGATGCTACCACCCCCATGCTTCACAGTAGGGATGGTGTTCTTGGGATGGTACTCATCATTCTTCTTCCTCCAAACACGTTTAGTGGAATTATGACCAAAAAGTTCTATTTTGGTCTCATCTGACCACATGACTTTCTCCCATGACTCCTCTGGATCATCCAAATGGTCATTGGCAAACTTAAGACAGGCCTTGACATGTGCTGGTTTGAGCAGGGGAACCTTCCGTGCCATGCATGATTTCAAACCATGACACGTCTTAGTGTATTACCAACAGTAACCTTGGAAACGGTGGTCCCAGCTCTTTTCAGGTCATTGACCAGCTCCTCCCGTGTAGTTCTGGGCTGATTTCTCACCTTTCTTAGGATCATTGAGACCCCACGAGGTGAGATCTTGCATGGAGCCCCAGTCCGAGGGAGATTGACAGTCATGTTTAGCTTCTTCCATTTTCTAATGATTGCTCCAACAGTGGAACTTTTTTCACCAAGCTGCTTGGCAATTTCCCCGTAGCCCTTTCCAGCCTTGTGGAGGTGTACAATTTTGTCTCTAGTGTCTTTGGACAGCTCTTTGGTCTTGGCCATGTTAGTAGTTGGATTCTTACTGATTGTATGGGGTGGGGTGGACAGGTGTCTTTATGCAGCTAACGACCTCAAACAGGTGCATCTAATTTAGGATAATAAATGGAGTGGAGGTGGACATTTTAAAGGCAGACTAACAGGTCTTTGAGGGTCAGAATTCTAGCTGATAGACAGGTGTTCAAATACTTATTTGCAGCTGTATCATACAAATAAATAGTTAAAAAATCATATATTGTGATTTCTGGATTTTTTTTTTTTTAGATTATGTCTCTCACAGTGGACATGCACCTACGATGACAATTTCAGACCCCTCCATGATTTCCAAGTGGGAGAACTTGTTAGCAGGGTGTTCAAATACTTATTTTCCTCACTGTATATATATCAGATTATATCAGATATCAATAGAGATAGATTAAATGACTTCACGTGCTAAGATGATCTGACTGGTGTACACACTCTAGGCATTCATTCATTACAGATATTTACTTAAATGTATTTGTTTTATTACATTGCTCTGTATATGTTTTGTATGTTTATGCAAAATGTTTTGATTGACATATGTGTTATAGGTCTGTCATCTGGCCTGGTGCCCTTGTACATTGGAGAGATTTCTCCAGTGAAGTACAGAGGGGCTATGGGAGCGCTCCACCAACTGGCTATTGTAATTGGCATTCTTCTTAGTCAAGTGAGTGTCAAATCCACAAATACATAAAGATTCAAAGGTTCATAGCGGGAACTGAATATTTAAATGTATTAAATAAAAGAGCATGGCCATACATGACCTTCCATGGCAAATCAGTTTAACAATCACCTAAAACAATTGTGATAAAAAATAGTGATGCTTTGTAATAGCTTTTCAATGCAAAAAGTAATACGAATTTGTATTTTAAGTCAAACGTGTATGTAGTCTAAGGTCACATTATCTGCTCTGAGTCTTCATCACTTTTAAAAAATGAAGCTTTTATTGAAGTTTAATCTTTGTCGGCTCTTATTAGAAGTTGTAAGATGTGTGCAGGTGTCCTTGTTATCCACAGGTCATTGGTCTGGAGTTCCTGCTGGGAAATGATGACATGTGGCACGTGTTGTTGGGTCTTTCTGGAGCTCCTGCCATCCTGCAGAGTCTGCTGTTGCTTCTGTGCCCAGAGAGTCCTCCATACCTCTACATCAAACTGGGCAAAGTGGAAGAAACATGCAAGAGTATGTGCCAAAGTCTTCTCACTCCTTAACTCTTAGACAATGTATGCTTAAACATATCATTTGTATTTATAGAGTAGAGAGATCGTTTTTGTGCAGTGGTAAAAATAGAAACATTTTGAGGATGATCTCATAATAGGCCTTAACTTTAGTCATTAAGTTTAAAGAATAAAGTCAACATTAGAGTAGCAATTTTTTGAGAATAAAGTTTTGTGAGATTGAAGTCGCAATATTATGAGAATTAATAAAGTAGCATCACAGTGAAGTTGAGTTGTCCACTGGTTGCTACAGATTGCACAAAACAGGCAATTTCCTGAATGTCTGTCTGGTTATTTCTCCTTAATAAATTCAATTTCCTACTGTTCATAACCGCTGCCAGATACTAATGAAAACTCTGTGCCGATTTGCCAAAAGTATTTCTTTGTTAGTAAATATTAACACATGCTAATCATGCTAGTCTCTAAATTCTCCAAATCCATTCTCTGCATTGATGAACATTTATTTATGTTAAAAGGTTTGCTTATAGGAATATATATATATATATATATATATATATATATATATATATAAATGACTTTTTATATATATATATAAAATTCCCCTCAAAATACTTTCACGCCATATTACACAAAATGTATGACTTTATATGATACTTTTTTTAAATATATGTGATAAAAACAGTGATGCTTTATAATTGCTTTTCAATGCAAAAAGTAATACGAATTTGTATTTTAAGTAAAATGCTTATGAAGTCTTTATATTTACAACATTACAACCTTATTCTCATCATAACCTTATGAATTTGTTCTTGTAACATTATGAATTCGTTTTTTTTTTTTTTTTTTTTTTCGTGCCACTAAAACACTGTCATAATAATTTGAATGTTTTACAATTTAATTAATTATCTTCTCTCTAAAGGCCCGTTCATAGCCAGAAGGAACACTATAATGACAAATATTCTTCAAAAAAATTGTGGGGGGAAAAAAGGGATTCCAAAAATATTGTTACTCTGTGTCGTTGTTGTCATAGTTGTGACATGGACTCCTCTATTCTCTTAGAGTTGAGTGATTTTTAAAACATAAAAAATATATTTGATTTTTAAAACATAAAAAATAACTTAGTTGTCGTTATAGTTATTGTTTTTGGTGTCAACAGGCCTTTATTCTGAACTTCCCCAAAGATCAGACAAAATAATGATGCTCAGTTTTTCCTGTCCTTTTTCCTTCTGGTAGGTCTGAAAAGGCTGAAGGGAGATTACGACACCTCGAAGGACATAGCAGAGATGCAGGCGCAGAAGGAGGAGGCCATGAAAGAGGAGAAGATGTCCATCCTGCGTCTGCTCCGGTCCTCTGTGTACCGCCAGCAGCTCTTTGTGGCCCTGATGATGCATTTCTCCCAGCAGTTCTCTGGGATCAACGCTGTACGCTCAATTTTACTCCCCTACTCCAATTTTATTTGAAAAAAAAAAAAACATTTCAATTGAAGTTTTATGGACCACATTACTATTATACTACAGTAATATTTGATCTTGTTTTTGTGTTTTTTCTAGATCTTTTATTACTCTACTTCGATCTTCCAGACTGCAGGGGTTGGTCAGCCTGTGTATGCCACTATTGGAGTGGGAGTTGTAAACATCATTTTCACCCTTGTGTCGGTAAATAGACACTAATTTAAAGGCAAACACCGGCTGCTGAGGAACAGGCTCTCGTCTCTTAGAAACAGCAGTGTGCCGTTGCCTCTTGGGTCTTACTTTCCTTTAATGCTTTTTGACAGTAACTCGACTGATATTGTAGATAAATCCAACTTAGTTGAGAGCGTGTTTCTTTAGACAACAGCTAGCAGAACTGATTATTAGAACTGAAAGGCAGAACTACACTCATTAGCACTATGATCATAATTTGTCCAAATTTAGATTAGATTTATAAAATAAAATTGCTGACATTATCAGTCATGCTCATGTTTCACACCGCACCTTGAATCTTGTGAAAGGATTATATAATAAGTTATAATAACTGCTGGATCGGCAGAGGCCTGTGGGCTAATGGAGCTGGAGAGAAGCCATATTTTATCACCACTTTGCAGTGTTTATCTATGCTAGTTCAAGGGCAGCCTGCTAGTGAAAACAGTTTTGAGCAATGAGTCAATAGCTACTCTAAATCAAATAATCCATTCAGAACATGTTTTGATTAATCTGGTGCATGAAAGCACAATGCTTTTAGAAAGTCATTTTTCAGATTTTAGCTCTAAAGAAATGAATAGTCATTTTGAAAAATATGTTGTATATATAATTTCACATGAGATTCTTCCACAAGATTCTGCTCAGCTCTTTTCCTCACAATTTTTCACAATTAAAAAAAAAAAAATCAGTATCACGAGTTAATATCTTTCAATTAATTTTTTTTTTTAAAATTGCATCAGTATTGCGAGTAATAAAAAAGTCTGAATTGTGGGTTATAAACTCGTAACTGTGAGTTATAAAATCAAAATTGCGAGAAATAAATTCACAATTGTGAGTAAAAAGTCAAAATTTTTAGATATAAATTTGCAATTGTGAGAAAAAACTCAAAATTGTGAGATATAAATTCACAATTGTTAGAAAAAGTTAAAATTGTGAGATGTAAATATGCAATTGTGAGAAAAAAGTCAGAATTGTGGGAAATAAATTCACAATTGTGAGGAAAAAAGTCTAAATTGTGGGATATAAATTCACAATTGTGAGAAAAAAAAATTGAATTGTGAGATATAAATTCACAATTGTAAGAAAAAAAGTCAGAATTGTGAGATAAATTTGTGGAGGAAACAAGCTTCTATAGAAGTCAGATAAAAACAGCTTAATAAAAATAAAGAGTTGCCTCATGAAGGCCACCATGTTGCGATCACATGACCAGCCAAATATTTTTAATTTTGTGGCTGAATTGTGATTTTGGTGGTGTGCAACCCCTAAAATCTGGTGGTAATATGGAAACATTATAGAAAGAGTGGAAAAATAAAATATAAATGAATAATAATAAATATTAAACAATATAATAGTAGACAGTAGTAATAAAAATGATTATTATTAAACAGTAGATACAATTTTTTGAATAATGAATAAATTAATAATAAAAATCAATTATAATACATATGGATAAATATCCAAATATCACTACAGCCTAAAAATAACTGGTTGTGCTGGTTCAACAGTTCAAAACCACTAGATGTCAGTATATGGCAAAAATATATATAAATAAATAATGAATTGAAACCTTCGAGAAGTCTTTAAGCATACAGGCAATCGTAGATGATTCTTGCGATTCTTGAACAGTCTGCTTCATTTATGTGTCTGTATGCGCGCTCTCCAGGTGATCTTGGTGGACAGAACGGGCAGACGAACTCTCACTCTGGTTGGGTTGGGAGGAATGTGTTGCTGTGCAGTGGCCATGACAGTGGGTCTGGCATTTCAGGTATGATTGGCATTTTTAAATATGAAAGAAACTCTAATTCAGGAGGTATAGAGTATCTGAAATTGGCATTAGACAGAGTGGTCTGTGATTGTTTAATAATTCTCTCTCTTCTGCTTTTCAGGATGTTTACTCATGGATGAGCTACCTCAGCATGACGGCCATATTCATGTTCGTGTCTTTCTTTGAGATCGGGCCTGGACCAATCCCGTGGTTCATCGTGGCAGAGATCTTCAGTCAGGGACCACGTCCAGCAGCCATCGCATTAGCTGGGTGTTGCAACTGGACATGCAATTTTATTATTGGCATGTTTTTCCCTTATTTAGAGGTAAGAGTTTCCTGCATCTCTACAATTGTGCAGTATTCGTACATGCCATCACTACACAAGGTCTTCAAAATAAGAATAAATCTAACTTTGCTTTGGTCCCTAGAGTCTTTGTGGGAGCTATGTCTTCATCATTTTTGCAGTACTCCTGTTCGGTTTCACCGTTTTCATCTACTTGCGTGTACCTGAAACAAAAGGGAAGACTTGTGAAGAGATAGCAGCAGTTTTCCACCGCAAACGTGGAGCCCCCCCTTCCAAACCTCAAGAAGAGGCTGAGATGGTGCAGCTCAAGGGCTCAACAGAGGCCTGAAGGAGGACCTTTGGTTTATGGCAACTGTGGAATGAACCTTGTTACTGCAGTCACAGAACTTTCCTGTTATGACATAACTGAATCTGATCTGCTGTATATTCCACTAAGCCTCAAGCAGAGCTCATCCTTTGACAGGAAATAATTAGTCTAGATGCTATAGTAAAGAGATTAACTAAACACAAGAGCATAATATTGACAGACAGTGCAATATATACACTGGCCTTGGCGCAGCTGATGTTGAATTTAGATGATTGTATATTACTTTTATATTCCCAAAGTTATATATGTGTTAAAAAATATTTTTAAAGGCATCACATTGTAAAATAATAGTTTTTTTCAGTGTATTGATGGTTGCAAATTTAAAGTGATTTGTCCTTTCAGTTTAGGGGAGAATTTTTTATGTCACCTGAAATTTGTGTGATAATAAGCTATAAATCAACTGAAAGAAGGTTATACAAACTTACATAAGTAATATGGGAGTTATGATATATTTAAAATGAATCTATGAAGGAAGATCATCTACAATTGTTTAGTGTATACATATATTCAAAGACAAAATGTAAGAATTTCTTACATTTTGTTCTAGAGTTACAATGGTTATTACATTTGTGTATTTTTTTGCCATTATAAAATTACTCATATTTTAAAGTAAACCATTCCAACTTAAAACAACCTTAATTATTTGCTTTGCTATAGATATCTAAAAATCCCAAGACTGTTAGGACATAACAATTACTTTATAGTTTTGCAGAATAGAAGCAGAATCCTTCAATTGTATTATATTAAATGATACATAGGAAGGCAACACAATGGTGCTGAAACCCTTTTCATGTGTCTATTACTCTGTTGCTATAGTCATTCTTCCATTTAAAGTTATACTTCATGGCAGTTTGATGAGTGTCAAAGTACATGGAAAGTTGCAGTGAATGTTTTGTTTACTCTATTGTTAAAAAGTTTGGGGTTTGCAAGTCTCTTATTTACTCACCAAGGCTGCATTTATTTGATCAAAAATAAAGTAAAAACAGTAATTGTGAAAAAATTAATTATATGTTTTAATATATGCTATTTTAAAATGCAATTTATTCCTTTTTATACTCCTCAGTGTTTTCAAAATCTTTCAAAAAATTTGGTATGCAATGTTGAATAAGGTGGAATGTGGAGCCCCAAATTAGTCTTCAGATCCTTCTCTAATGAACTGATTTTTTTGCTATTAGATAGTAGCCCTACTACAGAACAAATAATTATAAAGTCCGAAATCATCATATTTTGTAATTGCTGATGGGAAGAGCTAACACAATAATGGCATATGATACATTCAACTATGAAATAAGGGTTTGGCTCAAGAAGAAGGGTTAACTTGCTCTCAGGACAAGGGTACGTTTCAGAAATGACAGCAAGGTGCCACGTGTTTGCAATGAAAACAATGATAAATAAAACTTATTTTATCAATTAAATTTGATGGCCAAAACATTGGTGTGATATTTTTGTACGTTGTCCTTTAAAGTTGTACTATTTCGTGATTTTTTTTGCTGTTGTTGTTTCATAATTGCTTTTTTCTGCTTAAATTTGAGCACTGCGCAGGCAGCTGTAGCAGTTTCTCCTCGTGCATGAGAATCTCGTTGCCGTAAAGTTGCGCGCATGCGCAGATCTTTCCGTCTTTTGTTGGAAGGGAATGACTGGCGTTTTCAATGCTCTCTGCTACAGCATCGCAACATTTATAGGCGAATCCTCTTAATACAACACACAGCGTGTGGATACTACTCTGGAAGAGGATTTGGCGATTCAAGACGGTGTCCCGAAGCGGTCGATTGTGTGATCTCGAGCGTCTGGGTGTGGAGTTGTTTTATTTTGCATGTGTGTCAAAGCTAGAAAGAGCAGCATAACGGCCTGGCAAAAGTTCTTGATTCCCATGCGAACATCTCTGTTTACTCGTTTTTGAACAATGTTCCATGATAAGGGTTTGTTCCCGAGCAAAAGCAAGGTTTATATGTTTGTAAGCTAATATACGTTCTTTAAATGATTCGGTCAACTTAGTAGTTCCGGTTAACTTTGCGTGTAAGTTAGCTGTAAAGTGAGCCATTCATCCAGCTCAAACATTCAAACGGCGCCTCTGACTGCATTAGATTAGGCGAATTTAGCGAGGTTCAACTTTTGCGCGCCTTTTGTGGGTGTCCAGGCCGTGGTAGATTTGTTCACATTTACAACATTGGCAATGAGTTCGTAGTCAAGTTTAAGTTACGGTCTATTAGAGCACCGCAAACAGCTTAAATGTTGTTTTAGCTTTAACGTGCTCTCTGTTAAGTCTGTAATATTTACACATTAACCGACAAATGGATGTTCTATCGTTATTTCAGCAAAATGTGCGAATGTTTCACCACACTTGTAGGGATAGTTCACCCTAAAATGAGCATTCCGTCATTTCCTCACCCTCGCCTCGTGTCGCTCCTGTGTGACTTTGCTCTGTTGAACATAAGTTTTGGTTATCATTGACATTTGTTGTCTGTTGCAATTTCTCACATTTCCTTTTAGGTTTCACAGAAGAAATGAATTATGACGATTTAAAAAAATAAATAATTGGGTGAACTATCTCTTTAAAAGTACCATACGGTAATATTTTTGCACATGTGCCGTGGTACTACCTTGGCTTTTTAAGCGTAGTATATATCAAATTACCAAAGTGTTACTATCTGAGACCGTCTGTGCTCCTATGTAAATACAATTACATGCATGTGGTAATTATTCCGTTTTCTTCTGCGCACAGAATCCTCTTCGATTAACCCATCATGGCTGATCTTGATACTGATTTCACCAGTGGAGATGCTGGGGCTTCTCTAACCTTCCCCATGCAGTGCAGTGCTCTGCGTAAGAACGGCTTTGTGGTGCTAAAGGGACGTCCATGCAAGATTGTGGAGATGTCTACTTCCAAGACTGGCAAGCATGGACACGCCAAGGTATCAAATTAATAAACTCACTTTTGAGGGCTTAATTTAAAATAACGACCACATTGCATAATGCATTGCATGTTACTGAATCAGTAGCATTGTAATCATTAAAAGTTTAAAATGCATTTGCTTAATTTCCTTTTCAGGTGCACATGGTTGGAATAGACATATTTACTGGAAAGAAAAATGAAGATATCTGTCCTTCTACCCACAACATGGATGTTCCTAATATCAAGAGACTGGACTATCAAGTAAGCTCAAACCGTAGTCAACCTTAGGCCACATTTATCAATGTTCACATATACAGTGTAATGATTTGTGCTAAAGAATTTGCACTAAACAGAAAATGTAAACATTTGATCTATTCTGTGTCTTTTAATTGTGTATTTTTTGCCTTTCCTGTGGCACAGCTGGTTGGCATCACCGATGGCTACCTTTCCCTGCTGAAGGATAATGGAGATTTGCGTGAGGACCTCAAGCTGCCTGAGGGGGATCTGGGCAAAGAAATAGAGAGCAAATTTGAATCTGGGGATGAATTTCTGGTCTGTAGCTATTGCATCCTTTCAAATTAACATCAATTTGTATACTGTGAGCCTGTTCATTTTTTTAATAGACTTTTTAGATGAAGAGGTTTTATTAATTTAATTTAGATCAGGGGTCTAGATCATAAGGACCCCTTAGTGGACATTGGATTGGTCCTTAGTGACTGATCATGGGTCCACACACCATGTCAGAATTACCATAATTATGAGATTCTGGCTTGTAAAAAGCATTCATGTCCTTGTAGAACTTATTACAACTTACAAACTCCCTTTTTTTTTTTTACAAACAAATTTTCAGCGTACTCTGACTTGTACCATATGACTGCTGCCATGCCATGTGGAAAAAATCTAAATGGCAGCTTTTTTTTATTATTTTTAATTTAATGCAAGAATAACCTGAAAAATAAACAGACATTCATTAGTTTAATATAGCTTGCACAGAGTGGAATAACTATTATATCTTTATAATGCAATTTAATTGTACTTAATGCATGTTAATGTAGAAAGGACAAGGAGACATTAGGTGAACATCTTAACTTTTAGCTTATTAGGGATAAATTTGTATTTTGCTTAATACAATTTTCACATTGTTTGAGGTCAAATCATAATTGGTGGACCCCTGTTAAACACCTAAATTAGTTTTTTGGTAACACTTCAGTTTAGGGTCCAATTCTCACTATTAACTAGTTGCTTATTAGCATGCATGTTACTAGGATATTGTCTGTTTATTAGTACTTATAAAGCACATATGGCCTTATTCTGCATGAGCATATTCTACATCCTACCCAATACCTAAACTTAATTCCCTAACTATTAATTAGCAGTAATTAGGAGTTTGAGGCAAAAGTCGTAGTTAATAGTGATAATTGGACCCTAAACTAAAGTGTGACCAGTTGTTTTTCTAAATGCATTGTTTTAGTTCAGTTTAGTTGGACAAGTATTGGCAAAGCATTGACATTAAAGTTGCGATAAATCTTTTGTTCCACATTGTGATCTATATCCAAGTGTTACCGATTTTCGAAATAGAAAAAAATGTGGGATGTGGGCATTGCACTCAAATTAATGTAGTGAATGTAAACATTTGAGTTACATGAATTTAGAAAATGGATAGGGTGAATTCCCATTTCATGATGACTCTAAAAGTAGTCCTAGTGTTTTACTATGTCGTTTTGAAAAAGAGTTAATTTTTGTGACTTCTTTCTCTCTTTTAGGTCTCTGTGTTGGCTGCCATGGGGGATGAGTGTCCCATTGCCATCAAGCCCATGAGCTCATAATGAACAGAAGCTGACGGGCTGGTTGAGTGAGGGCCTCTGTACCACAAATATTGCATTTTAGTTCTAAAAGTCACCAAAGCCACAGCCTTCGCAAACCACCTAGAATCGTTTCTGTTAAACAGTAAAGATGCTGGACCTTTTGACCTGTCTCATGAGGTGTTGTCTAATCAGGATATTTCATATCACAAAGGGTTTCCTGCACGCTTGTTCTTTATTATTTCCCCCTCATTCATTCCTTTTTCATTATACAGATGCACTTTTATCATTCATTAAAAAAATGGGAATAGTTTTTTTAAAGCTCTTCTTATTGCAGAAACCTTTTTATTCATGCCGACAGGCCTTAAACTGTTGCAAACCAGGCAGCAGCCATTGAAGATTACCTCTATGAATCTCACTGACTAGTTTGCCGGCATTTGGTACATCTACATTCGTGCCAAAGCCTGTGTGTCTCAGGTAGGCTAGGATTTGTCTGAATGTCACTCTAACAGCTTGGCACTTGTTGGGGTGGCCGGCAACTAGCGATCCTAAGGCAGATAACGGACTAAAAAATTTTACTGACATATAATCCAGACCAAATGACCAAATATAATGTAGTTGATCTAAATTGCAAAACCTGTTTTTTTTTTGGAAGTAATTCTAGTTTTACTCCACCTGAACTTTTCTTTAGTTTAAGTTTACAGCATTTGACCCTCCATACTGAACACTTATTTTGGTAGCAAAGCAATAACCCAATACCTTTGTTACATCTTTTTAGTAGTAAGGGAAGATGTTAAGAAGGGCCTTTGAGCTTTGCACTGGCTAACCTGCTGTGATGCAGCAGTAATGAACGCCCTCTGTAACAAACTCTGTTTACAGTAGCTTTGCTATACAACAAATTTCTATGCTGCATAAATTAGCTTATTTTTTGTACTTACAGACAGGCACAGAGTGTGCACTAAAGGGCTTCAATATCAACACTTTCAGTTCACGCTCTATAGTATCTTACATGTACCTGGCTTGTTTACTGGTATAAAGGCTTTATTAGTTTTTTTCCCCCCTTCCACTTTAAGGGCACACTTTGCATTTGGCTCATAAAAATCTAGTATTTTGTAGTAGTAAGCATTTTTATTTTGTTTACTCAAATTCCTTTTTTGATGTAGAAATAAGGAGCGTTGCTATTGTATCTGCATATGGGTTCCTCTTGGTGTTAGGTTTGAATCGGAATTTTTTTTTTTATTATAATTTTTTTTACTCTAGAATGGACCAGCAAATATGAGAACTCTTGGTTGGGCAGAATGTTTTTTTTTTTCTTAAGAGGTATTTTCAGCTTTGTTGGGTGTCCTGTTTCAACTAATTTTTGTTATTGTTAATCTAGCTCTCGTATAAAAAGTAGCCTGAGAGCTCAAGTAAGTGGGAAGTATTGTATGGCTGTACAGTATTGAAAAGATTTCACGTTGGCATATAAATCTCAGCGAGTCTCTCAGGTTTCCAGTGTTCAGTTATTTTGCTGTTTGTAGTATTGGTCCTAAGTATCCCTGTAAAATACCTCTGTCTCTATCTGCAAATCATTAGTGTTCATGCTTGCGAGTGAATTACATGCGTTTTTTTTTTTTTTTTTTTTATATATATATAGATTCATATTTTTGGTTCTTTTCTTTAATTCAGCAGCTTGACTGAGTTAGACAGAAATGTGGGTCATTACCAGTGCAGACCGTAAGGAGATGCTTAATCAGACAAGCAGTAGAAATAATAGTGTTCAGTGTTTTTCATATGGCTAGTTGAATGATAATTGTAAGAAACCACAAATTGGGATATGAGGGGAGCAATTATAATAAACTCAACTGAAAAACATACAAGCTTTTGTGTTTTTTTGTTTGTTTTTTTCGTTTTGCAACAAGCCTGGCAAGACATTTTTAGTTCGGTTTAATATTTCTCTTTGGAGTATTATATATCTCTTGGATACGCACACGCACACACACACACGCATAACAAATATACTGTCATTTTGATTTCACAATTTAATGCATTCTTGTTGAATAGAAGTTATTTCTTTTTAAAAATCTTACTGACCCGAAACTTTTGAAAGTTAGTGAATGTAGTGTGTACCTAATTAGATTCTCTTTCAATGTCTATCTGAATTGTTATATCCCCTCATTAAAACTGTATAATTCCTAAAGAGAAAAATTGCAATAAGCAATTACAGCCAAAGCTTTGCATAGCTACAAATATACAATTTTGAATGGATTAGCAGTGTTTGTCTTTCCAGTGTTCCAATGAACAATTGACTCATAAAGAATCCCAGTTAACCAAAATTTGACAGTGTCTTAAACATTGTGCCCAATTGCTGCCAACAGTCAGTTCTGTGGTATTTTGTTGACATGCCAGCTTTGAAGGTTGAAACAAAAATGCCATTTTGCATGTCAGTCTGAAGTTGGCAAGCTTTTTAGCTTTCAATATTGTGCTTCTGATTATGATTTTTCTTCAAGTCTTGAAGATGCTTTGGCAGAGACTTCAGTCAGCAACTTGGGGGTCCTGACTTTGATACACTGCTTTATGTGATTTATTATTTTCACAAGTCTTATGACATTATATTTTTGCATTTCCCCTTTAAATTCCCTGAGTGGTCTCCTGTATTTTCATATTTATAAAATACTGTATCCACTAGATGTCAGTAAAGCACAGTAAAACCACCACTCCAGATTTGCCCAAACTGCTTTTGATTAAGAAACTTAGTTTTGTCCTTTTAGCTTTCCCCCTGTTTACATATGAGTCTGCTAACAGGAGCCCTGAGGCATTGCCAAATGGTTCCTATATAGAAATTATGTTCTGCTATACATTTCAGAGACGGATTGTGAATTGAAGTGCTCTGTTTACATTTCTCTGAAACAAGAACGTCATTCTAGGGGCCAGAATAAGATGTAGATTCAATGCAGATGTAGATGCCTTTCTGTCCATATGGTCTTATATGTACATATGTAAAACTAACATCCATTAGTTTTAATGATGCACAAATCCAGTGGTGAATCTTGTTGGTCCTCATATGTTCTGCTGCACATCGCTTCCAGATGCAGAAGAATCTGTCCTTTATTTCTTAGTCATTGTTTCATAGTGAGGAACATACAGAGCTGACAGCTGTTCTCACAAGTGAAGATGATCAAATTCAATATAGGAGTGTGTGGTTTCTTTCTTTAAAAAAAAAAAAAGTAGTATAATATCTTGAGATTTTGCTGTTTGTATCCATTATAGCAGGGACTTCAGATCTAAGGCATCTGCACTGTATGCTTAAACTGTCTGGTGCTCTAAATAGACTGAAATGATTTAGATCTTAATACTTTTTCTCCATTTGTACCTTTTTCTACAAAGTCCAAACTGTAAAATGCATAAAAAGGTGCATCAGTTCTATAATCTTTAACATTTTTTTTAAATGAGAATTACCTAATCATTGAATGTTTGTCTTTAGTTTAGTTGTCTTTTTTTCTTTTCTTTTTTTTTTTTTTAAAGCTAGTTATGACTTTAAGTGTCATTAAATTAATGGAGCAAGATTCCCTGATGTGTGTTCTGTTAGAGAATAACGCCGTCCTTGACCCCGCTTTCAAAACCACCTGCCATCTGAGGTCTGTTTACTTATGACCCATGATTTAAACTCCAGTCATCCTGAAGAGTGGAGGAGGTATTTTTCTTATACAGGAAACAAGGACATCTGAGTAAGACTACAAACTAAAGCAATAACAAAGCCCAGTTCCTCCTGTTACGGTATTTGCCCCACGAAGGGGCACTGAATTATGAGTCATCATTGTGCTCCTGTGAAGTTAGAGCTAATTTACCAGGCCCTAATCACCTCACCCTGATCCCAGACCAGTGATAACCTCACAGCAATCAGGTACTGCAACAAATTTGGTTTGAGCCCAAAGCACACTATATAGATGCTGTGATTAGGCTACTATACTTGATGCTGGGGTTTGGTTGCATCCTGCAAGCAACTGGTTTCCCAGATAGACAGATTCAGACTTTTAAATGTGGCCATTTCACTTATTCAACAATTTATTGTCATTCAACAATTAATTTTTTTCTTGATACTGTTACAGTTTCCTCACAGTTGACAGGTGTAGAGGCAATCAAAGAGTGTTTAAACTGTATTCAGAATAGCATAGCCTTACTACTCATATAAAGATATGGCAGAAATGTTATTGAAATACAGTAGTCAACATTTGAAGTGGATCAAAAAAGTTCATCAAAGTTGTCCTAAGACAAGAACGGTTATTGTTCAAAATTCATGTGTAACTTTGATGAAAGGTTTTGATCCACTTCAGATGTTGACTATACAGTAGCAGAATGACAGGGCCATTTTTGTTTTTGTTTTTGTGAAGGCCAGAGCGTCCCTGTTTTCATATGCTGCATGTTCGGAGTGGGTTTCGCGTACAACTGAGGGAACAGAAAACCCGGAGTGGAGCTGGAGACGGATGATTACAGAACACTATGTTCCACTCCACGCATTTGTGTTTTCTCCAGTCCGGCTTTCGGCGCTTGTTGACGCGGGAAGTCTGCCGCTGTGGCTTCTTTTGGAACGTTTTTCATTCGTTGGCGGAGAAGGAAGGAACTGGCTACTGTGGCTAGTGTCTAACTTTTGACAGAAACGTAAGTTAACCCACCATAAATTAATTTACTGTTTATATAAATCAGGAGTGCCCAGTCCTGTTCCTGGAGGTCTACCCATTTGCAGAGTTCAGATCCAACCATGAATCAACACACTTGATTTTCAAGTGCTCCTTGGACAGACAAACATGTAATCCCGTAAACTCAGGCTATTGGTCAATAAGTCTGTCGGGTCGCAAAAAAGAAACAGAAATATACATAAATAACTTCCTTTTTTGTTCATTAAAATTAGATTAAAAGTCATATTTGGAGGGAAATTTACACATTCAAAAGTTTGGGGCCAGTGCGATTTTTTTTGCGATTTAATACTTTAATATGCACTCACCTAAAGGATTATTAGGAACACCTGTTCAATTTCTCATTAATGCAATTATCTAATCAACCAATCACATGGCAGTTGCTTCAATGCATTTAGGGGTGTGGTCCTGGTCAAGACAATCTCCTGAACTCCAAACTGAATGTCAGAATGGGAAAGAAAGGTGATTTAAGCAATTTTGAGCGTGGCATGGTTGTTGGTGCCAGACGGGCCGGTCTGAGTATTTCACAATCTGCTCAGTTACTGGGATTTTCACGCACAACCATTTCTAGGGTTTACAAAGAATAGTGTGAAAAGGAAAAACATCCAGTATGCGGCAGTCCTGTGGGCGAAAATGCCTTGTTGATGCTAGAGGTCAGAGGAGAATGGGCCGACTGATTCAAGCTGATAGAAGAGCAACTTTGACTGAAATAACCACTCGTTACATCCGAGGTATGCAGCAAAGCATTTGTGAAGCCACAACACGCACAACCTTGAGGCGGATGGGCTACAACAGCAGAAGACCCCACCGGGTACCACTCATCTCCACTACAAATAGTAAAAAGAGGCTACAATTTGCACGAGCTCACCAAAATTGGACAGTTGGAGACTGGAAAAATGTTGCCTCGTCTGATGAGTCTCGATTTCTGTTGAGACATTCAGATGGTAGAGTCAGAATTTGGCGTAAACAGAATGAGAACATGGATCCATCATGCCTTGTTACCACTGTGCAGGCTGCTGCTGGTGGTGTAATGGTGTGGGGGATGTTTTCTTGGCACACTTTAGGCCCCTTAGTGCCAATTGGGCATCGTTTAAATGCCACGGCCTACCTGAGCAATGTTTCTGACCATGTCCATCCCTTTATGACCACCATGTACCCATCCTCTGATGCAGGGGTGGGCAAACTTTTTGGCTCAAGGGCCACACTGGGTTTTAAAATTTGACAGAGGGCCGGCCCAGTAGCAGATTATGAAACACGATCTCATGAAAGTGCGTATCTGTACCACGAATTTTATTTCTCGTGCCATTTATATGCCAAAAATGTTTTTTGCGTGCATATGCTACGCACTGTAAACCCCTAGGATTAGGGCTGCGGAGTGCTTGCCTATTACACGCCGTAAAGTGCGTAACATATGCACGCGAAAATTGCGTATCATAAGCACTACAAATACAATACGTGGTATTCGCACTTTCATGAGATCGGGCTGAGCAAAATACGTTGTGGCAACGTCTGCGCGAAATTCACCAACTGAGAGACGACATTCTGACAATACATTATTTATGCTAGATATCCCCCATTTAGCATGTTATGTTTTGAGGTTAATTTTTAATTAGTCAGATGTTAGATAATTATAGCCTATACTTTTTAAATATTGTTTATCCTTATTATTATTTAATGGGCCTAACAGTAAATTAGAAACAAAACACCTGCAAGTGTACACTTAGAAAAGTAAAAATGACAGAAGGTTACATTAATTCAACTTTATTAAAACTGCATATGGCATCAATTTGCACTTCCAAAAGTCATACATTTGTGGAAAAAAACTAAATAAACGAATGTATAAATTTATTTTATGTATAATAAAATAAAACATAAAAAGCAAAGGCAGATCAGAACATTTAATGAACAAAACCGGGTTCTGTACATGGCAGACAGGGGAGCGTAGTCGAAAGCCGGGCGATAAAGAGCAGGCGATAAAGAGCAGGCGATAAAAAACGGAATCAGTCAGGATACATCCACAAATCCAGAGGAGCAAAGAAACTAAATAGCAGACAAATCAAAGGAAAAACTAAACAGGTGTGCAAGCGGTTACCAAACATGTTTTTCTCCGTAAGTTTCCAAAAAAGGAAAAAACATTAACGTGCAACAAGTCTATGTGCTTATGTCGCTGTCTGTTTGGTTTCCATGGTGACGCGTCATTGCTTGTTACGTGACACCGCAGCCACAACAGCGCTGAATGAATGATGATCTGCTTTTATGTCATTTTTCCTTTTTTACATTTGTTAGCTATGGCATGAAATATCTGATATTCTGATTGTCAAATATATGCAACGCAATATATATGTATATATATATATATATATATATATATATATATATATATATATATATATATATATATATATAACACAAAGTATTGCAAGAAAAAGGCAAAATGAACACGATTATAAGACAATTTTTTAAATACTCGACGGGCCGGACTAAACAGCCTAACGGGCCGTATGTGGCCCGCGGGCCGTAGTTTGCCCACCCCTGCTCTGATGGCTACTTCCAGCAGGATAATGCACCATGTCACAAAGCTCGAATCATTTCAAATTGGTTTCTTGAACATGACAATGAGTTCACTGTACTAAAATGGCCCCCACAGTCACCAGATCTCAACCCAACAGAGCATCTTTGGGATGTGGTGGAACGGGAGCTTCGTGCCCTGGATGTGCATCCCACAAATCTCCATCAACTGCAAGATGCTATACTATTAATATGGGCCAACATTTCTAAAGAATGCTTTCAGCACCTTGTTGAATCAATGCCACGTAGAATTAAGGCAGTTCTGAAGGCGAAAGGGGGTCAAACACAGTATTAGTATGGTGTTCCTAATAATCCTTTAGGTGAGTGTACATGGACGCATTAAACTGAACAAAAGTGACGGTAGCCTATTTTTTTTAACATTGTTTAAAACATTTATATTTTAAATAGATGCTGTTCTTTTGAATGTTGCATTCATCCTGATGCAAGCAACAAAACTGTTTTTTAAAAATGAAAATGATACGTTTCTTGAACAGCAAATCAGCATTTAGAATGATTTCTGAAGAATCATGTGACTGGTGTAATGATGCATATAGAAAATAATTGTAATAATATTTCACAATAGGCTACTGTTTTGGACTGCATTTTTGATCAAATAAATGCCTTGGTGAATGGATGTGTAGCCTGTGTGATAGCCTTAGGGTTGTGCGATATTGACAAAAAATGATATCTCAATATTTTGGGGGATTTTGTTGATAACAATAACTAGACAATATTTGCTGAGATTAATTTTGTGCTATATCCTTGGCTGGTTATAGCAATTGTTCTTGCTCAGAGACACACAATGGTTCTGCTCTGGATTTGTTTGAAACTATTTTTGTTGGCGAAATAAAGCATCAGACAATTTTTATAAAATGTTATTAACTTCAATATTAAATGTTATTAATAACAATATTAACTTCTTGTTTATTGAACTGTTGTATATAATACATCACATTTGTAATCATGCTTACATTTGGAAAAACAAAACAGAACCCTCACTCGTGATATTGCTTGTGATAAATACAAGACAAAAACTCACACTGAGGCTTTTTTACCCCCATTCTAACTGCATTCTAATAGGCTACACCATACAGTGAAAGCATAAAGGCGTGTTACATTTTCGACGACCCATATTGCATACCTCTAGTATGTGTTATAGTAGAAACATTGAAAGGGTAGTAATGGATCATATCATGTCAGTAAGTCTTTGCATTACGTGTGTCCTGATATACAGCAAAGGGATATTGTCTTTAAACCTGTGCTTCTTTTGAAGTCATTACTCTTGATTTAAATGGGACCAAGGGAATCACAGTAGCCCACTCTGTTATATGAAAATGCCCCTTTTATTAAAACATAACTTACTGGAGGATTAAACTCATATCCTGTACATTCCTGTGGTATGCACACATTTAGTCAAATTCCTTTCACTTGTCAGTGTATCCTCATAACTGCTTATGGTTTCTTTGGAAAGGACGCTGCAGATGCCCTGGTGCTTGAGTAAGCACATTTCTAGGCTTTTTGCCACAATACTACTATACAGTAATGTAAGACTTGGCACTTGTCTTCATATTTCACTTTGAGTAACAAGATTTTTGGGACAAACTGGGTTTCAGATCTAGTTGAGTCCAGTATGAGAAAATAAAACATGAAAACAAGTTAGTAATGTTTATCTGGTAGACATAATTCTCTATTTGGAAGAATAAACAACATACAAGTGACATTAACTTCTTTTATCTTATGGATGTTGTCAATTTTTTTATTATTATTTTTTTATTATTATGGCTTTTCTTTGAGTTCAGTGTGTCAAATGTTCTCTTAGGCACTTGTTTTATGTTGTATTAATCTGGCCTTATTTGAGGGAGTGATTTTTATAATTTTCCCCCTGATGATAAACTCTTAAACGTGTTTCCATTACTAAGTGACTCATGTAAAGCACATCACTTTATCCATTCTTTAAAATGACTCTGAAATACACACACACACACACACACACACACACACACACACACACACACACACACACACACACTTAACAACAACACACACAAAACATGTAAGGGTCCTACATTATTAAAAATAAAGGCTCTGTATTGGCATTGATGGTTCCACGAAGAACCTTTAACATCACTGAGCTTTTCCGTTACACAAAATGTTCTTTATGGTGAAATAAAGGTATTTCGATTATTAAAATGTTCCTCACACTGAGAAAAAATGGTTCAAAATAAAAGACTCTTTGGGAAACCAAAAATGGTTATTATATGGCACCCCCCCTTTTGAAACCTTTATTTTCAAGGATGTACTATTTTCCCCGATCCTATATGTGCTGATTTCCATTCTGACCCCCGGTTGGCCAGTCTGTCTTGGGGTCAAGAGCAGTGGGTGTATGATCAACCAAGGAGTTCTTGAAAGAGAAAAAAATGTGGGAAATGGGATGAGTGGATGGATCTGTTATAGATCTGATGGTGCTATTTAAAAGCAGAGGCCACTTGGTTTGCTTGGGGCGTTGTTCTTTTATCTGGACAGTGTGTGTGTCCATGTGGGGGTGAGGGGTTACATGTCCTCTGGGCTCGTAACAGACTTGACACTTCCCTCGCCCCCTCATTAGGTTCCCTTTTGAAGTGCGCTACCAGGAAACATGAAAGGTGAAGCACCAGATGATGCATGACAGCTAAAAACAAGGTTGCTTTTTATATACGTGGGGTGGCTGAGGCAACAAATTTGAACATATGTGATTTATGTTTCATTTAAATGTGGAAAAGACTTTTATGACATTATAAACGTTAAAGAAAAGATTATACTTCTAGGTCATTAATCAAATAAGTACATCGACCATGTGAACTTCTTGCATTGAATAGCCTATGTTCTTTGGATTACGTCAAATCATGCTGAAGAACATCCGGTTTAACACAAATTTCCCTTCTCTCTGTATGATTGTTGAATCTATATTTGTGAGGAAAATGGGAATGGCAAAACATCTATGCTCCACCCTGGAGAGGTATTCAGATTAATGAGAATCGGTGTTCCTAATTTTTTTGGGAAGACAGTTGAAGCAGTGAAAAAAGGTCCACTGCAAGGTCAGGGCTTTGATATCTTAAGATATTTAGTTTTCAAATGGTTTTCTGTAAAGTATGTTAAAAGAGTTTAAGCCTTGTTTGATATGCTGTCCACCCGACCAAGGACAAGTATAATTGTTAACACACTGAGAACTGTTTTTCTTTTAAATGCAACACTTATATAAAGGGCTTAATCAAATCAGTGTTATTTAAGTTGTATCTTCAAGACATTCTTAAAATCCTTTTTTCTTCTCTCTGCTGTCTGTGCAGGTGTATAAACACCTCAGATGGCGAGAGGCTTTATTTGTCAGGATGTTCTGGACAGAATGATTTCATGGGCTGAGAGCGGCTCAGACTGGATCTCCAGCTGTATTCAACAGTAGTACAATGTGATCCTCGTGAACTCTAGTGCAGCTCCTGTTTGAAGAAGCCTCCAGGCATTTCCTGAGGAGGTGTGGTCTCGCTTTCCAAATGACATGATCGTATGTAACTGACCTACTCTCTGCTTGATTAACATCCTCAAAACCCTGGGGTTTTCCCCCTACTGTTACCATAATCATTTTTCTAATACAGTAAAAAAAAAAAAAAAAAAAAAATGTTTTGCTTAATTTTGGGACTTTTTTTTTAACTCTACATTTACAGCATAGGGCCATTAGTCTACCCTGACATGCCAAACAATTTCTGAGTTTTTTCCTTTCAAATTTGGTTTAAGTTTTAGTACTTTTGTTATGTGCTTTTGCCATTTTTGTTAGTCTTTTTTTAATAATTCAGTTTAGCTTTAATTTATGTTTTAATTTCAGTAATTCTAGTACTTCAGCTTAAACTTTTATTTCAGTTTTTCTGAAAAAAATGTTTTTCATCTAATATTTATAAAAATATTTTTAATCTTATTTCAGCTTTATTTCAATTAACGAAATTCATTTCTAATATAGTTTTCGTTAACAATAACAACACTGATTCATGCACTTTTATGTGTAAAACTAATTTCAAAAATGAAAATGAAGGATGCACCATATATTTGTGCCATTCTAATTATTGGCTGATATTATAATTTTTAAAAAGTTTCTTAAATTGCAATTTTCTCTAAGTATCGACCAATATTAGATACTTAATTGCACATGCTCATTTCCTCTATTTTAAAATTTGGATTACCTTTGCCGTCATCTCACGCTCAGTTAAAAGTTACTCTTTAAAAACAGTTAAATGTAATCTTTAGCAAATCTAAGAACGAAAATCCATATTTCATACTTTACATTATATTGCTGTGATGCCTAAACTCACTTGTAGCTTTTGAAAGGATTGGTTGAATTTTTATGTTTTATTTTATTATCATTTTTTATTTATTTGAATAAAGTAGTATGCTGTCTATCTTTCATTTATCAGTCATAATGAGAAAATAATTATTGCCTGAATTACAAATTTTTATATCGGTGAATCTATAAATATGGTCTTTTTATTCTCGGTCACTGTTTCTGAAGCACTGGTATATGCTTTCATAAGATGCCCTTCAAGCACATATGGCTCTGTGTTCTCCAGCGAATCAATAAGCATGGTTTCAGGGGGAAGAGAGAGAGGTATAGACAGAAGGGGATGATGGAAGCTTGTCTGAAAACAGATGAGACAGAATTTCTCTAATAGCTTAAAGGAGGCTTTGAGTGTGGGTTCGGGCAACACCACTCCAGCCCATCAACCCCCTTATTCTCAAGCTTCTCATTCTAGACAAACTGCACTAAAATAAGTGGTATTTTGTCTGTTTATCTTAATAAATGTGATGCAAACAGGGGGCTCATTTATAAAACGTGCGTACGCACAGATTTGCGTGGCAGAGAGCCCGGAGTACTGCAGGTATGTGGAAATCTAAGCAATTCTTGCCGCTCTCTATTCTCAAGTAAAGGATGTGGACGTTGACTGGTGCTCTTTTATATATTAATGAGATTAATTAGGTGGCGTTTACAAGGTGGAGATCTGAAACCATTTAGCTGTGCACAATTTCAATTTGTGATTTGGGATGAGAGGTGTATACGCATGTGTTTTATACATACTATGAGTGGTTCTCTGAATCACACATATGCAGATTTGAGAAATGATCATAAGATCAAATGTAGGACGATTTCTACGCGACATTTTGTAATTGAGGCCCCTGGAAAGCAATAATAAGCCATGATTTCCTCAATTTCAGGTTTTACACAGAGTTATTTTATGTCTGATAGACAGGCTGAAAACCATCAGCAGCTGAGAAGCATTTGCTCAAAATATCACAGATTGATTTTGGTGTGAGAGGTCTCATCTTTTACTAATCCTGGATTTATAAAACACATTTCTACTGTTGCTTTCATAGGCTACTACTTGGAATGATCCCTATAGAGTGATAGTCTAAGCTGTGGTTTACTCACATGATGTGGTTTGGGCTGCTGTTTGCAAAAAAAAGGTCAATATCAAGACTGAGTCAAAGTGAAAACACTTCAGTAGCACAACTCCTACGTTTGGAAGCCGCTTAGACATGGGGAGGACAGATTTGTGTGTAGAAAGAGATAAAAGCTGTAGTTAAACAAGGTCACTTTCATCAAACGCTTACGTGAAGACTATCTCTGAGACTTTATATTGGCTTTTTCTCCATGAGACGTGTTTTTCTTTCATAATTTTATTATTTTCATGTTTACGGAGTGATGGAGTGTGTGGAGAAAGTGCTGACAGGGTTCAACGTCTCCTGTGAATAGCTTGGTGTAATTCTCCATCTGAGCAGAGAAAAAAAGAAAACCCATGAGAGTGATTAAACATGGAATATTTCAACGTTTTCTCAAATAAAACCTCTAATCTCTTTGAAGAGGGTCCAAGTTCAAACTATATCAGTAATTCTTACATTTGGCAGTGCTGTGAAATGCAGGTGAGGAATAGCCTGTAGCTTTCTAAGGGTATCTTACGTAAGACTGCTTAAGTGTGGTATGTAAGACTATTTTTCTACTTTAAACTAGTTAGGTCTGCCTTGCGAACTCTGTTTGGACTCAGACTGAATGAAATGTTCCTCATGGTGGCAAAATCAACCGCACATGTTAGGCTCTGTGCTTGTTTGAAGAGCCGAGTCGTGCAGAGTTAAGAAAATACCAGCTCCGGAATACAGTACACCCAGGTTGAAGGCCGCTGCTCTCATGGGAGTGGTTCATATTTTTGCTTGGCCTTGACAGAACGTCATCACTTTATCTGCGAAAGGTAATCGCCCCGGGAAGCGTCATGTTAACGGATCATCAGATACGTCGCTTATGATTACAGTAACAGAATGTTCCATAATTTACATATAGGCCTAATTAACGGTTAAGCTTCACAGTGTGGCGCTAAGAGATTTTCCCCGTGTATAAAGTGAGACACATGACTTTGTTTTTTTGCGATTCAGAATGTAATACCTTATTTAATGCCAAACATAAAATTCTACACATTTGTTTTCTGATGATAATCTGCTTATCTTTAAGTGGTTATCTGAGTGAAGTTATGGTTATTATTTTTCTACACAAATGCGAAAATTTCGATTTAGTCAGCAATAAATCTTTTGTCAAAATTTGTGTTATTCATCTTATCGTGAACAAAATTATTAATCAAAGTGTCATAACTTGATCTCCTGGTGATGCATGTCTGATTTCTCCAATCTCCAATTTCACCCACTTAAACCCCACCCCTTTTTACAGTTACGCGTATAGATCAACAGCTGGTGGACAGAACCAAGGCCACACCTGAAATGTATTTCTTTTCTGATAATCAGTTTCACTTAGATATACATCACAACACAGAACAAAAATATTTTGCTACTTTCGTTTCATCGCCACTTTGAATAAACTATTAATGACTCTATTGGTATGTCTCACAGTTTTGTAGAAATTTATTCCTAGACAAAGCTACTTCCGTTTCATCGCCACTTTAAACAAACTAGTGCAACTAGTGCCAGACAAACAGTGCCTGAATAACTAAGACATACTTTCAGATGTTGTGTTTTAGGTTCACTTTATTTGGTTAGCGCTGTCATTTCTGGAAGAAAATGTCAATATGCTTTAGCCCAATGCCCCATGTTCTGTCATCATTTGCTCACCCTCATTCCATTCCAAACTGTAGAACTGCCTATATTATGTGGAATATTAAAGAAAACATTTATCTGAAATATCTCTGAAAATCATATGGACCTGATGCCTTTTTATGTCTTTTTAAAGCTAACAGCTTTAGTCCCCATCCACTGTATTTGCACGGAAATGAACGACCAGCACAGTATTCAAAATCTCTTCTTTTTTTGTTCCACAGAAGAAAGAAAGATATACAGGTTTGGAGCAACATGAGGGTGAATACATGGCAGAAGAGTTTTATTGGGGCCAGGATGAGACCATTTAACCAAATGGGCTTATGTCTACTTCAAAAGAATCTTTTTGGCATATCCGAGCAATTCAAAGGGATAAAACAGCTTTTTCCACAGGAGCAAATGGATGCCTCTCCTTCTAAGAAAGGTGTTTTGGAACAAAATAATGTTGTCTGCATGTTTGGCCGTGGAGGTGTTTTCGTGCTACATGTGACGTTTGCAATGAAGCTAATTTCTAAGTATATTTTCAGTCCCCATAAATGCTTAATTCTAAGAACTAGGAAGCCTTTTTCTACACAGTACAGCAGGCACATTCTCTGGTGATTGGAAGTTTCCAGACACATCAAAAATGTTTTGAAATGATAAAGGATATCCTTCTCACTGCAGCAGCCTGTGCACACAAAAAGTGCTAAAGGTTGAGAATTGAGAGGGTGTTGAGCAACTACACTTCTTTTAGGTTTGAGCCAGGACATTGTTCCTAAAGCATGAAAACAAAATAAAAAAGTAGTTCCAAGAAAGTGTTACAGAGCAGTGTGCTTCATATTAATAGTGTAGATAATGTTTAGTCATGGAAAAAGAGGCCAGCTGGAATATTCCGGACAGCTGCGGAATGAACTGACCAAACATCTCTCACTGTTCCTGCCGTTGTTGGGAACCTCATCACTGTCGACACTGAATAATAAACATTGGTCAAGCATGAAAACAATCGGACCGTTTGCATCAGTATTTGTAAAACATCTTCAAGCATGGGAGTGTGGGAATATGAAACCTGGACTGCTAAAGGCTTTACGATAATTAGACTATTGTGTCATTGAATTTTTTTGCCACATATTTTCCTCTTTTCTGGTCTTTCATGAAGGTTTCATGTCTGACTCATGCAGTGGACACAGCACAGCAGAAAGAAAGATGAGTGAGTGAGAGATTGAGGGCTGAAATCCCCTAACTGAATTAGAAACGTCAGGAATTCTTTGATTGGGGTGAAATCCCTCCTGACCCTGGGGTACTGCTCCGAACAGATGTGTTTGAATGAGGCTTTTGAACAGGACGTCCCAATGGAATCTGCCTTTTTTTCTCTCCATTACCTCCATCTAATTCTTTATGACAGTCTTCACCTTCCTTAATAAGAATAAATGTGTCATGCTTAAGAATTTTATTTGTATGGTATCTTAAGGAGAACTGATGGGTGCCATTGAAAAGATTTTGTTAAACAAACACATATTGTGAATTATATTAGAGTAAATATCTTTAATAATATTAGTTATTATAAACCTATGGTAATATTAGGCAAACAAAATCACAATTTATCGGTTTAGTTTTTGTTGTTTTTTGGTTTTGTTGTACTGCCTTATCACATTCAGCTCCTTTTCGAAGAAACGTTTGTCCTTTTTTGGTACTTTTTGTGACTTTTTTGTGTAACATTTTATGTTGAATTATGTGTTTCTATTTATCTGTTGCTGTTTTGTGGCAGAATTTGAATTACTTTTGTCGTTGTTGTTGTTGTAGGTCTAAGGTGCAGGCAGGGGTGGGTAACTCTGGCCCTCGAGATTCAGTTTCCTGCTGAGATTACCTCCAACCCTGATCAAACTCACATGCCTGTAGTTTTCTAGTAATCCTGAAGACCTTGATTAGCTTGTTCAGGTGTGTTTGATTAGGGTTGGAGCAAAACTCAGCAGGAAAGCAGATCTCGAGGGCCAGTTACCCACCCCTAGCCTGGCCTAAGGTCACCGAATCACCAAGCAGTGGATACATTCGCTGCAAAAAAAAACCTTTCCTCTTGGTTGTTGAATGCTCTTTGAAAACTAAGAGCTCTAAAACATGGCTGACATTTCTAAGATGGTTTGTGTGTCTGATGTTCATCATTTGTTGATATGTGTTGACGCCTGGCGGGAAGTGTCATTCCATACTACTCTAAAACATGCTTTTCTACAGTACTTGTGAGACAAGCAAGGAGGGGCTGGGACGCCCTATAATGCTGAAGTGCAATAAATATGTAAGATCTAGACCGAGCTCCCCAGCAGACCTGCATATTCTGGCCCCATTCCCCGATTCCACTGTTTTCCCTCTCCGCTGGTCATCTCTACTGAAACATGCAGAGCGGGCAGATCAAAGCCGCTCCTCCTGGAGGCCTAAAGATGGAGATATATCGAGTTTTCTCTCGCGAAACACAAACCCTTTCAACTGCTGTTTTGCTCCAGTGGTGTTATGATCTTTGTAACTGAATGATCAAAGTAGCAAACCTTTTCGGGATTTTTTTTTCAGCGGTAGCTCAGCTTTGCGTCGGACTCCTCACGCGTCACTGGTGTGCGGCGCTCCATCACCGCTATGTGTATTTTTAGAAGGAATGTTAGTTTGGGAACATTCTGTTGGCATAGGCGTTTATCCATCTGCACGATGGTCCAGTGCCCACCCTCTCAATTTTCCGCCCTTTGATTCACCACGTCCCACTCTAATGTGCACCAGCTGTGAAACCTGTGCTTGTTTTGCACTTGAAATGAACAGCGTTCTTATGTTCCTACCTAGAGATTTCTATCTACTCAGGGCTTTGTGTTCTGTGCACCCGGGCTGGAGAAATGGCACCGTGTGTAATTGAGATTTTCCTTTCTAAGAAAACACACACATGGTTTTACACATTATGCAACACTGTTGTTTGGGGAACCTGTCAGTCAAATCACCTAAGTGTATGTTATTAGTGTAAATCAAGGCTTTAAATGCTCTGAAAGAAAACGTTGACCTCCTGGGTCCCATGCAGCAATTGTATTTTTTTGTCCTTGTGTGTGCATTTCTCTGAGACTACTGAGTGCTGGTGAATCTTAAAAATGACATCCAGGGCTTTTTTGAAGGATCTTTTGGAATTTTGATCATAACCATTATTTTGCTTGCTTGGTAAACACCTCAGCAAAATTACTGTGAATTTTCAAAGCAGGATATTTTTTTTGTATTACAAGTTTTCCTTAAAATACATTGTATACAAAATTAGACACTGTGTATGAGTTTTTCCCCCAGAATTTTTGCCTCAGGAGTGTATGATTAATATTATTGATCGAGTTAGTGTTAGATATTATAATTTGTGAGGGCTTGTGTAGGCATCTCCAAGATGACAAGAAACAACATGAGGTCAGGAACTAGTATTGTGCTTTGATTAAATAGGGGCCCCGGGTAAGATAATAATATGATGGATTTTTTGCAATTTTGAGTGGGGTGGAGTGTTTCTCCTCTTCTGCGACTGATCCATCATAATATGGAAGTTAATCCAAAATATGGAAGAGATAAGTCTAGCAGAGATCAAATCAAGCCAAATCAGCTATTTGTCTGTACACACCAGAATAATGACATTCATTTGGATTAAAACAATCAGATATATTTAGTAATCTTTAGTTATTTTTTTTTAGAAATCATTAAATCTGTCAAGTTATATTCCTAATCTTTGCCGCCTTCTGGGCAGGAAGTGCCCTGTCTATCCTGAAAGGTTGTGACCTGACTTTAGAGTGCTGAATGCACACAGACAGCCTTAAGCAATTTTTTCAGACCATAAACTGTTCTCAGGACTGGTAGGCTGGCATTAGTACAGTGCCTAAATTGACATAAATTGTAGGTTTCAGTCGTGTTTATAGACTTTAGCATAACCGGTGCTGTTTAAGACTCTATTCAACATCCTGAATCAATTCATTCTAAAATACTCTCTTGTTGTACTCCCACATTTTGTGTGGGTGATTTTTACAAAACATTAGATGAGTCTTAGGAGAGGAAAAGTACTAAATGTGTGCACAGGTGCATTAACATTTACAAGTCATCTCATATTTTCATATGGAAAATAGTTATATGCAATGGCATTATATGGTTCAGACCATAGAATAAAGTTTTATCTATCTATCTATCTATCTATCTATCTATCTATCTATCTATCTATCTATCTATCTATCTATCTATCTATCTATCTATCTATCTATCTATCTATCTATCTATCTATCTATCTATCTATCTATCTATCTATCTATCTATCTATCTATCTATCTATCTATCTATCTATCTATCTATCTATCTATCTATCTATCTATCTATCTATCTATCTATCTATCTATCTATCTATCTATCTATCTATCTATCTATCAATCATTGGCTATTGGTTAACCCTGTGACATAACACATTCTCACACAGTTCTCCCTTGCTTGAGATTGTTGCCATGTACACAGACACTCAATTGTTTTGCATTTGTAGGCTGTCATCCTCATGTTCAGCAGCATGGGAGTGTTTTTCCTGGTGTGCAGCCACATTTCTCCCACTAATTTTCCCAGCACTCCCAGCATAGATGTCGTTCGCACAGGCGCTCCACCTGCTTCACCCCACCACTTGGCCTGCATGGACATTCAGATCTATCTTGGTGATTTCATGTCAGTGCACATTCATTGTCACATAGATCAAGTGCAGTACATGAGGGTTTTTTTTTTTTTTTTTTTTTTTTCTCAGCAGAAGGGTGAAAACTCATTGGTGAAACTCATTTATGTACAATGACTCACATACATTCAACCATTGATCGTGTCATTTTCACTGAAGATCTGTTTACAAGATTTAATCACACAGAATTACGCAAAATTATGAACATGTCAATCTCTATTAAAAAAATTCTGAGATTGTAAACAAACAATTCTCCATTGAGGAGTAACTATTTAAAAGTAGTATCACAGATAAATTAGCCACTTTTGTTTCAGTAGAGTGACGGTAGGTTTTTCTTCTTCTTCAAAATAAGATTTTCTAGCAACTAGCTACTTTTTCCTACAATAAGTGGCCTAGCACACATCATTGCTTTGTCATTTTATTTGCATATTTGCAGCCAAGCCAAACAAAGTGATGTCCACTCCTAATCTTTTCTCTGATATATAACATTGAGTTGAGTTCCTTGGGTCAAAAAGCTTTGTTCAAATACAGCTCTAAATAAATAAATTAAAATACAAATAAAAAATGTGTTTTAGAAAGAACTTAATACTTTTGTTCAACATTGACAGACTAAACTGATCAAAAATAACAATAGGTACATTTATAATGTTACAGTTTTTTTATTTCAAATAAATGCTGTTCTTTCTATTCATCAATGAATCCGGAAAATATATATCACGGTTTCCTCAAAAATATTAAGCAGCACAACTGTTTTCAACTCTGATAATAATAAAAAATGTTTCTTGAGCAGAAAAGTAGCATATCTGAATGATTTCTGAAGGATCATGTGACACTGAAGATTGGAGTAATGATGCTGAAAATTCAGCTTTACCATCACAGGAATAAATTACATAATATTTCTGTTTTTTATTTTTTAATCTACTGTATCCTTAATCAAATAAATGCAGCCTTGAATGTAGCCATAATATATGTGTGCTATTTATGTATTGGACTATTAAATAGTTTCAATGTTGTTGACTATGTTTTATTAGTATTTTATGTAGTATTTTATGAGGAAAACTGTTTTTGCATGTTCAATTGACAGCACCTTTCCGCCATTTTGAAATAGGAGTCTGGCTCTCTCTCACTCCGTCTGCAGCAAATGATGTGTAGCTGGATAAAAGAGATGAAGTGCCTCGTACATCAGAGAGCTTAAAGAACAAAAGAGCATTTGGGTAAATGGAGGTAGAGGGCTAATTTATCTTTCTTATGGCACATTCATTCAGACTATGAGTCCAACACTGTCAACACTAGTCCACATGCTCAGAAATTGGTACATGATGTTCCATGAGTATATGAATAATATTCTTCTAAATGTGGTAAGAAAGCATTGTGTGTGGTTGTTTATACCGGTTGCCTCATTCTGATTGGATTGTGCCTTCAGTGCAGTGTTTTCAGTCGATCCTCCAGCACGCAGGGACAAGATGTTTGAAACATGATCTCTGATAATGCATGATAGAACAATAGGCGTTTACTTTGTGAAATGTGACGCTAATGAGTCCTAAACAAGGCAAACCTACATGCTGATTTCTAGACAATGCAGACCATTGTTACTTTTAAATATGCAGATGTGAGATTTTTATTTGAGTCTTCGGTGAATCTCTGAAGAGTGCAATCGAATGTCTGTTTTATTTGCTCAAATCACAGGGGCTGTTGTCTTTGTCTGTGGTCAGCCTTCTGTATTTCTGGGAGAAAATAAATAAAAATCATCTGTTTCCACACAAGTGGATTTGACCACCTGGAGTTTAAGATGTGACTTACTATTGTAATATGTTTAACAGAAAGGACTCTATGTTCTCTGTAAGAATTTGCTATCTGCTGTGTGTGTGTTGTGTGTGTGTGTGTGCGTGCGTGCGTGCGTGCGTGCGTGTGTGTTTGCTTGTGTGTGTGTGTGTGTGTGTGTGTGTGTGTGTGTGTGTGTGTGTTTGTGCGTATGTGTGTCAGGGTTCAACAATAAGGATGGTCTGTTTGCCTGGAGCCAGTGTGAGAGAATTTTGGGGCAGTTTACTGTAAAAAAAAAAAGGTCCTGTTAAACTTACAGTAGAAGATGCCAGCTGTGATTGCACAGGATAGTGCACAGGGCCATAAACGCAAATGATTTTCTCTCAGGGTAACACACATCATGACACTCAAATAATGCAATAAACATTATATTAAATAACATAAAATGTAACTGAATACCTTAATGTACTGTAAAAGTGATAATAAAACAATTACAAAATTTCGGTAAGGAACGGTAACTTAGGTATTTACTGTAGAATATTTACTGCATTTTTCTCTGATTATTACACAGTTTTTTAGAGTGTACTGTTATTTGCCATATTGGACCAACATCATTTTTTATTGTAGCCTACATGAATTTGTATGCCTTGCAAATGACATTTTGTTTTCTGTGGCATTTGTGTTTTTTTGTGGGGGTTTTGCCTACATTTGAGGCGCCAATTGTCTGCCCGTAAATAGAAAAACCTCATGAAATCACCTTCATGTGTTGCACAATGTCTTAATATGCAAAATGGTTTCTGTTCTGTGAGGAAAGTCAGTCTCTCTCTCTCTCTCTCTCTCTCTCTCTCTCTCTCTCTCTCTCTCTCTCTCTCTGTGTGTGTTTGAATGTGAGTTTATGCATATTCATGAGTCAGTTTCAGTCACAATATCTCACCCAGAATAGCAGCTATGTCATATCACCTCTAGAAAAGCTCCCTTTGGTAAAACAGTCTGCAATGGCGTTCCTTCATCTGCAACAGTGGTTTCATTTAATGAAACATCGTGTACCCTCTTTGTGCGGTTCATCGCGATCAAGGCTTTGCGCCTTCAGTTCTTTTAAAGGAATAAAACAATGGAGTAGACTCAATTTCAAGGCCTCAATAACAAGCAGATGTTTTTGCAGCCAGGTCTCTTCATCACTGTAACACACTCTCTGGCAGCCTGCTATGTTTTCATCCCTCTCTCCAGCCTCCACAGCCTTGTTCCCATCCTCCTTGTCTCTCGTGCTGACATTACAGCCCTTTGTGCTGGCCTTGCTCTGGATCTACTCCCTTCATCAGGACGATGACAAGGGCTGTATCGTTGATTCAAACAATGAGCAATTCATGATAGGGGCTAAAGAGGTCCACATGTCTCCAACAAAGCTTCTCACCGCGCAAGAAGTCAGGCGTTATGTAACGTAGCTCACGCATGTCTGAAGATATGTTCGCTGTGTTTGGAGGATTCTTTGTACAGTTTAAGTCCAAGGTCCATCGTTGCACAATTAACTGTCCTCAGTGTGCTTATTGTTTGCTGTGATGAATGACTGTCATATGGATGGCTCAAATCTTGATTTTTTCCACAAAAGGCAGATTAAAGTCTTCGGGCTCTGCGCCTCCTCTCACTCTGTTATCAGCTTTTACATTAATTTTAGTTTAGTTCTTTTAAGCTTTGTAGCTTTACTCGCTAAACCAGCACTTCAAGACACATTAAGTTTTTTTTTTTTTAATAATATGAGAAATGTCAGAATTGTTTATCATGCAAAAGTAAACAAAAAATGTCCTAAAAATGTAACATTTATTCATTGATGAATGATAATGTGTTAAAATGACTATGAACAAATCATGTTAATTTTCAGTGGATGTGATCCATTTTAATGCAGTGAGGTTCAAAATACTTGTAAAGCATTTATTAATCTTTGTTAATGTTGATTTGAACGTCACTAAAGATTATTCAAATTAAAAGTTGTGTCTGTTAATATTATTTAATGGACTTGAGCTTACATGAACTAACAATGAATAGCTATATTGTTATTTACTAACTTTAAAAAAGATGAATAAATATGGTAACAAATATATTGTTCATTGTTAGTTCATGTGAGTTAATGCATGAACTAATATTAACTAATGGAACCTTATTGCAAATTGTTACCAAAAAAATAAAAATAAATAAAATGCTGGTATATACACAGGTCATATGTTTTTTTAATTAATGTTGTCTGGGTTTTCAAGGATGTCATTAGATGCCATGCCTTTGACATCAACAACAAACGATAAGAAAAAAAAACTCTCCTCCCTTGTAAAAGCCTTTTAATTCCTCTATCATAACTGTGCACAGTTATATGTATAGCTGCAGTTTATTATGCATTTGTCATCGTTTCTTCCTGCAGTCTTCAACCATTCCTGCAACCCAGTGGTGTTTAACTATAGATAACCCCTCACTAGAGTCCTCTAGTTTAAAACAACTCCCAGTAAGGCCTAAAAGGAAAAAATGAGATAGCCAAAGCAACACATTTTTTTCTAATGGTATGATAGCTTGTTTTTTCTTCTGACGCCCATTTCTCACTCCCACTGTCTCTCGCTCTCTAGATCCCTTTCTTTCTCTTTACCTCTTTTTCTGTTCCTCTATTTCTGTCATCAAATCTATGGTGGTGTTGTAAATCTTTCACAACCTCTATGATCTTCCATTCGGTTCTGTTTGCACTATATTGTTTTTCCTCAAATGGCAATTAGAAAAAGTGATACTCAGTTCCTTTTCCTGTGATTATCAGCACTGTTCCACATTATTAACGTTCCAATGGTGTGTTTATTTTCATTTCATCTTTTGAACAAGGCAAGGAAATATCACATCTCCTTCCAACCGTTGAGATGTCAATCTTCGATCATGAGTCTCACCATCTGACATCAGGCTCTATGAACAACTAACACATAACATCCGTGCAAGGAGGTATACCTGAAAAAAGCTATCTGCTAGCATTCCCATTCATCTCAAGGGGATTTGCTTGGAAGTTTTTGACCCAATCAACTATCCTATAAATACAATGTCACTCCATAGTAAATTTGCTGATAGAATTGCAGCATGTTTTTTACAGTTTCATTATAAAAAGTTGAGAAAACCAAAAACTTCAACAACAAAAAATCAATTTATGGTAAAATTTTATCAACTTAACGTAGGTCATCAAACATAAACTAACTTGTGTATTTGTTTGAGCAAACTGAAAAAGTTTTATAGTTACTTCTATAAGCCAGCAGCCATATCACCCTGTTGCCCAAGATTGGTTGCCCACAGAAGCTAAGCAGAGTTGAGTCTGGTTAGTACTTGGATGGGAGACCTCCAAACTAGGTTGCTGCTGGAAAGGGTGTTAGTGAGGCCAGCAGGGGGCGCTCTCCCTGTGGTCTGTGTGGGTCCTAACCCCCCAGTATAGTGATAGGGACACTATACTGTTACAAGCTCTGTCCTTCGGATGAGAGATTAAACCGAGGTCCTGGCTTTCTGTGGTCATTAAAAATCCCATGGCACTTCTTGTAAAGAGTATAACCTCGATGTCCTGGCCAAATTCCCTCCATTGGCCCTTATACAGTCATGGCCTTCTAATAATCCCCATCCATTGAATTGGCTCTATCACTCTTTTTCCTCTCCACCTATATCTGGTGTGTGGTGAAGTGGATGATTCACACTGGTGGTGCTTGAGGAAAGACCCCTGACATGATTGCAAAGTGCTTACATAAGTACATATGAAATGCCTCATTCATTCATTCATTCTATAAATCAAAACAAGTATACACTCAGTGGAAGAAATTTCACCAAGGGGAATACTAATCGCTCTAATGGTGGCTTCAAACACAGCTTTTACAATACTCAAAAACGCTACACAGAGCTAAAACATCTTTTATTCTGAATATTATAACAAATATTTATTTAATCATAAGTGGCAGCAGCCAGTTAGTCGGACCCTCACCATTATAAATTCTTGCTGTTTAATAATATTTTAAGTTTCTCATCATACTAAATGACCTTATAAAATAAAGGTTTTTTACAGTGTATACATCATAAAGTTGGTTATAGTTTCGGGTCGCCATTTGATGTCCAATGTAAAATCAGCAAAAACTAGAACCTCTTTACTATAATATAATGAAATATTTGAGATTGTTTGTCTCTTGCAATTGTTTTTATTTTATCCGAATATGCAGCTTTTTAGGCCCAGATGGTGCGCAGTTACAAATGGATCCGTTGAATCTGTGTTGCATCTGTGTGGAGAAAAAAACCCTGCATGTGTTTTGCTATGAAAGGTCACATCTCAGGTTGTTTCAGGCCTGAGGATGAGGCAGTAACATGAGGACAGTAGCTGATGGGCACTGTGGAGTTCAGATACAGATGGAGGTTCAGGACCCAACTTGAAGAAGAGGTGCACGTCTCTGGCCATAGAAAGCCAGCTGTGCTAACACAAACATATGCTGCAGAATAAAGCAGATTCAGATTGCAGGTGGTCACGACTCACAAGAGGATGGGCTTTGCTAGTCTAATGATACCCAGCCATTTAAAGAGACTCTGTGGCAGTGGGTTTTTATTGTGAAAGCAATGAAGGGCACAATAGGGATAGTCATGAAAAATGTTTGTGATGAGCAGATGACAAGCCCTGAGCAAAGTTGATGCTGCAGAGGTCAACCTAAATATTCAATTAACCATTTTTAATGCAAGACAGATCACGTTTGAGCTGAAAGTGAAAGTGTTTCCATATGTGACCAGTTATTCACAGATCTAATATAAGATTCTGTTTCACTCCGGCAGTAATCCACATTAGAAATGAAATGTTGAACTTTGAAAATCGCTGTGTAAACAGATATTTAATGTCCAGTCGTCAGGGTTAACAGGCAGGATTTACCTTCCTCTTTAGGGTTATGTTTATTTCTGCTCAAAAGAGTCATTAAACATCCATTGTCTCCTTCAGTTTAATTGTTTCCTCTGTTAGGCTGAAGAAAACGATCCATGTAAACTTCACAATAAGGGATGAATAATGGACATGCTGTGTCTTGTTTGCAAGACCTTATTAAATGGAAATCTCTTTCCCCTCTCTATCCTCTCTCTTTTCTTTTAAATATCTCTTTGTCTCTTATAAACTGACTATTTATATAATTTAATAGAGGCAGTGGTTACTGCTATCAGACAGCTCTCCTGCAGACTAACATGCTTCCTCAGACTCAGTATTCATGACACCAACATGGCAAAAAATGCTCTGGTAAAATAATGATTTGCAGCTCGGACACTGTTGTTTTTATGTCGTTTTCTCTGTCTGTTTCTCTCTCACTCTCTTTCTTTCTATTTTTTTTCCCCCATGCACCAGTGACCTTTCATACCAGATATAATTGGCAACATGTTTGGAGCTCATTCAAGGACAGCACTGAGATTATTCTCAAAGCACAGAACACACTATCTGACCTGTGCTTTCAATTCTCTATGCCACATGATTTTCAAATAATAGACCAATTAAAATAAAGGCTAAAAAATCTCGGAATCTTTGCTTACTGTGTAATAACTTTGGGAGTATTATTTAGTGTTCACTGACAAAAAGAGGAAAATTCACTGTTGAAGTGGTTTGTTGCTGTGTGAGAAGCATGTGTTCAATATTGTCATATTGCTTGCATTTATGTTTGGGAGAGGCTGGTGTTAACATTACCTGAGTTTACTTAGCTAGTTTAATTTCCTGTTTGACCAGTGCAGTGTTTATAGACGGCAGGTGCTGCTGATGTTTTTGTTGTTGTAACTCTGTTCTCTTTGTTCCAATATGATAGCAGTCCAAAAACAGAAATGATCAACCCTTTAAACACTTTTTTCTCTTTTCTTTTCTTTTCTTTTCTTTTCTTTTCTTTTCTTTTCTTTTCTTTTCTTTTCTTTTCTTTTCTTTTCTTCAGAATATATTTGAATATGTTATTATTATTATCTTCCTAAAGTATTCTAGGAACGTTTGATATTATTTTCATTTGGGTAAGATGCTTTATTTGAATTTCCTGAACTGTGCAAAGGTTATCAACCCCTCTTTTACAAACACACACTTTTTAACAATGCGAAAACAAGCAGATGTTAAGTCTCCTTTAGTTCTATAAGAAAATATTCTATTTCTGTCATTAAACTCTTTAACTAATACTAATTCTATTTCATTGTTGTCATAAGACCTTTATATGAGCATTGTAATCTGTGCAATTTCTGTGCAAGAATTATTAAAGACAGAGAAAGAAAGAAATCAAAGAAAAAAACTTTATGTAAAGCATTTTTTTGTATGCAAGTATACCTGGTGCTGGACATTACATACTGTAACTTAGTTGAAGAATCTCTTTTGTCTTAATGGGGAACAAAGTCATATTTTATATATAAAAGAGTAGCAGTGAATTGTGGTCCAAAGCGCAGAGCAAGTGATTTGTACATAATTCACATTGTCCTCCCATGGATGTTCGAGTAATACTGTGTATGGAATGAGTTATATAGTAAGAGGTTTTCCATGTCGCCAATCCCTTGCAAAAACTGCCATCTTTAATGACACAATAAATCTTCACAACCATAATATTGTGAATATTAAATGCAAAAGTCTGACAAATGAGGTCTGGCTAAATGAATTCTTAATAGCTATTGCATTATTTGAGAGTAGGAGAAATGTGCATGGTGGTTTGGATGGGTTGGGGATTTAGACACAAACATAATGGAGCGTTCAGTCCAGTTGATGGGTTATGCCATGTGGACGGCAGATGAAAGGGCCTGTAGGAGGGAATCAGAACTGGCCTGAGCCCAAAAGTAAATCTGCTTGGACAGCTGTGTAGGTATAAACAGGAATTTACTATACAAGATACTTTTTACACCTATTGGCCTAGTACAGTCTTAATTACAGTGAATTTTGCTTCTACAACCAACGTGTTTTTAAATGTTACTGCATATTGGCTGTTGAATGCACAATCCACTGGCCAGTGCTTTCACAACAGGGATCATTTTCCTAATATAACTAATATATGGTATCTACAGAGTATGATTCTTTCAGATTACATTTTCTACTGTGTGTGTGTGTCCTCAGTAATTCTAAGTTCTAATAAAAGGGCTGAAGTTTCATGCATATAATCACTATCTCTTTTTGAGGTGAGTCGACTTCTGTTCCCACAGCAACTACAATTCCATCAATGCGCTGCTGCTAGCATTACTATGGAAACCGCATTGAGATTATCAGGGTATACTAAAGAATTGAAAGCAATTAAAACAAAGAACAATAGAGTCAAAATAGAGGAGAAAGGGTGGGAAATCAAGATATTAAAGTTAGACTTTGCTTATGTGCTTCTCTGTCTACTGCCTTTGAAGTCTGATCCTGTTTTGGCAGGGATCATGGGTAATATTCCCTATATCATAGTCAAACAATCAAACAATAGGCCTGCAACATCTTTCATAATGACACCAAGGCATGCAAGACAAATAAAAAAGGTAAATAAACATAATTTAGAGCATTTACCTTAAAATTGTACTGAAAAAATGACAAAAATGGTGAATTAATAGATATCACACACACACACACACACACACACACACACACACACACACACACACACACACACACACACACACACACATAAAGTGAATACAGAGTTCAAATATATATAGCATTTATTCTGTGGCTTTGTATGTTCTGTTTTAGCATAGAAATGTGTTATGCTAGTGTGGATGTGATTGGGTGTGTTTATTCACATTTCTGATGATTTGGTTGAAAGAACAATTTCCTCTGTGTAATTCCATTTGTTTACATTAATTTTGTAGCAGACAGTCCTATTTGAGCAAGTTTACATTTTGGTAATTATTCTGCCACATAAGTACACCTAGAGGCTTTCAGTGTGTCAACACACAGTAATCAGCCACGCACAATTAAACGCCTTCATCAAAACATTTCCACTTTCCAAAGCCACTTCCCTCATAAAAGCTACCTCTTTGAACCAATTTTCTGCTCATCCAGCTCAGAGCATTTTTCTTACATTCTGCTCTTTAAAGGTATCAAAGAAAAAAGACCTGAAACATCAGTCATTAGTAAATGCATTTATTTTTAAAAGACACCATTCAGGACTTTTATAGTTATATAATGATACTGTGTTATCTAAATCCTCTATTCCAGAGTCATACTGTCTAAATCTTCATTTTTGCATATTAGTAATGCACTGTAAGTGTATTAATTGGCTGATGTATATCGATCAAAGAATGGGAGGTATCATCGTCTGTCTGACTATCCTGGCAATTACAGTGTTTCCATTAATTAGCCCTCCTTATAAGCCCCCCATCCCACTTCAGTCTGGATGACTTTAGTGCCAGATGGTGCCCTGCTTTACTGATTGGAGTTTGGCCCTCCCACTGGATGACTGATGAAAAAAAGAAAGAAAAAAAGATCCAATCACAGCAGACTCGTCGAACTCCCTCTTGACACCAAGAGAGAAACAGCGCAAGGCTCTTTTCCATAGAGATCCTCAGTGAAACAGGCTTCAGAAAGACAGATAAAAGGAGAAGGAAAACAGTTCAAGCAACAGAGCTTAAACGTGTTTGCAACCTTTGTTCACTCCAAAAGCTTCTTTTTGAATCTTTTTGTTCCACTCTCCTAGACTGTTTCTTCTGTATCCCTGAAGCTCCTCGTGACAGAAGTTATAATGTAATAGTTGTAGTTGTAATTGGTGTCTATAAGTTGAGGTGGATGAATTTGTGGTTTGGTAAATGAATGCAGTAGCAAATTCCTGGCTAATGCTAATAACAAGTGGTAACCAGCAAGAACTAAGTCTGCTGCAGGAGAATGTAAAAGTGGGAATGCAGCATGAAATCATCAGGAACATTTTATTACATTGTAATGGATTTCATAGAGACAGGCTAATAAGTGGCGTATACTAAACAAGTCCCATTCCATGTTACTGAAAACAGCCCAAGTCCATCTGTAGATGAGATCTTATTTACTGTAACTGGGGAACTGCACTCTCCCCAGCCACTCAATAAGAAACTGATAAGACAATTATAATAGAGTGCAATTATACTTGTAGAATAAATCATAATTACCAAGAACCTCATAATATTCCTTTCTGTATTATTATGGACAGCCACTAATTGTTTCAACAGTAATGTGCTGCAGGCGGTGTAGTGCAATCAGTGCAAAAGAGCTCTTTATTACTGTCCTCCTTTATAGTCTGTCCTGTGTGAAAGGAAATAAAGATGTGCAATATATGGTGCAATATTGTTTATTTGATCTGATATTTAGCGTTATTAATCAACATTGTGTTTGTGTGTGTGTGTGTGTGTGTGAGTATATATATGTATATTGAATATTTGATTGTACATTATATTTGAATATCCATTTTTCATACTGTAATTTATCATTTTGTTATAGCTGACAGAATGTTTAATATTGGCCCCCCAAAATAATCAATCCAAACTTGTAAAAGATTAAACACACCAAAGACAATCTGTAGAAATCAAGTCAATAGTAACAAAACTTCTTCAGATATGCATGCAAAGCTTCCATTGTGGTTTCTCTCAATAATGCCCATCCTACTTTTGGCTAGGAAAGGATCTGCACTCTCCCCATGGCTTTATCACCCTTTTGAAAGGTCGGTCATTTCTCCTGATTGGTCTATCCCCCGCTTGCATGCATAGTCAGGGTTCTTCTTGTTCTTCATCACGGGAAGCTTGGCATTAAAAACCAGGCGTGCCTTGCTCCATCTGAGCAATCAGGGCTACCCACTAATGATAATGAGCGGGATACAGGGTTTCGCTCATGAGGCGAGTCTGCACCTCAAAGAGAAGCAGGACCACGGGTGACATCTGAACGCTGCCAATTAGCAGCCAGTCCGTAATGCTCAGTTCAGCTTCCTCCATATGAAACTCTGAGCTTGGAAAATGACAGTTCATTGGATGTTATTGATTTTGTGAAATTGACACTCATGTGAGAGAGGAAAAGCAAAAAGAGGAAGGTGGAAGGTGGAAGATATTTTCTGTCAATGCATCTGTTGATCTGATTGACATTTTCATAATCTTGTTGTACAACAATCTTTGTACACATTAGAAAAGTTGATTCCATATTGATTGGCACAAGCATACAACACATCTAGAGCTGTATCAAACTGACATGTGTTTTATAATAAGAAATGCTTCGCACCAAAAATTGTGAGATGCCCTCAGCCCTTATAACATTCGACAATCAGGACAGAGAAATGGGCCAAAGGCTGATAGCATAGATTTAACCCTCTGGTGCTCTTCGGTTAATTTTTACCTAAACATGTTTTTTTTTACTTTTTTTTTTTTTTTACTTTATCGATTTGGAATGGTACGAAACTTGGTAAAGGTTTTGGCAGTTGCTATGGACATGATTCGAAACAAAAAATAGTCCCACTTAGTCCCCCAATAGTGCTCCTTGTGGTCAAAAATTACCTCATTGGAAATTAATGGGAGACGAATTTCATCTAGTGGAAACTTTTGGTACTGCGGCCAAACAAAATTTTACTGAAAGCAAATTTTTTGAGATATCAGGCTCAAATTTTTAACACAACTTTAACACAACTTAGATTTATGGCTTTGAATTTGATCACATTTTTCATAACAATAAACATACATTGAAAAGAGATCAAACTTAAGTCTGTGCTATAAAGCATTCAAGATTTACGACAGTTTAAGTTGGAAATTAAATTTTCAGGTCTAAGCTCAAAAAGTGAATAAATGGATTATAAATACAGCATAAATATAATTTAGTACCATAAAATCCCTTAAAAATACAAAAATATTAAATAAAAAACATTATCGAACTAAAATATAGTACATTAATTTAACTGAAATAATAATAAAAAAATTGGTCATTTTTGACCGACACGCGAAGAGCACCAGAGGGTTAAGTTGGAAATTTAATTTTCAGTTCTATGCTCAAAATGTGCATAAATGGATTATAACTACAGCGTAAATATAATTTAGTACCATACAATCCCCTAAAAATACAAAATATTAAATAAAAAACTTTATTGAACTAAAACATAATACATTCATTTCATTGAAATAAATTAAAAAAAGGTTATTTTTGACTGCCATGAGAAGAGCACCAGTGACTCCCCCACCCCAATATTCTCTGCTTGAGAACTGAGGGGGATTTGACATTTTCACCAGGAAAAAAATGAGCAAGAGCAAAAGTAAGATCTGAAACTGTGACCATTCGTTCAGAGGCCATGTGTTTGTAGGCCAAGTCATACTGTATGTTGTTACACTGCATTTCTGAGCATTATCCTGGTTTCCTGTGTCTTGATTTTTTTATTCTCTGCCCATATTCTGGGTTACCCTTTTTGCCTGTGTTTTCTGCCCTGTTGCATGTTTGCTGTGTGTTTGCCGTGTGTTTGAACCTTTGCCTGTTGTATGGATTAAGATTCTGTAGTTTTGTCGTCTGCTAAATACTTTTTATGTATTTGTTTATGATGTTATTGTTTCTTATAACATTTTGAAATAAAATGTTTAAAGCTAAATGCAGGTTTTGCGGATGACATAAAAATACATTTACGAAATTTAAAACGTTTTTTTTTAAAATATAGTTTTAAATGTACTTTTTTTAATCTATTAGTTTTACAATGCTTCCTGTAGAGGGTAGGTTGTCACAAACAACACTTTTGGTTTATGAAGCAGTAGATTTCAGAACAACTTTAATATGTAGCTGACAAATATGAACATATTAAATCAAATTTTGAAATACATAAGCCTATCTCAAAAATACTTAGAGACGTTAAAACAAAATGTTACAACATTAGGCCTATGTTCTTTGGTAAATCTGATATACACAAACTATCACGCATGTTCATCATCTAGCTACGTCACTTTTCATCTCCCGGATTTTGCAGCTTTTCAATGGATAACATCTTTTATTGCTTTTAACATTGAGGTCAAGCAATATGTCAACACGATTAAGTATTCTCTTAATCAAAAGGCAACAAAAACTGTGAATGTGTGTAAACAATTTGATATATTTTTGTAAATCCGTACTTCCCCTGGCAAAATGTGAAGATGTGAGTCTTTTGTTTATGTTTTGTTTATGTTAAAACACTTGCAATGTTGGAAACTGCACAATATGTTATTTTTATAATGGTGATGAACGTTTCTGTAAACTGCAATTGTTGAATAAAGTGTTAAAAAAAAAAAAAAAAAAAAAAGCTTTTCAATGGATGCAGCGAGCGTGCTTCCTGTTTCCTTCCCATCATGCTTTTGATGGAGGAATGATGACGGATCGTTAGTTTTGCCTGTCGCAAAAAGGGCTCGATGCTCTCACGCAATAATATCATAACGTCATTGACGTAGACGGCGATAATAAATAATAAATTTGCTCGCTTATCACGTGGAGGCAGCGTCTGAATAATTTAACCCCTGCGTTACTACACGAGCGTACGTCCCTTTTTGCAGCATCAGTGAATTATCCCTCCCTACGACGACCTTAATCCTTACAATGATGATTTTTTCGCCTTCAGTGCTGCTTTGAAGTAATGATAAATCATTGTTAATGTATAATGAGCATTATATGATACGCAAACGGAAATGCACCCTGCTTGGGATCCACCTGCCTTTGGACTACGCCACCGTATCGCGCCGCTGTGAGCCGCAGCACCGCACATCAGCATCGGCACAGCTGGACAGCGGCAGCAGCCTGGAAGGTAAGTGTTGACCAAACCAGGACACTGGGTCAGGATGTACACCAGACCCCATTCAGCCCAAATCAGAATCACATATGAGCAAATTACAGTTTACAGGCGCAAAAACACAATCTGTGTGAAAAAACAAACGATTTTTTAATATTCAGTTTATTTTTCTGGTTTAAAAGCGGACAGGGATTAAATGAATGTTATTTTTAAGCCACTCTCTTACGATAACTGCGATATGTTATCGCAATTAACTTTTTAACCGATGTTGACTCATCAATGATTGAATTAAAACACCCACGTTGATGTTTAAAAAAAAACGAGAAGAAAAGAAACATTTTGTTTTGGCATCAGCTGGTTGTGTTTCACGGGAGGGGCGGTGTGAGATCACTATCAAGTGAATGTCTCCATTTCAATAACATGCTTTTTATGTAACAGAAAGGGAAAAGGCTTGTATTTATTATTAATGACTGGGTTTTTTAGATAAGCAATGACCTCTTTTGATTACACCGCCTGTGAATGTGTCTATAGCGGAGCTCTAGGCAGTGAAACGAGGTTAATCTCCAATGACATGATGGGAGTTACTCATGGATGCTCTTTGTTTATAATCGGGCGTGTAAAATACAACGGCGCTGACCATGGTGCTGAAATATACACGTTCTGATTTATACAACATTAAGTTTCTTTTAGTATAATATTAGACGACTACTTAACAAATAGTTGGTGAGGATACTTTAACCTGCCTAATCGAAAGACATGTAATCTCTGTCTTCCTTTGTTGCAATTAGTTGTATCGAGATTCATGTTTGCCACCTCCAGAAGTGGTCGGTTGCTTGTGAACTATTTTTAAACAGTTATACAAACGGAAATGATTGCCACTCCGGTTGTTCCATTATATTAGGTTATTAGGTCTCTGCTGCTGTTATTGAATAATCAATCTTTATGTATTTGTTGGTGTTATTGATTCTGTTTTTTATTGAGCTTATTTATTCTGATTTATTGAGTCGTGTTTTATTACACTGCACCCCAACATATTTTTATGTACTGTATTATACTAAATCATATTAATTTTACGCTCAAATGTCATGTCACAAGGCAGAAGATAAGTGTAAGTATTAATACACTTTAAACAACATGAAATGGAACAATTAAAACATTATTGTGGATAATTGATACCAGAAATAATAATAATAATAATAATTTCTTATTTCAATAAAAGATAATCATAATGCAGGGAATTCTGGGAAATGTTTCTTATTTATTGTGAAAGTACAATTATATAATAAGGTTTTTTTTTACTTATATTTTACAATAATTTTTACTGTATTTTACTGCAAAATTACATGTATTGTCCTGTTTAATTCAATTAATAGTTTCACTATACAGTATATGGTAAAGTAACTTACAGTTTAAAACTTTTTAACACTAGAAATTTGTACTTTTTACTGTTAAAAGTATGATTTTTGTTTTTTTTTACAGTGTAGCTTTGACAAATTTACACTTTAGTGGACATTAAAGATTCTTCAAAAGTTATGTATCATGTATGAATGCAATTTATGTATTTTGGCTCCTGAAAAGCCACCTGTAATGCTTTTTGAACTCCGACTCGTGAGTTTATGGGTATGACTTGCTTTTTTCTCAATGGGCCGTGCTTGCTCCCATTAAGCTCATGCCACTGTTGTGATGTCACTCGTACTGTTTGCGCACATGCTGTAATACAATTACAGGTTTTCCGTCAATTAGAACCACCCGCAGAACTGCATCTGGCATGAGGCATAATGCAGTCTGGACAGCTGCGGGAGACTACACATAAATAAATACTCATTTCATTATAAAAACCCAAATGCATTCTTTAAAGTGCAGTATTTGTAGAGTAAACTGCCTGGCAACAATTTAGGAACCATTTTGTTCTGTACAAAAGTAAAGTGGTAATGTTTGTATGTTTTAGATTTTGTTATTATACGCATCACCCAGTGTCTTATAGGAGTGTTTGTCATTCATTTACACCTTCTGACTGATTAATACCATATTGTTGCTATGTCAAACAGTTAGCGACATCGTGCAGCAAAAACAGTAGTTTTGTATGGAGTGCTGTATTTAAATATTTGGTTTAATTTGGTTCTGACTGTGCCCTGATACTAAGAGGTGTGTGTTTTACTGAGGGAGAGATGGCAATAAATCTGATGGCCTGAAATGGTGTTAGTGTTCGTGCCAGGCAGATTCACTCCGCTCAGCAGCCAGTTTATGTAACAGTGCAGTGCCCTAGAGGAGGAGGGGGAGGAGAGGAGAGAAGGGAAAGCAAGAAGAAGGGAGGAGCTGCACTATACTGCCCTGAGGAAAGCTCTGACTGTGTGTGGGTGAAGACAGGTGTTATCAAAGTTTGGAGTTTCTACATTTAGTCTTCTGTTTGTGCGTATTTGTTTTTTGGGTGAAGTGTGAGGTGATTTTAAGGTGATGCTTAAAGGTTAAATGTGTTTCTTCATGCCAAAAAGAAAGTTCAGAGCAAGTCAGATCAGGTGGAATTAAACGGAGCATCATTACACTGTACATAAGTGGGTTAGTTTCTTTCTATGTTGTGTAGAATGAGAGTATTTCGATTTTTGGGTGCTCAGTTTAAGGTCAGTAAGATTTTTTTTGTTTAATTCATTTATATTTTTTATTCAGTAAGGATGCATTACATTGAACAAAAGTGACAGTAAAGACATGGTTTACACAAACATATTAAACTGTTTTTAACATTCTTTTTCAAACAGAAAAGTTTCTTGAGCAGCAAATCATCATGTTAGAATGATTTCTGACACTAAATACTGGAGTAATGATGCTGAAAATTCACAGGAATAAATTCAAATAGAAAACAGTTATTACTGTTTTTACTGATCCAATAAATGCAGCCTTCATAGGCATAAAGATTTTTTCAAAACTTTTGAATGCCAGTATATCATTATTTCTTTATTTCTTATCTTTCATTTGAGCCTGATCCCCGTTTTAGACTCTAAACAGACAGTGCTGCAGTAAATTATTTTCAGTTAAGCTTTTCGAAATGTTTGACTGATAATATGAATTGAAAACATTCTATATTATGCATGCTTCCACCTGAATATGCATGATATGCATAATTCAGTTACATTTAAGACAAGTGTCTGTAATCTCACCAACAAGGACTGGTATCCTAATCCTGGAATTTTAAAACAGTAAATCAACTCTTTTGAGGACAGCCTGTTGAACAATCTCTCTGTCTTTCACTGTGCCAGGGTGTATATTGGCAGGGCTGTGCAATTAAGAAATACATGTAGTCTGAATCTCTCTATGTAATTTGAGCAATGCAGTTCTGCCTACCATTTCTACACACCATCTGCTGCAGCCGTAGCTCTGCTGTGTTTTGCTGTATCTTGTACTCTAAGGTTAAAGTATAACGCAGCAGAACAGTGGGATGGAAGATTTCCATCTCTCATTCTGAATACAGGCAACAGCAGTGTCAAACAAGGTGAGACTTGTAAATTAACAAGAGAATTATGAAGTGTGAAAGCAGGTGAGTAGTTGGGGTGTCAGGTTCTCATCTGGAATTGTGGGTTCAAATATAGCAGTCTCTATCTGTCATTGTTATAATATCCCTGATTTAAAATAAAACTCGAGAAAGGAAAGCTTGCCAAGATTGCCTGAAATTGTAAGATTTAAAGTTTGAAGGTTATTGGCTTCATGTTGTCTGAATTGGCTACATCAAAATCTCTATAGCATGAAAGCTATATTTGGACATTAGCAATGAAAACAGCTCTATATAAAATACGTTTCACCCAATAACAGAGCGCATGTTGTATTTCTTATGTCTAGACGGTGATGGTGTATTGGAGCTAAATAAAAATGTCCTGAATTTTTTATCAGGATGTGGATAGACCAGGTCCCAAAGTTTTATTTGGGGTTTAGTGATGGCGTATGTGTTTTCAAATGAAATGTAACTGCAAATAATATCAGATGATTTACCATCAATTGGAAACTGATGAACATTTTGTATTACATATAAGGTTGTACAGTGATTAAAAGCATTTCTATGATGCTTTTTTTATTCCTCAGATATGAATAAGAGCAAGTGGGCAGGTTTGTATCAGATAGTGCTGTTCAGATGCACATTGGCAACGGTTCAATCAATCAGACCTCCTCGACAAAAGCTGTAGAATACGCCCACTCTCTTTTCCCACACAATGATCTCACAATGGAAATCAATTCTTCTTCCATTGCCTGCAGATGGCCAAACACTTTCCATCTCTTCCCCCAACCCTAACCCTTACCAATCACACCGCACAATTACCCAATTATCCTGATTCCTAAATGACAGCCATGACTGATTTAGGGGAACTTGACCTCCACCTGTTTGGTTTGTGTTTTCTGGCTCTTTCATAAAATTATATAATTGCTTGTACTGTGTAGCATGATTGTCACAGCCAACTTTGAATATGCTTTTCTTGTCATATACACTACCATTAAAAAATATATATATTTTTGAAAAGAAATTAATACTTTTATTCAGCAAATATGCAGTAAATTGATCAAAAGTGACAGTAAAAGACATTTGTTGTTACAAAAGATTTTTTTTTTTTACTTTCTGTTCATCAAAGTATGTAATACTTTGTAAGGCCAATGCACTACACACATGGAACATGCATGTAGTCGTCACTCACAAAACTTAGTTTTCATTTAACAATGATTTGTCCAAAACAATTTTTTTTATCACTCATTTTAGGTGGACATAAGCCCAAATTAAGCACATACATTGTAAGTATCATCTAATAAATATTAGAATGGGGGAATGTTAGAAACTCATTCTTAGTTCTTAAGAATTTACACTGAATTTATATGCCAGTCATATATATCTGAAATATATGATAAATATATGAATTTATATGCCAGTCATATATATACATATATATTTATACATATAAATACAAACCATATGTATTTGGCAAAAGTATTGTGCCTTGTGCTATGCTTTTCTGCTCGCATGCATTTTTTTATGTTACCGTTAATGCATAAAATACATGTGGAAGGAGAGCTGTGTACAGTAGGATCTTTATGGCATTATCTTGTCTCTTTGAATAATATCAATGCTCTGTGTTGGACTGCAGGCCACTGTTTATACATGTGTGTGTCATAAGGTCATTGGCATGGTTTGAGTACTCTTCTAGCTCCCTAAAGGGATGAACAGCATCAGTGTAATGTTACAGTTTAGCTTTAAACTGCACAATGTGGACTGACATGTGAACCTTAACTAGCCGTTACTTTCACATCTCCTTAGTTTTAGCTTGAAACCACAATCCATCCATCATACATTTAAGTAATTTATAAGCTAAGATCGGTAGAGCAGACAGACCCAGTCTTTGTGGCCTGTTGTGCGGTTTGTAAACCTGTGGCGAATCATTATCCTGGTCAGGAGTGATGTGCTTGAGTCACGGTGATGGACAGACTTCACTGCGATCTCTCACTGTCTTCCTGCACACAGTTAGACATGCGATGAAGGAGAGAGAGTATCATTACAGCTGAGAGAAACCATCAAAATCCTTCAAAGTGACAGGATTGACGAGTTAAATTGGAAGGAACTGGGCTAGTGGTGAAAGAGAGGAGGAAAGGACTATGAAATGATGTGTTGGTAAAACGAAAAAGGGTTGAGAGAGAAAAGATCAGAGGAGAAAGAATGTCAGATAGGAAATGAAACCGATGAAAGCAGGAATGAACAGGCTGGGTTTTGTTCTTTGTCTGTTCCTATTTGGCTGCACACCAAGGCTCATCATCACATTTTATTGGTGTTCAACATGGGTCTTGATGTTATCTCCAGCTTCTTCCTATCAAGAGGCCCTCAAGATGTCAAATCAACAAACTCTAACAAAACGCCATTACATTTAGTGCCACCTGCAAACGCTTATTTTTCATATTTATTTAATCTTTTTGAACTGCTTTATCAGGATGGACTGAAAATGAATGACTCATGAAATATCACTACAGCTAGCAGGCACTCATGAAAGTGCATTTATAAAGAAGGTCTCTTATTTGAATGATGGACACAGATGCCATAAACAGTTGTGAAAATCTGATGATAATAATATGCTAATTTTCTGTTCTGTTTCAAATCTAAGAACTGCCTTGAATCGACTGAGACATATTGTTAGCATGTAAATGATTTGCTTGATGATTTCTCTGAGAAAATGTCATTTAGCCAGACAGATATACCCATTACTGAGTTCTTATCTGCTTTTTTTTTGTGACCCACAATGGCAGCGAAATATTGTGCTACATGTTTTACGTTGTAGAAAGCATTCATTCATCTGTTAAACTAAGCTAACAGGCCTTTCTTTTACAAACATCAGTGAATAGCTGATGGGAAGAAGGGGCTCTTGCCTCTTGCATTAGTATTTAATCAGGCGGTATAAATGTAACTCTTGTGAATATGGCAGCACATTTCCTTAAGGCTAGCATGAAGAGGCCTTTACCACGACAAATGTTTTATCAGTCAACAGCCTTAGATTTGCTTCAAAATGCGAATGAAACACTCTTGAACAACAGCAAATGCATCTCTTTGGGAGAATTCACAGGATGATACCCAATGGTTTTGTGTTAGAAATAAAAAATCACTGGAAGGGCCGTTCAGATATTATACGAATAGGCAAGTGCAAAATGCATAATTTTGTAGGTAGTTGTAATATACGTTTTTCATATAAGAAATGTATAACATAGCACAATATTTCACAGCTAGTGAAAAAGATGTATTAGATATATGAATATTTAAAATTATATGAATGTTATTATTTAATAATGCATGTACAGATATGATAATATATCTATATGTTTTATTATTAAATATTAAAATACTTTACCATTCAAAAATTTGGGATTTGTACGATTTTTTAATGTTTCTGAAAGAAGTACCTTATTCTCACCAAGGCTGCATTTATTTGATCAAAAATACAGTAAAAAATAGTAATATTGTGAAATATTTATACAATTTAAAGTGTTTTCTAATTTAATGTATTTTAAATTGTATTTTATTCCTGTGATGGTAAAGCTGAATTTTTAGCATCATTACTCCAGTCTTCAGTGTCACATGATCCTTCAGAAATCATTCAGATATCCTGATTTGCTGCTCAAGAAAGATTTCTGATTATTATCAATGTTAAAACAGTTGTGCTGCTCAATACTTTTGTTATAACTGTGATATATGTTTTTTCCAGATATCTTTGATGAACAGAAAGTTTGAAAAAAAAAAATTCATTACAGTATAAGGAAAGCATAGGTAAGCATGACTGTCAAGAATAATGATTGATCACACTATTGTCATCTCATTTTGTTCACAGCGTTGCTTCACCTTCACCCTCACTGGTCATGTGGAAACATCTAGTAATGATGCTCCTCTGAAAAACAGTGAACATCTCAGCTGGTTTCTGTGTGACCCCCTATACTGCAAGGCCATCTCCCAAATTTTCTTTAGACCCTCCATCCTCCTCAGAGTATCAGCCCCATATCTTGAAGCCCTTTGATCCATAACCTGGCTCCAGGATGAGTGGGCTCTTTGCCAAACTGGACCCACGGCGGATTCAGTGGGGGGCCACCTGGTTTGCCTTCCAGTCCCGCGTTCTGCGCACGAAGCCGGTGGAGTCCATGCTGGAGAGCTCAGGTGGCACAGGGGCTCACGGCACCAAACTCGCCCGCGTTCTCTCCACCGTGGACCTTGTGTCTCTGGGAGTGGGAAGCTGTGTAGGCACGGGCATGTACGTGGTTTCTGGACTAGTGGCTAAGGAAATGGCGGGTCCTGGGGTCATTGTGTCTTTCATCATCGCTGCCGTGGCCTCCATCCTGTCAGGTGAGTGCTGCCCCGACTTCCTGTTCCAGTCAATCTGACACAAAAGAGAAAAACACCGAAAAAAAGGTCTGTCATATTCGTGTTATTGTACTATGGGTAACATCATTTTTTATTCACTGATCCTGAGTCAGGCTTAAGCTGAGTGAACACATGTATAACTTTATGCCTCCTGACGTGTGGTGATGACTCATGGTGAACTGGCTCATTAGGTTTACAGGTTGGAGCTGTGCACTGCATGCAGCAACCAAAATAGAGTTGGGGGGGAAATCCATTTAGTTTTCCCTGTGGAGACCAACATAAAGAACCCAAAAATGAAAGGGAAGTGGAAAATGAAATGAATATTTTTTTTCCTGTATGCAGCTGACCCTTCTACCCATGGAAACAGAGTTTAATATTGAAACCACTTATATTGACACCCTTGCCTTTGTAAATATTAGCTAAACAGGCCATGAAAAAAATCTTTCATTCAAAATGTTCACAAAAATCTAACCTATATTTCAAGTAAAATCTATTTAAAGTAAATTCTTAACTTCCATATGTGCCACAGATGATATGCACTGTTTAAAGGTTTGGGTTCTCTAAGATTTTTGTATGTTTTTGAAATAAGTATCATAAGTTCACCAAGGCTGCATTTATTTGATCAAAAATAAAGTAAAAACAGTAATATTGTGAAATATTATTACAATTTAAAATGACTGTTTTCTATTTTAATATATTTTAAAATGTATCCTATGATGCTAAAGCTGAATTTTCAGCCTCATTACTCCAGTCTTCAGTGTCACATGATGCTTCAGAAATCATTCTAATATGCTGATTTGCTGCTCAAGAAACATTTCTAATTATTATCAATATTGAACATAGTTGTGCTGTTTAATATTTTGTGGAAACTGCTCATTTTTTTATTTATTTTTTTGCATTCTGTGATTAATAGAAATGAAAAAAAAGCATTTATTTTAAATATAAATCTTTTGTAACATTATAAAATATTTACTTTTGATCAATTTAATGCATCTTTGCTGAATAAATGAAATTTCATACAGACCCCAAACTTGTGAACGGCAGTGTATTCCATCACTTGTATGTATTTGGGGGGGACAAATGAACACAAATCCTATTAGAATCACAATAAAATCTTTAGCCTGTCCAAGAAACGGATATAACATTAAGTCAATATGAAATTGAAATGAACCCTATTTACTTTGCTAATGCATGTTTCTGGTTTTATTGTGATTGATTCATCTGTTACAAAGAAAAAAAACAACAACACTGACTCCATTCTGGTATGAAACAGTCACTTTTCTCCATCCAATGATTTCTCAGTAAATAAATTCAAGTGCCGTCCTATATTTGATCACGTTTCATTCAGAAATACATTACATTATGTCAGCTTCACGGGTTATGTACTTCTCTATAGCACTGATGTTAGAAAGTACATATTGGTTCTGAATGGAAAAACAGATAATCCTTATCTTTGTTCCACTATACTGGGGTTTACAGGGATCCAGCCGGTAAAGAGTGATTTTACTCCTGTTATCTGGCCCTCTGGGATTCTATGTGTTTGACATTTGAGAATTGATCTGACACTCCAACCCAAAAAAATCAATGATTCCATCTCAGCAACCAGTTAGAGACTTTCATGCTTTTATTGATAACCTTCGGGAGTACAGGTGTTACAGTAATCATTGTTATCTCTCCACAGGGGTGTGCTATGCTGAATTTGGTGTGCGTGTGCCTAAAACCACAGGATCGGCCTATACTTATAGCTATGTGACGGTCGGCGAATTTGTGGCTTTTTTCATTGGCTGGAATCTGATTTTGGAGTATCTGATTGGTACAGCAGCAGGAGCCAGTGCCCTCAGCAGCATGTTTGACTCGTTGGCCAATCACAGCATCAGTGGCTTCATGATCAAACATGTAGGAACACTTAATGGCCTGGGTGAGTGACATGAACTTTAGACACTGTTATGTTTATGTTTAGAAAATAATCATCAATGTCTGGGACCCGCATTAATCTCAATACTGCAACAAGGAAACCTTTATTTCACATAAAAAACATGACAGCCTACTATTATTAAATCCGGTTGATTTTATGTCACTGAATGTTGCAGTATGAACTGAACTGAACTGACACACTAATAGTCTTGACACACTCCCACAGTAATTACAACAGAAGTTACAGTAGGCTCAATTTATCAGTAGATTGGAGTTAATGGTGCTGCAGAAATGAAAAGGCACATTGGCAGTCAATAGTCTGGTGACAATGACAATTTTAAGAAAGCTTGTAAAAAAAAAAAACAGCATCCTCTCTCTCAGCTTCTGTGTTGCACTGTGAAACAACTGCTCCAATTACATTTCTGAAGAGGAAAAATAAGCACTTTTATAGGTTGGGCATTTGCTATTAAAAGCAGATATGATTTAAAGCAAATTCTAGATCTTGACATTTTCTCGTTTTACTAAATATGCATGTGAAAAATGCTTTTTCTATGTGTCTTGATTGCTGATTATGCAATAACTTGATTATGCACTAATGAATAGTACCTTTTAGAAAATGTTTATTCTGTCAGGACTACTATCGGCAAAGATGATTTTCAATTAGCACACAGTTTGGATTGGCGGTATGGTTCTGTTCTGGGCAAGAACTCTTGGAGAGCAGCAATAACCCCCCTTAGGGTAAACCTAACAGAACCAGCATACATGTATTGCAGATATTAATGTTGTGTACAATATGATTCAAGAAAAATTAGTCTGATTCAAAAAGGAATATCAGAAGGCCAAGTCCTGACTAGATGAGAGGAGAAGGATGGAGGAGGGTAATCAGCTCCTGATCAACACGATAAAGCTGCTGATAATTCTGAATGGGTCTTATAGAGATGCTGTGATAGGGATCGTATTCATATAGGTATATGATGTCCTAAACGTGGATCAGCTGAGAGTCAGCTGACTGACGTGACCTGCCAGAACTAACGCTACACCTGATTATTGTTTTGCACATAATATTGTAATATTTTTTTAATAGTTGGTTTCAGTACAGTAATAAAAACTAATTATTTATTGTTATTTTATATCAAATACTTTCCTCACATTGTATAATGGGTCTTTATACATCAAAATTCATAACTGCCTTTATATTTTCGGAACGGGGTCCCTCACAAGGGGACATTTTGGGGTCCTTGGCATCAAAACCCCTAACCTACAACAACTTTGTTGAGTTCTCAAAAAGACACACCATCTACCGTCAATCCTCAGACTACAGATGGAGGAATGAAATAAGGGTATTTGGGAAATCTAGAAAAGATGATATTTGCTTTCTGCTCAGCGTGTTTGGTTTGCAGACAGACATTACATATAGACTATTGTGTCTGACCCAGACAAAACATGGCATTTGTGCCAAAATACATAATCTTACTCGGCCAACAGCAGTAAAATCTCTTCTTTTTCTTTAACCAACCCCTTTCTCTAAGAGTCTAATATCCCTCCATCTGTGTCTCTCTGCACACATTATGGTTCATAGTCATTCTAGTATCTAGTATTCAAACTACTTGCCTGAATAACCATAAAACTTCAATGCTTTTTAAGCTTGTTGAACCTTTCGTACAATATTTTGTAATGCCAGCATCAAAATTGGCTCAACACATTCCTTTTTTGTTATGTTTCAAAATCCATGTGATGTGAATTCCTCCTTTATCACGTCTCAGGTAAAGGGGAGCAGTCGTATCCAGACTTCTTGGCCCTGGTCATAGCTATCCTGGTCACAGTAATAGTTGCTCTGGGTGTGAAGAATTCCGTCGGGTTCAACAACGTGCTGAATGTCATCAATCTGGTGGTGTGGGTGTTCATAATGATTGCAGGCCTGTTCTTCGTCAGTGTAAGCAACTGGGACGAGGGACGATTCCTGCCTTATGGCTGGTCAGGGGTAAAGTACATTTCAAATCAATTATTGAAGTTCAATCCGTCAGTGCAGTTAGTGACTCTCAGCATAAACAATAAAGAGAAAATTGCATTGTCTTGTAGCTATAATCAACCACTCTGTCCAACAGGTCATGCAGGGTGCAGCCACTTGCTTCTATGCCTTTATTGGGTTTGACATCATAGCCACCACGGGAGAAGAAGCCAAGAGTCCCAACACATCCATCCCCTATGCCATCACTGCCTCTCTGGTCACCTGCCTCACTGCCTATGTCTCTGTGAGTATATACTGTAGCATTAACCATTTGTACACTCATTTTGGGTTCATACGCAATACACTAAATCTGAGACCACGTTGAAAATTTCATTTAAACCTGAAAATTGTACATGTTTCTATCCTTTGGCTGCTTTGATTGTCCAGTTAACACTCAAGTTTGTTAATTGTCATCGTTAATACTTGAGTGTGATGCTGACTTGTGTCAGGTGATAAAGGTTTTATTAAGTTTGGTATATCATTCACAGTCTATTTATTTATACTTAAACTTCTCCATTTAAGAATACTGTATAAATGATGCATGTCGAAAGATCATCTACTGTAGCATAACTTTGTTCCTTTCTTTGTGTTCACAGACAGTCATTGATTATTCTCTTCATGCAGCATGTCTGAATATATTAAAAGCTCTCCAGCTTTATCACCCTGCTATGCTGTCTGTCTGTAGGAGGTTGTCATAGAAACGCAATGGGTGTTAACACACCGACAGACCTCTTTCCTGTATCTCAGAAGAATATTCTATACATTTTATTAATATTTTCTCTGTTTTCTGCTATCTGATCTTCTTTTATTCTGTATCTGTCTCCGATTTTTCTCACGTCTGTTTTGGTTTTAGCTGAAACAAAATTGCCTTACTAAAATGGCTCTTCATTTTCACACCTACAGGACTGTCTGATGAGAAGCGAACTTGTTAATTAGCGGCGTTCACCCCTCCAGATCTCATTTTGTTGTCGCAGAGGCTAATTTTAGCCCCAGGCACTTTGGTTCTCTGTCTGTGTCTGTGTTTGTGTGCATATGTGTGTGTGTTTCTGTTGCATTTTCTGAAATGCATTAAATGTGTCATAATGTATCATGATTAATCAAACAATCCTTGATCTTTTGATACAAAAGAGTCCATTGTACTATGAAAACAGATTGTAACTTTAAGAACCCAGTGCTTTCTACCCAGCAAAAATAGACGGCAAAAACAACTTGTTCTGTACATTTGCAACTTTATAACGCCAGATATTTGAAAACATAAACACGCCAATGATGCCATTAGGTATTCAGAAAGTTTAGGATAAATTCTATTAATCCTAGTTCTATTAGACTTTTTATTCAGAAAAGTCTGTCAAACCTTGTACTGTTTCTGGCTCCTTTGCATATCCTTCCAAAGGTTCCAAAAATTGGAAGATAAGTGTTATTTTTAACAATGTTCCTGATCATTTCAGTCCGATCCTAACAGTTTGAATGACACATTTATGATTGGTGCATTTCTTAAAAAAAAAAAAAACTTTAATTGTAAGGTCAATGAATCACACTCTGTTTCTTCCTCTCTCACAGGTGAGTGTGATCCTCACCCTGATGGTCCCTTACACTGAAATTGACACAGACGCTCCTCTGATGGAAATGTTTTCTCTACATGGCTTCCAAACTGCCAAATACATAGTGGCCATCGGCTCCATTGCAGGACTGACAGTCAGTTTGTTGGGCTCTCTTTTCCCACTGCCGAGAGTCATCTACGCCATGGCAGGAGATGGTTTGCTCTTCAGGTACTATAAAACTAAATAACAAAAGACTAACTGCAGGGTCAAGTAATGATTCACGATGATCTTTAATGAGTATGTCTCCATTATTGCAAATGATTAAAATGGCCTTTAAATATCATTCTCTGCTGGAGAAATAGGCTCCTGTCATGCAGTTTCAAAAGAAATACCCTGACATTTAAAATCAAAGCCAGTATAATGGATATGTGGTAAGACTTTGATAAAAATGAATGTTTGGATGTTTCACCCTGTTTACACATGGTATTAACGTCAGTACACCCGTCACAGGTGTTCAAAAGTTGTCAGACAAGAGACACTGGCATTTACACTTGGAAGTAAGATCTCTCAAAGCGTCTTAAATGCAGCTCATGTCAACACTCATGATCAGATTTCAAAGGGAGGGTCCCCTTTAAAAAGCATGAAAAAGTATTTAAAAATTCTAAAAGACTACAAATACATCCACGTTTTAATCTTACTGCAAATGTGATCTTTTGAGCAGAAAACCTTTTTTAGTGGAATACCTGTAAATGACTTTCAACTGTGCTTCACATAATGCTGCCACTACAATTGGAAAGTTTTGGGTCGAAAAGATTTTTTAATGATTTTGAAATAAGTCTGTTATGCTCGCCATGGCTGCAATCAGTTGATCATAAATTCAGTAGAAACAGTAACATTTAATTTATTACTGTAATGGCAAAGCTACATTTTTAGCAGCCATTACTCCAGTCTGATTTGGTGCTCAAGAAATATTTCAAATAATATTTCAAATCAGGATTCATTGATGAATAGAAAGTTCAAAAGAACAACATTTATTTGAAATAGAATTGTTTTGTAACATAATAAATGTATTTACTCTCTTTTTAAATCCATTTAGTGCATCCTTGCGTAATAAAATTATTTGTTTCTTAAAAAAAATCTTACTGACCCAAAATTTCGAACGGTACTCTATAAATGCACTTTTCCAAAATGTTTAATCAGACAGTCATTTTCTAGCCACACATATCTACCAAAATATAAAACTTTCGTTTTAGTACATCTCGTCTTTTTAGGTTTCAGGACCCCATTTGCTCCTGTATATAGCTCTGGCCTCTTGTGATTGGAGGACTGAAGGTGTCATGTGTACACTCTGTATGTTTCAGGTTCCTGGCTAATGTGAGCACGTACACAGAGACTCCTGCAGTGGCCTGTGTGGTGTCGGGGTTCCTCTCTGCTCTCTTGGCTTTGCTCGTCAGTCTGAGGGACCTGATCGAGATGATGTCCATCGGCACTCTGCTAGCCTACACGCTAGTGTCGGTGTGTGTGCTTCTGCTGCGTTACCAGCCTGAAGGAGACATCCACGGATTCGTCAACTTCCTCTCCGAGCAGAACTCCAAACGTAAGGAGGGAGTGCTGGCCGAGTGCGAGAAGGAAGCCTGCTCGCCGGTCAGTGAGGGTGATGATTATGGAGGAGCTGCCACAAACACTTGCGGAGCCAAGAACCTGCCTTCTCTGGGAGACAACGAGATGCTGATTGGTAAGCCTGACAAGTCCACCTACACTGCCAGTCACCCCAACTACGGCACCGTGGACATGTCCTCAGGCATTGAGTCAGATGAGACGGACAGCGTGTACCTTCTGAAGCTGAAGAAGCTGCTGGGGCCTCGCTATTACACCATGCGCATTCGGCTCGGCCTGCCGGGCAAGATGGACCGGCCCACTGTGGCCACCGGCCGGGTCGTCACTCGCTGCGTCATTCTGCTCTTCATCCTCATCTTCTGCTTCTGCTCCCTCATCATCTTCGGGTCTGGTCAGATCGCTGATGGCCAGTGGTGGGCCGTGCTGCTTCTGGTGCTGCTGCTGCTGGTCATCACGCTTTTGGTCTTCATCATCATTCAGCAGCCGGAGAACCCCAAGCGCCTGCCCTACATGGCTCCCTGCGTTCCCTTTGTCCCAGCCTCTGCCATGCTTGTAAACGTTTACCTCATGCTCAAGCTCTCCACCATCACATGGATCCGTTTTGGCGTATGGTGCTTCGTGGGTGAGTTTCAATGTTATTTTAAATTGGCTTGTTGATACAGGCAGCATCTTATTGACATGGGTCATTCCTGATATGCAGGACGGTTTCATATATACCATTCAAAGGTTTGGGGTCAGTAACCAAAGCTTTATTCAGCTTCATCAAAAGTGACTGTAAAGACATTTATAATGTTACAGAAGATTTCTTTTCCAAATAATTTCAGAATCCTGAAAAAATGTATCTTGGTTTCCATAAAAATATTACCGGTAATCAGCACAACTGTTTTCAACATTGAAAATAATAGGAAATGTTTTTTAAGCACTAAATAAGCATTAAAATAATTTCTGAAAGATCACAGGAATAAATTACGTTTTAAAATATATTAAAATACAAAACATTTATTTTAATTGTAATAATATTTCACATTACAGTTTTTACTGTGTGTTTTGATCAAATAAATGCAGCCTTTTGGTGAGCATAATATACTTATTTCAAAAACATTTTTTTAAAAATCCCATACTTTTGAACAGTAGTGTAGTTTGAATGACCATGGACTGAATTTTATAGATTTCTAAATATAAATATAATATAAATAAATATTAAAATATAATAAATTGGCAAATTAATGAAAAATATTGCAAGTGATTCTTTTTTTCCCCCTTTAGCCTACCTAATTGAATTTTTTTAAACTAAGATTTAAATATGGTTTTAATGGTGATCAGTGTATTGTTTTTGTGTTCTAAATATATTTTATGTAAAAATATTTTATATGTATGTTTTCAAATTGTAATTGTTTTGCCATTGTGTAAATAATAAAGTTATGATTAACTAAGTTTAATTTCAAGCATATTTCTGAAAGTATAGTAAACCCTTTTTTGAAGAAATTCTTCCAAATGAAATGACAACACAATCATATTGATTTTACAATAAAATGTACAGTTCTAAACTATTGCATGACAGGAATGACCCACATGCTCTAATGTCTCCACTGTCAATCATTTGCTGTGTTTTTTTGTTTCTTTTGTCAATGAAGTGAGGGAAAACACTGATCAGTTACATTTGTGCATTAGCTTATGTACGCGTGTGCACTGTTTGTGTTGTCTCTGTGTGTTCGTCTCTGCAGGTGTTTTGATCTACTTTGGCTATGGCATGTGGAACAGCACCCTAGAGATCACGGCGCGAGAGGAGGAAGCCCATGCTAGCACATACCAGCGCTATGACGTGGGCGTGGATGACAGCTTTGCCGTGGATGACGATCTATACCCTTCTGGAGATGGAGGGCCATACCAAAGCTTGGGCTCCCATGAGGGCAGAGGTGGGCACCAGAAACAGCAACACCAGGAGCAGAGCGAGCCTCAGCCTGACGGCCTGGACAGGGTGGACAACCACAGGACCACCTCTTCCTCCTCACACAGCAGGGCCAAAAGCAAAGCTGGCAAACCTAGTCTGGGCTTTGAGGCGCTGGTGGTCGACGACGATTTGGACGATCCTTTGGAATGAGAATGTAATCTGAATGTACTCGTCTGCCAACAACTGCAGAACCCTTGGGCTAGATTGTTATGTCTTTGCAATGAGTTTTTATTTGACTTCTATTCCTTCATTTGCAGCCCTTTTTTACCACATTGGATAATGAATGGATTTAGGATGGGATTTAACATTTAGAAGGCTTTTGATCTTTCTTTTTTTAACCATATAGCACCTAACATTTCTTTCTTTTATTGTTTTTAAATTATTTTACAGTTTTAAATGAATTCTCATTATAATCGTTTTACTGAACTCTTCAGCACTTAAATATGTATAATCTAATGTTTCTCTTGAAAGCAACAGTCCCTCCGACCAAATTACAGTAACTAGCATGAAATTTATTATCTGGCATGTAGTTTATTACTGGCCTGTTATCACAGTCCCACAGTTTTTCCCAATACAAGCATCTTTCAGCTGTCAGGACGATGTCCGTTCACGGATCACTTCCACTCTATTAGCCTCGACACTGTCTTTATATGGGGTCGATATAAAACCAGCTGAAGAATTCCCATGCGAAGCCCTTAAAACACTTAAAGCGATTTGCACACTTTAGCTATTCAGTAAGCAGCTGTTTTTCTTAATCAATTTTACTATCGCATACAAAAAGGTTAGTTTGAGAAGCAAAGATAGATGATACGATGAGAAATGATATGATAAATAGTTAGGCCCCACAGAATCAAAGGCCTCATTCTCTTCCGCTCAAACATCTAGCCCAAGTGAGGTTTGGACCGTAGGTTTTCACAAATAGTAATTGGACTTTGCTTGCAATAGTGCCTTCATCTGTCAGTGTGTGCTTTAAATATGGCCATCAAGATGTCCATGCTTGTTTGTTTGTCATTTCTGTTGATGTCGACATATCCATGGGTTTGTTTTCCCGCTGAAGGTGCCTCTCAGCTGTCACGTGTCACAACCGACCATCCATTCATCCTATGTGCCAGTGACTCCGCTTCATCCTTGCAAGCAGGCCGCTCTGTGTAAATAGCCACGGTGTGACCACAGTACGATTTGTGTCTCTCGGCTGGTCAGTGTGTCCGTTGAAAAAAAAAAAGGAGACGTGATTTAGGAAAACAGAGGGTAAGGAAGGGGAATTTGCATGTGGTGGAGAGCATTGTGAATTTTTTATCTGGATGTGCTCTTCTGCTGTTCCCTCCTCCCATTATTCATGTGGCGTTTAACCAATCTGTCCAGACCAACTCTATCTGTGCTACAGCTCTGCCAGCCGAAAACAAAAAAACAACCAAGCCAGGCCTCAAATCTATACATGTGGAAGACACACTGAGCACATCATGCCATATTGCTTTAAATGTGTCTCTCCTCTTGTGTTTGTGACAAATATTTAGAAACGTTAAAAAAACAACTAAAGATTGAGTTGCCATAAATGATTCGCAGTCCCATTAGCTCTCACAGCGTATAGAGCTTCATTTTGGGGCCTGGGTTGGTTTTGTTCCTTGCATTTGGTCTATGATGTGATTCTTGTTGCCGTGGCATTTTGCTGAATGTATAGCATGTTCAGACGTACGGGGCCCAGAGTAAAACTATGTTTGTGAGTATTTGCATGTGTGGTGACCGTCGAAAGACTTGATGTAACTCTCAAATGTAGCATTCTGAGAGACGAGGGTAGCAGCCTGCCCACCGTACACCCCTCGAACCCTCCTCGTCCTGAGTGGCCTCTGTTTACAAAGCAAGCCAAAGTCTGCATCCTTCGTTTACTGTATCAGACAAAAGACACAATTTTACTTCTGTAGAGTAGAACACCATATAACAGTGTGGAGATGTGAGATATCGAAGATAAGTATTTTTTTACAGGCATTTCATACCTTCAGGTTCTCTGTCAGGGTAGTGTAGCCACCGCCGATGGTGTTTTGTGGGTTATCTTACGGTTCAGACGAACTTCTGAAGAAAAGTGGCGAAAGCATATATTTTTAATGGCCTCTTTCTAGACTAAAAAACATAACTGGAGACGTTTGGGTTTTGAATTAATATATTTAATTTAATGTTATAACATAAGAATAGGCTTAAGAAGGGCAAGGTTTTAAAGAGATAGTTAATTAAAAATGAAAATTTTGTCATCATTTATTTACCTCCTAACCTGTAAGATATTTTTTAAAAATGCCACAGTGTTTTTGTCCGTAGAATGGAAGACAATGGGGTCCAATGATGTTGTTTTGGACCCCGTTGAAAAAAAATCATAAAAATATCGTATTTTGTGTTAAGCAGAAGTCATACATGTTTGGAGCGAAATGAGGATGAGTAAATGATGACAGAATTTTCATTTGCGGATGAACTACCCCTTTGAGTAAGATTAGAATCTACATATAGAAATATTTTATTAAAAATCTATCTGGAAAAAAATAAATCCAAAATGTTTCCACTGTTGCTTTTAAAGATAGCTACTATTTGTTATTCGTCTCTGAGAAAAGGTACAGTGTTTGTACTTTGTGATCTATCTTTCCTGCTATCATAGTTTGTTTGGTATTTGTTCAGGAAATGTGGAGATTGGCTTCCCTTGCAAATCTGATCTTTGTTTCTTCTGTATATTTTGGTATGAAGTGGATGTATTCTGGATTCAGTGATTTTTTTTTAAAGAATCTATTTATTGTTTCTTCTACTTGTGGTTTTGCTCTCCCGTTGCACTGTGTAATGAGATGTTAATATTGCTTCCATGCAACAATGAAAGTCATTTATTGCAGATCAGATAAGCGTGACTCTTGGTTTTCCTTTCGCTTTAATGCTGTCTCACACAACCCCAAATCAGAAGTAATAAAAATCCTCACATGGGTGGCTTGTGTAAGCATTGCATTGCAGGCCCGCTCTCTTTCCTGTGGGGTGGAGCGGAGAGCCTAGAATAACAGCGATCCGAGGGTCGTACCTGAGCACAAAACAAACATGGTCATACTGGGATGGGGGCCGCTGGCTATGCAGAGGAATGAGATGAACAGATCAGGACGTACTGTTCCATTATCATTGCTGCAATGGTGGTCGATGTGGTACAATATGGTTTGGAGATCTCAAAACATGTTGTTATGTTCAATTCATACAGTTCAGACCCTTCTGTCTGTATGGTGCAGACATCGACACAACCAGAAGCACACTCCTTTTGTGGGAGGGTCTTCATAAGTGTTATTCCTATGAGGCACTCATAGGACATCATTTGTGTCATCTCTCATCAGCCTGAATCAAATTTAAATGTGATGTCCTTATATTGTTTGTCATCATCTGTTTGGGAGGAAACCTCCCCTTTTCCTGATGCAAAATATCCTGGTGCTAATCCTGGATGAGAGGAAGGCAGTAAATATGTGATGCTGTATGGTAAATGGTTATATTTTCGTGATATATTTAAAACACATATTTAAAAAATATTATGCACTTTTAAGCTTATGCAATGCCCAGTAGTTGCTTTAATACTCACACTACTTGCGTTGAAGATAATCCTTATGCAAAAGGTGATATCAGCTCACTGCACAAATAATCAGACATTTCCTGTAAGACGCCATTCGGTGTTTTCAGAACATTCTGGAAACTGCTGATTTTTCTGGTCAGTTCAAGGTCAGTCTCATAATCAGTAACAATTTGTACTGGAGTATCAGGTAACAAATATACAATTTTGTCATTTTTATGCTCAGTAGTATCAGTTTTCCAAGGAAAAAACAGACAAGCTAGTGCTTCAGGGTTGCTGTATTTCCACATTAGAATATGATTACTTTAAATAATTTTGACTAGTAAATGAAGTTGTCATGTTTGTTCAAATGGAGATACTTTCCTGAATTATACAAAGAACATTAAAGGGTCATGAAACGCCCCGTTTCAGTACAATCAGGTCTCGTCAGTTTTAAAAATTGCTCAAAATTGGCCATGGAAAGACACCACTGACATACATGAGCACTGTAGTTCACGAAAATGTCACATCCTGCTGATGCTGACTTCAAATTACAAATCCGGTGTCATGAACAATCAGGTCCCCTCTCACAAATGGGTTGGCACTTTTTGTAATTGTATCTTGTATGCTATAGGTTCTCTGATTTTAGCACTACTGTATAGCCTGCTGTATTGCACAACAGTTGATTTTATTAAATATATTTTTAATTAAATATATTAAAAGTGTAGCTTCACATTTTATTATTTGCATGTTCTAAACAAATTTATTTGTAAATTAATTTATAAAGCTAGCAGGCTAACAGGCTAGATGTATGCTAAGCTAGAATGCTAAGCATTTAAAGAATGAGACATTTAATTTCACAGTATATAGCTTTGTGAAATCATAAGCAACATAATTTTAAAGGTAACTGCAGTCATATTCACATGGTTAAAACAACATTCCATGAGCCAATGTGGCAAGCTAAGGCCTTTCAGCCAATGGAATCATTAGGCCGACCCATTTATGCAGGGAGGACTCATTTGTTCATGACACTGACACAGGATTACTAAAATAGGCCAAAAATTCCTAAATGATCTACTTTCATCTTCAAATCATTTCTATTCTATTTCTACAGCATAATTTTAATTTTAAACATTAATTACAATTTTTTGTTTCATGACCCTTTAAATAGGAAATGCTAAACCTTTTTTTCTCCAAGTTATAAACATAGGAATGAAGGCTGGATTAACATCATGACATTTCAACTACCTGTTTCTTGCTAGTTCAGGTCAATTTCTGCTTTTTCTGTCTCTCCCTCTGCTTTTAGGTCTTCATTTGCAGCCATATTTGGAAGAGAAAAATACTGTAGAGACCAATGCAATTTTCCATTGAATTTCCTCCACCCCAAACTACCTCTTACCAAAGACTGAACGGTTAAGACCTACAAATAAGAAGCAATATTTGACATCTAAAATGCACCCTTCATAAATCATACTGTAGTGATAAAATTTGCTCAATTTGATTCAGTTTTTTCACATAATGTACAAAAACATTCACATGTTGCTTGTATCCTCAGTATTCAGCCATTTTCGACTGTATGCCTAATATGTAACCAGGAAACATTCAGTTCAAGGACCCCAACCAGAAAACAAAAACGGAGACTCATCGCAACCAGAGTATAAATCTTCCTTTATGGCTGATTGCAACCATTAACCTTTAATCTGCCAGTCACGATTACCCATCAGTCGTAATGGGACGAGCTTCTCGTTGGAGAAAGAGAAATCGATACACGTACATGTCTTGGGCTCCTGAACTGTATGTGTGTCTCGAGTGCTTTAAGTGAGAATGAACGAGAGGTTTAAGGATGATGCACTGCACCTGCCTGGGCATCTGACAGCAGACGCCATGTGTTTGACAATATACAGTCCTACGGAAAGCAATTCGGTTCATTTTACCAGCAGGGTTTTATTTATAAAAATGACATAACCTATAATCAAAAAACACTTTCACAGACATTTTCACATGGAAAACATTGTTTATTACAAAAAAACAAAACAAAAAAAACCTGCATACAAGTATTACAATAAATAATATTGCTAAATGGTTACTGCTTTGGTCCAATTTTGGTGCAATTTGGCTTGGCTATTCTGAAATAAATCAAAATGAAAAGATAGCTGTACAAACAGACTGAAATAAACTGAAAGATTTAGAATAAAAACAACATTGGTAATACTGTTAGTATCCCACTATAAACATAGGACTTAAAATGGCACATTGTACAGAACACCCTTTGAACAATTAATCCTTCAGTGCAGTTACTTCTGGTCGACTAACCCTGCTGCTGAGTCAAAGGTTTAGAGTTCAGCTGTACGATAACTATCCAAAGAGTGGATCCTGGAACTATCCAGGTGGAGCACCACTGTAGACAGACATAGTTGAAACAAGAAACAGTGGAGAAAGGGAAGAAAGAGAGTAGGAATCCCGACGCTCACACGTGAGCACTTTTGGCGTGGTTAGTGGAGGGGGGGCCAGGATGGGCGGGGCCCTGTTTGGAGTAGTAGAATCTGTTGTTGTCAGTGTATGTGGCAGGGGTGTCCACTGAACAGCAGGTGATCATACAGCCTCCTAGCAAACAAAGTGCAGTTCCCACCCAGCCTGAATACAGGGAGAAGCCAAAGGACATCAGACTTCTCTCGTGATGGGCCCCGATGGGAAACCACACAGTGGAGACGATGCCACAAAAAGCTGAGGAAGAAAAGAAATATAATTTTATTATTCTGGTTATATTTTGCATTAAGACAATAATGGCACAGATCCGGGCCACATCTGGTACACGTGGATTCCATGCGTACCAGATGTGGGCCGGATCTGGGCAACACTAGGTTGATGTCTGTGAGAGCTATAAGATACACTCAAAGGCTTAAACAACTGACTCTTACAGTTGATTACAGATTTAACTCATCCAATGATTAGAGTTGGTGATAAAATGGGTCCTCTGGGAGGAAGAGTGAGCAATCTATTTCTAAGTCCAATTACTAGAAATAATGCATTCTATGGGAACAGTAGGCCTATATCTGCCTGTCCTTTTTTTTTTTTTTTTTTTTTTTTTTTTTTTTTTTGTGTGTAATATGACCTTAATTTAAGAAATACAAATACAGGCTTACCAGTCAGCAGTATTAGGATTCCACCGAACACGGATCGTTTGTTCTTGGCGCTTTCTGGTTCACTTCCGAGGTTAATACAGGACATGGACATGAGCACGAGCAATACAGCAGGCAATCCGAGAATCGATGCTGTGACCATTAGCGCTCGAGACGTCTGGACGTACGCTTAAAAAAAAGAACAGAATAATTAAATTCTCGAATTCATGGTAATAATAAAATTCAATGAATCATATTGTAATTTAATGATTTATATTATAAAATAAATAGTGGAGGAAAAAAGTTGTTTTGTATAGGCTATGTAAAATATTTAGCCTAAACATAATTTATAGATAGGCTAATGAAAAAATACTATAGTTTTAATAGCTACATTGGCTACTATATATATTTAAAAATATAATCCGATTTAAAATTAAATAGGCCTACGTAGGCTACATTTTAATGTAACCTATTAAAATGATCAAATAGCCTATTACATATTAATTTCATATTTGATAAGCTATATTTCATTTTATTTAATAACGTAAATAGTATGCTGCTTATATATTAAATATTGGAAACTGAATTGTAATGGTTTTCATTGGTTTTGGTTTTCAAATGGTCTTTACTTCGACCAGAAAAAAAAAAAAAAGAGAGAAAAAAATTATCCTAAAAGAAGCTAGAAAATTTCTGTTGTAATTACTGTCATTAATGAATTATTTCAGACGTACCTGGTAACGCGAAAATCTGCGTGAGTGTGCTGCAGTGATACAGGGCAGTTGAGATCACACAGTCTGCCCACAAACCTTTGGCCTCCAGTTCATCCATCTTCTTACAGGTGTTTATGTTATATTTACAAGTAACTACCCAATCGTTAGTGGCAGTGGCGATGATAAGCCCAATCCAACCAAGAAAACTCATCACAAAACCCGTGAACTGTACGCAAGTATTTGCCATATTGTTAAGTGTGCGCAAAAATGTGTCCAACAGAAGAAAAAGTCCTCTTGAAATAGATGATAATCAGATATTCTAAAGCCAGACAGGATACTTTCTCGGAATTTATATGTGGTAAAATCCAGATTTGTTAATCCATTGCGTAAAAATCATGATGAGTTGTAGATCCCCAAGGAGCAAAGTAGACTATTCCAAGCTACTACAATGAGAGTACCGTTAGCAGAGCTTTTATAGTGGAACTAAAGACACAAAAGAACTTTCAGCCAATCACATGAGACACTTCCCAAGGTTACTCCTTATCACTTGTTTTTCACTCTCCTCTTTTCTCCTTTCATGTCCATAGTCTGTAATGTTAAATAATGCTTAGGCTTATATAATGTGTAAAATCGACGAAATCACTCATAAGTTCGCCAAGTACGGTAACTACCTATCTCAGAGTAATATTTGCAGAGTAAAAGTGGCTTTGATAACAGTGCAGCACCTATGATTGAGTCAATCATTGCTGGATTTTTGTTATATGCTGCCCTCTGGCGGTTGAATTCTCAATTCATGTGCATCATTTAGTAATAAGAGGAACAAAATTGTAATTTAGCAACCGTGGCTCAATAATAAAATGCAGAAATCACGTTAACTGCCAAGATACTTGAGAATGCCTAACCCCATATGGCTAACAGGTTTAAATTTATTTTCAAATATACCAAAAAATGTATCAAGAAAATATATTGATAGGCCTAATAAATATATAACAAATATATATTTTAAATTGTGGTATATGAATTTCATCTAAAATGCATTTACAAAACATTTTCACAAGAATAAAAATCAGATGCTTTTTCAATCCGTTGTTTTGACTGTTTTTCTGTGTGTCTCTAAAATATAGCTATAAAGGGGGGATACGCTGACATAAAGCCTATATGTGTATCTAACATGTAGATTGATCTATTTAAAATGTAAAAGATGAAAATATATATTTTTATGCTAACAACTTGAAATATTGATGTATAGCTATTGGTTAATGTAGCCATGAAATGTTTACAGTTGGCCTCATTTCCTTATATCATGGAGCATAAAGTGGTAGGACCTGGCAGTTCAATGTAGGTGAGCTTTGAAATAGCTGCATTGACTGTGTGACCTCTGACGTAAAAATAAAGGACATCCTGGCTATAAAGGAATCAGAGCTCAGTCTTGTGTAAATCATCCAGAGACTCATATATCAGAGAGGCATGCAGATATTCTGTCTGAGATTCCAGATGAAGAAACATAGATGTAGAATATATAGATATATCAGAATAATATCAGAAAGTGTTCTGTGTTCTGGTGTAGATGGTCAAAAATATGGGTCCAAATACTGAACCTTGAAGTACAGTAGTATTCCTGTGACGAAGGATGCAGTCTGTGGAGGGCGAGTTATCCAGTTGACTTGATAGGACCTGTTTTCCAGGTGGAGCACAAATCAAAGAGCTGACTCGGATATCACTGCCAGCTTGGATGTTGACAGTTGAAAGCTGCAGATAAATCCAAAAGAATGAAGTTATGATGCTATGTATGACCTTGGTTGCTACAAAGAGAGAATATAGTTTCCCCTTTGTAGAACCACCCTAATTGAATTGTTTTTTTCTGAAGCCTAAGGGCTTTTGTTAAAGAAAAGAAACATGATGCAGGTATTTGAAACGTGCCTGGTTCTTGATCTGTATTTTATAAATATAATTCCACACTAGCGCTGCTGGAAAAATTCTTGAATCTTTTATATGTGACATTTGGTGATGTGCAGTACATTCTCTTGGGGCTTCTTCTTTGTAAAGAATGTGATATGCCATGCTGATACTTAAAAAAAGTCCACTTAACAATCATCCAACATCAAATAACGGATTATACCATGACAACAGGTATGTCTGCATAAGTGAGAAATTAGTATGTCTCTCACTCATCCACTAGGGGGACTCTTCTGACGTCAAACGCCAAGGAGGCCTATAACCCCTCCAGACAGTTATTATTAATAATAATAAAAAATTTCAGTAAATGCACAAATATGAAGTAGTTCCAGGTCAAATTAGTTATTAGTTATTTCAAAGTTCCAGAGCCAGCCTACAACAGCAAATGAACCAAAATCCACTGATCAAGCATACAGATATGAAAAATAACATGCTAAAATGAAAACAATTTCCTTGTATATATAAATAAAAGTGTCTTTTAAAAGTCTGCTAAATGCTTAAATGACAATCGAACCTTGACCTCTGCTTGTTTATGTAGACCTCTTCCAAATATTCTGAGCGTGTTCTAATCTAATCTTTAGTTTACACTTCATTCCTGCCAGATCGGCCTCATTGTTGTGGAGACGTTGCATAACCTGAATAACAATAGCAGTTTTACATTCATTTCAGGAGTCCTCCCACTCTTTGTCTAATCAGGAATGAATTAAGTGGATAACATCTGGTATTTCCTGCATTCATGGCTGTTCACTGAATATGTAAAACTTCTTTTGTTTACCTTATTAGACCCCCGCTTGCGGATGTAATAAACTGTCAGAAACGCTCTTGTTCCGCTATAGCTGTCATTCAGTCGATCCTCGAGGGGCTGTAGGAATCACCTCACAAAGATCTCAGGCAATTCATCATTTGCTTCAGGAACATGGCAGCACTGGAATATGAAAATTAAGCTAATGAAATGGGTCCTGAGACTGGTCTGACAGTGCAAGATGATCAAAATGTATTGCATAAGTGAGTTGTGCTGTGTAAGCATTTGGATGACCCGGACATCTTTATATCACCCGAGGAGGAGACGTGATCAAATGAAATCATTAAGGCTTTTATCTCTATCACTGAATTACATCCCTCATAGCATGCCTTTATAAGGAGAGCAGGGTTGTGAGCAGCTGAGAGACATCAACAGCTTGTGAATATTCCTCTGGCAGATATAGGGACTAGTCTTCAGTCTTGATTGATTTTAGGGGCCATCAAAACTGCTAACTGCTGTTATTGACTTGACAATGACATGGGTTTTACCTCTGATGCAGTGTTTAAGTTCACCATCTTCATCAAGAGCATCTAAGTGCGCTAGAAAATGTCAACCATAAAGTGTCAATATCAAAAGCAGCATAACCAGTCATTGAGGAGATTTATTAAACAATCATCATCGCTCATAACGTTGATCTACTGTATGCTACTGGTAATTCATCTCATATTACGTCGTGGAACACATTAGTTTAGCCTCTATTCAAATGAAATGGCATTTAGACACTAGGAGTCCTTCTATAAATAAATGTGTAATTTCATGCTCTGCCTCTCATTATATTCAAATGTATTCTCTTTTTTGAGTGATGGTGCACTATAGCATTTGCTTAATGTGTCTGACCTCTTCCCTCCTGAAGGTTATCTGAATCTTTTTCATAAATGTTATCTGACTCTTTTGGCACACACATTCCATAGGTTATAAGCAACAATGGTGGACATGTTTGTTTATTTATTAATTAATTTGTTAACACTTTATTTTACAGTGTCCTTACACGTTACATATCATTAAGTAAATTATAACCCTAAACCAAACCCAATCTTAACCCTAAAGTAAGTACATGTAGTTAATTATTATTACACAGTACTTAAATTACACTGTAACATGGACAAAGTGTAACCATTTTTTAATGTTACAATAGCTACACTATTTGAATTTTTGGGAACTTTCTCTACATTTCAAAGCATAACACTTAAATTCACTTCATACATTTCATTTAAAAACAAAATGTTTGTGTCGTTTGATTTGTGAACAATTCATTCTTAAGATCAGATTTGATCAGATCAGATTCCTGAGCAGATTTTTTTGTGGTGAACCTGTTAATCGGATCACAAATACCACTGAACGATTCATTCGCGAATTGGATTAATCCAGTCGAGTCACCACCAACCCACTGATCTTTGTTTCATGAGAGTTTTCATCTGGGGAAACTTTAACTTCACTAGGCTGAACACAAGCATAATAATGTCTTTCTTTTACTCAACTACTTAAAAAACACAATCGTTCCTCATTTATTCGAACTGAAGAAATTAAGAGGAAAACTGAAGAAACACGATAGCAATGTCTGATGTCATTCTTTCAGATTTTCAGTGAACCTGTTGAATCGGTTCTCAAATCGCTCTAAATGGTGCATTAGCAAACTGGACTGATCCAATAGCTATGTCAACAATTCAATGATACATCCTTTCAGTGCGAACGTTGGTTTAACAAATTACTAAATTTGTTCAAGTCTAACTCAAAATGAGCAAAGAACCAGGAATATGGTCTTCAGAGTTTGCAGAGGATTTTACAGATGGCGTGAAGAGTAAGTGATCTACTTTACTATTGTTTACTGTAAATAAAAACAATATACTAAGTTATATATGTGAACAAAATCTGCTTGCAAAAAGGTGAACTGTTTAAGCTTAATGCATAAAAATGCACTCAATGTGTCCACGTTAGGTAAGCCACTGAAGCTACTGTTCCTAACCTTCAGCCCAGCCCGATTCTCAAGATTTCATTGGTCATCTCAATCCCAGTGCTCATTTCCTACACAATGCTACAGCAAGTGCTAACCCCTAAACCTACCCTACACCATAACCTTAACCAATGAAATTGACTGCAGGGTGGGATTTGTGCATATAGCGTGCTAAAGAAAATGGCAGTTCAGGAGATAAGCCGTTAATAAGATCATATGGAATGAGATTGCTGAGCCGGCCCATCTGTAATTCCCCAACCGAACCTCACCAGACAATGGGACCCTTTTAGTTGCACCCAGTGTCACTACCCTCTTATACCCTGTAAATCTCGAGCCCCGGGATGCCCCCGTCGCTTAGAACAAATCAATAAAGTACAACTTTCCCACATGTAAAAATAACTTTTTATTTGAGATAAAACAAAAACGGTGTAATTTACGCATTTATATTTTGAAATGTAAGTCAATGACAAAAGCCAGAACCAGTGGCACAAGTCTTTGCATGTGGATACCCCGCCCCCTTTTGGAGGTCCTTCCCACTTTTGGAGTTCACGCCCCACTTTGGACCCACTTTCTGCACCCATACCTACTTGGAGACTGAGGGTGTGATTTTGTTTTTCCCTAAATCAGTTAAGCGCAAACTCCACCCCGCGGTTTCTAAAGATTTCATTGGTCATGTCAATCATTGTGATGATGCCTACAAAATGCTATACAAATACTAAACCCTAACTCTACACATACCCTAACTCTAAATGAAACTGGCTGCAGAGCGGGATTTGCATAGTAGTTGGTTGTAATGAAAGGGGTACAATTTGGCTGGTTAACAAGTAAGCCCCTGCTGTTAGATGTTGTAACTACACATCTGGTTGAATCTTTCTCTATTGACCCTGCAAAGATTTATCCTTCACTCCTGTCTGGTCTAAAACAAAATGTTTTAGACCTTTTAACAACATTTCACCTTTTTGTTTCCCTTTACTTGGCACCCAGGATTAGTAAAGAAATAATTTGGCATATTGATTTTCCCAGATTCACATTTACAACTCACAGTGGGCAGAGTAGCAGCCAGCTCCCAAACACATCATGATCGATGAGCAACGTGAAGAGGCATCTGAGCCCTAATGAACACTAACTACGATTCATTGCTAATGGAGGGCACAGTGGGCGTTTAGAGGCAGACCCCCAGGATGCACTTTGCAGCTTCCACCGTGGAGTCTATGAGCATTCATATGTGTGTTCATCATTCTCTCAAAGCCTCAGATTTACCGCTGTCATCCTCCACTGAATATTATGAAGCGATTTGTTTCGCTCAGCACACGAGACAACAAACCGCTGTGAATCTGCCATGGATAACTAAACAGTTATTCCAGGGTCTATATCCTCTTCTGCTTAACATTCACATGTGTATTATACATCTCTGCCAACAGGGAGTGGAAATTGTCATCATTTTTTATTTGTAGGAAAATGTTTTGTTTGCAATTCATTGTTCTCACGTCTTCTACAGATGCACTGTAATCAGAGAAGATCCTACCAGGCTTTTACCGTGAAGGTTTGGTTTTCTGTTCACTTTGACAGGCGCAAAACAATTGCATCAGGTTCTCTGCGATAGCTCCCTAGTATCAGGTTTGTATCCGTAGTCGACAATACAGTAAGTCTGGTTGAAATATTTTACTGTCAACCACTGAGACAGTAATCCTTGCTATGGGAACTCATACGAAGCCAAAGCCTATGGCACGATATGAAAGCAAGACGTGAGTTCATTTTGTCATAGTCAAACCTAAAACCATTACCCGCTTGTCAACACTGAAGTTATTCTCGGATCAAAGAAAAAAGAAAGTTACATCTTTCCTCAAGCATATCAATACGTCTGGAAAATCTTTCATGCTGCTCTGACGTCTATGTTGCTCTTATGGAGTTCCTCTTCCTGCTTCCTGTAACCGAAGGGTTGTTAAGAGATTTTATTATTTTAAGCAATTTTCTTGTTTTAATATGGTCCATCAATATTTGATAATAATAACACAAGGCTCTAAGTCATTTAGAAAAGAAAGACTTAATATCAGTAAGTCCTGAGCTTCCTGTTGAAGGCGGACGGAAACACTGAGGTAAGAATAACTTTGAATGTCATTTCCTCACATTAGAGATTAAACCCAAATTACACTGCCTGCCTCCTTCCGCTGCTGCTCTGTATTATTAATTAACTTGTCTTGCCTGAAAACGCTGCCAACATGTGTATATTTCTCTCTGCTGATAACAATTGTTTCACTTGTAATGCAAGTGTATATTGTTATAAGTACACAAAAGGATGTTTTTTCTTCTTGAAATTAAAAACAATTCAGAACGCTCATTGTAATGTTACATTCTGTCTTCTGCTGCATGCATTGTGCCACGCTGCCAGAGCTGTCCATGAGAGTTCATTAAGAATGTATTGAGATAACAATACATAGTAAAAAAAATAATAATAATAATATTCTAACTGGGGTAAATACACACTTTCTGAACATATAAAATAATATTTGTTTTCTGTGACAGTTTGAGCCCATCCAAAAATGCGACAGGAACCCTATGAGTATTTAAATATATATATATATATATATATATATATATATATATATATATATATATATATATATATATATATATATATATATATATTGACTAAAAATATTAAAAAGCACAATTTTGTTCAACATTAATAATAATAAGAAATGTTTCTTGAGCAGCAAAAGAATCACTAAAGACTGAAGTAATGGCTGTTGAAAATTCAGCTTTCTCATCACAGAAATGCATGTTCAAATATATTAAATTATAACAGTTATTTTATATATATATATATATATATATATATATATATATATATATATATATATTAGTCTTGCTAAAATATATATGTTTGTCTTGCTAAAAAAGTTTCATTGAATTTATCATCTGGGATCATAAAGTATTTCAATTTATCTCCTGAGATCCATCTTCTATAAAAATTAATCTTTTTCGTAAAGACATAAATGAGCCAAACCCATTAAAAAGGTTACCAAACCTTTGGATTTACATTGTAAGTTTGACATTATACATCAATGACTTGGTATTATTATTGAGCATTTGACCGTCCTTGGCAGTGCAATCCCCTGACGCAGCACTCTGCTGAGGAATTGCTCCTCTCGATCTCTTCATCCATCCCTCACCACTGTCAGGAGCTTAAATCTACACCTCTCAGGTCTCACACAAACGCAGGAAGTCATTAAGCAGCCCATATCAACAGCCTAATCACCAAAGGATTGGGAGACTGTGGCGTGGTGTGGGCAGTGCCAAGCATAACAAACACTCTGCTTGGAAAAAAAGGCTGCTGCATGTTAAGAATTGCTACTGAAACAACCCTGCTGAGGTATATGCAAACAATGTTTACCCCAAAGATGCAGTGACATCAAAGGGAACATCGAAATTTATTCATATACTTTAAGGTGCTTATTTTAGGAAGTCTGTGCATGCTTGTAACCTGTGCACTTGTTTAGCAAGCATGCGTAAGGCACGTTAAAAATCCTTTTCACTGAAATGTCATCCACTGTCTTTCTTCTTGACTACCCTCTTTTGTCCTTCATTACAGGAGTATTTCACTTAAAACTTAACATTCTGCCATCATACCGCAAAAAGTTATATTAAATATATTTTTGTAAACAGCTTTATGACATATATTTTCCAATTGAACTTTTAGATTTTTTTATTTCTACAAATTTACTTTTGGTAAAAGTGTTTTTAAAATACACTACGTATGAGCAAAAGTTTGGGATCAGTAAGATTATTATTTTTTTAAATTTATATTTTTATTCAGCAAGGATGCATTCAATTGATCGAAAGTGTCAGTAAAGATTAATAATGCATTTTCACATTCCCCAACCACATATTTTTGTGGAATCACATTTTCCACAAAAATATAAAGCAGCACAATTGTTTCAACATTGATATTAAACATTTCTTGAGCAGCAAATCAGCATATTAGAATGATTTCTGAAGGATCATGTGACACTGAAGACTGAAAATTCCCCTTTTCCATCACATGGATGAATTATATTTAAAATTATATATTTAAAATTATATATTAAAATATAAAACAGTTGGGTCCCACTTTATATTAGGTGTCTTTAAGTACTATGTACTAATATTTAAATTAATAATTTGACACAATGCACTTATTCTGTACATACAGTACATGTTTTTACAGTGTGCTTATATATTTAAAAATACCTGCATGTAATTACAGCTGTAATTAATCTCTGTAATTACATCTATAATTACTCTGTTGATCGTCCCTTACCCCTTAACCAGCCCTTAAACCTACCCATACCACCAAACCTGTACCTAACCTTACCCGTATTCCACCTCAATAGCAGCAAGAGTGTTTTGCAATACAACTACATTTACTTATTTTTAATTTTTTTGATGTAGGTTTTTTTTGTTTTTATTTATTTTTTGGATAGTAGTTAAGGACACCTAATATAAAGTGTAACCAACAGTTGTTTTAAATAATAATAATATTTCACAATATTACTATTTTACTGTATTTTTTATCAAATAAATTCAGCCATGGTGAGCATAGACTTTCAAAAACATTTAAAAAAAATCTTTTTGAACAGTAGTGTATTTTGGGCAATATAAATATACTTTCTTCAGTGTAACATAAAAGAAGGCCCTATTTTGAAGAATGTCTTAGTTGCTTTTTTCATGCAATTACTGTACAATGAACGGAGTGTTTTTGCACCCTTTTTGAAGCTTAAAAGGCCCACCCATTTACTGATGTTTATTCCTTAGAAATAATGTCAAGATTTGAAAGAACATGAGAAGAAAATGATTACAAAATTATTTATCTTTGAGCTTTTCCTTTAATACAAGGTGTTAAAGTAGAGTCCGTCTTTCTAAAACATTTCACGTCTGTTGATCTTGCTTCTGAAAGGTTGGGATGAAGCTCGGGGTTCATTATGTGTCTGATTCCATGCCATCAGTTAAACTTGGCTATGATGCCAGATTTGGGTGAGGAAGTTTTTCACCAGCCTGCATTCAAGTCATTTGAATTTCCCTTTGAATAAGCAGTTCAGATGATTTAGTGATTTAGTGCATCAGAGACTGATGATATTTAAGGATGTAATAGACAAATGGATCATCTTGGGGCAGTAAAATACACGGAAACATTTGACTCGTGAAAATTTGAAGGACTTGTTTAATGTACTACTTGAACTTGGGCTTTGGGGAGAAGAGTGGTGATAGAAAAACAGGCTAGCCCAGTGCTTTCTGCAGAGTTCTTGCTCTGGTCTCAGGACATCGAGAAAGAGAGGTGATAGGCTCTCAAGATGTTTATGTGTTTAAAAATGACTCGATGAGATCCAACAAAATCTTTATGAGCCCCACTTCCAGTCCAGTGCCATCATAAAAAGTGGATGTTGCAAAATACATGATTGATTCCTTTTTATAGAACAGAATCCATTATTGAAATTACTTTGGTAAATTGGTGAATCTGTTCATTTGTAACATTTTGGCAGGTTCAGGTTGAAATAAAGTATTCATTCATTCAATTTGGCCCTGTGACCACATTGTACTCATTTAATTCTTCAGGCTCCTGAAATACTTTACCAAAACTATTTTTATATTTTTGTACTTTCATTAATGAAGCAGCATGGGTTCTTGGGACAATTCCAGATTTTATCAAGTGCATGAATTTATGAAACAGAAATAATGGGCGAGATTAATCAGGTTGTTCCTAATTTGATTTCAGAAAGCATTAGTGGGAGAAGAAAATCAAGATGGAGCAATACGGAGGCAGATATACCAGCCTTGTGATGTATCTGGCGCTTAATCATCATTAATAAGAAATGTAATCAGCTGTAGCAGTCCAACTTTATTAAATTTGCTGACCTAAAAGCATGAGATAGCATTGCTTGATTCATATTTTGTGGAGTTGTCCATTCCGTTTACATAGTAGGATAGTTTACATTCTATGGTCATGTATCAATTTGTAATCAATTTGAATATGATAAGTAATATAATTTACATGTATTATTATTGTTGTTGTTGGTATTTTAAACATTTGAATACAATGTGAGCAATATAAATGATATGTAAATATAATAGTAATAATAATAATAATCATAATAGTGAAAGAATTTTAAACACAGGCACATAATTTCAAATGGGAGTAATAAAATGTAAATGTATTTATACATATATTGATAGAGTATTGGTTATATTATACTTTATGCTTATGAAGCAGTCATGTATGGAAAGAAACAGTCGGCACTCTCCTCTGGGATTCAGCATGTTCTTAGAATCAGATAATGTAACATTTGAAAATATTTCCAAAGAATTTAAGCTTTCCGGTCCCACTATTATTCAAGACTGGGAGATTGATGCTTGTCATAAAATCTATAGCTCTCCGGCTATCTTTATATTGACAGCTAGACTCCAGCCTCTCTGTGAAAGCTAGATGCTGAACACACCTGAAAAGCATTAAAGCAGACAGCATCTATTATCATGTGCTCTTCTCAGTCCTCTTATACCACTCATTAGCTTCTCAGTAACATATGAAAAAGGCTTACGTATGTAAAGTTGTATGTATGTTAAGTACATACTTGGCTGTATGTCAAGTTCTGTCAAAGCAAATTATTGTTCTGCTTTTGGTTTATGCTTGCATAAGGCTGCATAATGTGGCACAGAGCAGATTCCTTTTTTTCTCTGTGTGATTTATTAGAACGAAGCACCTCACCTCTCTGTGATCTCACAAGAACCAAGGACGTGAGAGATGGGGGTATGAAAGGTTGGGGAAATAGAGCAGCAGGCATGACTAGACCGCATCTCTCGTCTCGTGCCAGTGTTCTGCATGAACGCTCTGGCCGTTCTCAACACCTCCAGATCTGCAAAGGTCAGTGACTGCAAATCCTCACATGAAGGAGAGGGAGTTATTGCATGAAGATGGTTTCCAAGTAATAATACATGAACCACAAAGGGGATCAATGCATCTGCCCCTTTTAATCACTTAGGTCGGGTTAATGAAATGCTTGGCGGGCTAATCATCTCAAAAGCCACATATGCTCTGCTTCTCAGTTTGATGAGATCACTGAGGAATGCTCTATTAGATGGAAAGAAGATGATATGACTGAGAATGTTCTGCAAAATTCCAAGATTCATGTGCCGCAGAGCTTCTGTTTTCACGCGCACTACCACCGACCTCAATTACCTCTGAATCTAAAGGGCACGCTCTCAGATATGCGTCAATGAAAAGCAAGATTTGAAAGGGATAGTTCGCCACAAAAATGAAAATTCTGTCATCATTTATTCATCCTCATGTAGCCCCAAATCCCATATGACTTTCCTGCTTAATGCAATATTTGATACACTTTGAATAATGTATTGGTTGTTCTTTTCCATGCAATTACAAAGAATATGTAAACGTACCATAAAACTGTAATGAAGAATGGGCAAAAGCATAATTTAGTTTATGTCAGGGGTTTTCAAATTGGGTGAAAGTGAGCCTCACCTTAGAGTAGGTAAGGACAGCCGAATCATCAGTAGGCCTAACCATAAGTCAACAAAACATGCTTAACATGCGACACCTGACGGCTGAAATCGGCGCAGTGTGTCTGGGCCTTAAAGGGATAGTTCACCCAAAAATGAAAATTCTGCCAGTAATTACTCACCCTCATGTTGTTTCAACCCCGTAAGACTTTCGTTCATCTTCGGGAACCAAATTAAGATATTTTTGATGAAATCTGAGAGCTGAATCACTCCTCCATAGGCTTCTAGGGGATCGAAACTTGCCAGCCCAGAAAAGTTATTAAAGACATTGTTAAAATAGTCAGAGTGACTACAGTGGCTCAACCACAAGTTTATCAAGCGACGAGAATACTTTTTGTGTGCAAAAAACAACAAAAATAACGACTTTTATTCAACTATTCATTTTCGTCTGTGTGGGCCTGAATGAATTCACGTAGTGTAACAGCGCAGCGCGTCTTGGTTGTACGTCACACACATCACATGACCAGCGTCGGCCAATAGAGAGCCTACGTGGTGACGTACAACCAAGACAACAGCTGCGCTGTTACACTACGTGAATATCCTCCTCCTGCAGGCTCAGTCCATCACGGGGTGTGGCGGGGAAAGAGAACGGATATCTCACCCACTGATTTCCCATTGCGTCCTCTCCAAAATACTTGCAAAACTGGTCACGTAACCCATTCAAATGCGCAGTGATGACCGGTTGGACAGAATTAAGAGGCAGCCCTGTCTTCTCCGCAACATCCTCCAGGGTTGGGAACATTTCCACCGAACCTCGTTCAACACGAGCACACCACAAGTCCAGCTTTTTCCGGAACCCAGACACTTGGTCGTGTGTCGAAAAGACGTGGCACTCATTGCCCTGGAGAGAGATGTTGAGGGAGTTGATCCTATCGAAGATGTCGGAGAGATAGGCCAACATAGCAAGTCAGTTCACATCAGCCAGATGTTTTGCCAGTGAGGAGTTAATCCCGGTGAGGAAGAGGAGGACTTCTTTGCGCAAATCGCACAGCCTGGTGAGGACTTTGCCCAGAGAGAGCCACCTGACCTCGGAGTGCAGGAGCAGCTGCTGGAAGAGAGCGCCCATCTCACTGCAGAGGATTGAGAACAGACGGGCGTTTAAGACACGTGATTTAATTAGGTTCACAATTTTGACAGCCTCATCAAGAATGGCACGCAAATCTTGGGGCATCCTTTTTGTTGCTAAAGCCTGGCGATGGATAGTGCAGTGCTTCCAGACAGACGCAGGGGCAACTGCCTGCACCTGTTTTACGAGACTGCTGTGACGGCCAGTCATTGCTCTTGCCCCATCAGTGCATATCCCACAACAGGGGCCGGTGTTGAGAAAAGGACAAACAACAAAGAACGGCACTTAAGTCATTCTTAAAAAAGGTGTGTTCGTAGTTTTGCCGACCAGATACGCAAAAGGCTCCGCTGGTGGGAAAACGCTCTGGTTGATTGTAGCGCTATCCTATTGTGTACAGAGGGAATTTGAAAGACAACCGTTTATCCCGCCCCTCGGATTGAGCCCTACCAATGGTGAGTTGCCAGACCTAACATCTTGATGTAGTCTGAGTGCTGATGCTGATGCTGAACTTTGCCGTTGTAAATAACATATAGTTTTGTTCATTTCATGGGTGTTGTGCGTCAATACATAGTAAGTGTATTATTTGATCTCTAGTGATCATATGTGCAATACTAGACCTGTTTAATATTTAGTTTTGCCGTTATAACATGCATTAGCTGGGTAATTATAGGAGTTGTCACGTCTTTGGAACGATGTTGCGCTGTATGTAGGATATTATCTTTATGCTTAGTTGTTTATATTGATGTCATTTATGTATATTTCATCTGTGTTTGGTGCATTTCAGTTGTAAAAGTCTGCGGTTGAGGTAATCTGAAGTTGTAAACAACTTCAGTAAACAAGCCCAGACAGAGCACCGCTGACAAACTTTGTGACGCAGATAAAACTGTTTACAGTTTAATTGAATGTATTACATGATAGCAAGTTTGTTTTTCTTTCATTATTAATCTCATTTCTGTATTTTGTTCATATTCATCATGTATCTGTTTTAAAACACTTAATGTTATTATCATGTATGTTTATACCAACGAAAAACCACACCCTAATTAAGGACAACTGCTTTATTATCTGAGTTGATGTGGTGACGACTAAACAGGTTATTCTCAAATATCGGACATCTACTGACCAGTCTCTTACCAGACACCCTGTGGCGGGTTTTCAACTTAACTGGCAATTTACATAAATGTGATTGTGCTTTCAACAGCCAACTCATATCTTCAAATAGAAAGTTTTTAAAGAACAACATTTATTTAAAATATAAATATTTTGTAACATTATAAATGTATTTACAGTCACTTTGATCAATTGAATGCATCTTTGCTGATTAAAAGTATTAATTCCTTTAAGAAGAAGAAAAAATCTCACTGACCTCAAACTTGTGAATGGTAGTGTAAGTCATGTGGGCCACTTAATGGTGCTTTTATGTCAAAAATAATAGTTCAGTGTAATTAAAATGTATTAATGTTCCTATAATGTTACTGTCAAACACTATTGAAATCAGTTTTGAGTTGTGTTTCTGGTGCAGTTGGATAGTTGCGTGGCATTCGAAGCAGGGCTTTTCAAATCAGTCACTAATGGAGGTTCTTTACAATGAAGGCTTCTGTTTAAAAAGGAACAACTCAATGGGTTTTGGAACCGAGTTAACGACTCCATTAGCTGGGTTACTTCCTCGTAATAATAATAAAAAAAAAAACTGTATAATTGTAACCTTAGAACACAAACAGCAATGACCTGCCAAACCCATATTGAGAACACAATCAGCAAATGAAGACAGCCCTTAGCTACACAGCGCCTGTACACATGACTAAATAGTATCCCTGTGATAATTCACTAATCTTTGATGGGGTAAACCAGGTTTTCTGTGCTACCATTGCCCTTGCCCTAACACTACTTAAATCAATAAAGCCTTTCATCCAGCTCCCTACTCTTGCAGGGAAAAAGAAGGGAAGCGAGTAGGTTATTTCAATTGATGGTGGCTATAAACTATGACATGCACATAGCCTACACACAAGCAGTGAGGGCTTGTCTCTGTGGATATAAGTATGTCTGAACCATGGTAAAAATAAATCCAGCTCAGCAATACTAACCTACCCAGCGGCAGGGTGAGCTGTACGGATTTACATAGTGCATGTAGGGAAATATAACTTGCAATACAGAACCTTATCCCTCATTAAACTTTAATGCAATGACACAACTTGTGTTTCAGAAAAAAAAGTACAGCCAGAAACTAGACATTTTCCCTATTAAACCAAAGTTAGATCTGCAATGCTTTCTGATCATATTATATTTAAAATTTTCACTTCTTGTTGAGTTTTCACAAACTCATTCAACTTCTTAGAGACTAGCAAATGTGTAATCACAATACTTTACCACCTTAATAATGTGTTGTTAAGTTAATTAACTGCATGAAACTCATTAGTTTTTATCAGAACCATGTTTGCTCAGACTGATAAAACAGAGAGGGGTTATGGAGTCTTTGACCAAATTAAATGAGTTTTTATATAGATACCCTTCTGATGTGAACCAGCTTGCGCTCAGTATTTATGCATCCCGACCCTAATTTGAAGTCTAAATTACTCTTCATCTCCAACACAAGTCAGTGGAGTGATAAGGTTTACAGTGTTCTCGTTTTCACGCAGACATTCGTTTGATTTGAAAGATGTGCCAAGCTTTCCAAAAGCAAGAATGATCTTCAATTTAGCACAGTAAGGAAAGTCAACTGCTTTGCCTCCAGCAAAATCTCTTGTAACATATGAGTATATAGCACTTCAGATTTTAATAGAATTATCCATTTTAGCTCCTTCCCTCTCGCGCAGTGTTCCAGTATTTCACCGCATCCGGCATGCTGCTGAACTGTCTAGTGGACACAAAATATGGAGCTGAAATTAGTCAAGTAGGATGTGCTTAGAATGTAGATGCCGGCGCCGCACAGTGATATTTAAAAGCTCTACTCTCCTGTGCGAGTTGTTCTGTAGAACATTATGGCAGATTATGGAGTGCTGCGACATGCGGTTCGACAGAAACAGCACTGATGCTACATTTATCCATGCAGTAATTGCAGAGCTTCTGCTCAGAGGCTTTTTCTGAGGTACCTCTCAAAATTCAATTTCAGAACTCATTGACTCAACTGTTGCATCTCAAACAGTGCAAATTCTGGAATGCCTAATGTATGCGTATGTCACAATAACAGAGTGAAGTCATAGGGAGAGACTGAGGAGGATTATCTATATTGGCGCTCACATAAGGTGGGTGTAATCCCTCTGAGATAAACATGTGTTTTAATTGGTTTCCTGATTAAAGTGTAATCCATTAATTTATATATTAAACCAAGTTGAAGACAATTGACTATTGGAAGACTCCAGAGACACACTCTTAAAAAAGGTTCAATAGGGTTCTTTAAAGAACCTTTTTGCCAAAAGGTTCTGTAAGGGAGAACTGTCTTAAATGATTGCATAATTTAAAACAAATTATGGGATCCCATGGGAACCCCTAAAAAGCTCTATATATGAAACACCTGATAGAACCCTTTAAGGCTCTATATAAAACCTTTTCTTCTAAGAGTATACAAGCCGTCTCGAAGAAAATCAGAAGGACATACAGTATATGAATATTTATCCACACCGCGCGGCGCGAGTCTGCTTTAAGGTGAGTAAAAGCCAACCACATACCTCTGCTGAAAATCAAGTGGAGCCATCCATGGGTCAGGACAGGACAGTTGCGTACGGTGTAGGTGTCTTGTAAAATGATTTTGATTTGCCCTAAAAATCACCTGCATCTCTGAAATATCCTGAAATGTTGATCTGTATGCACTGGAGCTGAAAAAACAATCAAGCAAGCATCACTGGTTACATGTTAGTGTCAGACATCTGACGGACATCATAGTATACGCCTATTAAGCAGAAAGGCAAATGGTTTTTGGTGACATTGTTCAGACATTGTTCATTGAGATGTGGTTTAGAACAGGAAAAGAGATTCAATTATATATATTGTTTGGTGACATTGTTCAGACATTGTTCATTGAGATGTGGTTTAGAATAAGAAAAGAGATCAAATAATATATATTGTTTGTTTCTGAAAGAGATTACATATACTGTAATATGGGCCATATAGAGTAAACCATCATTTTATGTGATGTCTGTAGCACACATAAAATGGCAGAAGTTTTGCTACACAAGGACATGCTGCCGAATTTTGACATGGTTCATATGCTTTTTACTCAGTCAGTGGTCTCTAATCCTCAATTAGTCTTTAACATCCAAGCTATTATTACCAGCAAATGGATTTGAGGGTGCAAAGCTTTCCAAAATGCTAAAGTAATTGCTTAAAAACAGTTTCATGCACTGCAGTACTAATATGTTTCTTGTCAGACAGGAATTGAACTATAGATGCATGAAAGAAAAATGCACTGAAATTACGTAGGATCGGATCATAGTGATAAAATGACAATGCTATTGAAAATAAATATTTTCTTCTAACATAAACTTCCAGTGTTCATATTTCTTGTGTATATTTACAGAGGTGAAAGGGGCACATGTTCATTCCTTCCTCAGTTGACTGCATATGTGCATACATTTATTTACACATTACTGTTAAGGAAGCATTGTGTAATGAGTAGCTTATGGCATACATTTTCTGGTTAATTACTAAAGGAGAAAATAATATTTTAATGAACATATTAACCACCTATTGTGGGAAAATGTCTACGGTACTATAGTACTAAATTAAAATGCTCTGTAAATATGAAGAAAAAAAAATGTATTACACTGCATTTCAGTTTTGTGCTCAGAGTGACAAGTTAATATATTTGGATTACTGTTCAATAGCAAACAAAGGCCACTGTAAATTAATTATACCGAACAGAGCATCTGTGTTGCCATGCAATTATTATTTAATTAAATAATTTATGAATGGGGTATTGTCCTTGAACTATGCCAAACTGTCTGAATTCACTATGCAATTACTGCCTCTTCTTCATCTCTTTTTAAGACTTTACTGAAATCATTAACTGTGAAAAATTTGCTTGTCAGCTTCTGGAGAGTAGAGTTTTGCACCTGCAATCTCAATTTAAAGGTGCACTCTCTCAGTTTTTGCTTTAGCTTTACATTTAGCGGGCTCTTAATCCTCCCAATAACCAGTGGTTTTGGACTTTAAACTGATGTCTGTCAGTTTGGATGCATGCAGGTTCTTTACTAAATATAATCTGTTCTCTTATTATCAATAATGGACATTTCTGAATTTAATCTCGCCAATTTTGAACAGTGTTGATAGTTAGTGCTGGTGTGCAGATGGCATTTTGCTGTGGTGACTGTGACCATTGTGTTCATGCTTCATTCACTGTAAAAAGCACTGACTGAAAGCACAATATAAAGAACAGTAAATTTATTATTATTCCTGTCATTTTTAATAGTAGTAACTTGCTTAATTACATGACACAACTGGTCATGTGATGTCAACATGGCGGCGGCCAAAAGGGGGCGACCCTCTCCATGTACAATAAATTCTGGAAAAAGTGCTCTTAAATGTCATTTTAATGATATTTCTTAAAAAAAAAAAAAAAAAAATTCATTTCATTATGTGATTAACTTTTTTAATAAGCAAACATTACTGAGTGCCCCTTTACTTTTCCATGAAGTTAAGATTTGAAGACATTTTAATAATGTTGCATAAGTGACCTTTGAGGAAGCTTAATTCGTCATAATTTGATCTTCTACCAAACCTGGCGTGGCCACAACTGATCTCCCTCCGAGCTCGGTGATGCTGAAGATCTCCAGTGGCACAGCACCTCCTCCCTCAACGGCGCGCACACCACCTCCTCGCATTCAACACTTGGAGTAGACGGAATGGTTGCACTACTTGCATTTTAACCGAGGCTGCATCCGCGTACTCGTAAAACCATTAAGGACAAGAATAATTGGACAAGAATAGAGCGATGCCATCTTGTGACGAAACCTCAATCCAGTTGCGAAAGGAGCAGGATGAATTTAGTGCTCTCCAGATTCTTGGCATACCTTCATGTCGGGCTCCAGGTCGCTCTCCAGATGTTTATTTACCCTTGTCATCTGCATCCCCAGCCCTGTCACATCCTGGCACGCATTGGGCACACAGTGCGCTTGGGTGCGCTCCTGCCGACCCGCCAGCAGTCCAGGATACAGGGCGCCCTCAACCGCGCCCTGGTCCACCTCCGGCAAAGTGGGAACAACTTCTTGCCGTACAATTTGAGCTTGGAAGTACTGTCCCGAGAACCGCTAAATGGAGACCCGGAGTCAATGTTCAGGTGCGTGTGTCAGGATATAGTTGTTCAGGGAGTCTCGGCTGTGCTTGCGTTCCCTCAGAGCCACGAGGAGCTCATACAAGTGGAGTTCATGTCCTCGTTTTTGGAAATACCTTTCATCAGCATCATTGAACAGGGTGAACCTCTTAAGACACAGGTGAGCAGCAAACTCATTTTTCTTTACTTTTATCCAAAGCGTTGCTTAGATTTTGAGGAAGATGTGGCCAAACTGTTCCGATGTTTTGGCGTCTGTCTGACTTGTGTAAGTCGGACTTGTTTTCGGTCTCGAATGTGCATTTTTCTAATTTCGGTTGTTTTCCGATTGTTTCATCATTTATTCTTCCTGTTACAACTGTCACTCGTTGTTATTGAGACAAAACCTGCATAATCCAAAAGCCGCGAAGTGTTTTGTTTCCGCGTCTGTAACTGTTTTTTTTTTTCACTGTCAAACTTTGATATAATGTTCCAAAATTAGTCTGTAACATAGTTACAGATCTACAATGTATCCTTAAACTGTGTGAATTAATGTCAAATGCACGTGCTGTAGTCACCGGGGTAGGTTCAAACACCATTTGAAAACAATTTTGTGCATTTAAGAATCGAATTTATTGCTTCAAATTAACCACCTCCCACCCCATTTCCTTTTAAACATTTCGATTAAAAATGGTAAACATATAAAGAGCAAATATAATTGGAAACAAATATAGAAATACATAAAAGCATATGTACTATTTGTGTGTTTGTCACTCTCACAGTTGGGACAGTACAGACCTACATTTGTCTCATTTTGTGCAATGCTTTTGGAAAGTAGATGAAGATGGAAGAAAACCTGCTGACAGATACCAGATGATACCAGTTCTGTTATGTGACATTCCTTAATTTGACCACAAATTATAGGCTATTATTAGCCAGTTTTTTTATATATTATTATTGTTGTTGTCCTAATCCCTCTATTTTGTTACACAGTCGTACAACTTCTACTGTCACCTAAGGAGGGTGGTGGGAAGAATACTCTATTCTCAAACAGATTTTACATACTGAAAAAAACATAGAAAGAGTCAGGGAAAAAATATTTAAGAGTTAGAGCTGTGGCATATATTTTAGGTGCTTTTGTCCAGGGGCTGGACACAGAGATCCTGATATATTCCAGTGGAACAATCCTAACACTGTTTAGGGCTCAGGGTTGAGGCGTGCTGGCTCTCGTTAGTATTCTAAGCAGCAACCAGAGCGGATGCCAGTCGCACCAGTTGTTTCTGTCTCCAGCAGTGCAGCCAGTTGCAGCGGTTACTCCTGGCAGGGAAACCTCAAAAGATTTTCCTCCCGTCAAACTCTGCCAGCATATGGACACAAAGGAACAAAGGCACCCCTGATTTTGCATAAAGAGGCGTGAACAGCGGGTCAGCAGTGAGACTCATCTTTTAAGATGCTCATTCATAACATCGTGATTTATCCTACATCTTATAAAGTGCCAGTCAAAAGGCTTTTGTGCGTTGTACATTTACAACCTGGCTGCTCGTAAAAGCTGCTTCATATATTGTGTTATTCTTAGCCAGAGCGAAATCATAAACAAGGCCATTTCTGTGATTAATGAAAATTATTAGCAAAATGTTTATGATTGCTCCATTTTGACACAGCCCTCAGGAAGTGTGAAATCATTAGTGCCCATCTTTTTCTTTACAGAGCAAGGCTTGGCTCATGCCATCACTGTGGAGTCGTTAACTTTCCAAATTACTTTAACAAATTAAAATATAGATCTAATCCTATAAATTTCCCTGGCCAGTATGGGGACAAGGATGTTCATATATTTTAGGACACCACCCCTAGGATATTATGCTGTCTGAACGCTTTTCAAAAGTAATTTTCACTATCCTTGCTGAATATCTTCCCCCTTTGGCTCTCTAGAACGAAATAGCCATCCACTGGTGTCTTTTACCGAGCACTAGCCTGAATTTGCAATTTGATTGATTCAAATGAAATAGTTTCTTTCATTTCCATGACTATATTCGCCCCACAGAAAATCAAACGCAGAGTAGATTACCATATTCTTAGCGTGTCTTAAATTATTTTGTTTGCTGACCAAATATGCCGGGCCTGTTTCGTTCTGGAAAATTCTTCTGCTCATCTATGCTTGAGTGCTCATTAACTTGTCTCCCTTCTATAGCAAATATTCCTGAGCACAAAAGGAATTAGCACATGCAAAACTAATTTTGTCCCTTTGAATGAAATCACATTCTAATCCAAAGGCCTTTCTCAATTATGCCTCTTTGTTAGCTTAGCAGTGGACAACCACTGGAAGGTTATTAGGCTTAATGAATCCTTAATTCAAGAGAGCCGTTGAGACTGTCCAAATGTTAATTTTGAGCTAAAATCCAGGTCGTAACATTCACAGTGGACTCAGAATGACCTTATTCATGTACACCTAAATTAAGACATTAATTTGTGAAAAAGCTACAGTTATCTTGAAGATTCCCTCCTCATTACTTTATAGCATGACCTTTTGCCATTGCAGTCTTGCAGTAATCACTGAAAATAGTAACCTTTGGAAAATTGAAACCACAGCAGTGGTTCTCAACAGTGCACCTTTTGAATGTCTTCCTATCAAACCAGGGTTGAGAACCACTAAGTTAGAGGACAATGATAACGGTCATCAGATTACAGAATATTCAGATATTCAGACAGCACTATATTTTTACAACAGTTCAATAAAAAAAGATCATGTCAAGTAACTTACATATGCATACATATAGTGTGAAAAGAAGCACCAGCAGAATCTGTTGTTGTGTGTCACTACCGAATGAATCAGTGTTGTAAACAAATAGCTTGAGTGAACGATTCAATGACTTGCTCAAAAATATTATCTGTGTCCGAAATCGCACACTCTCTTGAGTACAGTAGGTACTTATTTTGAATAAGTAATTACTTCACGACCGCTTAGAAAGTAGGCTATGTTCTATATAGTATGAATGTGTGTAGTATAAATGTAATCCGGACGTACTACATTCTACCTCATTCATACTACATGAAGCCACAGAAGAGGATTTATGGATGGCGGTGAAGAGACGCAACTGACGCTGGTAGGTCACATGATAATTTGTTTATCAAATAAATAAACAAATTATCATGTAACCTACCAGCGTCAGTTGCGTCTCTTCACCGACATTCATAAATCCTCTTCTGTGGCCTCATGGGATAGTAAAGTGTCCATCAAATGCACACTTCAGATTCTCGCCGGAAGAAGGAAGTCATCCGGGTACTTTTTGCCTATTATTTTACACTGTGAATTTGTACATACTACTTTTGTCACATACTGTTTTTCGCTTACTACTGTATATAGTAGGGAAGTATGTGATTTCGGATGTAGCAGTCACTTGTTTCATTACTTTCAGTTGAGCGAATAATTCAATTACTCGCCCATTAAGAGAGTCACTTGTTTTGTTACTGTATAAATCAATGTTTTGATCAGTGTTTTTTGACAAGCGAGATGAAGGGCAGTGTAAAAGTTGACCTTTTTTATCTTGAGCACCACATTTTTAGAACGCAGTGCCATGTGCAAGACGCTGCAAGAGACAGGAGCACAATGGTCAAACACACCTGTATAGCACGTTTACAAAGAAAAACAATGGAAAAAGTTTACAGTGGAATGCAAAAACACTGTGTGAACTGGCCCCTTAGTCAAAGAAATAGATGCAACAGTAGATGCATTATCAGAACTCGCATTGTAAAATGGAGTGCCATCATATTGTGTTAAAATGGAATTTGAAGGAAAATGAGCACAAAACCTTCTTGTCTGTTATTTGCATGCGCAGTGTAGTGTGTAAAATGCATAGCTGAAGAAGTAAACCTTACAATATTACCCATTTTTGTGCACTGCACAAAATACATATTTCCAAAAGCACCTGGAGAGCAAGCACTTATTAGTCATAGAGGTGGTCTACACTCCCTCTGTTGATACAATGCCATGCACACATGCACGCAAGTCACCACCTATTCCCAGCCGGTACAATGCTGATTATCGGTGCATTGCTGCTGTGATTGTCTGCAGCCTGGATCGCTCCATTATGGAGGCAGAGGGTGTAAATAAAGTGTGAAATACCTGAAGGAGATGGTCTGTAATCTCCCCCATGTGCAGGGTTGAGATAAGCACAGATGGGCCGCTGAGGTCTGTGACAGTAAGGATGCGGGAAGAACGTGGTGCATCAGCCAGGTGAGGAAGAATTCTGCAAGCTGCGCTCACGGGGCCGAGATGGCTCAGTGTTGCCAGGCACTTAATGTTACAGCACCCAAGCACATTCATACGATTTAACAAGCCGCGTATGTGGTTTAATACCGCCTGGATTTGGGTTAATGCCCATATACTGTAAGCCGAGAATGCTCTGACCCATCAAAACTAATTGAGCAAGTAAGCTGAGGGATGTTTTTTTGGATGCTCTGGGTTGGAGCCCTCTTCTTAAAAACAATTTTTTTTATCCATTTTGATGTGCCTGCAAAGAATATGAGAGTTTAATTGAATCTGAAGGTATGTTTCCAATAAGTGGCACGATTGCACCCCGAGGTACATATGACACTACCCCGACCTTATAACTTATTTCCACTCTAAAATGTGTCTTTGAAAATTCAACCCTCTCTCTGCCCGAGGTGAGCTTTGAAGTGGTGCCTGATCTCTCAATATAGCGTGATTGAGTTTTCACCCCACTTCTGAAAACTGTGTCTCACTGAACAAATCTCACTGGCGTTCAGATCTCTTGGCAGAAATGATTCATTGTCTTTATTTTGGCTGTTGGCAGCATTACGGTGGGCACAGCGCTGACCAGGCTGCATCGAATGCCAAAGATTCCTCTCCAGAGTGGCTAATTCTTGTTTTGTCATGGAATGAATATTGTTGCTGTTTTCATTGTCCTAATCATAGCGTACTCTACTGCTCATAGAAAAACAATGAACAGTCTGTTGATCTTTTTATCAGTTAACAGACATTTTAAATCAATTTTCCTTTGAAGGATTCACTCTGTAGCTTGGCTCTGGTTAGGGTCTATATCTCAATCTGCAATCTCATAGCCTCTCTGATGATTGCTTTGATGACAGAGCCGGTTAAGAAAACACACAGAGAGAAACAGCAGCGTCTGTTCGTTTTGGCATGGGAACCTGCAAACGGCATCTATTCTGAATAGGAGAGAGATTTGCATAAGCGGGTATTACAGTTTAGCACTATGGGTACTTTTGATGCAAAGTTCCCTTTCTGTGTGTCAAAGTCTCTCCGTAAGTCATTTTCCATCTCGTCTCCTCCTTCTTTTTATTTCCATTAGTTTTGTCTTATCTCTTTCACCCAACTCTCTCATGATTATGTTTCAATTATCTTCCCCTTTTTTGAAGGGATAGAAAAAAGACTTGGGCTGGATAACAAGGCAGAAGATGTGACAACCATTCCCATCATGAGGCATGCAAACGCAGCTCTGCTATTATGCTTATTAATAACTATGCATGCACTTCTGATCAGAGCAAAGTCTCCTGCCCATCTGCCTAAAAATGCCTCCGCTTCAGTTAAGCTAGTGAGGATTTTCACTTTCTGTGGAAGAGATTCTGCCTTTTTTTTTTTTACTTGCATCAGTTTATAAAACACACCCCTGCACTTTAGGCTGGGACACACCAAGCCAACGGTCTGCCGTTGGTTAGTTTTTGAGCATTGGTTGGCTTAGTTGTTTCGGTGTGTTCCTCACCATTGGCTCTAGTCGGACGACGTCGGTTTTTTTTTTGGGCCGAATCAGCGTTAGGCCATAGGGGAGAGAGAGAACTCTGATTGCCTGTTCAGCTTAGCGAACGAGTCAGTGCACGAGAATAAAAGCAAGCATGAAAGCATGCAAAGAAGTCAAGACCGTACAGACAGAAGGCTGTTATAATTTTGTCATCTTACCTGAGCATTTCGAGTGCACAAATATTTTCATAATAACATGAGCCGACAGGAATGAAGAAAGAGATCAGCGTGATTGATATTCAAGATGGTAAGCAAGCGCTGCTTTATTTACAGTTTGTATATCTGCAGTCCTAGTTTCGGTTTCCCTTTTTGAATGATGAAAATTGACTGACCTGGTGATAAAGACAGATATTGACTTACACACAGGTGCAGAACGCACGTGCTAGCTCCTTTAATCCTTTTGGTGTGTTCAAGCGCAGGTTTTTGGATGAAACGCAGCCGACGAGGGGCGACAACACAGTTCTTTGACGTTGGCTTGGTCTGTCTCGGGATTTAAAGGAATTCCGGGTGTAGAACAAGTTAAGCTCAATCATTAGCATTTGTGCCATGATGTCTACCACTAAAAATTATTTTGACTTGTCCCTTTAAAAAAATGGAGATTGGCCCTGCTCATTTTTATGGAAGTGAACAGGGCTTATTTCTGAAGAATTTATAAATAAAGCTTATCAATTTATAAAATAGCATTATTTTTTCCTGTTAAATCTGTATTATTTGAGCGGTAAAGTTGTTCTTGTTATTTTTATGGTTGTTTTAAGAATATAGGCATTACATTTTCATGGCAACAAAGTAAAACTTGAACATAAGGTATATCAGAACAGAAATGGGTAGTAATGATAATCTGCTGTTAAGACTTAACTTAAAACCAATAAACAAATCTGGAAGAAAAAAAAATGTTTTGGTTAGTTTAGTGAAAATTTGTGTCACACTAAAATCATGTTTACGCGCATAATGTTTACATATTATGGCTATATGGGTTGGTCTCAATCAAGTTTCTCACTGTAACCCTTTTTTTTTTTTTTAAAGAAGCAAAAAGTCAATTTTTTAAGGCAATTAATTGTTAATCCACATTATAGCACTAGTGCTGATGATTGAGGTTAATTTGTATTGAACCCAGAATATTCTTTAAAACAACAACAGCACTTTTAGTTCAATTTATTTTATGAGCAATTTTAAGATTCATAACACTTGTTCAAGCTTTTATTGTTTTTAATGCCAGTTGAGAACCAGTGAAAGAAAAACAATAACAGCCACAGTTTTGCTTTGAATCTTTAACCTACAGATTCATTCATTTCCACCCTCAGTTGGATAACTGGTTCCCCAGTCTTGTAAAGTGCCTGAAGCTGGGTCGTCCTCTAGCTTTGAATGTTTTTGCAGTTGCAGTGCAATATGGAGCTTGTCTCTAAAGATACTCTCAGTGTTAACCGGGGATACACAGAGACAGCCGTGTGGAAGTGTTTATTCAGCTCTGTCAGACTCACTTACTGTTGGCTGTGTGTTGCTGATGATTGCAGACATTGTGCTGAATTACCTTTTGTGCCTCCCTGCACCTTCTTGCAAGGTTGTCCAGCCCCCTAAATGCACATTGCTTGGCTATCAGAATTCTTGTTAACTTTCATCTTTTTCTTTTCTTTTTTTTTCTTTTTCCATTTCAAGGGAATCGGAAAACATGACCTGCATTGCCTTGACATCTCCTATAACATTATTTTCGCCTCATATAGATGACACAAAGGACTAAAGGGAGCAGGTGTCAACTGCCCGTGTTTATTTACAGCTTCACCTTTGAATCCATAGGCATAATGAAACACTGGAACATCGGTTGCTATTAATAATGAATCATTCACTGATCATGATTTAATGAGGGTTTAGATGCCCTGTATGTGGATAATGCAAAGCATTGACAGGTAAAACTATTGCTGAAGAAAAGTCCTTTTACAGTTAGAAATAGATTTAGTTTTATGCCAAACATGTATCACAGTCTTTAACTCTTCATTCACTAGACATCATATTTTATTCCACTGGAAATCCATCAAGCTATTTTTGAATAGCTCGTAGATAGTAAGGAAAAGTAACTTGCATATAATATGTCTTATTTTTCTTTTCACTTATATATATCACTTATACATTGCCAACTTTACTGAACTCCTAAGCACTCACTTGACCGCATTTCTTTGTATTTGAGTCCAAGTTCAAACACTGTGAAACGCTCCATTGTTAACGTACAGCGCTGTTTGAAACACTGCCAGCGGTACATTAAACAAGTGTTTGTCCGAGCTCACAACAGTTTTGCGAGGGAACTCAAATATTGTAATACCTTTGCGAGGGAACCCAGACAGCAACATAGTGTCAGCCCAGATCCGGTCCACATCTGGTACACATGGAATCCACATGTACCAGATGTGGGCCGGATCTGGGCCGACACTATGTTGCTGTCTGGGAACGCAAAAGATTTGAAAAATATTTTGTCTCCCATCCCAAATTTTTACCACCACCTTATCCCTTTTGGGGCTCCGTACCATTGCGATATTCTGCTTAAATGAAAATGTCAAACAACAAATTACAAAGCGCTCACCAAAACCATGCATATGGACTGACAGTGTAATCATAGTTAGGGTTAGGTTAAATTAAGTATATGTGCCACCCACAGGCCTATTAGGTGAAGTGGGCTGTAAGGTAAAGAAAACACGAAATATGAAACTACCTTTATTACATAATCCTATTCAATAATTATGCTATATAAGCTTTTCCGTGTCTTCTCTTTCTCTCTAATTTCTTAAGTGAGAATAATCGTGATTATAATTTGAGCAAATCGTTATTATCAGTTTAACCGTTATTGTGCAGCTCTAATATTGTATATCTACATGTATCTAATGGGAGAATCCAACATGATCTCACAAGTATTCATGTGTATTTTACATAAAGTGTGGTTCTACCACACGTACATTTACGTTTGCATAGACAGTGAAATGTACCATGTTGATGTATTGACATAATCTAAAACATAAATTATCTACAAAACAGCAACTTTACAGATGTGCAAATATTTACAAACTCTAATTTAATACTGAATGCATGGAATTAATCAGCTGATTCGGTTACATTTATGATAAATGATATGTTTTAAGTCTCATTTATTTAATGCAGTTGACTCGTTTACCTCATTTAAATTATGACATTTCATTAGTTTCAGTGAGACTTCTGGTGCAAACTAATTTCAAAGAATTACATAATATTTAACAAGAAAATTTATTTTGTTTGTCGTGGGACAAAAAAAGGCATTTTATCAATATGCTGTGACTAAAAAAAAAAAAAAAAAAAAAAAAAAACGCAACATAAAATGATGCTAAAAATAATTGGCTCATTGGCTTCACAGAGTATCCCGGTGATTAACAACTTAAAGGGATAGTTCACTTTGAAATAAAATTTTGGTATGTTTTAGCTTACCTCAAGGGCATCCAAGATGTAGGTGTCTTTTTTTCCGCAGTAGTTTCAATTTTGATATTTTTAGGTCAAACCGTTCTTGTCTCTCAGTCAGATAATGCAGGTCTGTGGTCACTGTCTCAAAGAGCATGCACAGAGTCTGCGTACACGTCACACACCAGGATGCGCGCGCACCCTCAGATCACTTGGACGTGGCTGTGTACAAGAGTTAAAAAACTATATAAATACTGTTCGTTTTCTCACACAAACTGCTCGTTTCGTGTCTTAGGCCATCAATGTGTACTTACGATGTGGAATTGTTTAATTTGGATGATGGGGAATTGTTTTAATTTGGACTCTGTGCATGCTCTTTGAGACAGTGACCACAGACCTGCATTATCTGACTGAGAGACAAGAACGGTTTGACCTAAAAATATAAAAATTGAAACTACTGTGGAAAAAAAGACACCTACATCTTGGATGCCCTTGAGGTAAGCTAAAACATACCAAAATTTAATTTCAAAGTGAACTATCCCTTTAAATTCCCTATCTGTCAGTCACTTCGATGTGGTGTCGATGACTGACACTAGGGGTCGCACTTGGGAACCCCAAACACCTCTGATACTTTGAGAAAAGGCCAATATAAATTGGCGAGTGGAATTTGCATGCATTGTATGCATTTTCCCCATTGGGCTGGAGTGGAATCTTCCACCCTGTCCCGAGCATTCATGGTTGGATGACTGGTATTTGGGCTTGGAGTGCGACTCACAGCTGCGCCCAGCCCCAGTGCCCTTCTTCCTGAAAGTGCATGAAGAGCTGGCAAAGTCGTGGATGGCATCTTTTATTGTCTGTTCCTATTATACAGATGTTGTGCAAAGTCAGGGAGGACAGAGAACATGTCTTGTTGGTTGCACTGTACTGGCCCACCCAGACTTGGTTCGCAGCACTCATTCTCCTTCTGACAGCCCTCTGGAACCTCCACATCTGGCCCCTGGACGGGACAGGGTAGACCTTATTAGCTTATCACCAGCAGTGATAGACACAATCACTCAAGCCAGTATGCAGGCTGTATGCTGTATACACATTAAACTCTGTATGCTTTGAAGTGGAGTCTGTTCGTGAACATTTGTTGTTCACAAGGAGAAGACCCACAGACATACACAGTCGGGTCAGTGCTTTCCTTCCTGCAAGAGAAGTTGGAGGGCCGGCTGGCCCCTTCCACCTTGAAAGTGTATGTGGCTGCAATAAAGGCACATCACGACACAGTGGATGGTAAGTCTCTAGGGAAGCATGACCTTGAATCCTCCTAGGCCATGCCTTATTCCTGCATGGGATCTCTCTGTGGTCTTGCTGGGCCTTATAGGTATCAAGTGGTGAATCGCTGCCTCGGGATTAGGCAGACCCAGCCTTGTCATGGCTGTGTCCAGTCCTGCTTGTTTACTAGGACCAAACACAGAGTTTCAGAAGCTCTGAGCAGCTGTTTTGGGGGACAGCAGAAGGGGAAGACTTTCTCCAAACAGAGGATGGCCCACTGGATTGTGGATTCCATTGCTTTGGCATACCAGGCCCAAGGCGTGCTGTGCCGTTAAGGAGTGCCTGCACACTCCATGAGGAGTGTTGCATCCTCCCGGGCTCTAGCGGACAGCACCTCTCTAGACCACACACCAAGCCTACATCAAAGAACTAGCGGCGACGAAAGCTGACTGTGTTGTTGCCTTTTGTCAGCTACGTCTCGGCCAAAAAACTGCTCCTGAACTCACCAAAAGGATTAACTATCACATGTGTTCTGCGCCTGCGTGTAAGTAAATACTTTTCAGCATCTATCCAAATGTATAAAAAAGTACATTTTTGTCTCTATAAATGTTACATACTAATTAGGGGTGTAACAGTACATGTATTCGTCCCGAACCGTCACAGTATGGATGTCACGATTCGGTAAATACAGTCAGACGACGAATACAGATGGTCACAGGCGATCCACACCAGAAGGGGGCACATGCAGTAATGCAACGCTGTTTACTACCAGTAAAAAGAAGAGAAAGAGACAGATGATCGATTGATATGTTTACATGTAATCTCTCAACTAGTGTTTGACCTGCAAAAATATATCAGTAAAACAGCTTAAGAATAATATCTCACGTAGCATTACATTTACCTCAGGCATTTACTGTCGACAGCATGTTAGTTCGCTAGAGAAATGAACTCTAGAGAGTAACATTTCGTATATGCACTATATTAGCCTATTCATTATATTTACCTGCCTTGTGTGCAATTTACATGGTTTTATTTTATTTGAGTGTTGATTATTATATCTAAAAATATGTTGTTAATTGAAACTTTTAATATTATAGAAATGTGTAAGTAAGGGCTCCCTATATAGTTTACAGCATTAGCTGATAGAGATAGATTTTTTTATCCTTAAGAAAATTTTTATTATATTTGAATTTATTTAAAAACAGAGACACATTTGTTTAAAAAAAAACCCCAGTAAAAAACAAAAACAATTTTATGCTGTAACCGAACCCATACCGAACCGTGTCTTCTAAACCGAGGTACGTACCGAACCGTCATGTTTATGTACCGTTACACCCCTAATACTGGTAATAAGCTACAAAATATTTCATCTTTTTTAGTTCTTATCTTAATTATATAGTGACACTAAAAGTTTAAATTTAGAGAGCACTGATAAAATTATAAATGTATTATATGAATATCATAATTAGATACCTTTGAGCAAATTATCTAAATAATTATCTAAAGTCAAAATAAAAGTATAATGAAAATCTAATTATATGTCCTGACTGCTCATCCAAAAAGTGCCTACTTAATTGACTTTTGTTAAGTTAGCCTGATAAGAAAAGGTTAACATTAAGTTTTCTGTTTAATTGGAACAAGAGTTTGAATGCTATTAGTGCACTGATGGCCAGAGGAGACCTCATCCCCAGATAGAAACGGACACAGCTAAGATGCCAAAAGGTCTTTGACACCTCTACCAAAATAAGAGAGCTAAAAGGCAATAACAAACGAGCTCTTCAGTTACAGTAAATCTCCACTGAAAGTATGCATGGACGCGATTTGTTTAAACCAACATTTTGCTCTGAATCCTGAATTCTTCTCTGTTCAAAAATCCTTTTAACTGTGATGTACATAAATGTACGGAGCCGTGTTAAACTTTCGGATCGCTAAGAAGTTCATTAGCATTACTTCCGTGAGGCGTACGCTGCGATTTGCTCAATTAGCAAGGAAAGCAGTAGGCAGCGAGAGCTGCCATCCACAGTCAGCCTGAAATGCACTGAAATCCTCTCTCTATACAGCCTGGCATATGCAGCCCGCTCTGCCCGGCCTCATCTAGACGCTTCGTATGCAAAGCTGCTCTCAGAATGTTGACTGATAGCGTTTGAAACGTGCAAAGGACATCACAACTAAAGAATAATCTTTTCAGGCTTAATGCAGAAATATCTTCACTCAAACACTCTATCTGATTCAAAGCCAGGCTGGCGGTAAGCGTGCTCCACTGAGGTCTTCAGAAAAGATCCTGATATATGATGCATGACGTGTAATGTGTCCTAGAATTAATGACATTAATCCATTTATGATTAATTATCCAATAATATTTGATAAAATTTTAATTAACTCAAGGGTAAATTAATGCTTTAAGTAACCCTTTTAAGCCTGACCTATGAAATGTTGCTTCATGGAAGTTGATGGTGTCACAGAAACTATGATATAAAAGATATAAACTGACTTTATACTAATGGATGAAAATACCATTATAATAATGGCCTGTGATAAACTGAGAAGATTTAACAAAATATTGTTTCTTCTATGAGTGCCTTTCAATATTAAAACCGTAGCTTTACATTGGCTGCTTTTAAGCTCATGTTCCAACTCCTCAGTTTTGGAAAGAGCAGCAGCACCTCTCTATTGTCATCACTGAATTTCCCTAATCCAAAGACTATCGGTCTGTGCTTTGCAGATAATGATGATTTCATGCTTGGATCAGTCATCCTTTTTCAAGTTTTGGTTGACATTTACATGGTCTCTGCTCAGAAAGAAAAACATTTTTCAATCAATGTCTGAACACGGCAGGCCTGAATCCTCCCAGGAGGTCGGGATGCCAAAAAACAGAGACTATTGGTGGGTAGAAATATATCAGGCTGAGGCGAGATGAAGGCCTCTAGTTGATGGCTTTGGGAAGTGTATAAAACTCTGGAGCAGGATGTCTGAACTCTGAATATGAAGATGATCTAAAATTCAGCAAAAAGATAGTGTTTTTCTAGGATATAGGTGGTTTGATGGATATATTACTCTGAGGCTGAAGGCAATGAATTCCAGAGAAGGTTTATCATTTGAAGCTAAAGGCAGGTAGCGGTAGAGCTAGCGTTATCTTTGCACTGTGTACTGTGTCCAGGGTTTGAAATTAACTTTTTCACTCACTAAATGTTTGTTACCGGCCACTCAGAAATTCTACTAGCCAAAAGATAAAATAAATAAACCAGAATAACTACGTCACAGCACATGCGCACACGGCCTTTTACACACACACACACACACATAAATATATATATATAATTATTATTATTATTATTTATTTATTTTAAATTTGGATTTTATACATTTCTTTCTTATTTTTTTTATTCAAACAAAATCTTGTCATCCAGCCATCTCCTCCCTCTTTCATCCTCATCACCAGAAATGTCTTTTCTGTTAACCAAATGCTTTTTAATCTTCGCTATTGCTTCAATGCAAATGAACAAGCATGCCGTTATTTGTTGCGTAGTGACGTGCATGTTCAAGTAAGCCAGATATGCGCAGATTCTACGCAATACGCTGTATTTAATATCATGATGACTCAGGAGTTGAGTATTTGCGCTAAATCTGCACAGATTTGGCTTACACGAACTTCCCCAGCAAAGTGAGTACATATTAAGTAACCCACCAAATTGGCTAGTGATTTGACAGCGTTACAAGCCACAGTTGATTTTTACCCGCATTTGGCGGGTGTTGATTTCAAACCCTGACTGTGTCTTCTGTACTGAAGTAATGTGTATTCCATGACTCGCTCTTAAAGTTCAGTGAACTTTTCAACCTTTTTCATGCCAAGGACCCATAAATATGATTTTCCTGTCTTGTCTGATTGTTTATACAATGGAATCAGTGTTAGGGGTGTAACGGTGCACAATTTAGGCCTATATGTGTATTTAAAAAAATAAATAAAAATAATTCTTGTTAATTGTGCAGACACAACTAAGTAGGCCTAAAAAGTGTAAACATTGCAGTCTGTGCAGTCTAACATGTCAGTTTCTGTTTGTCCAAATATCGCTGTCGAATAGGCAGACTAACCCATTGTGTTAATGGTTGAAGATCCTCATTTATTCCCCTCTTGCCAGAGTCCTTTATCGCTGAAGCATATTTTAATGTAATGTGATGTAGCCTATTTTCCCGGTTTCACAGACAAGGCTAAAGCCTAGTCCCAGACTAAAATGTACGTTTGAGCTGTTTTAACTGAAAGCAACGCAACTTGCACTGACATATCTTAAAATATGCCATTGGTTTTTTTTTTTTGTTTGTTTTTTTTTCTTTCAAGATGCACACCAGTAATGTTTTTTATTAAGGCACGTTTAAAAAAAACTACTTAAATGTCCTAAATTAAGGCCTAATGCTGGCTTAGTCTAAGCCTTTATTTTCAGCTGATTCTTATGAAAAGATTTATAATAAAGTGAGACCAGATTTAGTTATATACATTTTTTTTTTTAACAAAGATATATTTTAAAAACCTCTAATGAAAGTTTATTTTTTACATTTAATTTTTTTTTTTTTTTTTTACTTGTTATATATTTAACTTTTTTCTCACCATGAATATAGCTGTGGTAGCTGGCATGGCTTTAAATTATAAACAAACTGTTTGTCCAAACAATGGTAGAATAAAGATTATTAATATAATTATTATTTGACTGTTTGGTGCAGTGATGCAGCACAACATACTTCCTTAAATGCAACTGTGACCAAACCTTGTGAGGATGACCCAGACTTTTGAGAGTTACTGAGAGTGCAATCCTGCTTTGTCAACATTATGGCCTTAAGCACAGCACTAAATCACAGCTCCTCGGCTCGAGGACTGTCTCCGCAATTAACTGTAACTTTCTTCGCACAAAAAGCCGCTGCTAAAGTTTATCCCTAATTTTTTCTTAAAGTTCACTGTTGGAATATCTAAAATTATATTTCTAATTCCCAAGCAGGAACCACGCATATTTGCCAGCCTTTGTAGCCAGTACGTCAAACTAATGTCCAAAGTATTGGTTAAACTTCGTGTTTTTCTGTCTGACAGCTCATTGCTTTGCCATGTGCTGCTGGATGTTTAAGATTCTGTTCTGGTGAATTTGGACAGGATCATTTGGTAAATCACCTCATTCATAAACTCACATTTCCCCAAATGGCTTTCATTTTCAAATATTACTTTATCGCCCAGTGGGAGTGCGCCTTGCACTATTCACCAGGCCTAATGTGAGTGATCGCTCCTATTATAAAGTGTAAAAAAAATATTTTGATTTCAAAGCCTCATTACATTGTTGTTTTCTATCCTATGGAGTTATAAATTTATGGGCTTTCTTTTCACTCACGGAATGGGACATTTTTGCAGTGTCATATTAGGGTCACTGTGGAGCAAACAAGATTTGGAAATGTTATCAAGACTAATAACAGGTCAGAGTCTAGGCAGCTAACATTTAATAACACAGAAATGCCATTATACTTCAGATGCAAACTGTGCGCAACGGTGCACACAGACAGTGATGTAGTGATATACGCAAAAAAAAAAAAAAAAAAAATGTAACAAGCAGCAGTAACAAGCAAACAAAAAACACTTTCCTCTCTTGGAGAGAAAAAACAATCAGTTTGTGGCAAAATGCTCACACTGGCAGCTGCTAAAAGAGCTGAGCTTTGGGTTTCTTGGCTTATGTTTCCCTTTCATCATTACACTATACAAAAGTTTTGATTCCTGTGCCACATATGCACAGTTAAGATAAGAAAATTAAAGTGCCGTTTTAGTCACAGCCTTTGACACATAATACTTATACCATTCAGCTGATTACCCCTAATCATGCCTAATCCCTAAAGCAATAGATTAACCTTATGATGCATAAATTATTAATGTATTATTCAATTCTATAAAATATTTATTTTTCTATGCTTTATATAGCATAAATAAATAATTTCTAAGATTTTTTTTTCTTTTTTATTAGATCTATTTCATTTTAAATAGTCACCATAGAAATGGTCACAGTAGAGCTGAAATGATATTCTCATATAAATTTCCAGGAACAACAGTAGATATTTTAGTGGTACTTTGTGCTTCACCACCATCAGCCATGTTGAATATATGATGTCATAAATAAAAAACACAAAGTCTGTGTCCGAAATTGCTTACTCTCTAAGTACTTCTTTTTAATAAGTCCTGACCGTTAAAAAAGTAGATATATGAATGTGTTTAGTATGAATGTAATGTGGAAATACTACATTTGTCATTATCATTGACTTGTGGCCTACCAGCATCAGTTGCATCGCTTCACTGCATCTGCAAATCCTCTCCCGTGGCCTCATGGAATAATAAGGTTTCCTTTGGATGAACACTTCAGAATCTCGCTGGAAATAGTAGGTCATCCAAGTGCTTTTTTTCCTTACTGCTTTATGAATACTGTGAATTCGGACATACTCTTCACATACTGTTTTTCACCAACTATATAGTAGGGAAGTATGCATATTCGGATGCAGCCGAAGACGTATAGCGAGGGCAGAATTATGGGTAAGGGTCAAAGGTCATCATCCATGTTGTCTTGGATATTACATCACACCCTGATGGGTTAAGGATTAGTTTTAGTAGTGGACACTGTGCATCAGAAGTTATTCTTTCCTTCATGTTTTTAATTATCATAACAGATCAAAAATGTAAAACAAGACATGAAGCACTTTGATGATAATGCAGAGATTATGAAGAGCTGCCATCTCTCCGCTTATCTACTGCTGAAGTGAGCCTCGGGTACAGTTTGAGACTTGGGATGTCACACATTTGCCAAGACACCGCTTACGCCTAATGATGTGGCTAACTAAACACAGAGGGGACGCCACTCAGTATGGCAAACTGTGCCTATTTAAGCATCACTTTCAAGCCACATGAACACTTTATGAAGCATGATAGCTACTCTCTTCATCGCATACAAGTTGCTCACCCTTTTTTAATTATGCTAAATCCTTTTTTTTGACTGATTTGCATAAATAGTCTAGATACATAAGCACAAATCACTCCTCGGGTCATAATAGCCCAAACATTTTGTATGTATAATGATACATAGCATAAATCACTTCTTTATGATCCCCACATGATCCACTTCAGAGGTCAGTCAGAACCATAAAGAGAGCATCGTCTTCATTCGGTAATTAAGCATTTTTTTCTTTTCTTTTTTTTTCTTTCAAGACTGTAAGTGTTTTTAAATTATTCACATGTTAGTGAATCTTTACCAGTTCCAACAGCGTTTTTTTTATTAAGATTCTGTCACTCTTAATAGAGAGCAAGCAGTATTGATGTACCTTTTCTCGCATTTCTCTCTGCCATAATATTTCTCTCCTCAAAAAACATTGTGTGCACAGTAAAAAACGTTGGGTTATTTGTGTAACCCAACCGTTGGGTTACACATATTGGGTCAATATGTTGGGTTATTTTCCAAAAATATTGGGTCATTTTTAAAATCGTTGGGTAATTTCTAGAAATAACCCGACTGTTGGGTTAAATAGCCTACGGTTTCTGCAGCGACGGTTCAAATTTTAACGGTCCAGTGACAGACAGTCAACGCAGGAGCTGCTGCTGCATCCTGATTATGAAAGGTAAGTCATATCGTTTTTATGTATATATAACATTAAGTATTGTGTACTGAGACGTTGAATATAATTATTCTAAATATGAATTTTATATTTTTTTAAAACGAAGTTCCCTTTAGACCGTTTTAATGATCTCCGGGAAGTGAGATCGATTGGAAATTAATCCTAGCTATCGCCGTTAGGTCGCTAGCAGTAATAAAGTAATTAATTATAACATTATACTAGCGAAACCGTTTACTACCAGTTACCTACTACAATAAACTAAGTAGGCCTTAGTCTGAAATCACTAGCATTACGCCTGTTTTACGGATAGCAATTGTTTATTCGTGATAGCAAATGTCTTAAAGGGACTTTAAGCTGTCACAGCTGAAGCAGTGCTCCAGACTGGTAACGTACTTTTTTTGTACAGGTGCGACTACAATTGTCACTAAATGCGGAACGAAAGAGCTCTACTCATATGAACCGTAGTGCACGGACCATTTATCAGCTCGGCCCAGCGGCGCGAGCTCAGACATCGGTCACACGACACCACAGCAGCGCTGTGAGGAGAAGCGTTTGAATTCGCTGAAATCTCCCGAGATGAAAGAAAGATGAAAAAGTGCAGATATTCCCAACAACATTGAAATGGGAAACATTGTGCAACAAATAAACGATTAGTTCATGATTAGTTAAAGAAAGTCGATGTTTTCCAATACACAGATTACCTTGATTTACTGTAGTAACAAGTTTTTAAGGACTAGTTTACTTTTCTGAAAATATTTATTTTTTTCTGCTTCATTCCAACACAGAAAGGAGTAAATGAAAGTATTATGCTGCTGGATGACAATGGTTCTCAACTCTGGTCCTGGACAGTGTACAGTACACATTTTGGATGTCTTCCTTATCTGGCACCGGTCTTGGAGTCCCTCTACTAACAAGTTGGTAAGTTGAATAATGATTAGAGATAACAAATGTGCAGTGCTGGGGCTACTACAGATCCAGGTACAGATAATTACTTATGTTTTTTTTTTTTTTTTTTTTTTTAAGCTGTCTTCCGTAATTTCAATACAGTATTTTTTTTATTTCAATATAGTCTTAGCTGTTTGATGACTGACAATGATTGAGTGGCAAAAGAAAGCATGAAGTCCTCACAGCCAAGTCGAGGAGTTCGTGAGACACACACCACCTCAACAAACTGCAAGAACTGCTGAAGAAATCATTAGAGAATATCCCAGACTTCACAGTTTTCTTGGAATGGTGAGTTTAATATGTATGCACGTGACGTAGTAGTGGGAAGTTCGGATCATTTTACAAACTTGGATCTTTGCATCTCATTCATAAAAATTTATAAATATTTCGTTAATTTCAGCAGAATGTATTTAAATGTTACATGTCAATAGCCAAATTCCCCAAACACATCAAATGTTGATCACATTTAGAATAAGAAAAAAAATGCAATGCAAGGAAGAGGCCAAATTATGAGAAACAGAAACGATTAATTTATTTATCTGGGTCTTCAGGCTATGCAGTCTGTTAGTTTACCCAATCTAAGCCGTTCGTTCATCCCGTGACATCCTCATAAACTGAGCTTTGCAGTCTATAATACCGGATAGAGAATTGATTAGTTCACATTTCGAGTCTATCGACTTCGGGTTCGAGTCATTTCTTTCAACACGTGACTACATAAGCTGAGCTATGCAATCGGTACCGGATACAGAATTGATTAGTTTATCTCTCGGGTTCGAGTCGTTTAGTTTTATGTCACGGAATTGTTGTTATTAGACTATATATATATATATATATATATATATATATATATATATATATATATATCTTTATCAAAGTGGTTTGCCCCATCATAGATAAAGTTTAAAGCATTACCAACTCTTTAGTACCTCATCCATATGGAAAAGATCCATCATAACAGAAATTCTTAAATTATAAATTTAAAGAAATTAAAAAGCTATAATTTGAGACCAAAAATGTAGCATGTTACTGTTAAAAAATTAGTAACTCATTTATGTGTCCAGCGCTGTCATGTGACAAAAGAATGAAAGACTCAGAGAGAAGAATCAGACCCGAAGACTCGAGAGATGAACTAATCATTTCTCTTTCCGGTACTGACAGCATAGCCTCTATGGGACTGACAGGAAGAACAAAAGACTCGGACTCGAACCCGAAGACTCAAGAGATGAACTAATAATTTCTGTTTCCAGTACAGACTCAGTAGTCCCGAGTCATATTAAAGATTCGTTCAAAATACCCATTACTACAGTACAGAGAAGCAAATGGAGCGCATAATTGGATGTTTTTAAATAAACATTGACAAAAAACTATAAAAGTTTTAGGGCTGGACGATATGATATATATAACATTGATAGAAGTGATCACCCGGACTTATATTGTCGTTATATAAAGCGTTCACAGGCAAATAAGTTTTTTTTTTTTTATTTCCCCGGTGTCTAAATCAGGCTCATATAAATATCAGGAAACAGGATTCCTGGCTGTATGTCAATATCCACAGATCACTGGATCTTTGTTAAGTTGTAAGGAACACTATATCGAGTCCAACCTTTAGTTTAAACTGATAATTGTTTGTTTTACTCACGTTTTCGCAGTTTCCCCTATTAAATCCAGTCACGCAACAGCTCTTCGGCGGGAAAGTGACGTCAGTGCATACCCTCTATATGGAAGGGGTGTCTTATTTTGGAAAATTGTTTTGGCTGTGTCTAAGTGCATATGAAATTAGGTTCACACACGTGTGGTATAGTTGAAAACTGTTTTTTTTCTTGTCTTTCAAAGATGATCCTGGAGAAATGGCCTGACATCCTTCCATCATCGCCATACCTCACAAATGGAAAAATGGTGTGTCCAACATATGCTGAAATGAAGCGCAGCTTAAATGACATTTGGCCTGTAAGTAAAAGCAACACTATCAAATCAATTTTGATAAATTACACTGCTCTTCAGCTCATGTTCATCCAAAAAAAGAAAATTCTGTCATGATTACTCACCCTCATGTCGTTCCAAACCTGTAAGACTTTCGCTCATCTTCAGAACACAAAAGAAGATCTTTTAGATGAAATCTGAGAGATTTCTGTCCCTCCATTGACAGTATACACAACTACCACTTTCAAGCCCCAGAAAGGTAGTAAAGACTTCATTAAAGTAATCCATGTGACTCCAGTGGTTTAACCTCAATTTTATGAACTGACGCGAGTGCTTTGTGCAAAAATACATAATTGTTGCTTTCACGCTCTTGTCGTCTGCTCGCGCATTAACACAACATGTTAATGTCGAGGTGCTCTCGTGAACATGCGTTTGAGTTTAATATGTTGTAAATAAAGTGATAAATTATGGTTAAGGGATAGAATATACTCATGTCACTTCATAAAATTGAGGTTGAACCACTGGAGTAACATGTATTACCTTTATGATGTGTTTGCTACCTTTCTGGGGATTATAAGTGATAGTTGTGTAGCTGTCAATGGAGGGACAGAATACTGTAAGACTCATCAAAAAGATCTTTATTTGTGTTCCGAAGATGAACGAAAGTCTTACAGGTTTGGAAAGACATGAGGGCGAGTAATTATTGACCGATTTTACATTTTTGGGTGAACTAACCATTTAACAGCAGGTGTAATGACTAATTAGAGTGACCATAATTTAATTCAATACAGCTCTGCTTTGATATAACTTTTTCATAATTTAACACTGTTGATGTTGTCACAGTACATGCCCAACTGAACATTATTTATTCTTTTAAGGTTGGAGACAAGTGAGAAACAGTGAGACAAGCCCGGATCCACATGACTTGATGTGTTTCAAAAATGTTTTACATCTATGACATAAACTATTTCAAGACCTCTGCACCCATTTTGGGAGTTTTTGTAGCATGCAAACTTTAATATATCTGGAGGAGGTCCTGCCTCATTAAGAACTTTGATCATCATCATCATTAGGTCCAGTAGTCAACATATGTATTTGTAGTTTTATTACTCAAGGTATGTTTACACTAACACATCAATGCATTCAGTGTACAGTGAAGACCTTTTAATAAAGTTGTGATTAGGATTTATTGTTATTAATTTGTGTATTCTGTCCATATTTGTATAGGTTATTGAATTAAATGTATAGGTTATTAATGTGTAGTTCTAAATTTTGTGTTCATTTTGAATTTTTGTGTGCTGTATGCTGTACAATTGTATGTATGCTATGTGCATTTTTGTGTAGGTTTTGAATGTGTACTGTTTGTACATATTTGCATAGGTTTTGAATTTATTATGTGTGTTGTATGTACACTTGTGCATTTTGAATTTATGTACACAATTATGTATAATTTACATTAAATGCTAGACTCCCCAATATATAGTTTGTAATTGAAAAATATATTTGTTGAAACATATGTATTGTTTATACAAATAAACAATCTGTATTTGAAAACAATTTGTATTTTATTTATTAAAATAAGGTCATAAATAAAAATAAATATTTAACTCAACTGTTGGGTTATTTTAACCCAACTGGAGTTTAACCCAATGCATTGGGTTAAAATAACCCACAGTTGGGAAGGTGCTATACCAATCCACAGTTGGGTTATTCGTTGGGTTATTTTTAACCCAACATTTTTAAGTGAGTGGCAGAATTTGACATCTAGATAAGCAGTTTTCTTTACGACTTTAAAGCACTTTGGCACAGCACTGTGGAACTAAAGTTGATTACAGAGTAGGGATGAGTCAGGATGGTTGACTAGTCGCCCACAAACCAATTTCTGAATTAGTGAGGTTAAAAAGATCTAGAGGTTTTTTTTTTTTTAGCATGATGTTAGCATTTCAAACATCATGCCTCAGAAAGTTGGTCTTTGAATTCATTCACTTTAAAGCACGGCATCAAAACACTGCTTCTTGTAACAAGTCCACTTTTAAATGTCAAGACAATTACTATGGAGGCTTCAGGTCGCCTGATGTGACCAATGTTCTGCTGTTTTGCAGAATTCCAACTCGCCATTTTTGTGTTGACTCATGTTTTTGTGGAATTAAAGGTTATAGATATTTAACCTAATTATCTCTTGAATACCTTGAATTTTGAGTACCATTTACCGTGCGGTGCAGTCTCCACTATTTTTAAATGTTGTTCTGTGTACACATGCAGAGTTGCAGACAGAAATCTTAGGCTGTTGCATCACATTTTGCACCGTGAATGTTGTGTTTTTGATGTGGCATGTCAAGTTAAAAATAGTTTTGGTTTGGAAATGCGTCTTGACACCTGATTTCTGTCTCATTCTGTTGTGCTCCCCTAGGCTGTTTCTGTAGGCAAGACCCAAGGGTATGGAGATTGGGCTGGTTAGCACGGACCCGTTAGCTCCTGCTGTTAGTTGGCAAAACTTCTTTCACTATTAATACCATTCAAAATGTGCCTTTTATTCTGTATGATAGATATTTTACCAGGGCATCAATAGTGTGAAATTGACTTTTTTTCTATGGGTTTTTCTTCTGCCTTTTCATGTCACAGGCAGCTCAGGATTATTACCGTGTGTCAGTTGCACTAACCCATGTGGTGGAAATGACCCAAAATATAATACGCCCTTTCTTAAAGAGATGTATCACCCAAAAAATACAAATTATGTCATCATATACTGTGGAACATAAAAGGAGATTTTTTTTTTTTTTTTTTTTTTTTTTGTCCATACAATGGAAGTTAATAATCACCGAAACTGTTTGGTTACCAACATTCTTCAAAATATATATTTTTAATGTTTAGCAGAAGAAAAAAAAGTCATACAGGTTTAGATCGACATGAGGATGAGTAAATTGTGACAATTTTTTTATTTTTGAGTAAACTATTAATTTAATACTGACTAATCCGCTAGTGATTCAGACAACCTACTGACTAGTCATTTATGAAAAATATGTGGTTTTGCAAATCATTGTATGCAGTGGTATTGCTGAATCGTATCTCTTTTTTTCATAATTGAATGCAGAAGCTATGAAACATAATTTCAAAATTAGGTACCGCGCAAGCTTATCAGCTATCGGAGCAGAAATCATTGGGGTTTACAAGAGTTTAGCGTCTGTTTCAGGAAGATAGACAGTAATTCCAATTTCTCAGCTCAATTATGGTTTGTTTATGGATCAGGTGCCATTGCTGTGTGAGAGTGAGATAGATTCAGCACGTCCTTCTCTACACCTGAACGATAATTTAATGGCCAAACTACTGTTTGTATTAGTCCGCAAAACCTGTATGTTGCCGTATTGGATATTACTGAAATGTTACTCTTCAACATTTGGGCCATTTATGAGCTGTCAGTTAAAAAATAGCACCCATTTATTTCTCCCTGATGTTAAGACAGATTGTGAAAATTGCTCGCAAGGTGTGGGAAAAGTGGAAATGGAAATAGACGTTTTCTCGCTAAACTTCCCAGACCGAGAGAACAAATCAAACTGCTCATGCTGTTCAGAGGCTGTCAGCTTGTGGATCCATTTAGAAGTGAGAAGGCTAATGTCCTACCGAGCACAGGTATTGTTTGGAGGAATGGCTGTTTTCAGATCGAATGAGCAATGAGAGGCTTCAAGGCTGAAGGTTTGCCTTCACATAGAAGGTGTTTGTTTGTTTGTTTGCTATTCACCTGGTATCACCTGGATATACTGGTAAATAAAAGATAAGCCAGCCCCGTTCTCTCTTCTTATCTAAGCTCCCATATGTACGCAGCACAATCCCGGGACCCCCTTGGTCCGTTTCTATTTTTTGAAGCCCTATTCTTTTCTTTCAGCAGAGCAGAACTTCGACACCAAATGAACGGTGTGTTTTTAAATTTTGTCTTCAAATTCATTCTATTTGGCATCACCGCATGGAGTCGTCAGTGTGCGTGCTAATTTATGTGTGCCCTAAGTAGCAGTGAAAGTCACAGGGACGCGTGTCAGATCCGCGGGCGGTAATGTTATTCCAGTCACACAGGTTTTAACTTTGCGTGGGGACTCCTCTTCAGCGCCGCGGCCCCGTGCTGCTCGCTCGCAGCCCCCCACCAGGTTCAAACAGTCCCTCATCCTCTCAGAACACCCAACCATCCCATCTTTCACTCTCTCGGCACATTCATGCACACCTCCCTGTCAGTCCACATCAAAAACAGCAGAGAGGCTGTCTAGAGATGGCCAGGAGCTATTTCGGATGAGAGCTGACGGCTCTTCCTCACTGTTTTAGTGTCTATTTTTCATTCGAGTGATTCAAATGTTTGCGTCCAAGATTGCGTCTAAAGGAGTGTTGTTTTCAGGGTTCTTGAGTATGAGGTCATCATAAGTTCAGAGTAAGTAATATATTCCTCTATTTGCCTATAAGGCAGCTTTAGGAGTTGGAAGTCACAGGAGATCTAACACTCTCTCCAGACTTCCCTCTTATTCAAACGTACAGTCATTAGGGAATACAATACGCATTTGCTGCCTGAAGATATATGTATTTTATGGGGGGGTTTGCTTTTTGTTTTGATGAGTCAGTGTGAAGACCTAACTAGGGGTACATGGGGGGAGGGGGGGTAAAGTTGTAATTGTGATTTTTTTTATGCTTCAAGTTTGCTGTGTTTGTTTTTAGGAATGTACAATTTGGCCAAACATTTTGTGATTTATATATCATATGAAAAAAAAAAAGATTATTAATAATAAATGAGTATTAATTTTCGTTTAATCATGAGATTTGGACATTAAAATTAGTTTTTTTCAGTAATAACGAGATAATGTGTCATTAAAACTATACATTTCCTCATAATAACATATGATAAAAACATATATCATAAAAACGATAATGCTTTTCCCATTATAACGAGATATTAAATTGTTAAAACCACATATTTTGTACGTGATGTGACAACTTGAGAAATAGGCCTTTATCACAGTCCACGTTCAAAAAGTTGGAACCTTTAAATATTATAGAAACTTACGAACTTCATCTGTAGACCATAGCGCATGATTGTTGTGATTTATTGATGTACAGTTCATCACAGATACTTCACATCAACCACAGTTTATAATAATTAATCGGGTAATGGGTATGATGAAACAAATAAAAATATTGTCATGTTATTGCGACACATATTTCATTATTTAAAGGCCTCCTTCAGAGTCTGACCATCTTTGTTTATTAAAGACATGCAAGAATGGAATACAAACAACATATCACACTGCACAGCATTAGAATTAGACAAGGTTATGCATTCCATAAAACATCAATTATGAGTAACGACTGTACAAATTAAACTATAATAGAGTGTATTCCAGTGATATCATTTTAACATCACATTGTCTCGTATTATGGAAAAAAACAAGTTTTAATGACATGCATCTTGTCATTACGAGAAAATATGTTGTTTTAAGGAAAAAAATATCTTGTTTTTAACGACATAGAATCTTATTACGAGAAAATATATTGTTTTAACAACATAACATCTCGTTATTATGAGAAAATATATTGTTCAAACTGTAAAACATCTCGTTATTACGACACAATTGAGTGGAAAAAGTAAAATGTATGTGGCAGCATGTGAAACCATAAAAACAAACCTCACATATAGTTATTTAATTATATCACAGCCTTTGTGGTTTGATAATCGCATGTCGCGTTTTTTTCCCGATGAATCATGCAGCCCTAGACCTACAGTAACTGTGTATGTTCTCTGGTTTCAGAACCGCTTCCATTTGCAGATGATGACACGTACTCCGCCTTCTGCATTGTCGGAGCTGCTGTTAGCGGTGTTGCTGAAGGGAGGCTGGCAGGGTGGAGCGGCAGTTCTTTGTCCGGGAGGTGGGAACACAGTAATGCTGGAAGAGCTTGAACAGTGGGGTCACCTAGGCTTGGATGGAGCCCACTGGCACCTGTGGGAGACCCTCAACCTGTCCAGACTCGAGGAAAATACAAGCGAAGACAAGGTGATGGAGCTCCTCTCACAGCTCCTCAGCAGGACTCCTTCTGCTCCGGCATCTTCCGTGGTGCTTTTCAGCTCCGACCCTGAATGTACGGCCACAGTGCTGCGCAGTGCCAACCAGTTGAGCGTTGCATTGCCCCCCATGCACTGGATCATGGGATATCCACTTAGTCTTGATTCTCTACACTCCATTGGTTCCCCCCTGGGTCTTCTGGCTTATGGGGAGGTGAATCGCAAACCCCTGAACTTCTACATTAGGGATACCCTGCAGCTCATTGGCAGGGCTGTGTATGCGGCGACCATGGTGAGACCGGACCTGGCACTCATCCAGAACATGGTCAACTGCTTTGACAAGCCCAATAAACATGAGCTACCCTCTTCTGGACAGTACCTTGCCAGGTAAACGTATAACTTTTTCCAGCTAAGTAGCTTACTAAGTAGCAAATAGATTATTGCTTACACACTCAAATAAAAAATAACACACAGTTAGAGAAACCTGACACTCAAGGAGTAAAATCTCAGCCCAGATCTGCACAACCAAAACTATTCTCAGCCTCACACTTTTTTGGAAAACACTGCACACACTTCTCTACATTAGACACAGAAATCTAACATGTCACTTCTTTGCCATTTCAAGGCACTGCTTTCCTAAATACCACACCTATGAACCAATTGATCAAATACGTAGGTGGTTAATTGTAAACTCAACAATCAGGTGAAAGCTCTATTGAAAGGCAATGGGTGAGTTTACCAGTCTTCAACAAAAATTGAAGGCAACATTGCAGTAAGAGGAAGACGGAGAGTGAGGATGGGAGGTGGAGCCCGTGAAGGAAGAGGGGTAGGGAGAGGAAGAGGTATACCTGGTGGAGGACGTGAACAAAGAAGACGAGGACCACACTAATCAGATGTGATTCGAACAACCTTGGTTGACTACATTGTAAACCATGGTTTGACATTGAGAGAGCAATAATGCGATAGGTGACCACACAGTTTTCAATAATAACAATCCGGTCTCTCTATCAACACTGTGGTGAATCCTCAAAAACATCACATACAGATGAAACAACTCTACTGAGTGCCATTTGAAAGAAATTCTGAAAGAGTAAAAGATCTGCAGCATGAATATGTGCAGGTGAGTAATGTACACTTTAGTATTCTGAATACACAGAACATTTTAACATGTAAATTTATAGTAGGCCCATACTGAACTACAAAATATTGTCTTTTTTTCCAGAGAGATTTGGTAATTGATGCTGATCCAATCCCATATGAATTTATCTTCACAGATGAGGCTGAGTTTAACCTGACAAAAGTAAGAGGAGAGAGAAACATCATTGTCCACAGAGATATTTTGAATGTCCCCCAATGTTCTCTGCAATCAGGCAGAATGGGGTCCTCCACCAGCCTGCCAACTTAGGTCCTCAGAACACGGCCCACATACTCACATTTTTAGACAGACTACACAACATTGTCACAGCAGAAGACCAAATAGATGCAGAGCAGAGGAGATACATTGTCATCTGGGACAATATATCTTTTCACCGATCTGCTCTGGTCCAAAACTGGTTTCATGAGCATCCACAATTTTAACTCGCACCATACTCTCCCTTCCTTAACCCCATTGAGGAGTTTTTTTCGGCATGGTGATTGAAGGTTTACGATCTCCAGCCCTATGTCAGGATATCCCTCATTCAAGCCATGAAGGAGGCCTGTGACCTAATGGATGCAGGGTCTGTGCAAGGATGGATTTGCCATTTAAAGGGTTAGTTCACCCAAAAATGAAAATTCTGCCAGTAATTACTCACCCTCATGTTGTTCCAACCCCGTAAGACTTTCATTCATCTACGGAACACAAATTAAGATATTTTTGATTAAATCTGAGAGCTGGCTCACTCCTCCATAGGCTTCTATGGGATCGAAACTTTCCGGCCCAGAAAGTGAGTAAAGACAATGTTTAAAATAGTCCAAGTGACTACAGTGGCTCAACCATAAGTTTATCAAGCGACGAGAATACTTTTTGTGCGCAAAAAACAAACAAAAATAACGGGTAATAATAATAAATAATAATAAAATGTATTAAACTATTAATTTTCTTCTATGTGGGCCTCAGAGTGAGGTCACGTAGTGTAACAGCGCAGCGCTTCTGGATTGTACGTCAGCACGTAGGCTCACTATTGGCCGACGCTGGTCATGTGTGTGATGCGTGTGACATACAACCCAGAAGCACTGCGCTGTTACACAACGTGAACTCACTCAGAGGCCCACACAGAAGAAAATGAATAGTTGAATAAAGTCGTTATTTTGGGGGTTTTTGCGCACAAAAAGTTTTCTCGTCACTCTCAGTGGAAGCTCTCAGATTTAATCAAAAATATCTTAATTTGTGTTCCGAAGATGAACGAAAGTCTTACGGGGTTGGAACAACATGAGGTTGAGTAATTACTGACAGAATTATAATTTTTGGGTGAACTAACCCTTTAAGAAGATTCTTCCCTCGCTGTCTTGTGAGAAAGGACATAGCCTGTGATGTGCAGCTAGACAAAGAGATTTATGTTTATGTACTACTATATTCTATTGAGGATATGTTCTGATTTTCATTGCAAACTGCAACCTTTGGAAATGCATGGGTGTATTGACTGATTTTACAATATGGAGAGAAATAAATATTTTCATCAATGTGCAGTACTGGTCTTGTGTGTTGTGTTTGGTCAATATATCATATCCTTTACTCTAACAATATCTCTAAAAATCAAACCCAAACTAAGTGTTTTAAACAGAATCAAATTGTATGAACATATATGTGCCATACAATGTCAAAATTGTGTTTGTGGATGGGTGAATTGTGTGTAATGTTTTGACAAACTGAGCCGTAAAAAACTGTATTTAACTACATTTTCATTTTCATAAGTGTAACGGTCTAGTCTTGTCAGTCACCTTTAGTTATATAGCGCTTTATACAATACAGATAGTTTTACAGAATACAGAAACAGGTTTACAGTGATAACAGGAAAATGATGCATTTCGGCTGTTGTTCAGCCTGAAGTTAGTTCAGTGTTAATTCAGTTCCGTGGTAAAAATCATTAATTATTAAATTAGTTAATTTCATCTATAAAGCAGTTCTGCAAAAAAAATGACCATCGTCCAGTTCAGTTCTCATACAACCGCGGCAGTACAGTCAGATCAATAATATTGTTGTTGAATATTAAGTAGCAAAACTGTTCATAAACTGTAGCATTTCCAGTAACAAGCTATTGTTCCAACAAGCAAATTTAAATGTAGGACAAAAAACATGGTTAATGGGGGTTACCTGTGGAAAATGTTGCCTATTAGTTATAATATGACATAAACATTAACGTTTAGCAATGCTACATTTCTGTTGTTTGTCACATTATAACTAATAGGCTACATTTTCCACAGCTACCCCCCATTTACCATGTTTCATATTTCTGATTAGTGTGACATTTCTATGTGACTCATGTGTGGCTTATATGAACCCATGGTCTTCAAGCCCAGTTATTTACAATAAAACTGGAGATTGTGTTAGAGGACATAGCGAAAGAAACAAATATCCATGGTCTTAAATGTATGTGCCTTAAAGAGTCAAGTGTCATAGATTGCACAAATGTGTGCAGCCCTAACACCTTTTTTTTACACAAGTAAACCCTATTTACCGTGTTTCACATTTATGATTAATGTGGAATCTGCATGCGACACATGGCTTTTGGACCCCTAGCCTTCAAGCTCAATTTCCTATAGGGGATCTGGAAATTGTGTTTACCATAGCTGTCATGTGATACCCAGTATAAAGCTTTTTAATCTCGTATCATCTTTAAAGACTATCATTTTTCATATTATGAATATTTTCATTATTAAAATGATATTTTCAGTATTTTATTTTTATCAGTATATTGTAGTCTAGCTAACTATTCTGTCAAAAGTATTGCTTTGTTGTAGTTTAACTGCTGTATGAGCCTGTAGCTCATCCAGCTAGAGTTTTAAAGTAACTTCACCAACACAAATGTCTATCCTGGAGGTATTTTAAGTATTATACGTAATCAGGAATTCATTTGTTATCTGATCACGCAGTGCAGTCATTTCAATTAAGCTTTGACTTCACCTTTAGTGATTATGTGCATAGACATATTAAGCATATTTTACATTAGGGGAATTATAATGTAGTAAATTCTCTCCGAGGAAAAAGGCTGTATTAGTATTCCAGCCACTGGTATAAAGTTACAGGAATATTCTGTCTCGACTGCAGTATGGTCATTTATGGTCATCAGTATAGTTATTTTTCTGATTGAACCACCGGAGACTTAAAAATGCAATTAAAGGACTAAGGGGCATTTTCACTACATTTATACCTCCTTAATCAAAACCATATCCCTGTGTGCATTTACATACACCGTCAAGTTAGAAGTTACAGAATGATACATTCTCAGCAATTTCTATACGTTAGATATTTATACGTGTATCTCCATACTTGTAGATATATATGTGTATATATATATATTTATTATTATTATAATTTTTATTTTTTTAAGGTTATAAATCTATAGGCAATGCAAATATTAAACTGATCAGATCAGTTGAATTAAATGATAGTCAAATGTATTTAAATGAGAACACATAATCAAAGGATTATGTTAATTGTATTAATTATGCCTTGATTAAACACTTATTATTAGGCATTGAAGGATTGAAAATAATCCAAGATATTTGAAATGAACAAAGACATTTGCTTTACCGTTTTCCACCCCCTCTTTCTACCACAAGGACCATTTGGAGTTCCTAAAGGCACAGAGGGGCTGATAGTGATCAAGGCCTGTAGGCCAAGATGTGTGTACTTTGGGGGTCGATGAATTGTCACACCTTTGGGGGAAGTTGCAATTATCTGATTTGTCAGTTTGAATGTCTCACATTTTGGTTTTAGTCACATGGTCAGGGAAGGGATAAAAGAAGATTGTACCTGATGCTCTGTCTCTTTGGTGCTCTGGCTTTTTTGATTCTCGGGCCCTGCTTGGCTTTGGGTCTTTCTCTCCCCTCTTCCCTCTCTCTCTCTCTCTCTCTCTCTCTCTCTCTCTCTCTCTCTCTCTCTCTCTGGTAACATTTTACATATATACAATTAATGGTATAAGTTATTATCATCTCATACATCTATTTTGTAACTATTTTAAGTGTAACCATATATTGTCATTAAACCTTTTCAATTACAACTAATGTGCTAACTAGTTTTGATTTGCTATTAACTTTGAAGTGCTAACTATTGCAATACAATATGGTCACTCTCTATAGCAACGCTCTCCCACATATTAAGCTATTTTAACTGCGCTTATTTCCGTCGTTGGTATAAGTAGCAGTGGGTGGTAATAGACAAGAAATGTACAGTTTTACACCATCTTGCTGACAACGTTTCTTTTGTCATTCGGCAGTCTTGCAGCCTGAACCCCTGCAGGAAATCCACCCTTACAGCATGTTAAATGGTTTTGTATTTATACATTTGTAAAATGTATATATGTTTAAAAATACAATTTAATGTTTAATGGAAATCAGGACCAGATTAATCCATTTACTTGTGCATATAGAACCAAAGTAGGAAAAAATGTTTGGTATTTATATAACAAACTGTAGAGTTTTGTTTGTATTGTGATATAGTCCTATTTACACTGCTTGAAAACTCTTATCATTGAAGGCTGGATGAAGCCTTAGCTATCTGCTCACTTCTCCAAATTCGTTTTTTTTTTTTTTTTTGTGGTAAAAAAAAAGAAAGAGCAAAAGCACCCTCAGATGTAAGATTAAAGTGCCGCTGTTATATGAGTCTTGCTCAGTTGAAAAACTTTTTTTTTTTTTAAATGAAGGGAAAAAAAGACAGAGGACCCCTGAGATTTAGAACTCGATTGAACGCAGTGATGTAATCTTTAATATTCACCTCACAGAGTGAGAATCCCCCCCCCCCCCACCCCCATGTAATGAAATGTATTTGCTCTGAGAAATGAGTGTATAGCACAGAAACACAGAATCTGAAAAACAACACAACACACAGGGATTATTTGTTCTCTGAGGTGCTAATGCTTTCTGAAAGTTTAATAATAGTCACACGGATAGAAATCTCAGTTAGGAAATCAGCTTTTGCAGTGGCTAACTTATTATACCCTGTCTTTTAACTTCTGCTTTCACACCAGATCAAGTGTTCTCCGCGGGTCAAACTAGGGCTATCAGGAGAAATTAATGATGCAGGCAATCATTTTTTTCCCCTTTTATTTTCTCTGTTCTCCCCTGTTTTAATGGAAGTGTGCAGTTATGGTCACACAGAGTGCATATCATTTATGGCCTCATTTAGCCACACATCACAAGCCTTTTTCACTCTGGGTTTTTCATCTTCCCTCTGTGACTCAGACATTGCCCTGCAAACCTTTGACTACTCTACATCCCCAGCTGATTTATTGATGAAAATCGATCATTGAACTAATTCATGGCGTATATTCTGCCATAAAAGCAGTGTGGCTTGGCTGTGTAAGAAATCACAATTATGTGATATATGCAGAACATCACAATAGTAGAATATCCAGAGCTGCATGGTGGGTTATTCATCTATAAACCATGCTATATTTACATATTTGTTTGTTTACTACATTGTAGTAGTAAATGCATTGTCTGTAAAAGGTCATATATTGGTTCAAAAGATTTAGTGTGATTCATTCAGGTTTCTCAGGTCATAATCCTGTCCTTTTGTCTTTGAAGAAAGCCTTGAACTTCAGTAGGCTTCAAGAGTGATCTATATTTCCGTCTGTTCTTATTCTTTTCTTCTGCATGCTGTGAAACATATTGTTTGAGAATTAAAGATTAAACATTTTGGTGTGTAATTTTAAACGGATAATCATTGTGCCAATCAGTAGCTCTTGAATAAGGAATAATTATTTAAATCTTGGCAGACGCACCATGCAGCAAATTTGACAGCTGTGGCACTTCTTTTTATGACAGTTAGACATGATCATCTAGAGGTGTAATTTTCGTTTAGTATTCAAGGGGACCTGGGTTAAAATCCTTATTTAATACAGACACACACACACACACGCACACACGTTTTATGTTCCATGGGGACTTTCCATAGACATAAGGATTTTTATACTGTACAAGCTGTATATTTTATCCCCTTACACTAACCCTATTCCTAACCCTACCCATCACAGAAAACTTTCTGCATTTTCAAAACACATCACTTAGTATGATTTATAAGCTGTTTTCCTCATGGGGACCATAGAATGTACCACAAGGATTTCAGATATTGCCATCTTTGTGGGGACATTTTGTTCCCATAATGTAGGGTTAACTAGGACACACACACACACACACACACACACACACACACACACACAGACAGACAGACAGACAGACAGACAGACACACACACACACACACAGACACACACACACACACACACACACACACACACACACACACACACACACACACACACACACACACACACATAATGACAGAATGTTTTCTTCATTGTATGGACATTTTGATCTCCTTTTGTGTTCTATAGGGAATAAAGTCATCTTACCCTTAACGTAAAATAGGCTGATAATATATATATAATTATTTAGATATTATTCCAAAATTGTCATGTTTTCACTGTAAAAATTACCATATTTCTAATTATATATATATATATATATATATATATAATTATATATTTTTTTAAGCAAGATCATTCTTTATTGATGCTCACACAGTTGCTTCATGGATTCTATGGATTCTGTCGCTTATATAAAGTGATGAATGGTCTTTGTGCACAAAAACGGTAAACGGCACCTTATGTCTTTTGTAAGCGTTTTTTTATTTTTTTTTATCGGAGGCTGTTCTGTGTGGTCATTCAGCAAAGCATGCAGCGACAGTGAGATTCCCTGGGCGGTGAGCGTGCGCTGAGTTCCTGTGCAGCTCACACTGCTGTTTCAAACACGCGATCGACTGAGCAAATGGCATTTTCACACAAGGCTGACATTTAAACACTTAGGTGGTCTTGTGTTTTCAAAATGGAGAATTTTGTCAAAGGCGATGAGTTTGGAACACTGATAATATTTTACTTATAGTGGACCTAAACCCTGTAAATATGGACATAGAGTATGAAATAATAGTCAGAAAAATCTATTTTTTTTAAATGGATCAGTTTATTGAACACTACAAAATTAAATAAAAATTAAAAAAAAGTTTGCAAATGTGCTTTTTGTTGGCTATCATGTTTAATTGCACATATAGAAGAATATGGAGCTCATGCTTGAGGAGAAAAAAAATCCAATTTGGTGCATTTGCTGATATTTATATGGCCAAAAATTAAGATCAAATTTTGATAATTGTATAAATCAATGAGATATTTATTACAATATAGCAAGCTACTTACATAAAATACATATAAACATAATTTGTTACTCTACAGTATATCTCCCAATAATATGTCTTAGTAAGATGATATTTAAATGCAGTTTTATGATCAAAGCTCTGTAGTTTTTATTGTGGGGGCAAAAACATATAATGCAACGCAGTGTAATGATGATTGAGAGACAAATATACAAATATATGTTGTTCAAAATCCTGATGTATTATTTGATACATTTTAACACAATTTAATCTAAATAAAAAAAGATGTATGAATATTCAAGTAAACTTAAGTTGCTTCAGTACAGTAAGTATTAATCTTGAAATATTACTAACAATAATAATTCTTATATCTACTTTATAAAAATCAGTAAAGATTTCACTGCAAAAAGACACGTCAACCACAACCTGAAGCTGCCATTTTTTTAGAAATATACTAAAATGTGTTTTACTTATTAAAAAGCACAAAAGTAAACAATCAGATGACAGAAGATATGTAGTAGATTGTGTACAACGGGCTTTTCATCAAAGTTTTTATGTTCATAATTTAGAGGTATTTTTGCTCTTTAAATACGATACAGTAGGCTTTATAGGGTTAATTATCAAAGGTAAAAATCTCTTAAAATTTAATATAAAACTGTAATGCAGTCAACAAAGCTGGTACTTAAACCAATTAATATCAATCAATGCCATTATATTAAAAGACTATAAAAAAAAGACTAAAAAAGACTATAGCTATAAAAAATCTTCGGTTAGCTAGAGATTCAGCAAAAAAAGTGTTGCTCTGCCATCTCATCACTGTCTTTGCTTTTGCTGGATGCATATATATTCCCCTCACAATTCTCATGTCCCTGCTGTGCTCAGGTTCTTGTCGAACACTTCGTTCATGGGGCTGACAGGCCCGGTGCGAGTACAGCGCTCGCTCTCCAGGGTCCTTACCTCCCAGCGCTTTCACATATGGAGCCTACAGCGGGACCCTCTGGGCCAGCCAAGTTGGGTGACTGTGGCAAGCTGGCAGTCGGGCCGTCTGGAATTAGAGGAACAGAGCCTGTGGCCAGGCATGACCCAGCACCACCGGGAGGGCGGCCCAGGGATTAGGCTCGGCGGACGCTGGCAGGCAGGACTCCCAGTGGCAGGGAGCAGATTGCGGGTCGTGACCTTGGTCGAGCACCCGTTTGTGTTCACACGGGAGGTGGACGAGGAGGGCCAATGTCCAGCAGGTCAGCTGTGCCTTGACCCTCAAACCAACAGCTCTGAAGTCCTCAACCAGCTGTTCAGAGAGCTGGAGCAAACCAACAGCAGTTCACTGCCAACTGACATGCGGAAATGCTGCTATGGATACTGCATTGATCTGCTAGAGAAGTTAGCCGAGGACATGCACTTCGAGTTTGACCTCTACATCGTAGGCGATGGGAAGTACGGGGCGTGGAAAGGGGGTAGATGGACTGGTCTGGTGGGCGACCTGCTCAGTGGCGTGGCTGATATGGCCGTCGCCAGCTTTAGCATCAACTCAGCTCGAAGCCGAGTGATAGACTTCACCAGCCCCTTCTTCTCCACCAGTCTAGGGATCCTGGTGCGCAGCAAGGACACAGCTGCACCCATCGGTGCTTTCATGTGGCCGCTTCACTGGTCCATGTGGGTGGGTATCTTTGTGGCACTGCACATCACAGCTCTTTTCATCACCCTATATGAGTGGAACAGTCCGTTTGGCATGACCCCGCATGGACGCAACCGCATTAGGGTCTTCTCTTACTCGTCTGCCCTGAACCTCTGCTACGCCATTCTGTTCGGCCGGACCGTTGCCAGTAAAACTCCAAAGTGCTGGACGGGCCGCTTCCTCATGAATCTTTGGGCCATATTTTGCCTGCTGGTTCTGTCCAGTTACACGGCCAACCTAGCAGCTGTCATGGTGGGGGAGAAGACCTTTGAGGAGGTGTCAGGGATTCATGATGTCAAGGTAAAACACTGCATTTCATCTTGAATTACTAAAGAAATATACAAACATATTTGATGTAATATTGTGAAATATCACTATAATTTTTAATAATTGTTTTCTATTTTAAAATATTTAACAAAATAATGTATTCCTTTGATGGCAAAGCTGAATTTTCAGCACATTAGTCCAGTCTTCATTGTCACATGATCCTTCAGAAATCATTCTAATATGCAGATTTTATGTGCAAGAAGCATTTCTTATTATTATCAATGTTGAAAACAGTTGTTCTGCTTAACATTGTTGATGAAACCATGAAGATGTTTTGATTAACAGAACATTTGAACAGTACACACATATTTTTTGTTGATTGACTAAAACTGTGTTGTAGTATGTCTAAATGTGTATCCCTTAAAATGAGAGATCTTGATACTTTTAACATAATATGGTGAATGTCAATTGAAAAACAGTTTTTTACAATTGTACATGCACAAGTCGAATAAACTATAGTAGTACCACGGTGCATTTTAGTACTATTTTTGGAAATGATGGGATTATGTTTTCAAACCTTTTTCACTCAGTCAGTTCACTTTTCATTGCTTTTTTCAAGCTCCATCACCCGTCTCTGGGGTTTCGCTTCGGCACAGTTCGAGAAAGCAGTGCTGAGGACTATGTGAAAAAGAGCTTTCCTGAGATGTACGAGTACATGAGGCGCTTCAACAAGCCCACCACTCCGGATGGAGTCTCTACACTCAAGTAAGTGTTTGAACCAGGAGAGAAGACACAAAACATAGCTTAACATAACTTGGGCATACCAGTGGTGGAAAGTCCCAATGAAAAGGTAACAGTAAGAGAAAACAAGAGAGTGGTTGAGAAATAATCAAGCTGAATTTCTGTGCAGCCTTGAATGAAAAACACTTGCAATAAAGTGTATTTAGAAAGCTATCATCATAAAGACTCGCACTCACATAGACACATTTATATTCTGTTAAGGCAATACAATCAAGTGGTGTTGAGCAAAACAAATAAGGCTTTCAAAGGAGATGGGCATCTTGGAAAAAGCCTGAAGGGATCGAGTTGAGCTCAGAAATGGCACAGTGCTGATGGAGACACAGCAATAGGAGGGCAACATGCCAGTTCTTACAACCTCAAAAGCTCTTGACACTCCTGTGGGTCTGCTTTGTATGACGCAGAGTTAAAATCATTTCTTTTTCATGTGGAATTATGCACACCATCCAGCTCACTTGATTTAAACCGACGGAGTCGATAGCAACAAGTGTCAGCTCTCCAGGCTTTCTGTCTGTTTTCTCGGTGTCCATTCATCCTTGAAAGAACAGACTCCAAGGAGAGAAGAGAGGCAGTCACTCTCAAGTCAAATCTAAACTTGCTGAATGAGGCTAAAGGTTCTCTTCAGAGACGAGCGTACGCTTACAGGCGTGCACAAACACACGCACACAGCGATTCATCCTCAGATTCAGGCTCCCACATAGTGCAGTATTTACTTTGTACTTTCTGTCTTTATGATTGATGCCAGTTTTCTTCCATGTCAGAAATCCTTCTG